>NC_069714.1:23405979-24039729 GCF_027358585.1 Pangasianodon hypophthalmus | reverse complement strand
TGAAAAATAAATAATGAAATAATGATGCAAAGGCATAAAAGAGGTTTCTAAGTAGAACTCCTTTAGAAAGTGAAGAAACCTTTTTTAAAATCAATTATTATAATTGCACTAAAAAAAAGAAACCCATCAGAAGTGTTTAAGTGTTCAGGGTTCTTCAGTTAAAGGTTTTACTTGGAGAGTTCTCTAACAGGGAAACAATTATAGAGTTCTAAATAGAACCCTTAACCACCGAACCCTTAATGATTCAAATTCAGATGCTTTAATATCCATCTGCAGTGTGTATGATGCCGGTGCTTTATTTTATGAATAAATAAATAAATGTAAAACTCTAAAGAGCAAAAGAGGGTTCCAAGTAGAACCCCTTTAGGAAGTGAAGAACCCTTTTTTCTGCTAAAGTATAAATGGGTGTAATTGCACACAGAGAAAGTGTTAAAGTGTTAAGGGTTCTTCAGTTAAGGGTTCTCTCTGATAGGGAAGCAACTGTAGGGTTCTCCATAGAACTCTTAACCAAAGAACCCTTAACTATATAAAGAACCCAAAGAACCCGTGTATCATATAAATTAGAATAAGTGCACTCAGAAAGAAGAACCCTTCACAGTGTTCAGTTAACGGTTCTACTTGGACAATTAGAGTTCTGCACAGAACCCTTAACCAAACACCCCTTAAGGGTTTAAAATTTCTGATCTTTTAATATCCATGTGCAGTGTGTATGACGCCTGTGCTTTGTGTTCTTTGTGTTCTCTTTGTGTTTGTGTTCTTCTTTATTAAAAAAATAATAAATAATTTTAAAAATATATAAAATAAAATTGTTTTAAAAAAACCTTCTAAACGAGGGTTCTAAGTAGGACTCCTTTAGGAAGTAATGAACCCTTAACTATCCAAAGAACCCCTTTTTTTCTGAGTGTACACTACTTATTACTTATTAGAAAAAAGTCCTTGAACTCGTTAAAGATTTTTCACTTTTTAAGGGTTCTATTTGGAAGTTGGGCTCTACAGAGAACCTTTAAAGGGTTTCTAGTTTTCTGATGCTTAAAAATCCATCTGCAGTGTGTATGATGCTTTGCGCTCAGGTGAGAAAAAAAGAATAATGAAAAAAATGAGAAAATATGTGCTTTGTGCTCTTGGGTTTGAATAGAAAAAAAAAAAAGAAAAAAAAATCCTTTTAACTGTCAAAAGTGCAAATGTAAAACTGTGTTGTTGTTGACTCTGAGTTTATCTGAGATTAAACCGATCACATCTTTAATCCAAAGCAAAGGAACTTTCTCTCCTGTGCAGAGAGCTCACTGCTATCTATCTATCTATCTATCTATCTATCGGTCTGTCTGTCTGTCTGTCTGTCTCGCCTTACTTATAAATCATACATGTATATGTTTTTCACACGTGATTAATGTGAGTAATGTGTGATCACGTGTGAAAAACATGAGAAGGTGTGTACAATGTCCATAATATCATGTGATCATGTGAAAAAACAAGATTTCTTAATGATTTGCTAATCATGTGTTCAAATTAATAACAACATATCACAAAGAAATGAATCATTGGATAAATCAAAGTGTGAAAAAAAAAACAATAACAACATATGCTCTATGAAAAGTCCAGATGTGTGAAACATGACATGTGAAGTTTCTAAAAACCATATGAAGTATGTTATTAGATATGATATACTGTATATATATATATATATATATATATATATATATATATATATATATATATATATATATATATATATATATATATATGTGTGTGTGTGTGTGTGTGTGTGTGTGTGTATAGAATTATATGTGTATAGATTTGTGAAGACAAAACAGCAAAACTCCTTCAAATGCATGTGTTATTATAAATCATAATGCTCTTATTGTATAGGTTGGAAAGTGGAGAGAATAATACAGATAGAAACATGGGACAAACTGAAGGATCAGGATTTACAGAGGGATACGGAGAGGAACGAGGGACGAACAGATTGATACGGCGAGCACGGCTGTAAAAGCACACTGTGTCACACATTATATACATGTCAGTTAAGAGCAGAGGGAGACTGACACTGTGTCAAATCTGTGTGACAGAATTAGGTGAAGGGGCCGGAATGGGGTGAGACGCTTAAGGCTGAGTCACACACATACACACACACGTAGAGATACACAAAGACACACACATACATGCTCATGTTCATGTTCATGCACACTTCAGTGTAAATTTGAATATGCACAAACACACACACACATGCAAACACATTCATTCTCTTTCTTTCTCTCAGATAACACAAACGTGTAAACACACACCGTACATGCCTACACACAAATGACATTAACAATAACACACAGACACAATGAAGTAAAATCTGAACCTATAACATAGTGTCATTAATTATACACAATTTAAAAATATAAAATATTTCATTTATGACAAACAAAGAAAAATCCTAAATTCTTGCAGTTGTGATTTTGGATTCAGAAGAATGTAATGTTTTTAATCTGGTTATATATAGGCCACACAAAGCTGTTGTGGTACAATTATATTAAATTATTAAATATTAAATTATATTAAATTATATTAAATTATATCAAATCTGTGATTAAGATTTTTCTTTTTTTCTGAATGCGTTTGTCATTAAAGACAACTTTTAAATTCAGCTCTTTTTTCAAATTAATTTGTAATATATAGAACATAAGCAACATGCCTATTTCATAATCTAATCTAATCCAGTCTATTTTCTAACAGATTCCTATTCTCTACAACAAAAGACCAAAATGGTGGAAAGATGTGAAGAAATAAAAATAAGCCATAACTCACCTGAGCGGCTGTTGCTCCTCAGTAGGCCTGCTGAGTGTGAGGACGGAGCTGTGGAGAAATAAATGCTCCGTTTTGCTCCGCTTCAGTTTAGTGAACTTATTCTGACATCTTGAGGATGTAACAGAAATTGCATTTGTGGCATCTGAAAATCAGCTTTGTTTTAAATCAGTAGAATTAACCTTAACCTTCATACTCATCCAGTTTAAAGGTGCAGTCTGTAATGTTTCAAAGAGTTTATAAGAGTTCGAAGATACCTTGCGAAGACATGCTGCTGGTGTTGCTGTTGTTTCTGTTGTTCTTGTTGTTGTTGTTGTTGTTTCGTCCATCAGCTTCCAATTTTCTGGCCCAGAAATAAGCATCACCCCAATTCAAAATCAAGCTGTCTCTTGCAAATTCATAATTATTTGTATAACTGTCTTTATACAAAAAAAAATCAAAAAAGAAACTGCTACCTCACAGCTCCAGAGTTCCCAGTTGGATCATGAGCTCAGATTACTGTCTGTGTGCAGTTTCACGTCTTCTTCATGTGTCCGTGTGGGTTTCTTCCTTCTGTGGTTCTCCAGTTTTCTTCCAACCTCCCAAAACATGCAGTGGAATGGCTACTCTAAATTGCATCTAGATGTGAATGTGTGTGTGCATGGTGTCCTCAATGTTAAGACTGAAATATGCTCACAGTGCATTATGGGTATCTGCTTCCCAGGCTAAAGATTTTAATACTGTTTTCGACATGCCCTTGAGGACATCCCTTCAGGGAGAAAGGTGCAGCAGGAGTGGATTTTTCCATTTTCACTTTCATTAACAACAATATAATTGAAGAGATTCAACTGAATCTCAATGAAATCCAGTTATTCAGTGAAATCCACTTGAGGTGAAAGTAGAACGGAGTCCTGTGTCCAGAATTCTAGCATTTGGGCCACAGTTACATATATAAATATATTACATACTGCATTCATCATGTTAAAATTATCTATAAATCATAAATGGTTCACTTTATTTTGCAGTTAAAAATGTTTAATTTCACAGTTAAAATGCATTTATGCATTTGCATTTATTAATGCAAATATGAAAGCAGTTGTGAAATATAAAAACAACAATTAAAACAGTAATTGAACAGGCATTAGCATAAAGAGTACGCTTCCACAGACAAAAATCTTGAACTAGTTAACATTAGCTCATACACAGTTTTTCAGTAACATGCAAGGTACAGGGTTTTACTGTATTTTATATTATCAGTGCAAAACTGTATCCTGCTTGGCATCAATGCAAATGAGAAAAAAAAAAACAGGTGAAAAAATAATTTAATGTAAATGACTAAAACCTCCCAGAAAACATGACAGTATTACACATATTTACTCATTCACTGAATCATTCATTCATCTTCAGTAGCCGCTTTATCCTGGTCAGTGTTGTGGTGCAGTATTACTGTCCTTTATTATAAATTTGTAAAGGACAGAACTGTAAAAATTTTTGTTTAAAGTGTGAGTCTTAAAAACAGCAAGTGCTTTACGAGCCTTAACGTGAAAGATTGAAACAGAAGAAGAAACAGAAATTGAAGATTTAATCTCTCGAGTCATGTAAATTGAGCTACAAGAGCTACATGAATTACTGTTCATGCCATATTAAACACAGATTAAACTGAGGTGACTTTTTTGGGTTGTGACATCATAATTTACAGAGTTATTGTCCAGGCATGTGTTTCATTCATTCATTACAGCTTGATCTGTTTAGTCAGGTGTGTTACTGTGTGGTAGGAAGAAGAGCTTACACACAGACTAATTGAAGAACTGTGGCGAGAACTCTGTCTATTTGTTGTGTGTGATTGCCCTCTGCTGGTAAAATAAACCTTGAGTTTAACTTTATATGCTAGTAAGAACTTGCTGCTTGAGCTAGTCGTGGTGGCTCAGTATTTAAGGCTTTGAGTAACTGGTCAGAAGGTCGAGTGTTTAAATCCCAACAGCACCAAACTGCCATGGTTGGGTTCTTGAGCAAGACCCTTAACCTTCTGTTTAGTTGTATCCTGCATTAACAAAATGAACAAATGTCCTAAATTGTTTGATTTTATACTATAATTATATTTCCAAGTATTTTACCAGCAAAATTTACAATATACTACTGGAAACATACAGTAATATACTGTAAAAAATATAAATAAACAACAGGAATTATCCGCAAGCTGATCTACTGTAACTGATTATCTGCAAACTGATCTACTGTACTTTACTTGAAAAGGTTTTACAGTTATTTAATATAAATTTAAATAACTTTACTGGTAACTAGATTTTACAGGCTACAACATGTATTACATATCTACAGCACTGAGAAAGCAGCATGGCATGTCCCACGCCTCTACAACTACACTTTACCTCACTTTACCACATCTATAAGATATTTAGAATATTCCTCATATTTTCACATATTCAACAGGAAGTTACATCATCCAAATTTCCCAAAGATCATAGGAAGAAGAAAATTCAACAACCATCAAACAACACTTTTATCTAAATTACAGATCAAAAGTAAATTATTAATTTAAAACATCTTTAATGTCCTTATTGAGGTTCATTAATGAGGTGCATTAACATGCTAGATGCGAGTTTTGTATAGTTGCCCATTCTATGTTTAAAAAAAAGAAAAAAAAGAAAAAAAAAATGGGTGGAAAATATGTGAGTATAATTGTATGCTCTACTTAAGTATTGTTTTAACATTCTTATTACTTGAATATTATTTAAATGGACTACTTGTACATTTACCAAAGTACTTGTTACAAATCTCAATGTTTAGCGTCCAATAAATTTCATCAATGTAAAAACAATTTTTTGTTGTTGTTGTCTTGTTCCAGTTTGCCATCTACTGAGACCTTCTCATGCTACACAATGCAGTTAGCACTATAGCTATCCATGTGCATCTGAAGATGGATAATCCACCAGACTACAGTACAGAATTTGATGATAAGCGGCCCGGCCCTACCTCACTAAAACGCTTCAATATGTTGGAATAAGCAAAGCCTTGTGTAAAATGAGGCGTCTTTTTTGCCTCCCTAGAAGGCATGAACTTCATTTAATTTGAAAAAGCATGTTGAGGTAAATTTCGCTAATTTGCTAACAAGCTGACCTGGTTACTTTGCTGATGCCAGGTTAGACTAGCATTGACTCCAGTAGCTAGCAAGTCAAATTCCAGCTAATGGTAAATTTTGGTTATTTAAACAATATTTTACTTCTGATAAATTCATTAGTAAGCTATGTAGTGCTAATCCTGCATATGACCAGCAAACTTAGAGAGACTGAATGATGTTTTCAGGCCAAAGAGTTGCTGTAAAGTGAAAATGATCTTCTAAAAGTTTTAGATATATAATAAAAGTTACTTTTTTTGCGTCTGAGGTTTTTTAGACTGATAGTACTCTTATTCCATGACCCAGTGAACCAGTATCAGGATGTATTTATTTATAGAGATGACCCATGAAAACATGACATTTACTTCTTTTCAGAAGTTAAATTACATTTACATTTACCTCTTACTTTTTACTACTTGAGTACATTTAAAAGCAACTTTTCTTTCAAGACAGTATCTACACTTTCACTTAAGTAGAATTTCTCAGTAGTTTTTCCATCCCTGATAACAACTGTGTGAAAGCAGTTAACACATTTTTGAATGGCTAAATGCATGCTATCTTGAAAAATGGATTTAAAAAAAACAGATTTTAAGTGTTACACGAGCTAAGTGGGACCTCAGTCATGGAGTCACCCTATTCTTTTGAGACAAGTTCATGAGGGTGGTATCACAGAGTCATAAAACATGTTAACTAGAGTATAAAAGCCAAAATTTGCAGCTATCATGACAATGAGAGTATAAATAATATAATTTATATTATATTATTTATATTATTAGAATAACATTACATAAAATTGGACATAAACTGTGTTAATGACCCCAGTGTATGACATCTGACATGACCTGCTTATAACGTGGTTGCCAAATTTAGCTAAATTATTAAACTCTAATTATTAATTCAACAGCATTAATTCATCTTTAATGCATCATTGTTTTCACTACAGTGTTGTGAAGGCACAGCTAAACAGTTTAACCCTTTCATGCATAGTGTCCACACTCCTGAACAGTTCAATTTAAGGCTCAGTATTTATTGCTAGAGACTTCAAAGCACTTCTGTAAGTCGCTCGGGATAAAGACGGCTGCTGGGTAAGGCCCTTTTTTATACTTCAGGAAAATATAAGATGTAAAATCACCTCCAAAACACCTGAGAGCATTATTGTAAATTAAGATAAATTTCTGCAGCTCTCTAGACTATTAGTCGTTCTCAAGCTTTAGTAACTTTATACATTGGATTTAAAAAAAATCAATAATAAAAAAAAATAAAGTAAAAAAAAAAAATTTGTTCCAGACACCACTGAATGCCTTAGATTTTTTAAAAGCTAGGTTTTGTTTGTTTGTTTTTACCTCTTTGTATCATGGAGCAGTCCTATACTGTGTAAATGTTCAGAAATTATATTTTCTAAAATTTTGGCTTTAGTTTTACGTATTTTAGAACTGATTTACGTATTTTAGACTGTTTTTTTTATTATTATTTCTGGCATACTCTTTTTGTTATGATCACAACGAGTTTAATTGGGGGTTAGGGTAGGTAGGAGTGTGTGGGAAGGGAGTGTGTTCAAGGCCAGGATTCAACCTTAGGTCAGTAGAGTGGAAGCCCGATGCTCAGTCAATGCATCATGTTATTTTGTGTAAATGGCTTATGTAGCTTCTGAAGGGCAGTACAAAATGGAAAAAAAAACTTTAAACAAAATAATAATAATTTACACTGATCATCCTGTTCAAAAGTTTATGCCCCACAGCTCTTAATGTTGTGTGTTGCCTTCTTGAGCATCAGTGAATGTTTGCACCTTTTGTAATAGTCGTGTACGAGTCCCTCAAATGTCCTCAGTGTGAAAAGTTGAATCACAAAATCATATAGCCAGTGTATGGAAAGGGGTCAAATATGCAGAAAATGCTGGAAAACCAAATAATATGCAGGACATGGAGGATTTTTCTGAAGAACAGCAGGTAGTTTAACTGCTCAGGACAAACAAGGGACTCATGAGCAGCTATCACAATACATAAAAATGAAGTGTATGTAAACTTTTGAACTGGTTCATTTGTGTAAATTCAGTTATTATTTTGCCTTGTGGACTATATGTACATATCTGGTATGTGAAATAGCTTATTCAGGGCTTATTAATATAAAACAAAATGCAATTTTTATGAGCTCTCTTATTTTTTTAAATGTTAAATTATTAACATTTTGCAGATTCTGCAGGGCATATGTAAACTTATGACCCCAACTATATCTGTTTATATCTGTTTAACTGCATATATATCTGTTTATATCTGTGTATATATTTATATCTGCATATACAGTATTATGCAAAAGTCTTAGGCACCCTTTTTTTTAGTACGAACTTTGTTATAGATTTTTATTTTATGACTTCTACATTATTGATACAGTACAAAAACATTTCAGATTTCCAAACATTAGTTTTCCAGCACAAAATTAAATGTTACAGGAAAAATGTTTGTATGTCAGTAAAGAAAGCAGCAGATTACATAAGAGACACTTTTCAGACAAAAAAACATAATGAAGGCTGCTGGGTTTTGCTGTAAAAATAAGAAGCAAGTGCGACAGTCAAAGTCTCCAGAAGAACTGTGACATAGTATTCCTATAACAGCACACCTGCCATGTTTTACTTCTCAAATAATAGATCAGTGTGATGATACAAAAGCATGTCTTATTACTAGGACACTTTTCATCCATGTAGTTTATCACATGTCCAGTAGATGGCAATACTAAATAACTTGATAAATGCCTAGACTGGCTGGGAATTACTATTTATTTATTTATTTCATATTTTTTTACTAAGATAAATCGAAGTATTGCATTATGTCTGTGGTATGGCACAATAACCATGATTTTCAGGAAATCTTAGATATTAGCACCACTTCAAGAAGAACAGTGTATTAAGCTTCACATCTATGGCTCAGTGATCCAGAAAGCTAATTCGCCCTGTTGATGTACAATTTATTACATTTTGTAGCAAATATACTGTATTTAGACTTTATTTATGATAATTATGAGCATAATACTGGCTGAATACTGACTGACTGAGCACATATGACTGACCCTGAATTAAAAAAAAAAAGAAAAAAAAAAAAGGCAAAACCAACAGTTACCGCATTCATTTCTGTAGTCACTAGCACTTTGCTCTTTGACATTGATGATTTGTTTGTAAAGCATTCACAACTGGTCTGAAATCATGATGTAAATTTGGCCCTTCACTTCCTTTCAAGCCCCATATCAAATCATTTACTAGGAAAAGATGCTGAGTCACTGATTCATGCCTTCATCTTTCAGAATGTGTTGATTAATTTTCTATAACAGCAGCTCCAACAATAGTGCCAATATTAATGCACTCATTCTAATAAATTATTGTGGCTGTTACTAATTCACAGGTGGACAATTCATTTTTTATTTAACAAAGCAGAATGTGTAATCGTTGATATGATGACTTTCTGTAAGGCAACATTTATTTAAAGTTTATGGAAGGAGTCTCCAGTGTCAGAAACTGTCATTAAGTTTTCCGCAACAGAAGAAGTCTTCAGGATAGAGAACTTTCTGCCTTGTGGTTTCTCATTAACATGAAAAGCTGTTTTTTAATTTGTCTTTTAAAGACAAGACAAGAGAGCAAAAATAGAGTCCAGTAAGGGAACTACTGATTATAGCTGCGATAATGTAAGTAATAACAGGAACTAACTCATCTCATGAATGTTCCACAACATTAAATATAACTACAAATGGTTAAAAAGCATATCCTATTGTTTATTAATAAATTTATAATAGTGTACTACAAATTGCTGTGGTATAAGAGGAATAAAACACCTCAAGATGTGTTTTTTAACATTCTGTTTATTGTTTTCTAAGATTTGGTAGAAAGAATCATTTTAAATCAAATACATAACAGATATTAGCCTCTCCTGGCTCAGGTCTTATCTGACTGATCGTTATCAGTTTGTAGATGTAAATGGTGACTTCTCTACGCATACTAAGGTAAAGTTTGGTGTTCTGCAAGGTTCTGTTTTAGGCCAACTGCTCTTTTCTTTATATATGCTACCTCTGGGCAAAAGTATTCGTAAACATGGTATTAGCTTCCACTGTTACACTGGTGACACACAGTTGTATGTTTCAGCAAAGCCAGATGAGAGACAACAGCTTAATAAAGTTGAGGAATGTGTAAAGAAATCAGGATGCTTATAAACTTTCTTTTTCTTAATTCTGACAAGACAGAGGTATTTGTACTAGGACCACATGCAGCTAGAAGTAAGCTTTCTAATTACATAATAACTCTGGATGGCCTTTCTGTTTCATCATGTGCAGCAGTAAACGACCTTGGTGTGATTATTGACTCCGGTTTTTGATTTGAAACTCATGTAGATAATATTACTAGGATAGCCTCCTTTCATCTCAGAAATATTGCTAAGATAAGAAATATAATGTGACTACGTGATGCAGAAAAATTAGTTCATGCTTTTGCTACCACTTGGTTTATTGTAATGCTTTACTCTCTGGATGTTCCAGTAGATGCATAAACAAGCTCCAGTTAGTCCAGAATGCAGCAGCAAGTGTCCTTACTAGAACCAAAAGATATGACCACATCACCCCTATTTTCGCATTGATTATAAAATACTACTATTGACCCATAAAGCACTGAATGGTCTCGTGCCTCAGTACCTGAGCAAACTTTTGGTCTTCTATGATCTGCCACACCTACTTCAATCAAAAGGTGCAGGCTATTTGTTGGTACCTTGAATAGTGAAGGCTACAGCAGGGGGTAGAGATTTCTCTTACAAAACCCCACAGTTATGAAACAGCCTTCTAATTAGTGTTCGGGGCTCAGACACAGTCTCAGTGTTTAAGTCTAAGCTGAAAACATATTTGTTTAGTCAAGCCTTTTGTGAATAGTTTTGTCTTAGGTGAAGGAGCAGGTCTGGAGGGTTCACAGGCATAGAGTGTTGTGGTGAACTGGGATGTTTGGATGCTGTCGCCTCCCACCCATTCTCACGCGTTCACTCAGGTTTGTCGACGATGGAGTGGCTGGCCGCTTTATGTCCCAGGGTGCCCTCATGTCTGTGTTACCTTCTGGCTCTCCCTTTTAGTTATGCTGTCACGGCTAGTCTTGCCGGAGTCCCTGCTTGCACTCTGCATGCAAAGTACATTGCCCTTAACCATTACAGGACAAAAAGCATACCTAACAATCTCTCCTTCTCTCTCTCACTCTTTGTCTCTCTCTGTCTTTCTCTGTCTCTATCGCTCTCTGTCAAGCTACACTTGCTACTCCTGAGGTACCAGTGATCCTGACCCCTTCTGCTCTCCGGACCTGCCTGATCCATCCTGATGCCCTACTTCTGGTTGGAGCTCCCATCGGTTGGAGATCAATCACTGCTGCTGGGGGTGGCCCCACATGGACGGCATGAAGATCATTGGGATTGCTGGAGATGATGCTGCTTGGGGACCATGGAGATGGCTTTGGACTGCGATTCATATGGGCAATTGTACTGTGATGGCTTGGGACTGCGATTGCTGTGGTGGCTTTGGGGCTGCGGTTGCCACGAGCAGTTTTGTAGGTCTCCATCAGTGGACAGTGGATAGGTTCAACAAAACAGACTTCATGTGAAAACTGTGATGAATTTCCTGGTTACACAGTTGCACTTTTGAGCATATAGTATACAGTTATTGAAGGGATTTATTTATAATTGCACTTTCCAGTGTCACCTAGATGAGGATGGGTTTCCCTTTGAGTCCAGTCCCTCTCAAGGTTTCTTCCTCATATCGGTCTAGGGAGTTTTTCCTTGCCACTGTCGCCTCTGGCTTGCTCATTAAGGATAAATTTATATCCTGAATGTATTTATTTCTGTAAAGCTGCTTTGTGACAATGTCTATTGTTAAAAGTGCTATACAAATAAAAATTGAATTGAAAATGAATTGAATATCTTCTCCAATTTCTATTTAACACATATTTACATTTTTATTGTTAGTATTATCAGTCTTTGAGCTGCGTGTGACAAATGCAACCATATTATAGCTATTGATTATTTAGGATGTGCTTTTAAGGGAAAATAATCAACTTTGCTATGTTAAGAGTAAACTCTGCTTTCTGTTGAGACGCATCACACCATCCTGTCGTTGATTATTTTCCTATAACTGCACGCCGCAAAAGGTTTTACTCCTTACATAATCCACAGACTGATACTATACTGAACCAGCAGGTGGAGACAATATGTCATAATAAAAGGAGATTGAGCTTTTATTTTGAAAACACATAGGTAGCTTTGGCTTGCTGTCGTTGCTGTTTTCGCAGGTGCAAGGCTACCTGATGACGCGTTAGGTTTTTGCACCCGCATTGTGATCCATCCCGCCTCCTGCGCTAGGATTGGCTGGCACCATCACGCCTTCCTGGCTAGAACCACATACTGCGAGCTGCTTGTGACCCGCCAATCCGTTGCGAGGAAGCGGAATCGTGTCGGCCAATCGCAGCGCTGGAGGCGGGATTAGTCCGAATGCGGGTCGGAGAGATGAAATGACTGTACTGCAGCTGAGCGGAGGGAAATGTCGGTGAGTGGAGGAGGTTCAGGTAGTGCTGCGTGTCCGTGTGCGTGTTTATGCGTGAGAGAGGAGAAGAGAGGCTCTGAGAGCGCGCTGTGGGGACTGTAGGAGGGTTCAGTGAGCTCCGGTGAGCGGCGTTACAGGAGCAGTGACCGGGATGACAGAGAGCTGGATTCACTGACACTGGAGCAGGAGCACGAGCAAGAGCACGAGCAGGAACAGGAGCACGAGCACAAACAGAAACAGGAGCACGAGCAGAAACAGGAGCACGAGCAGGAGCAGAAGATTTGCATAGCCAAAGCTCTGAGAGCTGACAGTCCGGACCTGAGCTCTGAGCTGGAGCTCACACTGCACCTGGTACAGCTCACACCTTTCTTCTTTTCTCCTTCCTAAAACTCTACAAAGCCGTAATGTCAGGTTTGCTAGCCACACACACACACACACACACACACACACACACACACACACACACACACAGTGATGTTGATGATGTGGCCATAGAAACACTTCATTACAGCTCCATGGTTGTCTGTCGCACACACACACACACACACACATATATGTATATA
Source organism: Pangasianodon hypophthalmus (assembly GCF_027358585.1). Taxonomy (NCBI): domain Eukaryota; kingdom Metazoa; phylum Chordata; class Actinopteri; order Siluriformes; family Pangasiidae; genus Pangasianodon; species Pangasianodon hypophthalmus. Next base: position 24,026,721 of record NC_069714.1, on the reverse strand, counting down.
TATATATATTATGGAAGGAGTAATAATTGAGCATTAGTATGCAGATGAAATTTATTCAAATCTCTCAGTACATTCCTTTTTTTATGTACTTATTTTCTATAGGTTATGGGTTATATTTTATGTAAACATGCCAAGAGAACAAACAATTAATTTTTAGTAGTTTATTAATATAATTTGTGTGTATTCATCATTTTTCATTAATCAGTTATTATTCAACTCAATGCATGTGTACATCTCTCCTTTTATACACACACATACATACATACACACACACACACACACACATATACATATATATATATATATATATATATATATATATATATATATATATATATATATATATATATATATATATAGAGAGAGAGAGAGAGAGAGAGAGAATTTTATATATATATTTTACATATATACATACATACATACACACACTTATGAAGAGAAGAGTTGAACATGCTATTTCTATTAAAGCCATTAGTGTATTAGTGTACAATTTTAAATGTACTAAATTCAGTACATTTACATAATTGTTATACATATTTAATGAAGAGTAAACACTAACATACTGTATTTATTAATATAATCATATTAGTATATCAGCATGCAATTTTTTGTATAAAATTAATTTATTCATGTGTTCTAATATATTCTCAAATTCTTTCGTATCTTTTAGATCATATTTAATATTTTCACACATATTATTATTATTATTATTATTATTATTATTACACATTAATATTATAATTTATGAATGTGACTTGATATATTCCTCTTTTAAGAGTAAAGAGTAACATGCTCTTTTTATTAATATATTAATAGTTTTTGTAAGTTAGTGTGCAAATATAAATTAATTAACATGCGTGAGTACTTTTTTTTTTTTTTAAACTTATTTTCTGTAGCTGGCTAATGGGTGGATTGTATGCTCTGTTATTCTTGCCAGAGCAGGCATCACAATATATTAGTTGTAAGGGTACCAAAAATTTTGAAGCTAATGTTGTGTTTGAACTCAAAATGTCATTTTGTTAAATATTATTTTTTAGCATTAGGGTGCCAATAATTCTGAACAGCACTGTGTACAGCTAATGCTGCATGTTTCATATTTCTGTATCTGTTTATTTTCTAGCTACCTACTATTTTATCATATTGAACAGTAAAAGGTCAGGTATTAGCTCACATAAGAAACAGTAACAAAACCAGCTTCTGAGTCATACGAGCTCATAAATGACTTTAAATCTAGATAGTCACCATCGCACAGAGTTTATTACACGCCTGATCCAGTTAATGAGGCAGCGTGTTCATTACTCATTAATGAGATGAGTCGGGTGTGGTGTATTTGCGCTGGTTGTAAACGTCAGGGATGGACATTCCTGACCTACATTATACTGTTTCCAGTGTAATTCAGTATCTGAAGCATCTCTCACAGTTACAGAAATACTGTCATGTGAAGAATGAAACATAACGACATGAGCTCTGAGAGGAAAATAATCAGCAACAGGGTTTTTCCCAAGTCAAAATTGATCTGCGTTGTTTCCTGCCTGAACCATATACTAACCATTGTACCTTTACACAACACACCAAAAATGTTGAATGAAGTTATAGAAGAGATTTGCAGCATTTATGGAAATCTCAGGGTACTAACACTAATGGTTTTCCTATTACAGTTAGTGTTAGAATTTTAAAAACCTCTTAAACCTACTGAAATTAAAACCTACTGAGTACCAGTCTTCTGGATTTTCTAGATTAGTAAATACTTTAGAATGTAGGGTGCGAGTTTTCGATTTCGATTACATCGAGGGCAGAAAGTTTTAAAGAGAAATGAGCTGATCAGTCTGTTTAACAGTGATGTGCATGAAATCACTAAACATTACAGTTCCACTTGGAAATCAGATGCACAGAGATGTTTTGGCTCTGATGTACCATTTAGTGGATCTGACTTTTAGTCCTCCAGATGTAGATAAGATACACAAGTGACTACGTGAACAATGTCGCTCGCATAGTACGCACGTATGCGTGGTGAAAGTGTAGTATATTTGCACCTTTACTCTTGACTGTACCTAAATAAAAGGTGAAGCAATGTTTATGTAGCAACTCATACACTACCAAAATTTCCTATGGTGGAAAAACACTGAGCGGCGGGAGAGATAATGTTCCCACCCTGAAGTTGGTTATTTTCAATAACGTCATGTCCCAAAGTGTTCCTATTATTCCTCTTATACCAAAGCAATTTGTAATTGATTACAACATTCCTGTTATTATTAATTATGCACTATATTGCCAAAAGTCTGTGGACACCTGACCATCACACACATATGTTTGTTGAACATCCCATTCCAAATTTAGTCCCCCTTTGCTGTTCTAATAACCTCCACTAGATTTTGGAGTGTGGCTATGGGGATTTGTCTATTTAGCCACAAGAGCATTAGTGATGTCAGGCCTGGTGCACAGTCAGTCTTCCAGTTCATCAAGTGTTCAGTCGGGTTGAGGTCAGGGTTCTGTGCAGGACACTCGAGTTCTTGTACTCCAACCTTGACAGACCATGTTTTCATGGAGCTCAGTTTGTGCACAGGGGCTGGAACAGGTTTGGGCCTCTTAGTTCCAGTGAAGGGAAATTGCAATGCTACAGCATACATTCTATACAATTATGTGCTTCCAACTTTGTGGCAACAGTTTGGGGAAGAACCACATATGGGTGTGATGATCGAGTCACTATTGGTCATATAGTGTACACCATATTAGAACGTGTGCATTAATATAAACCTGTGATTTGAATACAGCCACTACTGTCAGAGCTGCTGTTGCAGAAATTTAATCAACCCTCTGACCAATCAGATCGAATTCAACAGCGCTGTGGCATAAAAGTAGAATAAATTATACATTTTTGAAAGCTCTGTTTATAGTAGTTAGCTTCATTCACTCTCCTTTCATTCAGTGTAGACTGTAGCCAGCGTGTTTGCTTTGTGAGCAGCTATTTTAGTCCAATTACTATGAGACTGGAGTAATCTGTGCTGTACGTGTGTGGGTTAAATCGCTGATTCATGCCGTTGCACTATCTAATGTAAAGTAGTCCTAATCCATGTCATTTTGTAATTTATTGACAATGTAACTCTCCTCTGGCTCTCTCTCTCTCCTGGTGCACATTTCTACTGATTAAGTACACAATAAATGAATTGCGTGTTTAGATACTTGTCAGGATTACATTTTAAACCTTTGTGGATTTGAGCCCAAAAATTGCTGTGATCTGTTGTCTCTTTTTAAGTTTGTTCCCCAAATGAGTTGGCTGAATATTGACCTGTCACATGACCTGCCTTTTTAGGAAGAAACGCAACAGTGAATAGGAAGTTTAAAATTCCTGTTGATTCCTGATTTTACTGAAGCTGAGGATATCCTATTTCTCAGTGTCTTTTATTGTAGTAGTTTGTTAGACCGAACCTGACAGAAGTTTTCTCCTTTTTTGGAAACATGCTTCAGAAAGGTTTCCCATAGAGAAAGGTTTACACATTCAATTGATTTTAACCAGTGGAAATATAATTCTCAGTCGTTAAATCTCCCACGTTATTATCTCATGACTCATTGACCTTAGTCCTTTAGTCCAAGCAGGCTCACTTGCATAATAGTACTCACATGGTACTCCCTTCTGCATTGGTACAAAACTCTTCGAAAGCATGTGGTGGTTTAATATTTAATGCTGAACATTTAGGTAAGAAGTGAGGGGTGAAGACAGGAGTCAGACATTCCCACCTTCCACCCCACACAGTCTCAGTGCAGTGTAATTTCAGAGGTAACCTCATGTTTCTATCCTTGCCACCACAAGGTGTTTTCTCATGCATGGTTAAGAAAATGCAAGCCGTTTATATGCAGGTCACATACTAGTGAAAGTCATGTTGCATCTAAGGTGGTCCTGCTTGACTCAACGGTGCTTTCATCTTCCTGTAGTCACCTACCGAGATCCTGGTTATTCTTAGAAACATTCATATTTATGGCTCCTGGACCTTGGCTGCAGCAAATCCCTGCAGTACCATCTGTAGCTCTAGCCTGTCAAACACCTCATGCTCACGAGGATCTGTCCTGTGTTTTGGATGTCTAGAAGGAAACAGTTGATAGAGCACATAATCTTATCATTTGTTTCATAATATTGTATGACTCCACCAAAATTTGCTTCAAATCTCTAATATTTGTCTTAGCTCATTTGAGTGTGCTCATCAGGTGAGTTGGCGAAATGTTGACTCCTCAAATGGCTGGCCTTTTAGGAAGCTTGACTCAATTGTGCCATCTTCCTGTTGATGACAACCGAGGTCCTGTTTATTCTTAGTAAAATTCAGATTTATGGCTCCAGGACCTTTGTTGCTACAAATCCCCACAGTATCGTCTGTACATCTACTCTGGGAACACCCTGCTCTTACCGGGATATGAAAGTGGAAACACTTGTTTTGACTTACCATATGAGAAGTAAAATGCCTCAAGTTACAACCAGATTGTTTATTTTTCCATATACATCAGCTGGTGCTGTCGCTGATATGAACCCTGTGGGGTTGGGAAGGTGTTTACGTTTTACCTCGTTGGACATTTGGTAATCGGTAGCTGGTCAGCTCAAATAGTTAGTATATGGTACTAATACACCAATATTGTCAGGTCAGTGGCTTTGGGCCAGTGGTTGCTCCATGGTTCAAGTTCTGTACTAGTGACCAGAATGTTCCAAGCTCAAATATCTTACCAAAGAGCCAGTGTTGGCTTCTGGAGCAAGAACCTTAACCATCAGCTCCTTAGTTATGTGCCTAGATTGTATTCCATCTCTTCCAAATAAGTAAATGGAATCGAATAGAAGCCATCATGAAAATGGTCAATATTTTGCAATGCTCCCAGGACCAGAGCCCCATTTCCCTCCCTCCTTGCACCATCTTTCCTGTGCCCACTGGGACATTCATGGCAGTAGGCTTGCTGCTGTAATTAGCCTCTTGATGGATTAGCTAGGCTGACTGGCCTCACTGTTTTTCTGGCTAGTTTCTCAGTAAGCAATGGGATCATTTAGTGCTGCAAAGACCCCAAAAACTGGGGATAATTATTTTATTAAAGCTCTGGAAAAACTGTAAACAATTATTATTATTTTTTTTTTTTAAATAAAAACAGAGGTAGAAATGCATGATGTGTGAATTCTGGCCATGGCAGTTCCTCAACCTCAGCTATATCACTCCAGTTCATAATAGAGATGTACATTTTTTTTTTTTTTTTTTTTTTTTTAAATAACTTGCTTGCACAGTTATTAATTTTGCTTGTAAATGCCTGTGCTATTTTCTATAGAATTTAGCTGGTTCTACTTCTCAAAGCATAAAAAAGTAGTAGTGTAATTCTGACCAGGAAGTTGCTAAGGGTGAATGAATGAATGTTGTACGTTCGTGTTAATCAGTGTGGTCTTTGTTTGTCTCGCAAGCTTCATATATGACTGCTTGCTTGCCCTGCCTCTAGTGTCAACCAGATTGCCTTGTGAACCTTTCTGGCAAGCTTTCTAAAAAAATCTGTTTGTGAATTTGTATTTCTTTTTGTTTCAAACACATTATCTGTTCATTTATATTCGGTTACATCTAGAATATGGAATATATGGAGGCTTGTTAAATGTAAAATATTAGTCAGTAATGGGATCAGTAGCACTGCGAAGGCCCTGGAATTGCCCCTAGGTGTGAATGGTGTCCTGTGATAGACTGGTGTCCCATCCTGAGTGTATTCTTGCCCCATGCCTAGTGTTTCCCAGGATAGGCTTTGGATTCACCACAAACCTGACCAGGAGTAAGGCAATGTAAATTGTGGCTTTCTATTTAAATGTTTTGCTGCTGACCTCTGTATGCTCTGATGTTACTCTGGTGATTTACTATTCAGCTTGTTAACATTTTATATATTGAGTATATGAAGACCTTAAGTGGTTAGGTTAAATGTAAAATGTCTGAATTAGAGTTTTTGGTAGAAGTACATGTCCATGCTATCTGTAGTGTTTGCACTTGAAAGATTTCTTTTAGTACCCAGGACCAAATGCCATCTGTTTTGGTCCTTCCCAATTGATTATAAACTGATTATACTTCAGCTCTGTTTATTCTCGAATCAGAAGGCGTGGATTAATTTTCTATAACTGCACAGCTTTGAGAGTAGTTCTGGCTGTAACATAAAGGCCTGGTTTATATTAATGCGCTTATTCTAATCATTTCTTTTTTTTAATTTATCGTTCGTGTAGCAATAGCTTGCAGGACTTGGTGGAGGCTCCACCTAATCTAAGGCTAATAAAAATGGATTTAAAAAGTCTAATGATTGATATGATAAAGCTTCCTGGCAGGAGATGTTTTTTGTCAGGAGATGTTTTTATAATATTTATGGAACAAGTCTCAGGTGTCAGTGCTTTGTAACATCAGTAGGTTTTCCACCACAGGAAAGTCTTCAGAATGGAGGAGTTTGCGCTTTCCAGTTTCTCAGTAACATGACACTTTGGGCCCTTGAATCAGAAGGATTATTTTCCTATAATATCGTGGCCCATCGTATGGTATTCCTCACATAAATAAATAATACGTTTAGTCAATTTTGTCAGATTAATATTAAAAATAGCCGATTTGCCAGGAATTTTTAACCCCAGACCAGTCTAGCTTGGTTTCTGTAGTTGTTATTGTTCCAGTTGTGAGTAACCATCTGAAATTAAACCACATGATGGATTCAGACCAGTTTTCATGACCTACCTTCACAGAACTTCACTGATAGACACTGAGGATTTGATTAAATCCAATGCATACAGTGTGTACAGAGAATAATTTTTTCTGTCATGCCTCACAACTCCTGAGTAATGAACCTCATTATAATGATCCAGGTAAATACTTAACTGTGTCAGCGGTTTACTGATTTATAGCCTTCCTGACCTGATTGCACTGCAACCAATCCAGATGTGCGTGCAAGCATACAGTTGTCTTATGACTTTCTGGCTTCTAAGCTTAAATATCCCCTGATTAGTGGTAGAAAAAATGGAAGTGATCATGGACATGGAAAAATAAACTGGTGAATACACATAGTCATATGCTTTTGTTCTTCCTGCCACCTTCCCCTTTTAAGACTGAGCTCAGCAATATGCAAGGAAATCTACTCGCTGTTTCTGTTTCTACACACTCACATACTCTGAGAGCACTTCATGTCATTGACTGCAAGTTGATCAAGTGCACCCAGAGGGTCTAAGTGATGAGACTGAACAAACAAGGAACGACAACAGTGACAGGAAAAAAGCAGAAGGGGATAATGATAGTGGCATTGCTATACAGGCATCCCTTTTCTCTTTCAATTTCACAGATATAAAAAGATATAAAAAAGACGTATCAGACCGTAACGCACATGCTTTTCATCCATTTTGTTCCCCCACAATCTTTCTGTATTGCTTTAATATGTTCTGTTACAGTCAGTACTTCTGAACTTGTATCTGTTTTATTTGCTTCAATCTTAAGGTGCTTTCACAACTGCGAGTCCCTTTGCTGAGCCTGAGTCAGAGCGAAACCAAAAGTATAACTTTCGTTTGGTATTTGCTTTCAGTTGGTTTCACACTGCACAAATAAATGAACCAAAAGCACAAACAAATTTTGCCTAAGGATTGTGTGGGACTGAATCGGTACTCATTAACCACTTTCATTCAGAAGTGCAGCAACAGAAGAAGGTAAACAAATCTTTGCCAAATGCATGTAGAAATCACAAAAATCACCTGAACATGGAGCTAGCTGTAAATAATTGATTAGATATTTGTAGAAAGAACTACTTTAAAACATTTTGTGAATCATATCCAGCGATTATTTTCTCCTTTTGTTCCTTGGTCCAGACATCAAGAGCACTTCTATATCTACATTAAAAAAAAAATTTAAAAAAAGCCAAACGCAGCCCATAATACACAGGATTTTTTTTCCCGTCTTGCAATTGCTTTGTTCTTACCTGCCCAGGGAAACTGCATCAGGGTTCAATTCACCTCTCTAAACGCTGTAATCCTTTTGGGGAAACCTTTTCTTGTTGGTAAACTGCAGAAGTTGTTGTGATAGAAATTAGATTGCAAGCAGACATGCCAAATTAACAGACAAACCATTGATCCAAAGTCTCACTTGAAGGTAATTTTAAGATAAACCCATGTCGTATTTGCTGAAGTAGTAATTTCTTTGTGGTGTACAGGTTTCTGAAGTCCCTTCATATCGAAAAAGGGTTGCATGTGTTTTGTCTTCAACATCAAGAGGATGTTTCAAAAGGAAGGAAACTTCTCTAAGGATCACTAAGTTAGAGAAACTGCTTTTCACCAAATTTATTATGCAGAACAGTTCTTTCTGTATCATGCTGTCTTAGGGGGAGAAAAGGTTCCTCAAAGATTCTTTGTATGGATAATGGTTCCAGCTGTGTGCTATGACTGATCCTCTGGAATAACAGTAGGCCTTCGTCAACTCAGCGACATGTTTAGGATGTGCTATAGTCTTTGATAAGTTCAGCAATTTATGCTCGAGCTAAACCATTGAGAGCTTTAAATGTCTTGACTTTGTAGTCATAAGTGTTTCGAATGGGTTATACTGCTTAATGAGATCAGAAAGATGCCCTGACCTTAATCATTCACAGATTCAAATGTCATAAGCAGGACTTTGTAGTTATTGTGGAACCTAGTAGTGATGAGTTTTTGTGACTGAAGGAATGGAGATGCTTGTAAGCTGGCCTCGGCTGGACGCTTTATTCAGAGGCGATGCCGTATTGTAGGGGTGTAACAATACACTACAGACATGATTCGTTTCATTTTGATTCACAATACTTCGATTTAATTCGATTCTCAGAAAATTTGAACAAAATTTGACTAAAGAAAAATAACTGAGAACACTCATTATTTCTGTATAATGAACAATGCAAAACAGTGTGCATTTTTGTCTGTATAAAACTAAATAAATCCAAATGTACTACAGGTTCACCATATCTTAAAAATAAACAAATAAATTTATAAATCCTCCCAAAATTTTGATTAAGTAAACAAAGTGTCTGACCTGGGAACTTTGAAAATGATTGATTAAAACATAAAGAGCTCTGTAGCAGAAATAAAGCTCCAAAGTCGGCTAAAATGCCCCATTTCTGCAGCCTCTTTCGCGAGCAATATAGATCACAGAGGCAAAGAGATGGTGTTGTTTGAAAGCTGCTGAAGAACTCCTTTTAATTACTATAACCTGGTCGTTTTACTATATAAAGTATAATGCGTGTTGGTCTTTGCAATCCAGAGCCATCAGTCACATAACAAGTGTACATGATTTCACAGGCTCTCCATGAAAGAACATGATCACATGACCAGAGAGCTTTCTATATATTTTAACTTTGTGGCTTGTACAGATTGATACAATCTGGTGTCTGGTGTTTGAACAATGCGATTGCATTACATGCATAATTAATAGGTGATATCACACATTTCCATGATGCACATCATCACATTTTTGCATCACAATGCATCGTGTCATGATATATTGTTACACCCCTACTGTATTGTACTGATATTTGATTAGGACTGTTTTCTGAGTCATTTTGTGCTTTGCATGGACTTTGCTCTTGTTTGACTATGGCAGAGCTCTACTGTGTGGGGAGTTTTCTATGTTAAACGTTAACCCAGCTGTCTACAGTACTGTCCGACATTGTTCACTCATAAGCCAAATGCTTATCTTCAGGCTTAAGATGAGTGTTAAATATTTCCCAAGACACAAGAAATCATCAGTGTGGTTATTGTGCAGCAGGAAACATGACATAACCAAGCAGATTTCCTCATCGTAGCTGATGACTTTCAGTTCTCATGGTGCTGTATAGGGACTGAGAAGGAAACCCAAGACTAACGAATCACTAGCCCTTACTGAATCCAGTGGTTTATTCCAGCAGTGCAGTTAAGCGCTGAGAACCTGCCCTGGGCGTCTGTTAGATTGCATTGACTACAGCAGCTGTTTGCAACCAGCACACTAGCACTGTTTCTTTTTTTAGCAGACAAAGTCTGTTTCTACAAACTCTGCATTCATGCAAGTGCTTGGAGCTGCACAGAGAGGAACTGAATGTTGTGCAAAAAGATATATTTTAGCACACCTCAAGCTATGGTCTTCACTATGGCCCATGTTATATCCATAACTTGCTTGTTTCCATAACTTTGTCTTGTTTCAGGACTGTATCTTGGACTCTAGCTGTTATAATAAAACCTCATGCAAAATTCAAAATCTATAAAACCACTAGCATTCTCAGGTAGTTTATAGAACTTTGCTTATTAGTTGATTTACTTGCTTTTTTAATTTAGTTATTTTATTCATTTATCTACTTTTTGTCTTTGGTTTTTTGAGAGCTGAATATACCAGACAAGGCCAGAAGAAATTCAGATTATATAACTAGATCATATGTATTCAGTCTTTCTTATGCTAAGACAGAGCAGCTTCAAAACAATATTCTGATTGTATCCACCTTCACTCATGCTAATGCTAATTGGGAGCTTCTGATCTTTGTGCCAGACCTGGCCTTGATCCATGAGCACCTTACTTAAGACTGTGGATGTTCCTTTTGTTCAATGACCACAACAGGACAGCTGAAGATTGGAAAAAGACCAGATAATATTTTTCCAATCTTCAACAGTCCAGTTTTGGTGAGACTTCCGATTTTTGTTCTTGGCTTACTGGAGTGGAAACCGATGTGGTCTTCTGCTATTGTTGTCCATCCACCTCAATTTTTGACATGTTGTCCATTCTGACATGCTTTTCTGCTCACCATGGTTGTAAAGAGCGGTTATGTAAGTTAATGTAGACTTCTTGTTGGCTCGAACCAATTTCCTCTGACCTCTTACTCATTAACTAGGTGTTTCTGCCCACAGAACTGCTGGTCATTGGATGTTTTTTGTTTTTTGCACCATTCTGCATAACCTCTAGAGATAGTACTTGTTTTCTTCTCTGACTAATCCCCTCTTTACCCTGTCACTAACTTTTAGTGGACAGTCACGGTTTTGCCATATTCTTTCGATTTATTATTATTTTTTTTTCCATTTAATGGTATGCCGCAGGATTTGGGATCATTCAGTTTGGGATATTTTTGTATAACCTTACTCAAGGCCCTTTTACGTGTAACTATTCCTCTTACTCCTGCTATTTTGTTTATTTACCCTGCTATAGTGTATCAGTTTGATATTGTTTTCACATTAGATTCCCACAAGACGGTTTAGTGTCTCCTGATCCAGGCGCTAGGTTGGAAGGCTGTAGCTAGTAATAATGTAATTGAGGAAAAGCTTTTTTATCCAGTGTAAATCTCAGGATCTGAGGTTTCTGAACTTGCTTCGGCAGACATTTGTTTGTGTTCAGCATTTTTTTTCTCTGCCTTTCTCAGAGTTCTCTATCCGCTCAGAGCGAGTGTGTTTTACGAGCTGACTGTCTCGTGATGCTTCTGCGGTTCAAGGTGTTCCATTGTTAGCGGAGGTTTGGAAGTTTGTGGGGTTCAGCACTTCCTGTTCTGGTTTTCTGCAGAGGAAGGAGAAAGACGCACAGAGTCAGCAGCTCTCTCTCTCTCTCTCTCTCTCTCTCTCTATACCGTCTTATTGGTGCATCCTGCCAACGGCGTAAAACGATTGGCTGTCTTTGGATGTAAATGAAAATGCTGAGATGTGACGTTTTTAATGTTGTGTATAGTATTGTGCCTATCGTTCATAGCTCTTATCTATTTTTCTCTTACCCTTTTAGAGCAGGTAGATATATCACTCTTTCATGCAGACCTTGAATGATTTAAAATGTCTTCCAGTATGTGCTGTTACAGGAGGGGTGGTGTGATACGGTCTCACGTGAAGCAGAGTGCTGTTACCACCCTGAAGTGTAACGTTTTCATATAACTGCCTGATCTGAAGTGTTTTATTCCGCTTACACCACAGCGATTGCAATGATTAATGTATTAATAAACATCACCTCGCACTTTTTAACGATTTATAATTAGATTTAATGTTGTGGAACACCTGAGAGACAAGTTCGATCATATTATCACCTAAGGTATAGTAACGATAAACAATATTCAAAAATAACGCACACCTTCTGACCAATCAGAAGATTTGAGAATTGCGATTTCGGCCATGCTGTGGTGTTGGTGTTGTCTCCATGTCATCCAGTCATTTCATATTTCACATTTCACACCAAGCTTGACTGCTAATCTGACGTAATGTTGCATTAGCTCCTTAAAGTTAAACTTGGCCCCAAAGTGATAACATGGCTGACAGTTGCAATCAGATTCGAAGCCATTAAAAGATCACTGGTATCTTTTTTTTGTATTATACACCGTGTTAAGTCAGCCTCGTGTTCCTGGTGATGCTGCGATTTATTGGTTTATTTAAAGCAGTAATGTGCACAGGTGGTGTGTGTCTGATGGAGAAGGTAGCTTGAGAGAAAGAAGAAGCCAAATTTAGCCGTGATCTTCCCCTGCTTCATTACTCCAGGTCCAGAGATGATAACAGCGCTGTCACTGGGGACTGTAACAGAATAATCCTGAAGTAATATGTGTGTGTGTGTGTGTGTGTGTGTGTGGGTGTGTGTGGGTGTGTGTGGGTGTGTGTGGGTGTGGGTGGGTGGGTGGGTGTGTGTGGGGGGGTGCCTTTGTGCTGCTTTACACACTATGGTAATGTACAGATCCTGTTCCTTGTTGTGTCTGTGAACAAAAATGGAGCTGTGGTATTGAGTTACAGCAGAGGGAACTGAGGAAGGAGAGCATTTCTCTCTTAGATGATGTATCTGATTGGATCAGTGATCTGTCAGCCACTGTGCAGGAGGCTTATGCTCATACAGGAATGCCTGAAGACAGGCTTTTGCAGGGATTTATTACATTTTTTAAAATAATTTTTTAACATATGACCAAGGAAAAAAGCTTTTGTCATAGCAATTTTGCAAAAATTAAATGTGTCTTTTTGTACAGAGTGTGTTGTTTGTAGTATAGAATTTGTAGCTCAGTTGATATGGACAAACAGAAAGGTGTAAGTTTATAATCCAGGAATGTTTTTTCCCTTAAATGCATCTGCCAAGTTCATAAATGTAGGCCTAAATGGATGCCAGTTGGCTGCTTAATTCAACCTGCTGCTTATATTTGCTGTAAGTAAACACATATGTAATGAAATAGACTTCTACCACAGTGCTGTTAAATTCTTCATTCAGATTGGTCAGAAAGTGTTGATTAATTTTCTGTAACAGCTGCTCTGAGAGTAGTTTCACCTCAAGGCAAATCACAGGTTTATATTAATACCCTTGTTCTAATACGTTATCACTTCTGTAGTAACAACATACATGGGGAGTTGTATAGAAGGCACGCTACATAAACATTTACAAACGTATCTAATTGTTTATATGGTGAAGTTTTCTCTAAGGAGATGTTTGTTTAACATGTTGGAAGGAGTCTCCAGTGTCAGCGCTTCGTAACAATCAGAGGTAAAGCTGAAAGTCACTAAGTTTAATGCCATGAGAAAGTCATCAGGCTAGAAGGCTTCGCAGTTTCTCCGGAACATGACAAGCTGCGTTTGTTTGTCTTATTAACTGTAAGAGAGAGGGAAAGAAAGAGAGGCTGGTGAGGGAACGACTGTTATCTTATAGCTGTTAGAATGTAAATGGAACTAACTTCTTTCCTGGACATTTTACAACATTAAACTTAACTCAATTTAAACAGAAAAAAGTACTATATGCAGTTCTGTAATAAATAAGTGATTGTAATCATAGGCAAATTGCTGTGATATAAGAGGAATAAAACACTTCGAGACATTGTTACTGGAAAATAATCAACTTCAGGGTGGTGACGGTAACTCCACTTAGCATCAGACTGCCTCACCACTGTGTTGTTGATTATTTTGTTTTCTCATAACGCCGCGTCCCCAAGTGTATTATTCCTTACGGGTAAACGACTCATCAACAGTTGCGCTATCAGAATAAATGTCAGAGTTTAAATTCAGTTTGAATTCTCATTGTATTTCCTGGGATTAATCATAATTTTATTGCGATGTGATTTTCTACAATGAGCAACATCACGAAACACTGCAATTACAGAACAGCTTAAAAGTTGGGAATAATAACACCACTGAAATTGCTTTGCTTTGCAGCTTCACCATCTTCTTAAGATACCTTATGTTTGTTTTTTTGTTTTTTTTTTGTTCCCCCCTAAAAGTTGATTGGGCACCAATCTGTAGTTCAGCACTTCAGTTTTAGACAAAATAACAATCTTAGTCTGAAATATTCTATAAAATGTGTAGCAGCAGTGGCTTTAAAAAACAAATTATAGCTTTAATATAAGAGAAGTTTAAATATGTAAAAACACATGTAGGCTACTTTGATTGTGTAATGTGGCTGAATCACAAATTGTATGCACTCCATGTAGGGCACTATGTAGGGTGTTGAAGCAGTTCTGCCTTCAACACCACAATATACAACCTACACATTAACAAACACCTAATACACACCAGGCTGACTTTTCCCGCTTGTCCTTTAGTCACATCTGAGCTCTGCTTCCATCCGTGCCTTTTAGCAGGGCTATTTCTGCCATGACAAGCACACTGAAATCAGCAGAGGGAAGAGAAATGGAATCGACACTGAGGGAGAGAGTGAGAGTGGGAGTGCGATACAGAAATAGAGAGAGAGAGTTCTACTAGAGCCTGTGACCTGCCCGGAGTTCAATAATTGATGGCTCAGTGGATGGTAGACACCGAGGCTGACCTTGAAATGCTTCCAGGCCGAGTTGTGGCAGCGTGGAGCTGGTGAGCTGGACCTGATTTCTGCCTTTCCCATTTCTTAAGGGAGATCTGCATTAATCTTTTCACAGAAGTGAAAATATGCAGGAATAGAAATGCAGAATAAATTTGTAGTAGTGACTTCCACACACTTGAACGAGTTGCTACACTCATTTTCAAGTGTGTAAATCTATTTATTTATTTATTTATTTATTTATTTATTACTCAGTCCTTTGGCTAGCTGACTCTATATTTTTTGTTTTATTTATTTATATATTTATTTGTTTAACTATTTAACTACTTTGTTTCTTTCTTAATTAAAGTCCTCCTTTTATTGAATATATATTTTTTTGTTTTATATGTTTTCTTGTAATATTTTATTTCTATAAAACACTTTGTGTTGCATTTTATGTGTGAAAAGTTCTATACGGTGTATTCTTCTTCTTATTAATATTAATATTAATATTATTCCTCTTATTGTTATTAATATTAAGCAACTACAGGTATTTTTAATGTGGTTAATTGGTCATAATTGATGATAATGTAATGCTGGTCCACCAACAAGAGTTGCTCATTCCAATTATAAGGAAATACTCAAAGAAAAAACCTCATGGATACACAAGTATTGAAGCCATTCCTGAACTCATGAGGTTCTAAAAAAAAAAAGATTTTTAGCTTTTCCTGCATGTCCTTGTGTACCACAGACTTCACCCTGATCCAGACACACCAGTGCTAGTAATGAGGTTGAATTGAATTTCAAGTGAGCTGTTATGGATTGTGCTTTTCCATGAGGCCAGTCCTGTGGGGGATATTTGGTGCCGGTTCAATAGGGCTTTTACTGATTGCTGTGTGCTAATTGAAAAAAGCACTCACTCCCAAAATGAGATCTGTTTAGTGCATTCAGTTATTCTGACTTGAACTTACTTGTCTGTGTAAGCAGTTTGATGTTTTTAAACTTAAGTCTCAAATAGAGCAGTGCCAATTTTCTCTTGGAGATGGAGTTAATGGGTGGAGACTTCCTGTGTGATTTTCTATTTTGGGATATCTGTGGCAATTGGGCAAAAGAATTCTGTATATATGGTGCATAAGCCTGATTAAAGCAGAGGAGAATGTGATGTTCTGCTTACTGTTACTGTTAATGCCCAGTCCAGTCCGTTACCTGTCTTGGGTTTGTTTTTAACCAGTTAATAAACTACACAAATAGAGGTTTTAAAGTATTATTATTAGGCAAGAGACAGAATTTCATTGTCCTGAATATCATGATACAAAAATACTGGCGAGATTAATTTTGCTTTTCTGTGGTGTATCGTGATATTTCCGTTTAAAAAAAAAAGCAGAGGTAGTAGCATACAGAGAGCAAAGTTTGTGAGTGGGAGCCTAACTGCCTCAAAGCATACTTACTTAACAGTCCAAAAAGTTAAGCTAATCAGAAGGAAGTGCTGTATCAAACGCAAGATCCATGTTAACTGGGTGTGAAAAAAAAAAAAAACAGCCCGTAGTGCACTATAGATCAACATTTTCATACAATCCAGAATTCCCAGCAGATCCGTCACATAGCCATGCGAAGGGTAGTTACCATAAACAACTGTATATACGTGCACTCCGGTTTCCACCATGGCTGGTTTGGTTTAATTCAATTCAATTCAGTTCAATTTTATTTGTACAGCGCTTTTAACAATGGACATTGACACAAAGCAGCTTTACAGAAATAAATGGACTCACAAAAAATATATTGTAAATATGTGAATTTATCCCTGTGAATTTATCCCGATTGAGCAAGCCAGAGGCGACGGTGGCAAGGAAAAACTCCCTGAGATGATATGAGGAAGAAACCGTGAGAGGAACCAGGCTCAAGGGGAATCCATCCTCATCCGGGTGACACTGGATAATGCAATTATAAATAAATCCCTTCTTTAATTGTGTACTATATGGACAAATAGTGCAATTGTGCAACCAATAAATTCATCACAGTTTTTGCAAGAAGTCCGACTGGTTAAAATCTATCCACTGTCCACTGATGGAGACCTGAGTACAAAGGTGCTCGTGGCAACCGCAGCCACAAAGCCACTACAGCAATCGCAGTCCCAAGCCATTACAGTATAGCTCCCCATATGTGATCCCCAAGCCATCTCCACAGCCCCCAGGTGGCACCATCCCCAGCAATCCAAATGGTTCTTCGGGCCGTCCATATGGGGCCGCCCCCAGCAGCAGCGAGCGAACTCAACCGATGAGAACTCCAACCAGAAGTAGGGCATCAGGATGGGTCAGGCAGCGAGGAGGAGCAGAAGGGGCATCAGGATGGGTCAGGCAGCGAGGAGGAGCAGAAGGGGCATCAGGATGGGTCAGGCAGCGAGGTGGAGCAGAAGGGGCATCAGGATGGGTCAGGCAGCAAGGAGGAGTAGAAGGGGCATCAGGATGGGTCAGGCAGCGAGGAGGAGCAGAAGGGGCATCAGGATGGGTCAGGCAGCGAGGAGGAGTAGAAGGGGCATCAGGATGGGTCAGGCAGCGAGGAGGAGCAGAAGGAGCATCAGGATGGGTCAGGCAGCAAGGAGGAGCAGAAGGGGCATCAGGATGGGTCAGGCAGCGAGGAGGAGCAGAAGGGGCATCAGGATGGGTCAGGCAGCGAGGAGGAGTAGAAGGGGTCAGGATCACTGGCATCTCAGAAGTAGCATGTGTAGCTCGACAGAGAGTGAGGGAGAGAGAGAGATGGAGAGAGAGGGAGAGATTGTTAGGTAAGCTTTTGTCCTCTAATGGTTAAGGACAATGTATTTTGCGTGCAGAGTGCAAGCAGAGACTCCGGCAAGACTAGCTATGACAGCATAACTAAAAGGGAGAGCCAGAAGCTAACACAGACATGAGGGCACCCTGGGACATAAAGCAGCCAGTCACTCCTCCGTCGACAAACCTGAGTGAGCGTGTGAGAGTGGGGGGGAGGCGACAGCATCCAAACATCCCAGTTCACCACAACACACTATGACTGTGAACCCTCCATACCTGCCCCTGTACCTAAGAAAAAACTATTCACAAAAGGCTTGACTAAACAGTCTGAAATGCAGGTTAAAATTTCCCCCTGTGTGCTGTGCTTGATGTGAGTCACACTCATGTCTAAAAATGATTCAGAAGCACGTTGTATGTTGTGCTGGCAGTGGCGTAACCAGAAACTAATTTCAGAGGTATGAGGCAATACACAAAATAAAGTCGCAATTGTTTTGTATAAATAAATTGGTAAGTGTGACGCACTCGCGCATTTAAGGTGGATGTCAGACAGCCGTAGGAGTGGTGATGACACAATTTTTTTATTTAAACATTTATGGCAAAATCTACCATCAAACCATTATTTGTGTCAATCATGTCACATGAAGCCTGTATCGGGATATGTCTCATATCTCGGCGTTAGTGTATCCTCTCATGCCGAATTATTATGACTTGGTGGCACAGTGGTGCAGCGGGGCTTGCTTGTGACTCAGGGTTTGAGGTTTGATCCTATACTCAGATTTCACATGATGTCAGGGTTTCCTGTAGGAACTTCAGTTTCCTCCCAAGTCCTGAAAGCATGCCGGTAGATTCATTGACCCCTTCAGTTGTCCCTCAATGAGTGTTAATGAGTGTGTGTAGAAGTCTGGCTTGCAGAACTAGTGATTCCCTTATTCTCTGGTCATGGGCTATGCATTAAGGTCACACTCTGCATTTGTGCGCAAGTGTTAAAGATGAAGTCTGCATGTTTAAACTATTATGAGTTAACTGAACCTGGACAGCAGATTAGACATTTGAGTATGTTCCTGTCAAAGTCTTCAGAAATCGCTGAGTGAGTAAATGTGGCGCTGGTCAATAATGCAGTGAATTTTTCGACTGAGTCGTGCTAAGGTAGATCTGTTAGTACTTGTGTGTGTGTGTGTGTGTGTGTGTGTGTGAAGCGGCATATTTTTGGTAGTCCCAATAATTACCCATGCATTCTAAAATGATTCAATCTTTTAAAAATCCCCTGAGTGTACTATTTAGGTCAGGGGTTGTCAGCTGGTGTAATATACACACAGCAATACAATGGTGGAAATGTCACCACATGTGGTTTACAGATCTCCTTTATACATCCGTTCCTTGTTTTAAATAGTCTTGTTAACGCCTGTCTGAGTCACGCTGTTACTCTTTACAGGCACTTTTTGTAGACTTGGAATTAGCTTCTCTACTGACTAGCAAACATTTTTAATTAGACAAACTTCCTCACCCTTTCTCACTTACTTGTATACCGATGTGAAATCCCACTGAGATGGAATGCCATTACTCTAATGGACTTCTTTTGTATCTAGTCTTAACGCTATGTTATGGCTCTTATCCTCGCAGTACCATGTATATGGATTAATTCAACCCAGTCTCACAGAAATTCCAGTCTCACAGTTCATCTGCAGCTTATATGCAGCAGCGTCTATATGATGAATATCAACGTTCTGTCACAAACATATGATATACACTCCTGGGCAAAAAAAAAAAAAAAAAAGGGCCAAATATTATTAAATGTATTTTTTTTATTACTTTTATTTTTATTTAGTTCAATATACAAGATAACAACAAAGCCAAACAGATGAGGTTACCATTTCTATAACATTTACAGTTTACTTAGCTGAGGATGTCTTTATATTCTTTATATATCAACCACTTTTCCCAGTCCGTTCTAAAAGCACTTCTTTTCATCTTTAACGTATATGTAAGTTCTTCCATCACCAGGATTTCTTCAACAATCTCAAACCACTGTTTACAATTCAAAGTGATGTCTTTAAGCCAATTCCTAGTTACAGTCTTTTTACATGCCACAAGAAGAGTCTTACATAAATATTGGTCGCTTTTAGGTTCTATGCCTTTAATATTTCCCATAAGCAAAAATAAAGAGGTTCTGGGTGTTCTATATCCAAGCACTTCAGACATAACTACCTGCACATCATCCCAAAAAGATTGGATTTTCTCACAACTCCAAAATATATGTGTGTGGTCTGCTTCTAACTGTCCACACTGTCTCCAGCAAACCTGCTGCCTGGAGCAAAATGGCAAAATATTAAGCTTTTAATGGTCTTAACAACAAATCATTGATCAGGAATGGTCAGGCCCAATTTTTTTTTTTTTTTTTTTGCCCCGGAGTGTATATCGACTTTTACCCAAATGATCTGTGTGCCACATTTTGCACCAATGTAATTTAACCACACCCTCCTCTACCACTACACTATTTGAGTATTACTTGTTTTTTTTTTTTTTTTTTTAAATATAATTGCATCATTTAGCAATCCTTTAGTAATGTTTGTGTAAGCCAAACCAAACTGAAATATTCATTGGACGCACATTTCCAGAATGCATTACAGCTATATGAGTTACAGCAGAGACTCTGGTCATGACAGCAGTATTAGCATGAACGTTGAAGCTTTGAAAGAGGGTCTGTTTGAGCAGATTGTATAGATGATGTGGTGAGAGAGCGGGACAGACTAAAACACTGCTGCATCGCTCTCTTTAAGTAAAGATGATGCAAGGACTACTAATGGTGCCACTAACTGCAGTTAGTCAAATGGCATTTTTCCTTTAAGCTAGGAAAAACAAATCCTTTAAAATTTTCCTTTAAATGGTGTGCTTACCCTTCTAAAGCCATTAGCTCATCATTATGTTGTCAGCATGTGAATGCATACTGTTATCAGCAGGGATTTGTCATCAGTCAGGTATGCATGCCTGCTACGTCATTACTTTTGTTCACCTGTGTTTGGTCAGTGATTATGGGGTCACATTATGTCCTGATGAGTGAAGTGCAATAAACAGGAAGCTATGGCATGTGTCCCAGTGCTGCGACGAGTCGACTTCCAGAGGAAAGTGGCCCTCGAAAAGTAGTTCTTTGTTCTCCGCTTCATTAGGCTTAGCCACAAATAACCAACAATGAGACCGGCGTCGATCAAGCTGCTTTTGTATTTGAGTATGGAAAGTACAAAGCTGGGTGGGCTGCCACATCGTGCACACAATACCTTCAGTTTTTTGCAGTTACTTTTCCTTTCTTCTAAACTGAGACTTTTTTAAAAAGGTAATGATAGAATGAAATGGGCAGAAAGGTCCCTTGGCAGTGACCAGAGAAAGAGACGTCACTATCGACATTCGGAGAAGCCATCCATGTTTTATTTAGAGATTGTTTGAAGGCTAGAATGAAAGGAATAAGAAGCAATTGTCTGTTTTTCCTCTTCACCAACATATCAGAAAGAAGTTAACTCTTATACTTGCCTACTTTGTGGTACTATTTTGTGATACGATTTTTTTTAAACAACTTCAGTAGATTGCAATAAGAATAATAGTGTTCTCTTCAGTTCTGAAATGTGTAATGTGATGCCAATATATTTAACACTGAAAAGGTGAAAAAAAAAGAAATCTGTAAAAATGTAAAATTTTATAGTTTTACAAAAATGAACATCAAATCAGCTGATTCAAGTCTGTTTGAAACAAATCTTTTTTAAATTATTTTTTAATATTATTTATTAAAATATATCACAATATCTCAGAAAAAAATATTGTAGTGTAATTTTATCACAATATTGATATTACACTCCTGGGCAAAAAAAGGGGCAAGTATTAAGCTTTTAATGGTCTTAACAACAAATCGTTGGTCAGGAAATTAGCAAGAATTAAACAGATGCACTCCTGAGAGCTCCTGTGCCTCCATTTTACTCGTTTACTTTTGCTGCAGTGAAGTGATGGCAGAAAAGCTAGAAACAGGGACATTCACTGTAGCAAAGATAAAATCATGATAATGATTAAAATGTTTGTAAAATGCAAATGTCTGGGTGTACAAAATTTTCCAAAAATATCTTCTGGGCTATTTTTTTTTTCTTAAAAATCTGCCACACCTGATTCAGCCCATCAAGGGCCACAAGACTTAAACATTTAAAGAAATCAAAGGGAAAAGCTTCGCATACTAACTTCCTTTATCTGTTTGTTTAATTCTTGCTAATTTCCTATGAACCAATGATTTGTTGTTAAGGCCATTAAAAGCTTAATATTTTGCCATTTTGGGCTTGGCCCATTTTTTTGCCCAGGAGTGTATTCAAACATATCACTCAGCCCTGCATCTTACCATGTGGTGTATACACTTAAAAAAAACTGAGAATTAACTGGTGTTAATGGGTGGATTTCAAGAGGCAAGTATGGGTGCCCAAATGATCCAAATTAGTATATTTTGATGTAGAAATATAGACTCCGTATAGTGCGTATTTGTTGTCAATCTGTAATATTCTGGTGTGAAAGTAAGGGCTGGTATAAAAATGGCAGTTTTACACCAAATATATCTGTCTGTCTATCTTTCTATCTATCTATCTATCTATCTATCTATCTATCTATCTATTGTGTGTTTGTGTGTGTGTGGTGTATGTGTTCTGTTTTATATGGCGCCATTTCAATTTGTCCTTATTGAATTCTAGTCTTATTTGTCTAAATTTATGAATTTCATTATATGAAAATCATTATATGAAATGACAGCATTTAAAAAAGTTTCATTTAATTCATACATGTGGTTGAAATAAATAAACTCGACAGCATAATCTGTTTATAAAATTGCAGTAACTCACTATCAGTTATATAATTTATACATAGATTTCCAAGCTCAGGAGCTCTTGTAGAATACAAAAGGTTTTCTGAATGAACAGGATCCTCATGAGTACCACATTTCTTGTGTAAATGCCCTTGAGAATGATTTACGTTTGTATCCAGTTGCCCATTGTGTGTGCTTGAGCCTCTAATTTTAAAGTATTGGGAAGAAAGAGTGATGTAACGTCATGAGCCATCTAACTGCCCTAGATTCATGAATGGAAAAGTGCTATTTCATTTTGTTATCTGTGTTCAGTATTATCTTGTGCAGAATCTGGCTGAGTTAATGTTGTGGCTTCGTTACCGAGCACAGCGTGTAAGTGGCTCTGGTTGAAGATATCACTCAAATATGGGTCTATTTTGGCCTTGTGGTTTTTCATGGGAGCTGTTACTGATCTGCTCTCATATCTGACTGCTCGTATGGCATGTTTGACCTCATTACTAATGTTTATCCATTTCCTGTTTCCTTCCTTTTCTTTCCAGGGGATTAGTCTTAAAAGAGCAATCTCTTGAACACTTTTTTTGAGCTGTATTTTTAGAAAAATCTGCGTTTGGGGGGAAAAAAAAAAAAGGGAGCTAGTTTTCTGGCCGTTCTGTTTGGCTTGAGGGATGAGCGTGCTTTAAGTGGATCAGATTAGCGGCAGAAGTTTAATAGGATTTTCCAAATGATCTGCATTCAGTCACGTCAGAGATTGCGTAGCTTGGGATGCGAAAACCCCCTGTTTGACAAACAGGTTTATTTTATTGAATTTCTTTTTCTAATTACTTGCTGGGGAGGAAAAATCTGTCCCAAGCAGATTTCAGATCCATGCTATTTGTTTTCAGGTCCATTTCATGGAAAAATGCAAAACAAACATACTACACTCTCATTGCTATAACTATAGCGCAAGTTCCTTATTCAGTGTCCATCCACCTGAGGCACTACGCACATCACCTGATCTGGTTGTCGGTAGACAGATGTTTACTAGATGGATTAATTAGCTTGCGTGGGTGATAGATGATCTTTTCAGAATCAGTAATGCACAGGTATGACGCAACAGAGCAACATATCAAGACAGGATAAAGATGCTAGCCAAATGCTAGCTAATAACATCTTTTATGTACATTTAAGCGTAAGACGATAAGATAGTAGCAGGAATTGCCGATAGATTCCATCCATCTTGATGGCTGATGTCGGACAATTTAAATGTCCGTAGGAAAGCGTGGTGTCAGCAGCTTTAAGACTGACACTAATATATTGTATTTATCTCCTAATGTGTTTCGTTTTCTCCTTTTTTGTAGCCTTTTAGGAACATTAATACCCTATAGTGCCTGATTTACATTAGATACCACTGCTAAATTAGCCACATTAGCTACCACCACAAAGAAATACCACCTCTTCACATCTTATATTTTTGCACCATCACTTATAAATGCTGTTATTTTAATTAGGGATTCACTTATCAACTTTTATTCACTAAATATTTATACCTGTATTCACGTGTACAATCTGTGTCTGTCAGTCAACATCACAAATATTCATAGAATAAAATAAGTGAAAATCTAATCTAATCCAATACAATCCAGCATCACAGGTCAATACTGACCCTGTGAAGATACTACATCCCTAATTCCCTTTCCTTTTGCCTGCTCACGCCCAGTACAAGCTGCTATAATTAACTGAAGTTTTTTTTTTTTAATTAAATTTTTCACTGCACCATAATACTAAGCTAAGCCATCTTTCCAGCCAAAACATTGTCTTGTTTGAAATGTATTATAGCTCGACCACATCACTGCAGGCTCCAGATTAATGCACCCGCAGCGCTTTGGAAACATCTGCCAAGAATCCATTAGGCAAACTCTAAAATGAAGTTGTTTTTTTTTCTTTCTTATTAGACAGCGGTGCCAGATTTTAACATTTTTCTTACTTGGGTTTTAGAGAAGTGTGTGTCTGTTCAATGCAAGCTCTTGTCTCTCTTGTCTCCTTGTTGTGGAAAAAAAAGCAAAGCCTTCCTACAGTGCATGACTCATTTCAGATGACTCTGCTGTTTTTAAATGAAAATTACAGCCTCTAAGGCAACAAGTGCTCTGAAGGATAAAGGAACATCTTTTAGTGCTGATATGCTAATAGTATTACTTTTCCCTCCTTCATTCTTACTCAGATGTGACTGATTTCATCAGTGGTGTTTTAAGCACAATCAGGCCACAAAAATAACTATTATATTATACACTGCCTGGCCAAAAAAAAAGTCGCACAATCTAATATTTTGTTGCACTTCTATTTAGCTTTGATTACTGCACATATTCATCCTGGCATTGTTTCAACAACCTTATGCAACTTCACAACATTTATTTCCATTCAGGGTTGCATTAATTTTTCGCTGAGATCTTGCATTGAGGACAGGAGAGTCTAACCACTCCATAAAGTCTTCTCCAGCACATCCCAAAGACTTTCAATGGGGTTGAGGTCAGGACTCTGTGGTGGCCAATTCATGTGTGAAAATGATTCCTCATGCTCCCTGAACGACTCTTTCACAAGTTAAGCCTGATGAATCTTAGCATTTTCATCCTGGAATATGCCTGTGCCGTCAGGGAAGAAAAAGTCCGTTGACGGGATAACCTGGTCATTCAGTACATTCAGGTGCTCAGCTGACTTCATTTTATTGCTGCACAATGAGGCTGAGCCTCGACCTGACCAACTGATGCAACCCCAGATCATAACACTGCCTCCAGAGGCTTGTACAGTAGGCACTATGCATGACGGGTGAATCACTTCATGCATTTCCCTTCTTACCCTGACACGCCCATTGCTTTGGAATAGGGTAAGTCTGATTTTATCAGACCACATGATCTTTTTCCATTGCTCCACAGTCCAGTCTTTATGCTCCCTAGCAAATTGAAGTCATTTTTTCTGATTAGCCTCACTAACAAATGGCTTTCTTGTGGCCACACAGCTGTTTAGTCCCAATCCTGTAAGTTCTCATCACACTGTGCGTGTGGAAATGCTCTTACTTTCACTATTAAACATAGCTGTGAATTCTCCTGTCGATTTTTTTACGAAGCGACATCACCAAGCATTTTAAAGATCTCCGATCACGATCATTCAAGATTTTTTTCCGACTACATTTCTGCTGTAAAGTTGACGGTTCACCACTATCCTTCCAGGCTTTAATAATGCACTGGACATTTCATAACCCAGTTCCAGTGATTTCCGCAATCTCCTTAGTTGTTTTCTTTGCTTGATGCAGGCCAACAATTTTCCCCTTCAGTAACATCTTTTCCACGACCATGGGATACGTAATCTGCCATGGTTATTTAATAAATGAGAAGCTACACACTGCATCAGTTAAGGTTAAAAGAACTGTTGCCAGCTGAAACATATTAATCACTGCAGTAATGATCCAATCATAGGCTCTTAAGTATTTGCTTATTTAAACCCAAACAGCAACCTTTTTTTTGGCCAGGCAGTGTATATTGCGGAGAATTTTGCAGATCCCATCCACTATTAGGCTTAGAGACGTCAGGATGCAGCGTCTTATGGGTGAGGCGCCATTTTTAAGCCAGCTTAGTTCAGGAGTTTTCATACAAACTGACTGTGCAGGTCATTATGCTGGGTGGTTGTTGTTGTATTCTTGTTGCAACCTGCCACATATACCTGCCTGATAGCTGTGCTAAAAAATCAACAATGGATTATAAAATCTAGAGAAGCAAACTTTCAGAGGTAATGTAAAAGAATGGTATTTTATACATTATATTGGCATTTTTCACATTTCAGTGGATATTAAGGAAATACTGGATTCATGTGATTATTGGTTGGGCTCTGTAAAATCTTCCTATGTACAAAAAAATAATTTGCACAAGTGGTTTTAAATGGTCTTCTTCATTTAAATGGTCTAGAGCCTGTGCCCATTTTATACTCAGACTCCTGTTGTTCTAGCCCATCCACCTCAAGGTCACGTCTTCTGCTTTCTGAGATGCTTTTCAGCTCACCGTGGTTGTAAAGAGTGGTTAGACTTACTGTAACTCAAACCAGTCTGGCCATTCTCTTATGACCTCTTCAAAAAGGCATTTTTCCTCCAACAGAACTCACTGGATGTTTTTTTTTTGTATGTTTTATTTTCGCACCACTCTGTCGAAACTCTAGAGACTGCTGTGTGTGAAAATCGCAGAAGATCAGCACTTTCTGAAATACTCAAACCAGCCCGTCTGGCACCAACCACCATGCCACATTCAAAGTCTCAGAGATCACACTTTACATCAAACATCAGAATGAGAATAAACATTACCTGAAACTCTTGACCTTGATCTTGATGATTTTATGCAACACACTTCTGATTGGCTGATTGGATTATAGCATGAATGAGCAGGTGTACAAGTGTTATTAATAAAGTAGCTAGTGAGTCTATGCTTACATGTTTAAACATACAATATATTGCTAAAAATAGGGACTCGAGCCACAAACAAGATATGATGATATCTGGAAACGTAACAGGACGCAACATATCCGGATCATTACTCCACACTGTTTGGCAGTTGATATGGATCCACATGGTCATTAAGATTAATTTTATCCGTATGCTTTTTCTTGACAGTCCTCTGGAGTTTACGATCCCTTCACCTTTGTTTCGCTTTTAAGCATGACACGTCCTCAAAACCACAATAAAACAGCAATCTCTTGCTGTGCCTGTGACGTACTTGTAGTGTGTGAACAAAGAACTAACCCTACCAAAATGGTGGAACAGTCCAGTAATGCAGCATGACGTGACGTCAGTTCGCAAGCTCTACTGACATTTTATATGTCACTCTGGGGAAAAAAAGCGTCAACAAAATGACTGAATGTAAATGCAATGTACATGTAAACAACATAATACTTACAACCTCTAGTTTTCTGTGTCAGTGTATATGTGAAAATGGCAGCGTGCCATGTGTCAATATGGAAAGCATGCTCACGATATAACTTAAATAATTATGCATGGTACACCTAGACATTTACATTTTAAATTTGTTCATAGGGCTCCATGTATACATACCCATACATATAGTGTATCAATGTCTACCCAAATTGCATATCATTTGTGGAATCTGCCTGTGTGTGTGTGTGTGTGTGTGTGTGTATATGTGTGTATAATCAGTTGTGTTACAGACATACCAACCAGTAAAGATATCCTATACATTCAGCCCTCTGTAACTCCCACCTCTTGTGTCTCCTTCGTTTATTGTGGTTTCCCACCCATGGTGTTGTGGGTGGTGTAATTGTAGTTTGAGCCAAAATACAGAGCTGTGCATTTCAGCAGAATTGTGTTGGCAAATATCATATACCGCAGTACTCAGTGTGTTTATGCTATTGAGAAAATGTGACAATTGGAACAATTTACGGTGGTGCAAGGCTTATATTTACTTTACAGAAGTTTACATTGGGACAGTGGCAGTTTGCCACCCGCTTCTACTCAAATTTGTATCTTGCATCAGTTAAAAAGTTTCAGCTAAGTGAGTAAATGTAAATCTTTATAGAATAAAGATTCCAATATCTATAAATACATGAATATAGGAATACAGCCCATGCTTGATTATTTATTGGACTGGTGTCAAATAGAGCAGGGCAATATGATAATATAATAAATATCATAACAAATTATCATGATATTGTTGGTATCATCAGTATGCTTATGATATTACAAACTGGAAGTAGCTGATTCAATGTTACAGAATTTTTTTTTTAAAAAAATCAGTTTCTTCAGTGATAATTTGTTTTTGTAGACATTAAATGAAAATATAATTGAACTTCAATTATATAATTTCAATTATATAATTACATAATTGCAAGGTTTTTTTCCCTTTCTGCCTGGATATTGTGATATCTTTTAATTAAATTACATTTTTTAAATCATTACAGCCTGACTGGAAGCAGCTGATGTTAAAATTTTGTACTTCATCGTTAAATGTTTTTAAATGGTACATTTTTTTTTTTTTTTTTTTTTTTTTAAATACAGATTTTATATTTTTCTCCTTTTCAGTACTGTACATAGTTATTGTAAATAAAAATGTATTTTTTGTGTAAAAATACATTTTTTGTACACAATTTTGTAGACAATTTTTTTTTTTTAATGTAGCACTACTGGACTGCTGCTGGCAATTTATTTTCAAAGCTATATATCATGGTTATATAAACGATAGGATATTTTGATCAAATTGCCCACCCATATTACTGACAAGTTTGTTTTGCTAGCACTTTATTAGTAAAGCCGTATAATCACGATACATATCATGTATTGTAGAAATGTCTTAAAGTATCGTTATATGATATGTGTTTGTCCTTTTGCCCACCCTTAGTGTCAAATACATGTAAAATTTCCACTTCCTCTGACAGCCTTCATGATAATTTAATGCTAATTCATTTTCAAATGACACACATTCACGTTGGGATGAAAGCTAAAAAATGTAATCGGCTGTCCAGAAGACGGCTTTTCTATTTATACTGGGAGTTTAGATTAGGAGAAGTGAACAGCGTCATGACTAAATCCCACTGCGCGTACACACTTCCTCGATTTTGACAGGTGCAGTGTGTTGTATTAACACATGTGATAACTATTCTTTAATCTGGACCGACTGTTATGTTTAAGACAAGCAGTTAATCCATTTTGTTTAAAACATTCCACGCTCTGAGTCCTACCCTGAGTTAAGATTTGGATTATTTCTAGTCGTGACTGAACAAGCACTCTGTCCTTCACCTGACCTGATCCATCTTTTCCCTCTATCACTACAGGTGAGCAGTGGGAGAGCAGCAGATGTCCGGCTACATGGAGGCCCGAGCTCTTCACGCACTGACGATCTGAGTATCGGGAGAGAGTGAGGTAATGGAAGAGAGTCAGATCTGGCATGGATCTCACACACGGGAGAAAAACATTTTTAGATCTGTTCACTTATTACAGAATACTTTCATGAAATAGAACCCAAAGTCATTAAAATATATGAGCTGTATCTTTGCCGTATTTGATTTAACTTGGAAGGAGGAAGTCTGAACTGGGAATTGGGTCATTTTCAAGCTTGCCGCTTTCAAAAAAAAGCAAACAAACAAAAATAAAATTAATGCCTCCA
Source organism: Pangasianodon hypophthalmus (assembly GCF_027358585.1). Classification (NCBI taxonomy): domain Eukaryota; kingdom Metazoa; phylum Chordata; class Actinopteri; order Siluriformes; family Pangasiidae; genus Pangasianodon; species Pangasianodon hypophthalmus. Next base: position 23,997,344 of record NC_069714.1, on the reverse strand, counting down.
TAAAAGTGCTTTGTTAGCAACAAGCTAGCCAACTAACATTAGTGATCACGAGTTTGTCATGTATTGACTTTCTCAAAACAGCAAACTTTATAGTCAGTGCTATAGATTTAGCCACCTACTGTGTCTGTTAATTGATCTAAAGTAAATCAGCAACCACGTTGACAAGCCATCATATGCATCATATGCATCATCATATACCTTCTCAACTTTCCGAGGAGGAATTCTAAGTGGCGTTTTCTTTGTTTTTCCTAGTCATGGTTTCAAGGTTACAAGCTTTAGTCAAATGCAGCATGTAGTAATCTTTAGCACTGGAGCTGATGTCAAGTGCTCTGAGCTTTGATACAGCAGCAGATCATAAACAGTTACTACCTTTAATATCAACCAGAACATTATAAAACAATTCATAAAGCCTTAATTATCCAGTTAATTCCAATCCAGTCCAGTTAGCTTGAGTGCAGATTGGTCAAATTGCAAAAAAAAAAATATATAAAAATTCAATTCAGTGCAGCGATTTTCACTGAAAATCTCATTGGAAAATATGAGTTAGTGTTAGAGCAGGTGTTATGATGTCATAAACGATAAGAACCAATCATGTTGCATTATGCAAATGCAAATGAAGGAGCACCAGTTTGCAAGGAAAAATGATTTTCTGGATATCCTGATGAAAGTAAGCATGTCTGTGTTTTTTTTTTATAGTAGGATAATGGCATTTATTATAGAACTGCTACATCAAGCAGTTTATAGATAGATAGATAGATAGATAGATAGATAGAGTACTATTAATTTTATATTACTATTTAATATTGTGTTCAAGCTACAGAGTGGGGGAAAAACATGAATGTCTTCATGAAAGTGTTTTAGCCAGCTAATATTAGTGATCATGATTTAAATTAAAATTGTTTTAATTTAATAATTAATTAGATTTTAATTAATAGTTAAATATTACGTATATTAATATTATTATTAATTAAATTAAAATACCAATATATTTTAAAGTACTAATATACTTTAATATTATAATAATAAATAATATATATTAACAGTTATGTTTTAATAATAATTTAATTATTATTTAATATAGAAAAAATATAGAAAAACAAAACAAGTTTTGGCTGACTTGAAGGTCTGCCTCTAAACATGAGTACTGTTAAATATTTAGCTCCTAGATCAGCAGGTGGAATAGGCAGGGAAATTCACCATCATGTCTTTGTGGTCATAAAAACAAGTTTGTATTGGAACAGAGAGCTGGTGATAACATTGTAGTGCTGAGATAATAAGAGCTGTTGTGCATTTCAAAAAACCCTGAACCCCAGTTTGTGGAAAGAAATGTGATATATGTTGTCATTTCCACTTAATATCTCATTATATTAACTTAATAAATTGGTATTTTGTCATTATTTTAACATTTTGTTATTTTTTTCGTGATCCTGTTAATATTTAACAGCACATAATCTATCAATGAAACTACTTTATTGAATATTAGCATATAATTCTTATTCCGTATGTTGTTTCACAGATAGTAAGTAAGCCAGAAAATTCTTGAGTGGAATTCAGTTGATACATACACACCAAATGACTGGTAATACACTTAAATGTTTTAGGTGTGCTCAAGGTTTTGACTCCTAACACTGAAATTTAGGGAAGTGAGTAATGGTCAAAGCAGTCATTTTGACTGTTTGAATTTACTTAATGCTTTATTAGCCTGAAATCACGAGATATTAAGTTGAAATAATGACATAGCACTTCAACACTTTATATGAACATCTGGACATGTGGTTCAGGGCTACCATGAGGAGATCTGATATGTACACATCTGCCTCAAAACTAGACATATAATAATGTTCATTAATAATTTAGTTAAAAGAGATCATGTATCTGCACATAAACTGGAACCCTAGCCTGTGGCTTTTACATCCTGAATGAGTGAATTTTATCGGCGCATGGGTAGTAGTTTGATTTCGCCACAGACCTGATGCTAATATGCATTAAAAGCCACAAAGCAACCAAATGACGACAGCAAGCTCAGGTGAGAGTGCTAAAGCCTGATAGCTAAAGCGAAATTAACCGCAAGTTAAAGACCCTTCGTAAATATTAATCTCTTACATATTATACTACTTCGTTAACATTAAATGAATGGGCAGGCGAAGTCTTTCCCAATTTTATGTGTGGCTTAGTCTGGAAAATCTCTGACAAACTGCAGTGGAATAAGAGGAATAAAATACCTCAGGACATGCTGTTGTGTGAAAATAATCAACTTCAACTTCTATCATGTTCAGTATTAGTTTACAAACATGGAGTTTATAAGCTGAAATCTATTTTCTTAGCAAAAACGTGCAGTCTCAGATCAGTTATTTAAAATTTCCAGTCAGGAGAGTAATTCAAACGGTTAAAATTAACCTTTATTTAAAGTTTAACCTAATAAATAAGTATACAGCACATGACCATGCTTGTACATTAACAATAACTTTTCTTTTAAATCCAATTCATATACGACTTGCTCGGTAGTGTGATACAGGGTAGCACAAGAGAAGTAGATAAGTATACCAATAAAAATGCAAAATCGCTGCATAACAATGCAGGATGTTGGCTGCGAATGTCAGTTAGGAAGAGCCATATGCACATCGCTTCATTGTCACAGCAGCCAAGTAACTAATGAAGACATCAGACAAGTGAAACTGACAGCAGGAATTTGGAAGAGTGAAATGAAACAGATTGTAATCAAAGCGAAAGAGTACAGGCTTGGATCGACAGTGCAGGATTGCGTTTGGATGAGAAGACCACATTTGCATTCAGGGTGGTGTGTCACAGCTGTGCTATCATCTGTCAACTTGAGCAAATAGATCTCTCCGTTCAAATCTCCACATGATTCATCACACAAGATATGAGGGAAAAATGCTAATGACAAACCAGCAAATGGCCAATTTAATTCACTCTCACGTGAACTGATTAGCAGTGATACACAGCTACACACTTCAGGCTGTGCACAAATACAGCATATATACTGATATCATACACAACCGCCAGTCTGATCCCTGCACTACTACCCACTGCCGTCTCTTACATTTCCAGAAATTCAAATCAGCTAGCTATTTCCATGCCCTACCCTGCTTTTGTCAGAGCGTGAGGTTTGATTAATTTTTATTTCATCCATTTTCTGATTGTTAAAACACAGGAAAATGTTACTCAGCATTGTTAATATAATTACTTTTTAAATGCTTTAAAAATCTTATTCTGAGAGAGTAAATATTATGGTTTACAGTTTGTCCAGTGTCTGAAGTGTTTCATTTTGGCGCAGAAAAGTAATTAAACTTGCTACGTTATTATTAATAAAGTCTCATTTAGGTAACTGGTATCATCCAAAACGATCGACTCGGTAGTTAGTGAGTTATGGATGCAAGAAATTCTTTGAATGCTGACATGTTCATGCTATGGACAGTATTTTTAATAACTAATTTTTAATAACCATTATACCATAGTGCTGTTGGATTCAATCAGAATGAATCACATTTGTATTGACAAAAATGTTGGCATGTAGCTTTTGCTTAACTCAGCTTTTCAGCTCTTCATTCTTCCTGGTAGAGGACATTTTTTTAGAACCAGATTATTATTATTATTGTTATTATTATTATTATTATAACTGAACAAACACACAGTCAATGATTTAAGCCTTGTTCACACCAATATAGATACATCTGAAAAAGGCATTTTTATAAAGAAAAGTTTTTCACCCACCCTTCTGATATTATCTGATATTTTCCACCATTTTCTCCCATTTTGGTCGTTTACATATTCCCACCCACCAGCCAGCTATTCCCTATCACATGACAGCTACCAACTGGAGGGTGAAGGTTAACACATGTTTTCTCTGAGACACATGAAACCAGCTGTCACATCTTTTCCAGCTGCTGCTCATGCTGCATCTCAGAGAAACGTAACACTCTCAGAGGAAAAGGCTATCTGCCCTCTTCTGCATACATGAGCTCAGAGACGCCCACGATAGGCTAGTGTTGCATGCATCCCTCCCACTCCTAGAAAACTGCCAAGTCTGCTCTCTAGGACTCCTGGCATCCTGATGATAGATATCATTTTAAAAGACTCAAAAAATGACTCTGTATATAGTAGGTAATGGCAGTGAGCATGCAGAGGTCCTCCATTTATCGTACATTGTGTTAGAAATTTGGCAAGGATGAGTCAGGAACCAGGAGGCTGATGTGATCTTCGCATTCTTGATGTTTATTCACTAACAGTAGCATAACCTCAGGAAGATTTCACCAGCTTGAACAGGTCTTGTGTATATATAGAAGAAGAAGAAGAAGGGAGAGGTTAAAACAGTGTGGAGATACAAAGAAAGGAGGCCTATTGATTGATGTGTCAGGGAGTGCTATCAGCTCTGACCTTAACAGTGACACAACATCAGCAAAACGCAAGAAATGAGAAATACAGCATCTTCAGAGACAGCCTATGCATAAACCTGTCATGCATAATATGGAATATAATTTATTCAAAAGGTCATGAGTTCTTAATCAGCCTATACCAGGAGTCTCAAACAACCCCATATGGATATTCTGAATTTCCTGTGACTTTAAGCCTTGGCCCCTCTACATTTTTTTTTAAATAATTTACAACAGGTTTATACCTTTGGAATATTGTAACATCTTATTATGTCAGTAATATAGGAAGTGTAACATCACTGACTAAGAAGCAAAGAAGCATAGAAATATTCTGTTAACTGTCTTACTAGTCTAGTGGGAAGAGTGAATTTGCATTTCTTGACAAAGCTTTTCAAAAAATCAAGAGGTGTGATTTTAGCATGATAGCACTCCTACCCTTCAACACAAAGCTATCTACACTGGATGGTCAAACTTTTATTCAGTTTGCTATGCTTAGATAAAGAAATCTTGAGTAACAAGAAATTTTGAGTAACAAACACACACTAATCATCAGGACAATGTTGGTGATAATAAGCACACCAGTCTCAACAGTGTTGTGCCAGAAAAGATCCTTTTAGTCATCTTAGTGCCTGGTTCAGCAAAGCAACCTTATAATGACAAGAAGTCTTTCAGGTCATTAGGGTTACTAATGTCAGTGCTACACTGTTTGTTTATTTTTTGTAGAAGCGTGACTGAAACAGCATTAACAACGAAAGTGAAATTAACTCTTGAATGGTGTGCAGCTAGAATCATGTGACAATCAGGGGACTGGTCATGTGATAGTCAGGGGACACTGTTTTCCAAGATCTCCGGTTTCCCCATCAACACTAAAGCGGTGGTTGAACATGCTGTTTTAGTGAGAAGGCCTAGATGGAGAAAATATATATTAATTAGGATAAGGTCTTTGTCACAGGGTCTTGATCAACATGTATGATATTAAGTATGCTCCATTTTCTTTTTCAACACAGTGCTGATATCAGAGCTCAGAGTATAACCTGTTCAGTCCATCTGGACGAGAGTCCTCGTTTGCTGTGTGTAGGTGTGTTGTAATTAATTCATAGCAGATGTCTGTATATAACAGACTATTTGTACCAATTGTGCTGTAGTTTCTTACTCACAGAACACAAGCACACATACTGAGGAATGACTCATCATCGCACATCGCTACTCACATGCATGTTTGCTCTTCCCTGTCTGGTGCAAGAGATAAGAGAAACGTCAGGGCTTCTTCATCTGGAACTGGAAGCTCTTAGTTTTATAGCACTTGTGTTTACAGGCAAAGCTTAAAGGCAATAACAATTTATGACCTGCTGCTGTGGCATGTGACGTCAGGCCTCAGTGGTATACACTTTATTCCCACGTTGAAATTATCAATCAAGCTTAACACACACACACACAATTCCCTCCCAGGTGTATTGCAGCATTTTATTTATGGCAGATGGACTAAGGGAGCTGTGAGTAGCACAGTAGGGTGGAGAACAGTGTCAGGTGGAGAAGTGTTTTAGTTTGAAGGCTGAGCTCTGTGTGATTCCTGTACTGATGGCTCTTATTTTGCTATTCAGGACACGACCAGAGAAAAGCTGGCTGCACTCTCGCTCACCTGCTTTCATTCACTTGTCTCTTTGAAACTGTCATAGATATAAGAATTGAGGCACATTCTGCTCACACACAGCACTTTTTCAGTGTTGTTATGGCTGCAAGGTGGGCTTTGAGAGCTAGTGATAGTGAAGATAGTAAGCCTGAAGAAGATAAGATAGTGAAGCTGGCTGTACTTAATGGAAAACATTTCACATTCATGGTCATCTGCACAATAATTGACAACCTGAGAAATGAGAGAATTAGGAAGGGCATTTTCACCAGTTTGGTTTGCTTGTTATTTGTTTTGGTTATCTAGAGTTTGTTCTGAAGAGGACCGGCACCACCTCACTCGGTTAATCTTGAACTGGTTGCCCAAACGAAGGACGTTACCTATGCACCAGGGTTTGATTCAAACTCTCAAACATGCAATATTTTTGCTTAAACATTTAGAAATGTTTTTCTAAGACAATATGTTTTTTTACTGCCATAGTTATCTTAATGTATGTGTTTCTTTCTGCAAAATGGTATTAGAGGGAATTACAGCAGTGAGTCTCCTCCTGTTAAGTCAAACAAGGTTGGAGACACTTGTAGTGGATCTTGCACAGCAATCTTATCCATTTCAAACTTCTTAATACTCTTATGTTTTCTGGAATTGGCATTGCAAAGCATGTGGTAACTGTGGTAGTTTGGATGTGTGTCTGGTTGAAAGATCTGTTTATGACCAAGTCTTAACCTCCTGGCAGAGGCAATCAAGTCGAAGGCTGAAATTCCTGATAGCACCAGTGTACTAATGATATACACTGATCAGCCAGAACATTAAAACCTCTGACAGGTGAAGTGAATAGCATTTATTACCTTGTTACAATGGCACCTGTCAAGGGGTGGGATATATTAGGCAGCATGTGAACAGTCAGTTCTTGAAGTTGATGTGTTGGTAGCAGGAAAAATGGGCAAGCAAAAGGATCTGAGAGACTTTGACAAGGACCAAATTGTGATGATTAGAAGACTGGGTTAACAGCAGGTCTTGTGGGATGTTCCTGGTATGCAGTGGTTAGCACCTACCAAAAGTGGTCCAAGGAAGGACAACAGGTGGAAGAGCAGCAGGGTCATGGGCACCCAAGACTCATGATTGGTGGGGAACAAAGGCTAGCCCACCTGGTCCGATCCCACAGAAGATTTACTGTAGCACAAATTGCTGAAAAAGTTAATGCTGGCTGTGATAGAGAGGTGTCAGAACACACAGTGCATCACAGCTTGCTGTGTATGGAGCTGCGTAGCCGCAGACCGGTCAGAGTGCCCATGCTGACCCCTGTCCACTGCCGAAAGCATCTACAATGGGCACGTGAGCATCAGAACTGGACCTTGGAGCAATGGAAAAAAGGTCTGATGAATCACATTTCCTTTTACATCATGTGGATGGCCAGGTGCATTTGCGCCGCTTACCTAGGGAAGAGATGGCACCTGGATGCACTATGGGAAGAAGGCAAGCTGGCAGAGGCAGTATGATGCTCTGGGCAATGTTCTGCTGGGAAACCTTGGGTCCTGGCATTCATGTGGATATTACTTTGACACGTACCAGCTATCTAAACATTGTTGCAGACCAAGTACACCCATTCATGGCAACGGTATTCCCTAATGGCAGTGGCCTCTTTCAGCAGGATAATGCGCCCTGCCACACTGCAAAAATAGTTCAGGAATGGTTTGAGGAACATGACAGAGTTTAAGAAGTTGACGTGGCCTCCAAATTCCCCAGATCTCAGTCCGACTGAGCATCTGTGGGATGTGCTGGACAAACAAGTCCGATCCCTGGACGCCCCACCTCTCAACTTAAAGGATCTGCTGCTAACAACTTGGTGCCAGATACCACAGCACACCTTCAGAGGTCTTGTCAAGTCCATGCCTCGACAGGTTAGAGCTGTTTGGTGGCCCAAGGGGGTCCTACACAATATTAGCCAGGTGGTTTTAATGTTATGGCTGATCAGTGTAGCTGTGGTCGTATTGTATCTTGTCAGCCTAGTTTGTACTTTTATGTGCACAGCAACATCATCCTCTTTTTCTGTCATGTTTTTGGTGTGTTTTTTCTCCATAATATTAGATATTTGGGTGTGTTCATCTCTGTAGTGCTCTTCTTGCATGGAGTGCTTATACATGTCCAATACATGTATGTCCAATCACCTTTTTCTTTAACTGCTGCTTCTGTCATTTGATTCTGATTATTTCATGCTATAATATATTACCCAGATCTTGGTTCTGAAGGAGTGTCCCAACTCCCAAAAACAGGTGAATCATGGACAAAACGAGGTTAAAAGTCACGAAGGTGAAGCTACAGCCATGCTGCATGGTTTGATATCAGCTAACAGAGAGACACACTAGAGACAGTCTCCCCTCTAACAGGAAAAGGTCAAAGCAGAAGCTTTGAGGAAAAACAAAATCATCTCATTAATATTCTCTCTCTCTCTCTCTCTGTCTCTCTCTCTCTCACACACTCATTCTCTAGGATGCTGGGGGAGGGGAGAGTAGTGGAGGAATGGCTTTCAGAATTCAAGGTGAGTCGTTCTTCTTCAGCTTTCAGTTTTATCCTTCACTTTATTTAATTCGACTCTAGGGATGGGCGAAATGCCAAAAAAAAAAAAAAAAAAAAAGATACTCATGATAGACATTTAAACAATATGTGATATGTATCACACTTTAGGCTTGCTAGTAACATGGCAGAAAAAAAGTGAAACAGGAAACAGATTTTATTATCCAATCAAATACATTGCTAGAGTGTTTAATTAGGCCAATGTTACAATACATACGGTACAGTACATATGAGACCTTCAGAAAAGCATATTATAAGATGATTCGTTGTGATATGTTATACTGTGGTATTGCTCAGCTCAATTCCACTCCTCTTTCCACTCGTTATCTACAGCTGTGTTGAATTCTCGATTCTGATTGGCCAGATGGTGTTAAATAGTTTTTCTATAGCAGCAGCTTTGATAGACGTTTAACAATTTTTCTGTAACATGACAAGCTAAGCATGACGAGGGACGGACAGGAATTAACTTGTTTTGCGGACATTGCGCATCATCAAATGTAACTATACATAGCTACATTAAAAATAATGATAAAAATAATGATGAGTCATTCTTTAATAAATATTAAATTGTAATTGTTGACAAATTCCTGTGGTATAAGAGGAATGAAAGACTTTGGGATGTGCTGTTGTAGGAAAATAATCAACAGTAACTTGTTCAGTATTTTAATAATGTTGATTATTTTCCTGTAACAGCATGTCCACGAGTGTTTTATTCCATACTTATTTTCTTCCTAGCTGTATTATGAGGGTGCAGTACATCAGCGTGATTGTGTAAGCTTTGAGAAATTAAACAGTAATCTGTACATTTCATAAACTGAACAAATCCTGTTCTCAACATCTCAGCGCTGTGTGTGTGTGTGTGTTTGTGTGTTTGTGTGTTTGTGTGTGCGTGCATGCATGCTGAGCTTAGATGTCATTGTGATTTGTGAAATGAATGGAGCACTAAGTGCTAGACTGTTGAAGCCTACATGCACACCACAGAGAGAGAGAGAGAGAGAGAGAGAGAGAGAGAGGGAGGGAGAGAGAACAGAACTGAATGGTCCGGTAAAGAGCAGGTGGTAACTGAAGGAGTGTGTGCTCCAGTCATCTGGTGAAGACAGGATGGAGCAGTCGTTGCCTTGAGAACCCTAAAGTGTTCTCAACTGTGTTACTGTGCTTTCTGTCTGACTTCGCTTTCTGTCTGACTTCGCTTTCTGTCTGACTTCGCTTTCTGTCTGACTACTCTTTCTACTTCTGACTACACCCAGAAAACAATGAAACCATGGTAGTTGCAAGAGAAATATGCTGTCAGAGCTAATAGTATCTACTCATATATTTTTTTCCTCTTAAATTCCTCTTAATCTTCTTCATCTCTCTCTCTCTCTCTCTTTATTTCAGGCTCTTTCATTCATATGACAGTATTCCTGCATTTATATTTCCAAAGCTTGGGTAATAATCATTTTCTCTTTCTCTCTCCATCAGACATTACCCGAGTCTCAATTCTCCAGCTATGCGAGCTCTCTCTATCGGAAGAAGAATCTGGTTCCGGCCCTCTACAGAGTCATCCAGGACCCCAACAGCGAGGTGAGAGAAGACTTTGGATTACTTGACTGTGACTCTCAGTTGGTCATGGGGATTTAAACTCACAACCCTCCATTAGCCTACAGCTTTAACCAGTGAGCTGTCCCTCAGAAGTCAGGAGGCAGTCATCATTTGGCCTAGTTCTCAGTGTGTCAGGGTCTCAACAGATTCCTTTTCCAGGCAGTTAGGATTCCCAGAACCCCCACCATGTTAGAAAGTTGTGAGTTCAAATCCTACAACTGGCAGAGAGCCACTACTGGAGCAAGGCTCTTAACCCTGCATGGATTCTATGCTCTGTCAGTTGTATGGCCCTTTGGATAAAAATGCATACCAAGTGAATAACTGTAAACTATTTTAAACATCTCAATATTGAGTGATGAAAATTTGATATTGGTGGTTATGGTTAGGCCTGGATCTGGTAACCTTGTTCCTCATATAGTCTGTTTGACTTTCTTTTTCAACCCACAAATGTCATTGACAAAACTGTTTTTGACTGTTCCAGATTCTGGTTCATTCCAGCCTGCATTACGAAGTTCACCTAGGTTAACTTGTGTGTATGTGTTGTGTTTTGTTTTGTGTAGCTTTTGGAACCAGTGTGCAATCAGCTGTTTGAACTGTACCGGAACTCAGATGCCCGTCTGCGGCGCTTCACCCTGCAGTTCCTGCCCGAGCTGGTGTGGGTTTACCTGCGATTCACGGCAAGCAGGGAGCGCCAGATCAACGGCTGCATCGAGGCGCTGCTGCTGGGCATCTATAACCTGGTAGGTAGGAATGGATGAAGGGATGGATGGAATGGACGAAGAGGTGATTGTTTAATGGAACTGAAGTGGCTCTAGGGATGGATGGTTAGCAGTAAGGTAGGAAAATGGATAAGTAGATGTGTAAAGGAATAAATGGAGGTGTATAGTTGGATTGTTGGATGAAGAAGGTGGCAGATGGTTGCGTAAAAGGTACAGGAATCAGTTATGTGTGAGTGGATTGATGGATGGGTGAATCAATGGGTTTGAGTTCCATCGTCTATTTCTTAAAAGTGGTTTCAGTGAGGAGCTTAATTCAGCCACCTCAAATAGTAAAGATCAGAAAATGATGCAGGAGCACTCCGAGTTTCAGAAACTGCTAATCTCCTGGGATTTTCACACACAACACTCTCTAGAGTTTAGACCAAATGGTGCAAAAAACATCCAGTGAGCTGTGATGAATGAGGTCAGAGGAGAAGGCCAGACTAGTTCGAGCTGACAGGAAGGCTACGGTGACGCAAATAACCACTCCTTACAACCATGGTGATCAGAAAAGCATCTCAGAACGCACATAATGTCAAAACTTGAGGTGGATGGGCTACAACAGCAGATGACCACATCATGGTTCCACTACTGTCCTGTAAAATACCAAGTATTTTAGGATAAATTTACTTTAATTAACAGTTAGAGTTCTCTCATTAACCACAAAGAGATTTTTCATACTCATTTTTACCAATGATGCCAATAATTCTGGACTTTATTAAAAATACAACGATAAAATGAATTTAAGCAGTTAATCAGAATTAAGTATAGTGTAAACATCCCAGAAGTTAAAGTCTACTTCCAATAACTTTTATTTTGCTAGTTATAATAAAACAATATGGGTTTCTTAAACTATATTTCTTAAATAAAAAAAATAAGTGCCAGTAAGTAAAGTTATCAAAACCTGCATATTACTGATAATTTTTTTTTTAATTTCTCGTTTTGTTCCCATCCCTAATCAGACACCTTGCTGCGTGTGTGTGTGTGTGTGTGTAAATCAGGTGTGTTAACTCTTGACTAAACTCTGCAGGGGTGTAAACTCTCCTGCAGAGTTGCAAATGGCTGTGTTAGATCATTTAGAGTCGATCAATATCTATCTCAGTGTAATCATAACTCATTATGATCAGTAGGACACGTCACAGCTGTAGACTGAGACTTATTACGGTGTAAAGTGTGTGCGGGTGTGTGTGTGTTGTGGATGGGGTGCAGGAGATTTCAGAGCGGTTTGGTATCAGGAGCAGACTGGACTTCCAGTGTTAGCTGTGAGGCAGCATTCAAGGACACACATGAGTCATGATGGGAGAATATGAAGTGTGTTCATGTGTGTGTATGTGTGTGTGTGTGTGTGTGTGTGTGTGTATATATATATATATATATATATATATATACATACACACACACACACACACAGTGATGGATTTTGTATGCCCACCAAAATGCACATGCTTAGTATTGTGGTGTAAAAAAATTGTTAGCATCAAGCTAGCCAGCTTACTATGATCAGTGGTGTATATTTACCTCCTTAAAACAGTAAACTGTATAGTTAATGTTATAGATTTAGTAAGCGATTATGTCTGTATGCTGACTGATCTAAAGCAAATACTTGTATATACAGAATAACTCATTTAAAGGTAAAGAAGTGCTACTTTGTTTACTGTTGACTCTGTGAGCAGCCATGTTGATTTGTTGTCACTTGCTGAACTCAGAGTTGAGGAGTCCTTCACAAGTTCCCAGAGTAGGGAATTCTGAATTGAGGAGGGGATTTTTTGTTGTTGTTGTTGTTGTCGTTGTCTGAGGCAGTTTTGTCTGACGGCGAGTTGAGCGCAACTTTACTGATTGTGACAAATTATTGACACTGGAGACTCCTTCCAATATAGTAGCTAGATAACACTATACCGAAATCACATCCAGAAGCAACATAATGTATATAGAGATGGCTGCTTATAAATCCAAACATTTTGGCAGATTTCAGTTAAATATCAGTTCAACCAATGCATTTTATAATTTATACAGTTTGCATGGAACCAGCATATACTGCGGTAAATTCTGTTTTTTGTTTTTTTCCTGCCTGCCTTCTAGGAGTTTGTTGTTATTAATTTTGGCATCTCCGCTTGTTATACACCTGGCTGAAGGTGTATCATAACTTGGCATAAATGATGAGGTAGATGGTCAGTTACATTTTTCTCTGATGAAATGCATTTCTTTTATGTTGCAGGAGATTGTAGACAAAGAGGGAAACAGCAAGCTGTTGTCCTTCACCATTCCTTCACTGTCAAAACCATCTATATATCACGAGGTAAGGAAGTGTGTGTGTCTCTTTTTGTGAATGTGTGAGTTTTCAGTGTGTATAAATCCACTGGTACTGGTATGAATGCCGTTGGTGATACCTGTTTATCTACTCTCGCTCTGACGAATGAAGTTCTCATGTGTGAGAATGAGCAAAGCGGATTGAGACGCTGTAATGCATTCAAGTGCTTAATATCCACAAACACGGTAGTTAGCGTGCGTGATTTCACTCCTGCCTTTGCTCTCTCAGTTTTCATAACAGCAGGCTGAGCACGCCACAGGACTCAATCACGTTTGGTGTGTGTGTGTGTGTGTGTGTGTGTGTGTGTGTGTGTGTGTGTGGGCGTTCAGCAACGGCTGATCCGAGCTCCTGCTGTTCCGGAGAAGTGCCTGTGCTTTTCAGACGTGTCAGAAATGGTGCATCAAGCGTGAAGATGCTCAGTGCACACTGACCAGAAATCATGCCATGATTTTCACAAATCTTTCCATGCAGCTTCATTAGTGGTTTTTAGGTGTTTGAGTAGTGTTTTGAGTGAGCATCATTGCCAACTCGAGTACTGCAAAGCAACTGTTTTTTTTTTTTTTTTTTTTTTTTTTATAAATCTTTTACAAAGAGTGAAGTCTATTCCCTGTGGCAGCCCTGAACAAAGGTGTGATTTTTTTTTTTTCTTTTTTTTCCTTCCTTTTCAATTGCTGTGTCAAAGTTAGTAGTTTGACTTAATATCTTGTTATTTTGACTTACTATGAATTTTATGACTTGCTAAGTCATGTCGACATAGTATCTTGATTTACTAAGTTTTTATTTTGATTTAGTATCTCATATTCTGACTTATGATGTCACTATTTTGACTTGATAAAGAGATACTGAGTCATTATTTTGATTTAGTATCTCATTATTCTGACTTACTAAGTCATTATTTTGACAGTATCCCATTATTTTGAGTTATTAAGTCGTTATTTTGATTTAGTATCTCGTCATATCTCAACTTCTTGTTTTGACTTCCTAAGTCATTATTTTGAAGAACAACCTTGTTGTTTTAACTTTTGTTGTTTCTCTTGACTTCAAAATAATGACTTAGGAAGTCAAAACAAGAAGTTACTCAAAATAACGAGACACTAATTCAGCGACTTGGTTAGTCAAAATAATGGTACGGCAATTAAAAAAAAATTCAGCCTTGCGCTTCAGGGCTTCCTTAATTCCTATAATAATCCCTGGAGTGTGTTATTCTTATACCACAGCTTATACCACAGCGATTTGCCAGCAATTAAAATGTTTAATCTATTAATGAACGACATGTCTCACATTTTAATGGTTTATAGTTAGATTTAAAGATGTGGAATGTCTGAGAGACAAGCTAGTTCCTGTTCACCAGCATCTCTCTCTCTCTCTCTCTCTCTCTCTCTCTCTCACACACACACACACACACACACACACACACACACACACACACACACACCACATCAATGATTATAAGAATTGCATTGTTAAACAACAAAGCATTTTTATTATTAGTTTGTTTATTATCAGTCTTAGATTATATGGCATTTTCTCCATATACGTCCCTGAGTATGAGCTGTTACTATAGAAACAATAATGCATTAGAATGAGTGAATTAATATTAACCTATCATTCATGTTATACCTGAAACTACCTGTACTAATGCACACATACTGACCATTATATTATATTATATTATATTATATTATATTAATTCATATTCATTAATTTTATTTCTTTATTCATTCAGTCTTTCTTTCTTTTTTTGTTAATTAATATTAATTGCTATACTTTATGATTCCAGCTGCTTCTTTCTGCTCTGTCTTCTTCTTGCTTATCTTATTATTGTTTTTTTGTTCCTGTCCCTAGTCCTGAAGGAATTGTGGGTGCCCTCTAAATATTCATCACTGTTCGTAATGAGGTTAAATGATTTGTTTTTTCATGTTATTATTCCCTTGTTTGTTGTAATTTTCCTCGCTCTGAGCTGACACTCATGGTTCTCTGACTTGTCTTAATGAGATTCATGCCTGCACTTAGCCATAGAGCTGCCTGATTATGTCGATGTTTATGTTGTTTTTATGCGAGCTGGCCAGGTCACACCTGACACTGCTTCCTGTGTTGTTAACGTTTAATAATGTCTTTATGAAGCTGGCAATGCAGGAGAGCAATTTCTCACACACACCTAATGGTCGGGAGTTTGAGAATTAATTGTGGTTTTCATTACCCAATGTGTCAAACAAGAGCATTTTAAGGAGTAGCACCATTGAATTACTGTATATACAGGTTGAATTTGCACAATATTTGGTGCAAAATGTTTGGCTAGTAATGGAATTTCTCTATAATTAATTAATATATTCTATAATTTACTCAATTAGCTCTCATTTATAGTTTGACCTGAAAAAAAAAGGAAGAAAAAAATTATGACTGTGCCTATGAGTGTATGCAGTTAGTGTAGAATTATCTTACACTGATAATCTGCTAACAAACTTAACACAAAGTCTATCATGTAACATAGAACCAACAAACAGCTAATTTTCGCACTTTCTTTCACATGGTAAACACTTAGCAACATTAATACCTAAATCCTGTGCTATAGACCATACATTTTGTCTACTACTCTTTCTCATGGGACTAAAAACGCTGGACAGGCCACGCCCACAAGCGACAGCAATAGCGCTCGCCGCATGCCTACAAGAGACAATTTACAGGCGGGACAAACGACTTGTCTCTTGCTAGCATAAATGCAGGGTGACAGGGTTTTCCAAGGTCATGGAAATCCTGGAAAAGTCATGGGAAATGATTTCCCTGGAATTTTCCAGACTTGGATAGGTTTTGGTAAATGATAAAATATTCTTTATGTTTTGGAAAATATGTGAAATCTTTTATCAGCCTCAGTTTAAATATAAAGTAGCTAATTTTTAAGGTGTAACATATGCAGGAGTTGGTTTTTGAGAACCGATATCCAGGACAGGGGCTCAAAGGGATGAATCTAATACCTCTGGTCAAAGGCCACTGGCTTGATGCCGGACTACATGAGAATGTGCAAACACACAAGTGACACAGATTACGTACTCACCTACATATTTTTGGAACATCTGGATTAAAAGTGGATTAAATCTACTTAGAGGGCAGGTTAGAGCCAGAGTATCTATATATTATAGATACTATTTAAACACGATAACTCAATAAGAAGAGTTCATGGCTAACAGCAAAAAAAATGCTACTGATACATTGCTAATTAAAAATAAGTACAACCCCAGTCTAAAATGTCTTTCTACTTATAATATTGTGTCCAATGGACAGTTTATTAAGTGGGAGGGGGAAAAAAAGGCAAAAACAAGTTTGTTTGAGGGGGGGCACACTGGCTTAGTGGCTAGCACTGTTGCCTCACATCTCCGGGGTTGGAGGTTCGACTCCCGCCTCCGCCCTGTGTGCGCACAGCTTGCATGCTGACCCCGTCCCCGTTAGGATAAGCGGCACAGAGGATGGATGGATGGATGGTTGGAAGTTTGTTTGAATGTACGGAAATGTCATGTATTTCGTGTGGGAACCCTGAGTTTTTTTTTTCCTCAGTGAATAATCAACACACTCCTCTTGGCTCATGCAGTTTTGTTAACAAACACATTTAGCATCTACTCTCAGCTTTAGATTTGCCCTGCAGCGACGCAGCAGTAACTGATGCGGCGCTGTGCTTTAGCTTCTACAGACACACTGTATGACTAAATTACTGCAAGTAATTACAAGCATGAGATCCCTCAATCTCAGCACTGCCACACAAGGTTACTGCAAGGGGAGCGTGCGTGTGTGTGTGTGTGTGTGTGTGAGTTCTTGAAAGATTTTCTACATCACACACTCCTTATCTCACACGCACGCAGAGGCTTCAGTATTCGTCACTATTCTGCTGTCACACTGCCAGCGTGTGTCTCTGCAGTGCTGCTTATGTGTTGGTACAGAAGACTGTGGAGCTCCTCAGTGCTGAGAAGAATGACAAAGCTTATTAAATCTGATGCTGTTCTCCGAGTGACGTGTGACACACACTTTAACCTCACTGAAAATAGAATATAGAATTTATGATGATGATCTATCCCAAATCATTTGAAGTGTCCCTGAAATCAAAAATTATTTTTATATGGTTTCTTAGGATTGGTTACATATTAATTAATTAATTGATTGACTGGTTTATTAATTTAATTATATGAGGCTCAGGGACAGAAATCCCACTCATGTCTACCTGTAACAAACTCAAACGTTTGGGCCTGGATACCTGTTCTGGCTCGCAGTGGCACTTGGGGTCCTTATAAATGTCATACACAGAATCATTTTTAATGATGTTGAGATGATAGTGAAATATTTTCAACAGTTTCTTGGTTGTGAATGTATTAAGCATTTTCATAGATTATTGTTCAGTGATTTTTTTTTTTTTTTTAAGCACTGTGATATTTCATTTTTGAAATCTATTTATTTATTTATTTATTTTTAACGTGTGTCCCCTCAGCCCTCCAGTCTCGGTTCCATGGCTCTGACAGAGGGAGCTCTATGTCAGCATGATCTAATCAGAGTGGTTTACAGCGGCCTGCATCCCCAGAGAGAGACCTTCACCGCACAAAACAGGTATCACACGTGTGCTATTTTTAGTTCAGTCCTTAGTTGCCTCCCTAGGGACATACACTCTCTCATTCTCTCTCTCACACACACACACACACACACACACACACACAGAGTGAGAGAGAGAGAGCACCTGGCCCTCATAAATATCACACATCGATCTCAGCTTGGATATGTCCCACATATCTCGAACAGATTTTTGTGTACGCATGTGTGTTTCCTTATGCTGTCTTTTTTTTTTTTTAACATTTGCAGAAATATAATTACAGTCAGATGATTTGAAGTAGTTGGGTCCCTCTTTTCCTGTCAGCACAACCATAATCATAATTCATCTCTGTTCCTATTTTTGTGGTCATAAATGAATGGTACACTGATGGTGGTGGTGTGGCGCAAAAGAGTGTGTGTGATTTTCAAAAAAAATTTCAGGACAGACGCAGGGATAAAACTCTATTCCTGTTCCTATTCCTCTCTCCCTGACTTCTAAATCCTGCCCCGTTACTTACAGCCTGGCTTTGTGGATGTTTACTCTTTATTTCATACCACTTCAACATACACAGTCTACTTCATTCAACTACTAATCAAATCAAACGATTTCTTATTTTATATGTAGCATTTTAAGAACAAACAGCTCAGTTAATCTCAAGATGATGTCAGTTATCGAAAGTTCCAATAACATGACATGCATCCACATACTGTATATTAAACTTAAAAAATTTTTTTTTTTTTTTTTTTTTTTGCTGTTGGAGCTGGTATGAAGCTGGTTATATAACTAATGTAGTCGTGCATGGGTCTTAAATTCTCCTTTAATATGTTTACAAAAAAACAAATGTGGTAGATGTCATGTTTTTCGTAGAGGCTTTACACACATGCTGTAAATTGATAAGATGTAATTAGTATATATTTATTCATGAGCATGAGGATTCAGTTCCATTAGTCCAAAACATTTGGGTTT
This sequence comes from Pangasianodon hypophthalmus, assembly GCF_027358585.1. Taxonomy (NCBI): domain Eukaryota; kingdom Metazoa; phylum Chordata; class Actinopteri; order Siluriformes; family Pangasiidae; genus Pangasianodon; species Pangasianodon hypophthalmus. The sequence goes on along the minus strand of NC_069714.1, from coordinate 23,978,575 downwards.
GCTTGTTTGCTTGTTTGTTTGCTTGCTTGCTTGTTTTTGTTTGCTGGATTACTTGTTGCTTGTGTGTGCTTGTGTGCTTGTTGCTTGTTTGCTTGCGTGCTTGTTGCTTGTTTGTGTGCTTGTTGCTTGTTTGCTTGTTTGCTTGTTTGTTTTTGTTTGATGCCTTGGTTGCTTGTTGCTTGTTGTTTGCTTGCTTGTTTGCTAGCTTGCTTGTTTGCTTGTTTGTTTTTGTTTGATGCCTTGTTTGCTTGCTTGTTTGCTAGCTTGCTTGTTTGTTTGTTTGTTTGCTTATTTGCTTTGTTTTGTTTTTTTTTTAAGCACACTATTAAATATTGATAAATATATACTGCTTTAACTGCAGGTCTAGACTGCACACTTTAGCATGCATCCTGTATTGTGTAGTGTTTATAGTTTGATAAATAGAGGCTGAACTCTGCCACATTCAGTCTATGTTCATCACCGAATTTCTGCATGTTTTTCTCTTTAAGACATTTCGATCTCTGCATTATCCTGGTGTCTGTATTCTTGACCACTTGCATTTAATCCCTTCCACTGATTTTGGACTGTTGATTCATCTAGGCACAGAGAAAAAAGAAATATTTCTCTAAGTTCAGTCAGCTAGTTATTACTACCACTAGAAATCAGTACGAAGTTAGTAGGTGAACTCTGTATAAGTATATGCCATTATACATCTGTTCTTAAAGGAAACAAGTGGCGCTGATTGGATTGGACATTGCAGCTGCCGGCGTAATTACACCTGTTAATAAAATATTCATTAAAATCCTGCTCATTGCCTTTTACACCAAAGGTCACGAACACACCGGGTTGTATATACATTGGTGTAATGTTTTTGTGTGTGCAATGATCACTAAAATAGAACACTAGTTCCAGACATTTCCATTGATTAACCCCTGCTGAGTTAAAGGAGAGAGTGCTTTACATTCCCTGCATAGCTGAGTAATGTGCCGTGTCTTGTCCACCTCTCCAGCTGTGTGTCATGCAGCGGCAAGTAACAAGGGTTATTTGGCCAAAGAGTTCACATATTCACAACAATATTATTTTGGCAATTATTTCAGTAGCTTGTTTTTCTTAGTTATCATATCTTTATGTAATCTTTACAAAAGTATTACTAATACTCTGGCTAAATGTCTGGCTGCGTACTCGGTTATTTATTATAATTATTTATTTTTCAGTACCTGCTGTGCATTATTTAGTGACTTCAGTGAAGGTAATAGTTACAGAAAAGTTACAGAGTTTTAATATTACAAGCATAATTTTAAGCTTTTTTAAAGCTTTTAATTTAACGGTTGTGTCACATGTGTTAGATCACATGGTGTCTGAGTATTTATTTATTTATTTATTTATTTAATTATCCTACTGAAACTTGATAACAATAACTTTAAATACAAATGAAACGTATGTACTTACTAAAACTGACAGATCCTGAGAGTTTAAGATAATTAACAGGGTGATATGACGTGATATCTGTGGTAACTTTTTAGTTTAAAACTTTTTTTTTGGCTCTGTTCTGGTTGAGGCAGGGTCAGAGAAGCCTGAAATAAAACCATCATACCCTCTACAGGATTGTGACTTACAGTTTTTTTCTCAGATATCTTTAAAATATCTATTATTATAGGTCTAGAAAACACTCAAACATTAGGAACTGAACTTTTCTACCAATGTCTTGTAAGCAGTAAAGGTCATGTATACAGTGCGTGTGTAAAGAGCCACACAGAAGCTCTCTGATTGTTTTGGCTCACTAGCTGAAACTTAACACCCTCTGCACGTGTTTATTGTGTTGACGAGTTCGGCTATACATACAGTATCTTCCTCTGTGGAGAAGTCGAGTCTGGCCTGCAGCAGTGCTGAAATCGATAGCAGCTGCTCTGAACAAAGGGTCAGACCAATCCAAATAAAAAAAAAAATCACTGAAACAGTTTGAAGACACTGGCTGGTGTTGGGTCGCATTATACGTTGTCATTATACCACATGTTATACCACAGCGCTGTTGAATTCTCGATTCTGATTGGTCAGAAGGTGTTGTTTTAATTTTCTATAACAGCAGCCCTGATCGTACTTCCAGCTGTTCTTATTAATGCGCTCGTTTCTATACTAACATCTGACATGTGGACTTGTATGATGGATGCTCACTTAAACACATTTTAAAAACATGTAATTGTTGATATGGTGTAGTTTTCTGTGAGGAGACATTTATTTAGCATTTTTGGAAGGAGTATCCAATGTCAGTGCTTTGTCAGTCAGACGTAAAGTGTCTTTAAAGTTTTCACAACAGAGGGCTTTGCAGTTTCTCGGCAACAGGCTGCATTTATTATGAACTTTTTAACTTCAGTAAAGAAAAAAAAGTGAATCTGGTGAGGGAGCTACTGTTTATAGGTGCTAAGTGATAACAGGAACTTGCTTTGGGAAGTTCCACAACCTTGTAACTTGTAACTAAACATGTCATTCTTTAATAAATAACGTATTGTTAGCATTGACGAGTTGCCATGGGTCATGGTGGTGTTGGTGGTGGTGATAACTCAGCTTTGTGTCTGATTGCATCACACAACTTCATCATTGATTATTTTCCTATAACAGCATGCTCCATTGTGTTTTTTTTTCTTTACTCTGTTTTTTTTGTGATAGTTGATGTTATTGGATCTTCGTTCTAAGCACACAAAACTCCCACAAACCTTACACACATTCTTCCGGAATAATGTTGCAAATCGAACACTTCCCACAATTCTCAATATGTAAGTGCAGTAGATATTATAAGAGCATTTCTGTGTGTGAATCAGCTGGTAACACTGGAAAACACTTTCCTTCACCAGGAAGTGTGTAAACTCTCTTGTTCTCCAACACTGCTGTGAGCTGATCGCTGTTCCTCTGCTTTCCCAGGTTTGAGGTGCTGTGTTTCCTCATGCTGTGCTACAACTCAGCCGTGGTGTACATGCCCTCCTCGTCATACCAGGCTGTGTGCCGCATGAGCTCACGGTAAGAAGTGCAGTCATCACATGAACACGGCGTTCACGGAGAGATACACAAGCTTTAAAATATTGCTGTAGTCAAGATTCAGGTTTGGACACAGCAGGGATGTTGAGTGATAATCAATAGAACACACACACACACACACACACACACACACACACACACACACACACAGATATCCACAGCTGAACTAGAATAACGTTCAGCAGTTGTGCACTCTTTAGCTTGCACATCACTTGTAAAGTAATATTTAAAAAAAAGGATAGAATCATTAATCTTCAAACGCATTAAAAAAATAATCATTTGTAGGCATTTGAATATTAATGAGCCTATCATTTTATACTGGCACAGACCGAATGAATGTCAGCAACAGCATTACACCATGAGTTCGTATCCCATCAACTAATTATGAGCATTGTGTCACTTTTTTTAAGTTAAAAAATCTAATTTTATCAAGAATGTACTGATATGTGCTTATTTACATGTTTATATGGAAGCGCATAAGAGGAGTTATGATGTCACATTCATAAAGCAATAGACCTGTTTTACTGTAAAGTCCCTCACATTCCAGAGATTTATTGGCAGCCATGTTAGTGTCTGGAACTGGATTTCACAAATGACTTGTTTCTTTTTTTTTTTTTTTCTTCTTCTTTTCCATAAATACCTTTAACCAAGTACGCATTACAAATATTTTATAAGTGATGAAACTGTGAAATGTGTTCTGAAAGCTCCACAGTGCACACACACACACACAGACACACACACACACACACACAGAGACAGTTGGAACTTTGTGACAGCTGTGATGGAGTGCCTCATTAGCCCTCAGCAGGATGTTAGAGTCTGAAGATGTTTTCTGTGTCAGCTTCTCACTTCCTGCACTTGACCTGAAAATACATTCTATCGCTCATGTGTGCGTTAAACAGTCCTGTCTGACACATCAACCCCCACATGGTGCATCATTAAACAGTAACAGGCCATATAATAAAGTAAGCCACACACACACACACACACACACACACACACACACACACACTCACACTGAGCCAAGAATGCACAAGGAGGACTTCAAACAGGAAGTTTTAATTGATGGCTATTTGCAGGACAGTTTGCATTAAAAGTGCTGTCATTCTGTCTCATGTTATGTATCTGTAGCTCCAAATATTCGTATCTGCATCTACACTCACTGTCCACTGTATTAGGAACACCTATGCACCTGATTTTTCATTATTTTTAAATTTTGTCTGCTCTCACTGATTAGACAACTACATGAATGTGCAGGTATACAGACGTTCCTAATAAAGTGGACGGTGAGTGTATATGATTTAAACGTGACAATGAGCATGGCCTAAGCCAGGTTTTTTTTGTTTTTTTTTCCCCCCTTAATTAAATATGAACCCTACCTGTCTTTCTAACACTGGGGGGGAAAAAAACAGATGTATCAGCATGGTCTATGACAGCATGGTCAGTTCCTCAACCTCAGCTACCTTACTCCAGTTTATAATTGGTCTCAGCTAGAGATGTGCACAGAATGGGTTTTTATTTTTAATCCCGCTTTGTTTGTACTTGCCTGGAGTATTTTCTAAGGAATATAGCTGGTTATATTTCTCAAAATTTAAACAAACTAGGAGACAAATTTAAAGCATCGAGACCCTGACCAGCCAGTTGCCATGGTTACTGTAAATGCATCACACAAAAAATTTCTTTGAGTTAAGGTAAAAAAACGTTAACTTGTGTGATTTTCTTGTTGTTGTTGTTTGGTCCTGCAGGATCCCAGCCCCAATGTACACCTCTAGTCTCAACGAGATGACTTGTGAACCTTTCTGACAAACTTTCTAAAATAAAAACTAAAAATTCGAATCGTATCCATATAAATAGATATTTTATGTCCTTGTATCAGGTGAGACTGTGTATTACGTGTCTTTCAGTTTGCGTGTGTGTGTATGTGTTTCTGTGTGTGTACTAACAGTGCTGCGTTTGTTTTAGGTTGTGTGTGTGTGGGTTTCCACGGCAGCAGCAGAAGACGTGGCGGGAACCCTGTAACCGCGTGGTGCTGGACCCTGAGTTTATGGTGCAGATGCTCACTGCCGTTTATCATGCCATGTAAGTGTGTTACAACAATAAATATACATGTTAGAGACCAGGATAGGCAGCAAAAAAATTGCACTGATGAAGCCACTACTCCAGAAGTGTATACTTCCCAGAAGCATGTGTTTCTCATAGACTTGCGTTAATTTCTGAAGTCCTTTTTTCTTAATTTTTCATTTTATGATGATGACAACAGTAGATTTATATATATATATATATATATATATATATATAGTGTATTTGTGTTTGAAATTTGGATTTCAATAATTATTAACTAAATTAGATAGATAACACACGCATACTAGTGTGTGACTTGTATTGCTTTTAAAGCAAGTAAACTTGAATAATTAACTTTATTCATAAACCCTCTTGCCACAACACTTATGTCAAATGCTGTTGAAGGAAAACACAGCACTTGCTGACATTTTGGTTATTGTTATGGAAGTATGTTTAAATGTTTATGGACAGATATTAAATTTACAGCAGTGAGAGGAAGCACTCATATGGCACTCTATATGGATTGATGGATATCTAGGACTCAAATATTGGATATGTGTGCACATAAGAGTGAGGAAGCACTCATATGGCGCTCTGTGTAGATTGACGGATATATAGGACTCAGATAATATCTGGTTATGCCACATTCAAGTAACACTTACCTATATGCTATAAATTGCATAGATATGCAGTGTCATGTGACCATATGTCTTTAGAAAGGTCACTGAGTTTGCATTGGTTGCATTGGAGTGGCAGTCGGTTTCAAGTTTACATCACGGGCTGTGTTATCGGATATAGGAGGCGCCAGTGGTATTTTTAGACACTGAACACAGATGACTACTGAGTCCAGATTATCAGGATGTCATGTATGTGGCTACGACAGACATGACGTATCTTTCCAGAGATCTTCCCTGTTGTCAAGAAGCCTCAATTAGCAGCAGTTTTATTCTATTATCTAGAGGGGCAGTCGATTTCATTTAATCTGGATGCGACCGCTGCTAAACAAGTTAGGGATGATAATGGAGTCCCTGCTCTGATTGCTGTGCTGTGATATAAGGAGGAAGGACAGGGACAGAGAGAGAGAGAGAGAGAGAGAGAGAGCAGGAAAGTGAGAGCAGATCGATATACTCATTGTACAACAGTGATTTTCGCAAACGTGATTTTTACTTACTCAGAAGCCACTCTGTAACAGTGATGAACAGAACGACACAATTATCTCATAGTCCCATTTTCTCGTTACGGTTTCTCATTAAAATGACAGGCTGCATACAATCACTTATCTGATTACAAATAATAAATATGACGTGGCATTTTTTAATTGATAAAAAATTGAAAAACAGTGGCAAATGGCTGTGGTTTAAGAGAAGTAAAACATGACTGGGTATGCTGTTGTTGGAAATTAATCAACTTTAGCACGGTAATGTATCACACCACCGCACTGTTGATTAGTTTCCTATAACAGCATGCCTAAAACGGCATGTTTTATTCCTTACTTGGCACATTGTTTCTGAGATGAACGAGGGATACTAGTCTTGTGTTTCTCCACAACTGGTGTTTGACACGTCTGATTATGAGGCTGCTCACTATTTAATGTGTCTATTGAACCTGTTTGCTCTGAGAGCGACTGAAAATGAGATTTCAAAAAAGTGCATCATGGTGTCATGATCCCAAAGAGAATCTTCATCAAGAGACAGGAAGCGATTTTTTTTTTTTTTTTTAAACCTATAAATCACTTATCCATAGTGACTTTCAGGTGAAGCAGAAGACACTCAAGCATATAGTTGGTAGAGATAGAACTGCTACAAGTTTCTATCAATTAGAAGACCAGAAACAATGCAGTTTAGCAGTACAGCTACTCGTGAGGTGGCCTGGGAAAACCCATCAGATAACTCTGTGGCTGAGAAAGCTATTTTGGCATATTTACTTTAAGAAAATGTAACTATATTTTCCCAAAACGTTGTAGAAATGTTTCTGCACTTTCTAAACTTTCCTAGGCTTTCTGCAAAGATAAGGAGGTGGATAAGGTAGATAACAAAGGCAGGGTGGGTATGAAGTTAGACATAGTTTTCATACTCACATTTATTATTTTTTTTTAGCATGTTGGTATGTCAGTTCAGTAAAAACAGAGAATATCAAAGGTTGTCCCAGGATGAGTGAGTAATGAAGCTGAATATTTCATCAGATACTCTATATGCATATTTAGACCTCACTGTTTTTGTTGTTCTTGATAATGTGTTCAAACTGTGACGCACTAAAAACTGTGTATTTAAAATGAAATTCATTAATCGGATATATAAAAAGCAGAGCAGTTCATGACTTGCTTAGATTGAAAACAGTTTAATAGCCTAATGGACTGGATACTGATTTGAGAAAAAAAAAAGTTTTATATTTATTTATTTATTTATTTATTTATTTATTTTCCAGACTACAACAGGTTTCTTGTAGTTTTGAAATCCGGTCTCGCTGACTATCATTCCTATTAATTATGCAATGGTTTTAAAACCCCAATAAATGAAATAAATGCTGATAAATAAATTCAAGGCTCGATGCTCAAGTTTTCATTTCAGTACATCAGTACAAGTTAGATAATTAAACATGAAAGCTGGAGCAAGTGCTAGTGCTCATTAGTGCTACGGATTCAGTACGGAGTCATGGATAATGCGGGACAAATGAGACTCCTGTGCATGTAATGTCCCATTACACCGCTACAGAAAGCTGAGGTGTGGCAGGAAAAGACCGAAGAGCAGCCACACGTGCATCTACATTGTTAACATACAAGCAACTGAACACGGTGTACAGTTCGGCCTCCTGTGCATGAGTGTAACACTAACACTGATCAAAGAGTGAGATTTCAGATCCTCCCAGTTCCCCTCCTCTGTGTTTGCTCGGCTTGTTGGCTGTAGATGAAACATGAATAAGCATCTCTGAGCTTCTCTGAACAAACACACATCTACCTGATTAGAGCAGCTGGCAAGATGCTCAGTTCCTACTGTTCTCCATCAGGAAAGCAAACAGAAAGGGGACATTTTGAATTCATGCTTATAGTACATACTTTCATTCTTAACTTGCTTTAGTAATTACAGTTACAACTCAGAAGTCCCAGTCGAGCTAAAATTAATTAAATTTGCTGACAATAGAGACATTGTGTATGTAATTGTACAATACATGAATAGCTACACCTAATAGCTACACCTAATATCTACACACAAATTAAAGTATCATTACACACCGTCTTCACATTTTTCAAAATGTTGTTTTGATGGAGGTTTCTTAGCGAAAATATATACTGTGTTTCATATTGATTCATATTGATTCATTGTCGAAATCTCTTATAGAATTGTGATGTGTCGCTTTTTGTGACTAATAAAACTGACAAATTTCAAAATGTTAGCATTGGCTGCAGTGTAGGTTGAATAAAACACTTCAGGTTGTGTTGTTATTAGAAAATAATCAACTTCAGGGTGGTAACAGTAACTCTGCTTTGCATCAGGCCGCATCACACCACCCCATTGTAACATCACATCCCAGTTGTGTTTTATTACTTACTGAAATGCACCTTTTTGTAAAGTACTGTATGCCCATTAGACTAGCAACTTGGTGTATGTGTGTGTGATCTCTTGCAGTTATAATGGGGAGTGGGATCTGGGGAGAGAGGCGCTGGATGATATCTTATACAGAGCTCAGCTGGAACTCTATTCTGAGCCTCTGCTGGTGAGAACTCACAGTACTACACAGAAATTCCTGATTTACTATGACTAGAATGTAAGCTTGTGCGTTAAACACTATATGGCCATAAGTATGTGGACACCTGACCATTGAAATTCTTTTTTTTTTTTAATTATACTGTTTACTGTGCATTGCCACTGCCAGCAAGCAGTTCCCGACTGCACAGCTAATAATATTACACCCTTCCTTAATTTCCATAAACCTGAAATGCTAGTCTTCCTGTCTTTTTTAGCGATTCTAAATGATTAAATCATTAGTCTTGATTTTTAATGGTAAATCATAAGCTGGGAAAAATCAATATTGCCTAAGCATAATAGAAAATATGACATACAGATACTCCAAATTAATGACCAGTTACTGCACAAATATAACCACAGAAAGGTGAAGAAAATGTAAATACCTACCTGCCATTACCAGGGGTAATTTGCAGTGATGCAGTATCAATATCTCCTACCCTTATCACCCCACCCCCCTCCTCCTTCATCAGTTGGGGAACGCAATGAAGAACTCCTTGCCAGACAGCGCTCCAGATGGTTCTCGAGGGAAGAAGGTACTGCAGGTGGAGGTGACTCCCACCGTCAGGAGGATCTCTCGCTCCGCCATTACTGCAGCCTCGATTCGCAGGCTTCGCTGGAAGAGAGAAGGTAAGACAGCTTATCGGGCGTCATGTGTTCTTCCTAACCTCCCTTTTATTAGAAATGGATTCGATTCTTTTTTTATTATTCTAATCTCTCATCTGTCCAAGGCATCATTTTAACTGTTTCATGTTGTGGTTTTGTTGTGAAATGAATGTAATATTGTAGCACCTCTCTTTTTATGGTTGTTCGTGTTGTTGTTCTTTGTCTTTTGTGCTGCTGATTTTGTGCACTGCTGTGACACCAGACAGACGTTCCACTGTCTAATGTTTTACGGTGGAATAACACACAAACAGCACTAAGGAGCATGTTTCCACCCTGTTGTGTCGAATCACAGATTGTTTTGACTTCTCGACCGAAGCCGAGTTCAACCTCTCCATCCATTCCGGTCTGCACACTTCCATGGAGCCGGCAGCCAATCCCATGCGAGGAGGGAGGGGCGTACTCGCAGTCACACTTGAGGGTAGGCGGTCCGGGGGCAGGGGAGGGCAGAGCGGACGACTGAAGCAGGGGAATTGTTTAAATTTGCTCCAGTATCGTTCTTGCCTTTTTGGGCACCAAAGCTTCCCCAGACTCAGCCAGCTTTGCTTGGAACTAAACATTAATAAATCTGTCCATTCCGTCCCTGTAGTGTTATGCCAGGTTTGGGTAAGGTGGGGGTAGATGTACGTGCATGATACCCTGGCATTCTACTAATCAACCTTTGACCTTAGATTCTGCCTATTGGTCACTGACTGAGCATGCTCAATGAGGTAGAGTTCTGCTTCTAAGAGCAGTTATTAACTTTTGTTGCTGTGCTCTTCCTTGCTGTTGGTAGAGGTCATGTGGGTCCATCTGGCCTCTCCTGGGAAGTAAACAGTAATTTCCACTCAGTCATAGCTCTGTAAACATTGTATTTGTGGCCTTGTGTTTGCTGAAAAACATCTGTGTAACCCTTTCATGCGTAAATTATTCAAAAATATACCCAGCTTCTTTGGATGTTTTTTTAATCCTTCAAATTGCTTGTTGTATGCATTTTTAACTTTTTCTAAATATCGCTTATTAAAAAGTAAATGGATTGTCCATGTGTTGGAATACCATGATCAAAAAAAGGGAAATTCTTCTAGTGTGACCAAGCCAAGAAAAATGGTTAATATTCAGACCTAATACATATTTTCTCATTTTGGTTATCAACATTAGATATAATTTTTTAACAAAATATAGCAAATATAAATATATATATATATATATATATATACATATATATATATATATATATATATATATATATATATATACATACATACATACATACATACATATAGTTAGGTCTGGAAGTATTTGGACAATGACAGAGTTTTTGTGATTTTGCCTTTATACACCACCACAATGGATTTGAAATAAAACAATCAAGATGTGATCAAAGTGTAGACTGTCAGCTTTATTTTAAGAGGTTCCACAAAAATATGGCATTTACCGTTTAGGAATTACAGCCATTTTCAACAAAGTACCTCCATTTTCAGGGACTCAAAGGTATTTGGACAAAGTGACATAACTGTAAATATAACCATAATTTTAATTCTACGATGAAAATCCTTTGCAATCAATGACTGCCTGAAGTCTGGAGCCCATGTTCTCAAAACTCAAATTCTGAGTTTCCTCCCTGGAGCTGCTTTGCCAGGCCTTCACTACAGCCACCTTCAGTTGCTGCTTGTTTGTGGGTCTTTCTGCCTTCAGTCGTGTCTTCAGTATGTGAAAAGCATGCTCTGTTGGGTTGAGATCAGGCGACTGACTTGAAGAATATTCCATTTCTTTGCCTTCAAAAAGTCTTGAGTTGCTTTCGCAGTATATTTAGGGTCATTATCCACCTGCACTGTGAAGCGGCGTCCTATCAGAGAGTATAGCCCTATACACTTCAGAATTCATCTTGCTACTTCTGTCAGCAGTCACATCTTCAAGAAACACCAGTGAGCCCGTTCCAATGGCAGCCATATATGCCCATGCCATAACACTGTCTCTACCATGTTTGACACATGATGTGGTATACTTTAGATCATGAGCTGTTCCTTTCTTTCACCATACTTTTCTCTTCCCATCATTCTGGTACAAGTTAATCTTGGTTTCATCAGTCCAAAGAATCTTATTCCAGAACATGGGAGGCTTTTTTAGATGTTTTCTGGCAAAGTCTAATCTGGCTTTCCTGTTCTTGAATGTTACCAGTGGTTTTCACCTTGTTGTAAACTCTCTGTATTTACATTCATGAAGGCGTCTCTTGATTGTAGATATTGACAATGATATGCCTACCTTCTCCAGTGCATTCTTGACTTCTGTTGATGTTGTGAAGGGGTTTTTCTTCACCAAGGAAAGGATTCTGCGATCATCCACTTTAGTTGTCTTCCGTGGTCTTCCAGGCCTTTCGATGTTGTTGAGCTCACCAGTGCTTTCTTTCTTTTTAAGAATGTACCCAACTGTTGATTTGGCCACACGTAAGGTTTTTGCTATCTCTCTTATAGATTTATGTTGTTTTTTCAGCCTAATGATGGCCTCCTTCACTTGCATTGAGATCTCTTTGGACTTCATATTGGTAGCTCCAGTCGAACAGCTGCCAAATGCCAACTCAATACCTGATATCAACTCCAGACCTTTTATCTGCTTCATTTGTCTTGAAGTAACGAGGGAATGGACTGCACCTGGTCAGTTAACTTCTTGTCAATTAATTGTCCAAATACCTTTGAGCCCATGAAAATGAAAGTACTTTGAAAGTCTACACTTCAATCACGTCTCGATTGTTTTATTTCAAATCCATTGTGGTGGTGTATAAAGGCAAAATCACAAAAACTCTGTCACTGTCCAAATACTTCCAGACCTGACTGTATATATATATCTTGTATTTATTTATTTATTTTTACTTAATTTGGGATTTTATATAGAAAGTTAATAAAGATATACCAGAGGCATGCTGCACTGAGAATGACTAATAATCTGGAGAGCAACAGATATCAGGATAATGATTCATGTTTTATTACAGTAATGGTGCATACACTAATAGATGGTATGCATGAAAGGGTTAAATATCAGTAATGCTAAAACATAATACTGTGGAGTTTCAGCACTAATAGAATAATAAATTGGAGCCAGTGAAACTCATGATATTTGACCCTGATTAATTTTTACCCTGTAGTAACATTCATAGTCGAGACATTTTTCTTAAGATTAGGGTTTATGTTCAGATTAACTGGTCACTAGTGGAGATTTAAGAGGATAAAACCTGAAGTTTAAATTGGTTTAAACTGGATTAAGTGATGCACCTGATGAGAGGAGAATACTTGGTTTCAAGGGCAAGCTCAGTTAGTGCGGAAGAGTCTTTCTTTGCACGTCCAGCTGTTCCGCCTCGTCTCCAAGCATGTGCATGCAGAGGAAGATGAAAACAACAGATAGCACATTTAGAAGATAGCAAGTGTGAACCAAAGTGCATCGTAGTGAAATCAAATCAGTATAAGAGTAAGACAGAATAAAATAAAATAAAAAAACAACACAATTAATTGAACAAATAGATTAACACAATAGGGAGACAGCAAAAACAAAGACCATCAATAATAAGGCAGAAACAAACAGATAGCCAGATGATGGAGACCTTACAAGGACCCAGATGCCTTGGAGAAAAAATCTGTTTTCAGATTGGATTTAAAAATGTCTGTTGTGGGGGATGACTTTATACACAATGATAAAATATTCCACAATCTTGGAGCAGCAAGAGAAAAGGTCACCTTTGAACTTCCTCTGTGAGCGTGGAATGGTTAAAAGCTGCTGATCAGAAGATCTTAATGTTCTGGAGGTAGAAAGGAGACAAAGAATATTGGAGATGTAGCTTAGTGCAGTATCATGTAGCTCTATAAAAGCAAACAATAAAACCTTAAATTCAGTTCTGTATGTAACTGGTTGCCAGTGGATGGAGGACAGGACAGATGCTTTCCCTTCTCTTGGTACCTTTAATATAAACAGTCTTTCCCTCATCAGTCTCTCTTTTTCTCTCTATTAAAGTTAATAAGACAAAAAATGCAGATTGTCACAAGGTTTACTGAGAAAACCGAATGCCTTCCATCCAGAAAATTTACTAGAAAAGTTTTATTTCTGACTGATTTCTTATAAAGTATTGTAACTGGAGACTCCTTCAAACATTTCCTCACAGAAAACTTGACCATATCAGCAAGCACACGTTTATAATCTGTTTATGTGGTGCGTCCAGCATTTAACTCTTTGTGTAAGTTAGTACTGTAGAAAAAAATAACGTATTCAAGTAATCACATTGAGGCGGAAAATTAATGAACACCTTCTGACCAATCAGAATCAAGCATTCAGCAGTGCTGTGGTATAAACTGGTATTATTTCTGTGCACATACAGTAGACTGAGCATGTAGTCGTCAGTATAGTTAGTCTCTGTACAGTGTGTAGACATCCTGAGTCTTGAGCGATAGGGTTGGTTGCCATTCAGCTTTATGATGAGTCTCTCTGTGAGCTGAGAGTGACAGGAGAGCATGCATGCTGGTGACCTCAACAACTGCATGTTTTCTGTCATTCTTCCTCTTCTTTCTTTCCTTATGCTTCCTGTTGAGTTCCTGTGATGGACAGAATCGCACAGAACCACATTCTGTCTGCCTGATCCTGCATGCATGCATATATATTTTTTTAATCTCTGTTGAATGTCTCACTCCACGCCATGTCCGTTCTGTTCTCTTGTTGTCTCGTCCTAGCTCTCTGGATGGCCACTTGGTGGATGTCCATCATTCAGTTACAGTCCAATATCATGGTCAATTTTTTTTTCCTTTGGTTTACATTGTGATTTTATAGCATATTTTCTGAAGCAAATGATTTTTGTTCACAAGAGGTAATTAAGTTCCTGATGCATAGCATTAGCACTTTTCAACTGAACTGAATTTGCCCAAAACTCTGCAGTCTGAGCAGATGAGTGAAAACGGTGAAAACAATTGTGCATGCACAAACACTCATTTATCTCCTGAGTTTGTGTTGAATACACTCTACACTCTGTCCTTGCATCTTGTATGATTAAAATGCCAAGGTTAAGCCTAGTGCAGTGGCTGTAATTGCGGTAGGACTTCAGATTGAACAGTTGATGGAAAAGCATGAATATACGCCTACTGCACTGATGGAGAACCTGGCCATTTTTTTTTAAACTCCACTCCAATCTCATTTAGCTCCAAGCATCAGGGCACTCCTCATTTACTGAGAGCTGAGTGTTTTCTTCACTCACTCATATAAACCAAGAGATTTTGATTAAACTGAAAGGATTTTGTAGGTAAGCTGTTTCCGTGGCTGACGTACAGAAGGGCAGTGACTCATATAAAGCATGACTAATAATGAAGAGTAAGTCGCCTGTAGTTTATTTGTGATTCTGATTAAATGCTGCAATTCCAGCTGATTTATCAAGAACAGTTTCACCGCAGATGCATTCATTAGCACAGCTCTATATTACAGCTCCTTATTATTACTTTTTATATGCACAGAGTATGAGGTGATCCTTCGTTCCTTCCGTCCTCCCTTCCTTCCTTCCTTCCTAAACACTCTTTTTTCCTTCCTTCCTTCCTAAATCCTTCGCTTCATTCTTTCATTCCTTCCTTTCTGAATACTTTGCTTCCTTCCTCCCCCTCCCTCCCTGACTACTTTGCTTCCTTTATTCTTTCCAGAATAATTTGCTTTCTTCCTTTCCTCCTTCCCTGACTACTTTGCTTCCTTCCTTCCTTTCCCGTCTTTTCCATTCCGTTCCTTTCCTTGCTTCTCTATCTCTCTCTTTTTCTCACTTTTCTCTCTCTCTCTCTCTAACTCAATCAATTCTCTCCCTCTCGATCTCTATTGACATTTTTCTCATCATATCCCCTCTCTCTCTCATTTCCTCTCCTCTCTCTCAGATGCTGATGGCATGAGCGGAGGTGAAGAGTCCTTCAACCTGAACGACCCCGATGAAGGGTTCTCGTCCGGAGCGTCCAACAGCAGCCAGCCGAGCACAGGCAGACCCGCGGGGAGTGGAGGAGGGCGGGCCAGCACCCAAAAGAGCACCAAGAAGAGCAGTTCAAGTCGCACACACCGGGAAAAAGAGAGAGATATTTCAGCTGAGAAACATAAAGAGCCGCAGCACCCACAGAGAGCTCAGTCTCCTCCACCTGCCGTCACACTGGACACCATTGAACTGACCCCCATGAAGAAGACGCAGAGCCTGAGCCGGACCTGCAGTATGAACGCCGGAGTGAGCGGAGAGCAGGAGGAAGGAGGAACAGAAGGAGGGCTCGGCTCCGGAGGAGGAGCAGGAGGAGCGCATCGCCTTTCCAGCCTCAGTCTGAAAGAGGAACATCTGGTGCGGCCTGATGGGGGGAAAGATCTGCTGTCTCCTGGAGCTCCTCTTACCAAGCAGTCTCGCTCGCCCAGTTTCAACATGCAGATCATATCGCAGGTGTAACTCGCACATCTGCATCAACATCATCTCATCTGCTCAGTGTTTCTCTCCGTCCATTTTTTAAAGCAGAACCCTGGTCATTGGGGTGGGTCTGTCTCTCGTTCTCTCTCTCTTTCTCTCTCTGTTTTTCTGTGGGTTTTCCACCCATTTTATGCAAATCTGAATTGGCACAAATGAAACAGCAGTAAAATATGGTTTATTTGGGCTGAGGTAGAAACGTTGGATAAAGCGAAGGCTGATAAACAGAAATCAATATGTCACTATACAGAATATACAAAATTAACCATGATGGAAATTTTTAAGACATTTGTAAAATATTTGGACGGAAACAAAACCTTCTTTCTTCTCTATGTCTCTCCTCCTCTCTCTGTGTATTTTCCTCAGACCAAATTAAGCATTCCACTTTTAACAGACCGAGGCAGCGTGATGTTTTGGATTTGGATGTCCCACCTGATCTACACTGGTCAGGTCTCAGACGCATCTCCACTGTGTCGCCGATATGGAGATGTGATGAACATACTGCCTCATGAACGCTCAACAGAAACAACACAGGCTTGCTAACTCGTTTTGACAAAGAAGCATGATGGTTAACTTTAAACCCCAGTGTTTCAGGGGTAAATACAGGCCAGTCCCTATTATTAAAGCTATTACCTGTGTTTCCAGTTCAGCATTGAGTGTTTTAACCACTTTTGAGGCAGTGGAGATGGAGGTTGAGTTAATCTGGCTCTAGCCAGTAGAGATCAGGCATATTATATTATTTATTGTTATGGGACTTCAGAGATTAGTCTATATTTTTAAAAATTAAGCAATAAATCTTAGGTTGTTCATCTGACACAAAGCAATCACTGCAGTGTCTCAGTATGCATTCCTGCTGAACTCCTGGGTCCTGTGCAATTTCTATCAAGGTCTTTTATTATCATTATTATTATTATTATTATTATTATTGTAGTCATTGAAGGTAAAACCTAAAGATATTTAGTTCTTTTCATCTCTGCGTTCCGTCCCAAAGACGGCTGTATTTATTATTTTAAACGTTTTCAATCTTCAAACAAAATCATATTTAGTCTTTACCATTATCTATGACCTTGCCTTGATTTTGCTTTAAAAACACAACACAATCTATTAATATATGGTTTGACCTGTATGGTTTGAGTTTTTTTTTTTTTTTTTTAATCGACATGTTTAATCAAACGACAATGTATTTTGTTGACTTCTAGTCGTTTTAGATTCGTCTGTCTCAAATACCAGAGGCCAAGATGTTTAAGAATGTTGTTGGTGTGTATCTGCTGATGATCTGATCCCAAGCAGGAGAATTGTACAAATGTGTAGAGAAAAAGAAAACGTTGCTGAGTTGAATGATATTTCTTGTGTACTCTGAGAGAGCCCTGAACCTTTCTGGACTAATGCTGAGTGGGCGAACATTTCTCACGATCTTCCTCTTCAAGAGATTTGTGAAGAAGCTTAAGCATGATTCTGATGTGCTGGTGTCAAACACACATGGTAAAGCTGTAATATCCTGTATTACCCTCAGAAGTCTTGTGTGTGTCTGCGTGTGTGTGCATATGGGTGTGCACGTGTGTGTGTGTCTTGTATTTGTGTCAGGCAATCAAACAGGGATCCTTGATTCATTAGTTCTACCTCGTCTTCTATCCATCAGCCGTTGAAACACTGGACTCTCATACTGTCTAGCTGTGTGCTGAAAAATCCCTGAAAATGACTGAAGATTTATCCCTGAATGTTGAGTTTCGGTTCTTCTGTCCAAAATCATTTCATTCAAGGTCTGTTTTAATACATTCATATTCATGTGATCTCTTGATGGTGCATTTAACCAGAAACTCCATCTAGTGGTTGAACCTGGTGACATTTTGTTCTCGCAGGATAATCATAAGCGTGTAGGTGTCAGTCCTTTGTGTGTTTTGGTTTTGTTGTTTGTTTGTTTTTTAACCATTAGCTAGTCTGCATGAACGTCATATTTCTGCTGTTTGATTTTAGACCTTCAGTCACTGAGCAGAACTTCAGTTCAGTAATAGGCGTCACTGCAGATTTGGTTAATGTGAATGTTGGCTTTCATCCATCATGCTGTTTAGTGTACACTGAACCACTGAGTAGACGTGTGCATCGGAACTGGAACCCCACACAACCCAAAAAAAAAGTCACACAGTTTTTTCTGTCGTTGCTGCAGAAGGTCAGATATTTGGGAAAATAGAATCAACTAACTTCAATAAAAATATATTGCGGGCATTTACATTTAAAAATAACTGCAAGGTCTGAAGAGATTAGTCAACACTTCTGCAGGAGCAGACAGGCTTGGTCAAACTTTCTGAGGGAGAGATGGGATTAGTCAACATTTCTGCATTGGACAAAGTTTCAGCAAGAGCTGGAAGGGGATTATTTTGGACATAGATGGGGTTGATCAAACATTCTGCAGGAACGGGGGTTTCTGTGGGAAGAATTAATCAAACTTTATTCAGGAGTGGTTGGGATTGGGCGAACTTTCTGCAAGAGCGGGAGGGACAACTGTGGGAACAGGCAGTATTGGACAAACTTTATGCTGGAATTAATAGGATTGGTCAGATTTTCAGCAGGAGTGGACGGGATTAGTCAAACTTTCTGTGGGGCTGGTGGGATTAGTTAGACACTCTGGCAGCAGGTGGGACTATCAAACTTATTGCAAGATTGGACGGGATTGGTCAGGCTTTTCTTATTGAGTGGTTGGGATTGGTCAGACTTTCTGCAGGAGCAAGCGGGATTGGTCAAACTTTCTGCGGGAACAGGGGGATTAATCACATTTTCATGTGGGAGTCGGTGGGACTAGTCATACTTTCTGCAGGAGCGAGCAGGATTAGTCAGACTTTCTGTGGGAGTGGGTGGGAATTGTCAGACTTTTTTTTTGGGAGCGAGCAGGATTAGTCAAATTTTTTTGCAGGAGCAGGTGGGATTGGTCAGACTTTATGCAGAAGCAGGGATTGGGCACATTTTTTGGCAAGAGCAGACGGGATTACTCAAACTTCACAGGAGAACTGGTGAAATGGATTAAACATTCTGAGGAGGTGGGCAGGACTAATCAAAGTTTCTGATGGTACAGGTAGAATTAGTCAGACCTTATGCTGTAGCGGGTGGGATTGTGGGAGCAGGTGGGATCAGTCAAACTTTCTGAAGGAGAGGGCGGGATTGCTCAGAATTCCTTTGGGAGTGGGATTTAACGACCAGCCCCTGTGCACACTTCTACCAGTGAGTCCTCATAATACCTCTTCATCTCACGTCTTATCTGATGTGCCAACAGCCTCCTGAGAATGACTGCTTTCACAATCCTTGTCTTAAGTGGAAGATTTTTTTGATCATTTGGTTTGATAGCAGTCTTAGTTTTAATATGTAAGTTAGAGAAGGTGTAGTGTATTTGGATAAATGTGTATAACAGTGTCTTCTAAATCTATAATGCCACCCATGCTGAGAATTTTTTTTTCTGTGAAGATGTAGAGTGTGTGTACCTAACCATGGTATGTATGTGGTGTGGATCTACAGGTTATTCCTGTAGGTTTGGTTTTTTTATGTTGTGTGCGAGGAGAGCACAGCCTGTTGCATTAGTCTGCCATGATCTTTAGATTTATGGGTTCTTAAGGTAGTGTGGTCAGTGTGTGTGTACGGCAGAGCTGCTGGACAAACAGCTGAGATGATTTATTACTCTACAGCCCTGATTTGTTTAACTCTACTTTTCCTAAATAAGCAGTATGGTAAAAGTGACTTGACGAAAGTGTGTTAGGATGAGACTTGCTGTAATGTTTTATTATAAACTGTCTTAACCTCCTCTCTGTGATGTGGAGGACTGCTGGTCTGTGCATCTGCTGTACAGTTTGTTCTAATGCGAGTTCTTCACCTCCTTGTACTGTACATTGTGGTGTGTTTCACTAATATCTCGCCCATTTATCCTCATGAAGGCTTTCTTAATGGGTTGAATGAGGTGTACACTGAAAAATCCAGGTCTATATTTGGAACACTAGAACACGATATGAGACCACATTGAGAAAAAATGTACTAAACTGTACTTAAGCTTGTCACTGGGGTGGTACTCTCAAGGGCACATCCTTTGTATCTATTATTTTATCTTTCACTTAAAATGAAATGGTGAATGTTTCTAAATGTACCTTTAAAACTGAAGTTGTATAATTAGACCTTAAGGAGCACTGCTGTACCTTTTTAAATGGTGAAAGATATACTGTATATGAATTGTACAAAAGATGTATCCTTGATGGTTCTACAGTTGGTACAGTGTAGTACTTTTTTCTGACAGTGTAGACAGCAGCTATCAGTTTCAATTACAGATTATTTTGTCTTTTATGTCAACAGTTAAAGGAACGGTTTAGCCAAAAATGAAATGTACACTTTTCGCCTTTACCCCAGATGTATTTGATCAGCCAGGGCATGTTTGGAGTTTGAAGTTTGCACGTACTCAACTTAAAAGACATTGGGGAAGTGATGGCTCAATGCTCAAGGCCTGGGCTACTGAACAGAAGGTTGTGAGTTCAAATCCCAGCACCGACAAGCTCCCACAGTTGGGTCCTTTAGCAAGACTTTTAACCATTAAATGCTCAGATGGATCCTGTCTCAATTGTAAGTTGGCTAATGAGCAAATTTCTGGCTCAGTAATAACGTTTGTACATAAACATCTTCACAGAGAAAATATCCAAATGAAACTGCTTTATTTTGAAAATCTCGTATAACCTACAATTCTGCCTCCTACCTGAGTCTGATGCTCAGACTGATGTCAAACTGAGGTGAAACAAGATATTCTGGCTTCAATTTGGCCATTTTTAATTCAATTTAATCATAGTCTATGATAATTTATGCTTTTTTTTGCACAACGCTATCTTCAGACACCAAATTTTTTGGCTCAGTAACTACAATGGTGGTAATTGGGACATTGTGTCAGTTTTCATTTTTGGTGAAGTATCTTGTTGGTTATAGCGTGGATGTGTACTATCAATGTCCCTTCTCTTGTTCTCACTCAGACCAAACCGCTAACAGAGAGATGTGTGTTTAATCTGCCCTCTTTGTCTCTTGGTGAGTGGCTTGCATGTAGTGAGTGTAGGCCTTCTTTTCATACGATGCACTTTATCCAGACTTTGGTGTTGTCGGTGACTGACAATAGATATATTTGTGTGTGTGTGTGCGTGTGTGCGTGTGGATATGTTTATGAGAAAATGTGTGCATGTGAAACAGAACAGAAGTGAATGCCAACTCCTACTACAGTCTACTCAGCTACTATTACAGTGGAACGTACACCGTTCCTCGCAATCCAAATATTCTGTACAGGAACAGATCTCCGTTTGGTGTTCTTCAGGTGTTCTTCCTACTTCTCTACACCTAACAGTTGGTCGTTTCCACTGTTTTTATTTCAAACGGATTCTATGCAATTTGAGGGGTTTTTTTGTTTGTTTGTTTTTTCCAAATCTCTGGGTAGCTGGTAGGTTTTAGCTGGAATGCGTGTGCGAGTTCCTCCTCAGGTGCTTCAGTGAGGAACTGCATCAGAGTTGCTGCTGTTTTAAGCGAATGATGTCCTGGTTTAAGATCAGGTATAGGGTAAGAGGTAGTGTGTGTGTGTGTGCGTGTGTGTGTGCGTGTGCATAAAAAAAAAAATCACTGAATAAAAGTTACTAAGTCAGTTGGACCTTGTTGAGCTTGCAGGTTTCTTCAGTGTAAGCCATGCACATGATCTTGAGGAGCCCTGAAACAGAGGCATGGTGTAGGTTTGTCTTATGGAATGAGTGGTTACGCTGTACAGAAGGATTTCAACCGAAAGATGTAAAGCAGAGCTGTATCAAAGCAATTTCCGAAGTGAAATATTGTACCATTGATGTAAATGGAAAGATTATTTTAAATCCTTGTAAATAAAACTGTACAAAAAGAGTGAAAGTGAGAAGATGTTAATATCAGTCTATGATGCAGGAAAATATGGATCTGTATATTGGTGAATAAATCTTGTGCTGTAACAGATTTGTGTCTCTTTATTTAGTCTTGAGATATGTGTATAACCCAGAGTGACTCCAAGGTAACTTTGTTTTTTTTTTTTAAATTCTGCTCTCTAATTCTATCACATATTAAAGCAGAACAACACACATGACCTTAACACTTACAACCTATTATAATCATTACAATTGTGCTTTTAGCAAGGATTTTCAGTATTGTCTTGCATAGGATCTGGCTAATTTCTTCTTTTTGAGGATATGTTTCCATTTTTCAGCCTAGAACCTAGCTTAAATCCAAGGCGAAGGCATGTCTGAATTTCTTCCTAATTTATAATATAGTGCACTAAATTTTTGCCATTGCACATCCATAAGTTCTTTAAATCTTGCTTGTCACATCCACATTTTTTCTTATGCTAGGTTAAAAGTTAGCAGAAGGTGAAGGATGTAGAATGTGATTGATGGCTATAAGCAGTTACTCGTCCCACCCACTAGTCTTCAAGCTGCAGCTTTCTCCTACTCAGCCTTTAGGATGATTAAAATTGGCTTTTATTTTGAAATGCCAGTGACTCTTTAAGGTTGTATCAACTTCACAGAGGGAACTCCCTGGCCAAGAAAACAGATACTATTATATAATTTATAACATGCACAGAATGCAGTTCAAGTATGGTTGAGTCCTGGCATCTTTGCCACAGGATAAATAATTCCTCTGAAACTATTCAGGCCCTTTTAGTGGCTGAATAAAAACTGAAATCATCAAGCCATAGGTAGTGGCCTATGGATAGTTTTTTGTTTGTTTGTTTGTTTGTTTTTTTAAATTAAATAATAGAGGCCTGTATGTATAATGAATTTGATACTGCTACTTACTGTTACATTGATGCATTCATTGTTAGTCAGGTTGTCATTTTTGGATGATTAAATTATCTGAAATTATATACAATCCACCATTTTCGTCGAGTTGATTTTAGGTAACAGGCCACAAGTTTTCACCCCCCTTTGAGCTTTTCCACATTTTGTAGTGTTACGGCCTGGAACTGAATTGGATTGAACTGGGATTATATGTCAAGAATCTACACAGAATAGCCCATAATATTGAAGTTAGAAAGAAAACTACAAAATAGTTTGCAAATTTATTTACAAAGATTCACCCTGTTGCTGTTATTGGGTTGTTTAGGAAAGAGAAATTTAGCTTGCTAATGAGACCTTTTTAAATCATTTTCTGAAGAGCTGAGTTTATGGCCTTGAGTTTATTGCTCTATTTTGGCCCCTAGTGGAATAGCAGAGACTACCTTTGTTTTGTTTTTTTGTTGTTTTTTTTAAATCTTTCGATTCAATTACAGTCCACAAGACAATTTTAATTTAAAACACAGGTTCTAACTCCAGTTGGTAGGTTGGATCAGAACCTTCATTGGGCTTGTCCTGGTCCGTAAGCCGTATATTAGTCACCCCTAGTGTATGCATTTTTATACAGTTTAGCTTAGCTTTTGCATTAAACCTCTAGTGTAGTACAACAGTCTGAAAAAGAAAACTGAATACTTGTGTTATAAAGTCCCAGTGAAGTATTATTCCACATGCTATTAACACTTGCTTTTCTCAAGAAGGCTTAAGTATCTGTTGCAGGGGTTTACACCTTATCTTAACTAATTATGTAAATGCTTAAGGCCATTAATCATATGTTGCACTGGCCAGTAACATGTTAGATAAAGCTTTCCGGAATTTTGTACATCAGCCAAAGCTTCACCATGGGCTACGTGCGGTGATGGCTTTCCAGAGATCCTGCTAATTGTGTGGATTTTATTGAGTGTCATTATTGGAAAGGCAATAAGAGAATCGCTTCCCTCCATACAGTGTAGAATTCCTTCTTATATAAACACTGGGTTTGTTTTTTCATCTTAAAATTCAGAATTTAAGCTGTGTCTCTGAGTTTTATTTCTCTCTGCTCCATTAGAGCGTATTCAGGGTCTGAGGATCGTGGTTTTGTGTGGGTTTGGAGAGAAGCAGCCTTGTTTGCTTAAAAATAGCCCAATTATATGAGGCTCCAGTCCAATCTGGCAGCACTGCTCTGGATGCATATAGTCATCGCTTGAGAATTTCATCCTATATCATGTATCTTTCTGTCTGATGTCATGGTATGACATAGAGGTGTGGTGTGGAGCTCAGACCAGCAGAGGGCAGCATCCTGATATTTCGCACCACCTGCAGCGGCACCCTGGCAGAGAAGCTTCCTGTGCACCCCAAGAGGTAAGTGCAATTAATTACCTTCATCAGCACTGTTTTTTACCATTCTTCGCATGCTTCATATTGAACAACATGTCCATATTCTCACTTCATCGTTTTTGATGTGTAGGTCGTTTGTGTGTCTTGGTCGTTTGATTTCAGACCTCTCTCCCCCTGTATGAACTGATGTGTATTGTGAAGTCTTGTAGTTTCTCTCCTCTTCTCCTCCCACTCTCTCTCTCTCTCTCTCTCTGTCAGGCCTGAAAACCATCCTCATATCTTTCATTCTTGGCCTGAGAATAATACTGTTTCTATGACAACAGGCCCTACTGCATCCCAGCTTTGGTATCAGAGAAAGCGAGGGGGGTGGGGGACTAAGAGATGGCATGACATTTGGATTGCAATGGATCCATATCAGTCTTTTCAGTGAATCCTATATTGTTATGAGATTACAATATCAGAAACCTTCTCCAAAAATTGCACTAGTGGTCTAAACATTGTGTAACTTGGTTGTTCACACCAACTATATATAATATCTATATATAGATATCAATGATATCAATCCTACCACATCACCCTAAAGGGAGTGAGGTTGCGTCATCACCACATAGTAGTAGTAGGCTTACTATAGGTTATAGTTCCACAGGGGTCAGTTTTTGGTCAACTCTTGTTCTGTACGAGGCAGGAACATAACTATCTGTGATGACACTGAGGTCCAGACCTCAGTAGTTTCAGAAGGAATTTTTAGCCTCCAGTTGCCAAATTCAATATGGAAACAGTGATGTTGTGATAATGTAGTGGCAGAACGTAGCCTACTATGCATAAAAACTTGCATTCCATGACCACTCAATCAGTAGTCATGACTTATTCTCAACTGATCTCAGAGCAGCCGATTAGGATGCTTAAAGCTAGCCCATAGACTTATTCACCCATTACAAGATACTACACTACCAGATTTTCAATTCTTGCTGAGAAATTTTGCAACTAACATATGACACAGATATGTTGTAAATGTTTATATACATGTAATGAAGTGGGTCACATTTCTGCAATGTGGACCTCCACTAAAATTTTGATCCTGGTTACAGCCCTGGCAGGAATACACCCTGGCTGGGATGCCAGTCCATCACATGGCAGCATGCACACACTCTCAATCAATTTATTTTTAGAGTAGCCAGTCCACTTACTGGCATGTTTCTGAGGTGGGAGGAAACCAGATAACCAAGAGGATACAGATACTATGTAATATTGTAAATCCCCTCCTGAAATCTCAAATTGAAATCCTTTGTCACTGAAATCCAGGCTTTGAAGGCTCTGCACCACAATATTTTTGTGCCTTGTGTCGTAAATTATACAGACACCAGCTTGGGTCTTCAACTTTAGGGCCCCATCCTTATCTGAGCTCTGAAAATACTTGTAAGGCAAGTTCTCACTGCTTCAGTGTCATGGACCCATCCATGTGTCCATTCTTTTTACAAATCTCTAAAGACCTCCCCCTCCATGTACTATCCAGGACAACATTTCATCTTATTTATGAACACTTTTTTTTATTTTATTTTTTTTAATTGTTACTGCTTTGTTATTTATTGTTAAGGCACTTGGGTGTCACTTATCGGTTTTAGTTACCTACTAGAACATTCTACCCAGGTCCTGAAGGACTGCAACTTTACAAAGATTTGTTTTTACCCTTTTTTATCACCAAATTCAACCTATGAAGTCTGTGGGAATGAGCTGAGGCATGGATTTTGGTGTGTTCAATGATATAGAAAGCTAAAATCTGAAGTCTCGGGGCTCTGCAGAACTGGAACCAGCTCTACCCATTAGTGACTAATTTTTCACATTATACATTTTTAAAGATTCTCTAAGTACTTTGTACCATCGTGTATTTTTGTAAATTGCTTTGAAAATAAGCCAAATGAGTTTGCCAAATGAATAAGTATGGTAAATTTATAATCATAGGATTAAGCATAGTCCCTGTAGGGCTGAGAAGGTGCTGGAAAGTTGCATGTGTCAGAGAAAAAATTAACATATAGAAAGAAAGAGAGTATATGTAAAAATATATTAATCACCCTCTGTGGTACAATTTGTCATTTTAAATAGGGACAGGATGTAAAAGGTTGTGGGGAAGCCTTCAACTTACATGAGTACTAGGACTTAAAAATCTGAATGAACATATTTACATTGCACACACTCAGACACACAGAAGTTATTTTACAGGGGTGTGACTGATCATTTTAGCAAAGAAGTAATGACAGGATAACATTCTTTCCGTTAGCCCTGATTTGCCAAAATATAAATGCACTAAAACATGTTTTATGGTGAACATAACTGTATCTGTATGATGTATTTTGATTGATGCATTGCTTGTCATTAAAAGTCTCGAAACCTGTGGGTCTCTGAGGAAGTAGCTCAAGCGTTTACTCAGAATGTGAGCGGTAGTGGGTCTAATGCCTGCATTCTGTGCTGTGGTTGTTCAGCATTTAAGGTTATGAGCTAGTGATCAGGAGATTGAGCTCAAATCCCAGGATCAGAGGATAACCAGTGCACCACTGTTGGGAATGTTTGAGCAAAGCCTTTAACCCTCAGCTGCTCAATTTTGTATTTAAACTTGCATTTAGAGGCACAGTCCAGCAGATGGCAGTCTGTGTTATGCAAGAGCAGATTCGTGTATAGTTATTCTTAGCCATTTTGTTCCCTTAGGTCCTTTCTGTCATGATACATTGGACTGACTTTTGTTATCTTAAGCATCACTTGTGTATATAAATAATTCTTCTATTTTTTCCAAAACTATTTTTTCCAAAACAATTTTCTTTCTATACACCCATATAAGTTTGAAAAGTGTACTTTTCCGTGCCACTACTTCAGTTTGAATTGGAGTAGATTATAAAACAAGAATCCCTGGGGGAAAATGTAGACAAAATCCCTGGGGGAAAATGTAGACAATGTGTCACACTCTCTGGAGCTTGTGATTGGCCACCAGTGCTGAAAGACAGCCCATGGGCAAAAGAAGTTTGGCTGAAGTGTCTGGACTGTCTAAAAATTGTGACCTATCAGAGTGCAGCTGTCAGAGGGAAGCTTAGTGGGGCTGCTTTGTCACCTCGGCATGGGGCCTTACTGCTGTGAGAGGGAGCTCTGAGCAAGAGAGGCTAACTCCTAGGGTAAAGGAGGGGATATAGTGGGCTGTGGACTCGGTAGAACTAGCTGCCTTTAGACTGGGAACCCAGAAAGTCACTAGAAGGCCACTCCAAAGAACTAAGCAACCACTTTCATCGCTATGACTGAAAGGGAGTCCAAACTTCCAAAAGAGTATTCTGGAAGCTGCTAAAGCAACGTGATCCTGTGGGACTCATTCTAAAAATATCCATCGTCAGGAATACATGGACTTGCTCTGGCTGTCTAATTGGCCAAACATTAATTTTTTTTTTCTGCTTCTGTAATTGGACTTGTTTAAGGATGCGCAAAACATATTCCAAAAGTTGTGTTTTCAATCTGAAGGTAATTCTTGAATTCATTGACTAACCTTCACTTGCCTGAGGGCTTCCTAGAAAATGTTTCTATGTTTAACAGTTTTGGAAGTTTCACATGCTGCTCACGGCTCTTTGAATATCTAAGGAGACATTTTGAATCTCAGAGTTGCTGTCAGCAAGCTGGCATTGGCAAAACCTTAATTGGACTTCGAGTGACTTCCTTCTGAAATGCATTTTCAAGTTATGAAATGGACGAGTGAAACTTTTCAAGTGAGTCAGAAAGTCTAGTTTTAGCATAAAGCCAAACTGTTAATCCAATCAAATTAGTCCAAAAATTTACAAAGAAAGTTTGGTACCTCTCTGCTGAGTCATGCGAAAGGCCGAGGTGCAGATGACCCTGAAAAAGGGTGCAGAAGATGGATCTGGGGGAATTGCACCTCCAAGCCCACGGATACCCTCCAAACGGGCTAAAGTCAACCCCGACCAGATGGTGCCTGACCCAAGCTCCATCTATCCCACTCCAACACCACCTGTCTTCATCCGAAAAATGAGGAATGCTGCCGTAGGTACTGGCTGTGACATCCGTCTGAAGGTAGCTGTGGCAGGAGATCCACAGCCCTCTCTCTACTGGTACCACAATGATGACCTCCTCAACATGGATAACCAGGAGTATGGAGGACTGTGGATACGTGACTGCAAGCCCACTGATGCAGGCCTCTACACCTGTATTGCTACCAACTACCTGGGGGAGGCCAGGAGCAGCGCCGTCCTTGCCGTCTTGGATCTGGGAGAAGGTAACCAGGGATAAACTTCAAGCCCTACCTGCCAATCTTATTAGTTATTGCAGGTGCAACCTGCATCCTCTACCAGGATTTGTGTCTCTCTTAGGCTTGTTGATCACTTCAAAAGTGTAATTAATTTCCCCTCCCTAAGTTCCTTTTCCTAATCCAATTTTATTATGGAACCTAATAATCTTGCAAGGATTTCCCCTGCAGGAGTTTGCTCTGCTGTCTAATGAGGCTGGTGCTGTTTAATTGTCACATATTGAGCTGGGGAAGGGAAAGGTTCGTATTATCACTCTAATAGCACAGTGTACCCATGATTTGGTGCAAATGAGATAATTACCCTAATGGGCAACTAGTCTCCTCATACGTGTCTTTCACAAAATGGTGGATCATCAGACAAGTGAAGTAAAATGGAGTGGCCAGTATCCTCAGTTGCTATTTGCCATGAGTCTGTGAGCAGTTATCTTCTTCGGGGGTGGTTTGGTGATAGTGTGGGGCAAGGAGAGTGACGGTGGCAGCTGGGGAGGTGACTCAAACTGCTCCTTGTCCCAAAGTGGAGCTGTGAAATTACAATATGTTAAATATTCAAGAGTAGCACACTATGTGTTGGAAAAATGAAATAATCAGATACATGATGCTGAAAAAGACTTACGCATATTTATTACTGGCCACCATGGGTGGGTGAATATATGCAACAGCTGGTTTAGCAAGTAAATCAATAGACAGTGTTGCAGGGACTCTGAAGCAGATCTGAAATGTAGGTCAATGGTTAACAGTTTCCTAA
This sequence comes from Pangasianodon hypophthalmus, assembly GCF_027358585.1. Lineage (NCBI taxonomy): Eukaryota > Metazoa > Chordata > Actinopteri > Siluriformes > Pangasiidae > Pangasianodon > Pangasianodon hypophthalmus. The sequence continues at coordinate 23,949,486 of NC_069714.1, read as the reverse complement.
GGAAATACAGCAGCATGGCCATTAAAGGCCATTGTGTCATTTAGTTGAAAACAGCTTTCAGCAGGGAATTCCTTACATTCTACAGATTATTTGTTAGTGAATGTTGTTTTGACTGAATTGCCTCTGTACCTGTTGCTTGTTTTTGTTGGTTGGAGAGCTGTACCTTTGGCTGTTCTACTCCTCGCTGGTAGAGTTACTATATCACTGTTACCCTTATCTTTACTGTCAAGCTGTCTGAAGAAGAGCTGTGATTTACAGGTTGCTCCAGGGCCAGGTCTATCAGTTCCAGTCCTAAATGAGAACATGTCTGTGGCTTTGAATTTTCTCTGGTTAAACTTTAACCTTTATATTTACTAATTTAGCAGGTTTTATCAAATTGAATTTGAAAAGTGAGGCAGAACCAGGTCTCAGTTCAACGGGGAACATAATGAAGTGTCTTGTTAAGGAAATAATAACAAATATTATCATCTTTATAAAGCTACCAACCCAGTTTTCCTCTGAATTAGTCACATTATTATTGGTAACAAAAAATGGCAAAGCAAAAACTACAAGATCTGGTAAACAGGTGTTAAGCAAACCATCGTTAAAGCTACAGGATGTAAGAGTTAGAAATGTGTCCTTTTCTGGTACAAAATTGTTATTATGCTATTGTAAGCTACATTCAGAAGAACTTTTTTGTAATATAGGTTGTGCTGCACCCTTCTTCCACTTCACAGATTAATCTGCAAATGCACCCTTTGAATTATAATTCAAGGCTGTGTCCTACACCACCTAATGCACACTAAGCAGTATGCCTAATTGCCAATGATACCAATGGTATAGTGGTGTAGTACAGTAGTATGCAGTTTGGGATGCAGCCTAAATATTTGGCCTCACATTTGCTGAGTATTACAGAAGTTTTATGAGGAATGAAATAACTGGACTGGATAAAGTAGCAGACCATCTCAACAAAAGCTTGTTTTCTTTAACAAAAGCTTGTTTTCTCTTAATGTGACTGGCTGATCAAGCAGCATTGCCTATGTATCGCTGATGCCGTGGTGTAACTGTGCTCATTCAGTATCATAAACAGTATATTACCAACAATTTTTGTGAACAAATTTGTGACCTAACATTAGTTAGCTATGTAAAAGATAAATTCTGGGTGAAGGGGAAAACTTTGTCCACTGTAATCTCATAATGCCATGCAGAGGGCCAGACCATGGGTTAAATGCTTTCTGCAAAGGTGTGTGTATATCTCTGGGACTGATAACAGAAAAAAAAACTAGCTAAACTATATTGTAGATAACAAACCTTTTATGCTTAGTCATTTTCAGTCTTTTTTTTAACCTAATATGTGTTCTCTGAGTATCTTGTTATCTAATCTGTGTTTTTTATTATCTAATCTATATACTTTGCTGTCCAGCCTGTGAAAAACGTTTGGCATGAACCAGATAGTGTTAGTGCACTAGGTAAAATGCTCACCAGAGAATAAAAAGATAGATCATGCAGAGGCTTCAAGCAAAAGTCTCAAATCACTCACTGTCATCCAATATACCAGAGTTTAAAATATAAAAATACAGAGAAACTCACCACAGCCTCCTGTTATTGACTCAACAGCTATCAAGAGCCCTCTAGCTAAACAAAACTGAGTTATGAACTCTATCTGTCAATCACTAGCTTCCCACCAAATTTGAGAACAAATAAAGACCTTAATAGTGAATGAAAAGGGTAAAACCCATCAGTATTTAAACCTTTTTTCCTATTATAGGATAATATCTGACTCTTTTACTCTGTTACTCCCATTTGTTTAAATTTTCACATACACACTCACTCTCTCTCTTTCTCTTGATTGGCTGTGTCTCCTGCCAGTCATTATGTAGTCAGAGTTCTTTCATGCCTAAATTTGGGGCATGGATATTTGATGTACCTGAGTTCTCATATGGTATACCTGTAACCTTAATTAGGTTGGTTGCCTAGCTAAGTATCTCACCGCTGTGGCCCGGGTTCGATTCACGGCCAGAGAACCGACCCTAGCCACTGGGATCGCACATGACAGTGCACTCCCAGTGTCAGTCCCAAGCCTGGATAAAATCGGGGAGGTTTGCATCAGGAAAGGCATCCAGCATAAAAACTGTGCTAAATCAAATATGCGGCCCAGTGATCCACTGTGGCGACCCCTAATGGGAGCAGCTGAAATAAGAAAAAGAACAACAACTGCTAGTATTGCAAGCTAAAGCTGTTACATTTTGTCCAACATTTTATCCAATATGGTAGCAAAAAACTAACTAACTGGAAGCTACATACATGCAAAGATTCAATCATATTATAACCACCAAGATGCTGAAGGTTGTGGCCAGAAAAGTGTGCAGAAGATATTAGACACTCTGTATCCCATGGACAGAGCATCTGAAGCTGAGACTGCTGTAAAGGCAGGGCCTAAATCATTTTAACCTATCCCCTGGAAATATGATTTGTACAGATTTGACTAGGTGGAATATAATTGAAATATATAGATAAGCAACATACAAGAGATAAATCACAAACTTCCTATAACTACCTCATATATCAGATTACATCAGAAGGCCAAATGCGATCAGTTGCATTGTTTTTGCATTACATTGCTTCGCATTGCACTATACTTATCTATGGATCAAAGGAAGTACAATTATGTGACTGGACTACTGAGTTACAGATCAGTGGGGATTGTTTGAGAGCCTCCTCTGCAGTGTGAGGGTTTGTGCTAAAAGCCAGGGCTGCTTACGTCAGTACTCACCAGCCTCAACATCTTACACCTGTTCTGTCACTCATGGCTCTAGCCTCTCTTTCTGTGTCTATATATTTGTGTCTTTTCTTCAGGCCTTTATTTCATCATTCTCACATTTTCTTTCTTATTCCCTTTCTCAAATTCTCTCTTGCTTTCTCTGTATCTTTTCATACATTCCGTCTAATATTGCACACATCACTCTTTCTTACTTCATTTCCCCACCATCTCTGACCCTTCAACAGGTTATTTCTGTCCCTGGAATGTGCCAGGTCTCACATTTTCGTGATGTTAATAGGCCACTGACTCTCCAGTTGCACAGAAAGACATCACACCTATATATAGTACCTTTGGCGTGGAGGTCTGACAAGACCTTCTCCATGTATGCCCAGTCTAAATGAATAGGTGAATAGTGGAGGGATTTGTGTGTGCTTCCTGATTAAACCATAATGTCAATACATGTTTGCTGGCATGCTTTGGAATAGAGCTGTCTGAGAGCTTGGCAGATTTAAACTCTCATATAAAGTAGATGTATACTGATACTGGCTGGGAATTTCACCATGTGGTGTTTCAGAAATAACCATCATGGCTTTTCAGACTTTCAAAAATAAACATTTCCAGAAATGCGAGCTAGGAATGAATGGTTATTTTGTTAAACTTCTGAAACTGCTATACTTTAACTGTGGTGGTGACGGCACTTTACATGAACCCTGCACCGTAGGGCTGACATAACCATGTCATACACACCTCATAGCAGCAATATTTTCCAGTCATGTTACAGTGTCATGTTACTGTTAGTGGTAATTGCCATGATGAATTTTTAATGTTTGATGTCCTCACAGCTTATTAATTTTTCATAGGTTTACTCATTTTTCTAAGTTTACTGTAGATGCAATAACAACTTATGTAACATATTAAAGTCACTACAATGGTAATCTTGTTGGCATATAGCTGTACGTCTATGACATATCGTAGGTCCTACAGAATATCAGACTACTACAACAAAATGTCAGGCACATGTTATGATAACTATTTGCATAACTATTTATGAGAAATAATGTAATCAGATGACATTGCTTTCTTCAGTCAGAGCCTTTATGTTGTTATGACTAGAGTATGAACAGAAATTAGCATGTGGCAGAAGCTCATCAAACACTAAGTGAATGTTGGTCGTGATATTAGATGGGAGTCTAAAAATTAATATCTCAATAGCCTCACAATTAAACTATTAGGATTTAGCAATGCTTTATATCATGAAGTCTCATAATAAGAATGATATGGGGTAAACTATTACACACACACACTTAAAGACAGATAGGCAGCTGCATTCCCGCGTTCCTTAATTGTTTTTTTCGTGTTTAAAGTCGTCTGGGTTCATGCCATGTTTGCTCTGAGTACCAAACGTAGTAAACAGAAAAGCTGTAATACTTGTATTCAAACAAACAAACAAACAAAAAAATACTAAATGTACAGTTCAGTTGTCTGCCCTGTAGTGTTATTTTTACTTTGATGGATAATGTGTGTTTAGTCTACTTTTAAAGGCATTTTGGAGAAAAAAGATAATAATCCACCTTGTTCATTACACTTGCGATTGTATTTCACATGCCCTTTCTGAGTCACTGCGGATGGTGTGTTTTGGATGTGTCACAAAAGTAGCCCGAAAAAAAAATTCAGCCCAAATACAGATCAAATCTAGGAGGTGTTTCACTCTGTCAGGTGCAATCACCTGACATGACTGTCACTGATAGTCTGCATGAATCTACAGTCTGGGCTAGAAAGAAATCAGCCACAGCGTCACTTCTTCATACCATTTTGTGTATATACTGTACGCATTTCTTACAGTCATTGGTGGTGTTGCACTTGCTTCCACAAAAGTCCCAAATAATCTGCCTTAAGATTGTTTGTTAACAGTAAATATTCAATGTGGATACCAAAAATGAAACCTTATATTGATGTCTTTGCATCTTAATAAAAAAAAAAAAAAAAAAAAAAAGGGGGGGGGGTGTGTCTTTCAGCCCTGTTTAGCTTATTTATACCAGCTATTCATACAGTAGTTCCCACCATATTTCATAGGGCCTCTCTAGAGCTAGCAAATCATCAAGAAAAAAATTGTTCTCTTGTGGTTTAATATAATTTTTTTTTAGAGTCAAACATCACTCCGATTAAAATTCCACTCAATCAGAAGAAAACTGTTTGCATTAAAGCAAGAAGATACATGTGGAGCTGCAGATGATTAGATTTCGGTATTGCCTGGTAATTTTGACACCTGTGTATTCTACCTCGATAGTAAAATTCACTGTTTTGTAAGAGCTGTATTGCCTGGATAATATGAAAAATAATTCTTTTGGGGAAAATAAATGTTCGGAAAGACATTTCATTAGGAATAAACAAGACGGTATGTGTCTCACTTACATGTCCTGTTACACTGTTTTTTTTTTTTCTTTTTTTAGACGTCTGCCTGTCTGCACTTTGTCCAAATGTCACAAGTCTTTTTCCACCTCAGCCATTTCTGTTCTTTGTTTGTCAGTCCTCTGTTTGATGTCATGATATCGGCTTGGCTCACAGCTCCCTCAAAGGGGGAACTTCTTTGTAAGGTTACAAACAAGTGTGTCTTCAGTGCGTTATTGTTTAGTTCTTACATTCTTTAAAGAATAAAGACACTGTTAACTTGGCTGGTTCATGTTAGTTATTTATCGCTTGTATATTTCATTATATGTTTATTCCTTCTTGACCTTGGCTTCCATACTGCCTTTTGTATGTCAAACATACAGTCTGTGGACTGGAACTGACCTGGTAAAGTTTCTAATCCGGTCCCTGAAGTGAATTTAAAATATTTTAAAATCTATGTTTTAAATTATAATCTATTTGTGAGCTGTAATTGAACTGATAGATTTGAAAAAAAGAGCTTGCTTCTGTTATTCCACTAGGGGCCAGAATAGAGCAGAACTCAGGGCTATAAATGTGGCTACTGACAAAATGTGCTAATGATAAGAAATTCTACATTAGCAAGTTAAAATCTGATGCTGTAACCACGTCTCTTTCCAAAAGAACTAATTTAAGGGTTTGCAATCACAACTTTTACATTTTTATTTGTAATTAAATTTGCAAACTATATTGTTTACTTCAGTGATGTATCTGTTGGCATTCAGAATGTACCTTACCAGATAAATCTATCAGATAAATCTCTGATAAATGAACACATTTAACTGGAGTTGTCGATGTGTTTTTGGTCATCAAATAGTTTTTTTTTTTGGTCTGGCCTACTTGATATTGTCGTCCATTAACTAAAATGAATCTGACCCCCCGTGCTAAAGAATTGTGATGTTAAAACTCTTGTTCTTCTTATTGTCCTCAGGGAAAAGTGCCATCCTGCTGTTTGTTATGCTTCAGATCCCAGTTGACACATTTATAGCTAAACAAAAAAAAGTGCAATTCTGTCACTCTTTTCTTGTTCTCATGCCCGGGATTGGTTGACAGTCACCTCCTGTGAAAATAAGCTCAGCAGGGATCACTTATGGAGAAACATAAGAGACGAGATACCTTTTTCTCTGCATTTAAAAAGAAATAAGGGTGATGAGAAATGCTGTTACTGTAGTAAACAAACAGACAGAAAATCTATGAGCAAATAAGCAAGGAGCAGTTCATCATCAGTCAGTCATCCTGGTAATCGACTTACTGCCCTGCTTCACACATAAAGTTAATATAATTAATAACAAGAGCTAATGCTTTGAATTCAATGAAATTAAAATAAAGTACCATTTCTCACATTCTGTATTATTTGATGAGCAATTTAGATGTTTTAGACTTTAAACCTGAGCTGTCTGTGGTATTTCTTGTATACCAGTTTCCTCACTTTATCACTGTACGATAAATTTCAGTTCCTGGACTTGCTTATAGTAGCACTTTAATTATGATTCCTCCAGAGCGTAATTTCCTTAAAAGCATCTTGTTTACTGCATGTTTCAGCTATGCTCCATTGGCATTTTACATGTAGGCCAAACAAGCAATTGATGTGCACTTAAACATGCTTAACTGAAAGACATCTAGGAGTCTGGACATCTACAGTGATGGACTTTCCCATCTAAATTCTCTAAACGAGAATAAAAAGAGATAGAAAATAACTGCATACTGCGTAGCAGGTGAAATGATGCTTTCCTGGTTCACCAAATTTGTTGAGTGTTATTCATCTTCTTGCTTTTAGTATGATCCTGTGTGAAAAACACATGGTCATATTTAAGATACATATAAAATGACATCAAAATGAAAATCACATTTACGAGATGCAGAAGTGCAGAAGGTTACACCCTCCTGGTTTCTGGGTAAAAAAAAAAACATACAAAATACACCTCTATTTTTCAATATATACCTTGTAACAATATATACATATGTTAAAAATGTGAGCATGTCCTGAAACAAGCCTGCAATCCAAAACACAAGGCAAAGTGAACAGGAAAAGTGGCTCATTCTGCAGACCTGATTTGAATAAGGCAGTGTATGAAATCTAACAGATTTATAACATATGTCAAGATCAATGGACAAAAATGGCAACACTGTCAGGCAGTGTTAAAACTGATATATCAGAAATATTAGGAGTCAGATTATCCTAAAACTGTTGAGAGCATATGAGAGGTTGGAGGCAGTTTGTAAAGGTAAACAATATTCAAGATCTTTCATAATCATATTTATATTATTTAGATTATTACTTTTCTATTAATATCCTAATATGTAAGTGATTCCATGATCTGAGTGCTATTTAGCCCATGTAACACATAAAAATTAAACTTTTCAACATTGAGTCTAAGAAACATTCATTTAACCATCCAAAAATCTTATTTTTGCATGAAATGTGTCCCACAACATTCACTCAGACTTGTTATCTGCACATATTAACTCCTTTGAAATAATCCACGTTTTTATATTTTCATATATAGTACTGTGCAAAAGTCTTAGGCACATGCAAAGAAATGCTGTAGAGCAAAGATGCCTTCAAAAATAATGAAATTAAAGGTTTCTACTTTAAAAAAAATACTATAAAGTACTTATAGTCTCAGGTACAGTGTGTGCAGTTTTATAAGGAAATGAGCTGTAAGTGTTACTGAGCATCTTGCAGAAGCAGCTACAGTTCTTCTGGAGACTTTGACTGTCGCACTCGCTTCTTATTTTTGCAGTCTTCATTATGTTTTTTTGTCTGAAAAGTGTCTCTTATGTAATCTGCTGCTTTCTTTACTGACATACAAACATTTTTCTGTAATATTTAATTTTGTGCTGGAAAACTAATGTTTGGAAATCTAAAATGTTTTTGTACTGAATCAATAATGTAGAAGTCATAAAATAAAAATCTGTAACGAAAACAAAAATAGGGTGCCTAAGACTTTTGCACAGTACAGTACGTACGTATGTATGTGTATATATATATATTTCAAAGTAAAGTGAAGTTATAGTGGGTTGGGTGGACAGGAGAAAATAATGTTATTTTTCTTAAAATTTAAATATATTACTTGTATTTAAAGTGTCATTTACCTTTACCTTACATATTCGTAACTATAATATCAGTGAGACACAAATCCTAACCATGGAATCACACATACAGTATTTGAACATTTTTTGTGATAATGAAGAAACATCTGTGAAACTTAACACATTAGATGTGTTGTTGCTATAAATACAATTTCTTTCTCTTCATTACTTTGTCCTAAGGGTATGCAAACTTTTGCACCCAGCTGTGAAGTTCTCAAAGCATATCAAACACAATGAAAATGGAGCAATAAGGGAAAAACAATGGCAGTTCAAATTGTCTAAATGTGTTAGTGCCGTGCCAGATTACCTGAAAAGCTGTAATTCTTTTTACTTAAACTTACAAATAAAATATCCTCCATGGTGGAATGCTGCAGCTACTGAGTGCTCTAAGGCAGAATGTGTGCTAGTGTTTAGAGGGTGTATGAACATGGCCCCAGAAATAGATCATTTGACTCACTTATGTTCTGCTGTGAGATCACGAGAGCGTGGGGGCTTTGGAACTGCAGGAACACTGCCGAGGGACGGAGAAGCAAGAAAACCAACACATAAAGAGATTTTAAGCATGTAAGATTTATTGTTAGCTTATAGTTACATGGCTTGACAGCGGGGAATGCAGAAGTGTGTTGTGTTCTGCTGGCTCTATCCTGAAATGTTAGCTGAAATAGGAGCTGAATGATGCAAAGAGTTTTAAAGATATCAAGGGTGATTGTGCTTTTGTACCCTAGCCCAAGACATGGAAAGGTAGGCCTTGTTCAATATTTACTCTCTCTCCTTGATCTCATCGCTTTCGCTTCGATCTGTCACTCATGCACACACTGGGGATGTTCGACTTGAATGCCATTAGGCTTCAGTAATCTGGGATTGTGCAGGTGCAGTGATGTAGTGATGGTTAATTTACTGACATTACTCCAAGCAGTCTTCTAGGTTTTAAATATTGAACAGATCTAACACCAAGCTACCAGAGTCGGCATTATGGGAATTATTATAAAAGCCATTATGGCATTATAAAAGCCATATTAATAATTCAGATAAGATGCTGATGAACTGGTATTATATGGAGCAAAAATGTAAATATTTGATGTATGGACTGATAGTGGGAACATTTGGGACACCTTCACATGCTGTCACCTTAATGATGAGATGTTTCAAAGTTCAATAAAATTGGAATTTAAGCTATTATATACCGTATATAAAATATAAAATATAATATATACTTCTGAGTGTGAAACTGCTCAAAATGGTACTAGGATTTACAGTCTTGAGGCCTATTCCGATTAGATTAATTTTACACGGGGAGGTGGAGTAATGAAATTATTAGCCGCATATCTCTGGGATTTTAGTCCAGTCCGAATCTGTCATGTCAGTAAATTTTACAGGCTGCAGACCGAATGACCATTATAAATAACCCCAGGTAATATATATATATATCCCTCCTGAATTGAGATTTCATAATTTAGCTATTATGAACTTGGCAGTGGTGAAAATTAATGAAGTACAATTACTTCATTACCAGACTTTATGGTAATATGGTATGGTATCGATAGATAGATTGATATCAGTACCTTATTTGAGATGTTCTTTCACCTAACACTGTTGACTTGTGACATTTGAAAATAAAAAATCTCTACTTTTTTCACTACAGTTTCAAACACTGCAGTTCTACATTTCTCAGTAATCATGTATAGTATTTATAAAGCCATACAGTGACTTTTTAGGATCAGACAGCTTCAAGGAGTTAATCTCAATTCCTAACAAATGACTGAGACCTAATTCCCATCACTGTAATCAATCTGCCCCTACATACACTTGGTATTTATCAAAGAAGTTTGTTTTGTGACAGCTAGCTTTTGGCATTTAGCTAGTTTACTACCATTTTATAGATTAGGAATAAAGTTTTGATAGTTAGATTTGGCAATTTCCCACATTTCTAGGTTCCCTGATGAACGAGACAATAATTTATCATTGGTAACTAAAATTAGTGTGAAAACTAAATGAATATCAGTGAATCTTTCTTGTACTTTTATTTCATGCTTTAAGTAAATTTGAAAGTTTATACTTTAACTTGAGTGAAAAATGTGAAGCTGTACCTCAACTTTTACCAGAAGACTTGAGTAAAGAATTTTAGCACCTCTGGAACTTGGGGAATCTCTCACTTGGGGAGCTCTGGTTTCTTTTATAAAATGCTTTAAGGTTTGTTTTTGGCAGAATCTTTTTATTTATTCAGTGGCGTATACACAATTTCTTGTTGATAGACTTCTCAGTATGGCAGCATTGCTTACATATATTTGCAAGGAATTTGACCATTTCTAAAAATGACTTTTTCACAAATAGTGATCATCACATTGTCACATCAGAAAGACAACCTCATAACTCAGCGGTTTTGGGTAACTGTAATGTTACAGTAGTAGATGTTTCTATATTCAAGCCACTTTTTTCAAACTTTTCCTTTCATCCTGGGAACTCTGGGAAATACTCTGGGAAATAATGTTTTGTGTTGAAAAGAAGAAAATGAAATTAAATTGTTCATTTTTTTCTTTTTTCTTTTTTTTTTTTTTGAGAAAGAGTTCAAGCAGTGTTCAAATATTACGATATGTGGTATGACTGCCAGTGTTTGCTAGTTTCTTCCTCCTTGGAAAGTTTTATCTTCTTTTGCATTTTCAACATCACACACATCTATATTTATGCTAGTGAGGAACACATTGCTGCATGTACAGTAAAATGTGAGGGGTGAAAAGGGAAAATGTAATATAATAAAAATAAGAGGATAGATAACACAAAGTCAAGGTTAGGTTCCAGTGTTAGGTTCCAGTAGGAGTAAGATTAAGCAGAGTTAAGCAGGGTTTGGTCCATAAATGTAACAATATACTGCTGTGTTATGCAACAAAGATGACTAAAATAGTGTTTGTGTCAGTTTCAACCATGTGTAGCTTTCCAAATGCATGCCATTTCCATATATTATTACCCACATACACTTGCTGAGCTTGTTAGCTATCCCAAAATGCAGTGCTCTTTACTAGCCTAAAGCTGGGGAATGTGCACACAATAGAGATGTCACTAGCTTGATATTTATACACTCACAACTGCCTTTGTTCCCACTGCTTAATTTAATATGCACTTTAAATATGGTTAGATGCTAGTAAAAAGTCTCAAAGCATCATACTAAATGAAATCTACACAATATTAGCTTTTAACCCAATTGTAATTAGACAAGACATGTTTGGTGTCAAATATCTGCTTTTTTGGATTTGCACTGCAGCAATGAGAACGATTTTACTAATAAATAATGGAAGCTTATAGCTACTAGGTTGGTAATGTGCAGACATCTTGAGCTGTTCAGTATCTCAGAAAAACCTCTGTATGTGCTTTCTGTCAGTACATGACTGTTATTTGTAACTGTTATCTGTAAAATGGACAAAAGGATGTTACAGCAGTAGTAATAGTGGCAGCCATTTTGAACAGATCAGACTCAATCAGGCTCAATTAGGAGGTGTGGCCTAAAATTTTAAAGCAGAATTGTTTATTAGAAGTGATGCAGATGACCACATTGATCCAATTTGATTTATTTGTAAGGAATAAAAGGTGATGAGGTGTACGAGGTGACGAGGTGTTATAACATAATGGTGTGCAACAAGCGTGGAGCATAACTGCATATCCCGAAGTGTTTTATTCCTCTTATACCACAGGAATTTGCAACTGATCCCTTATCAACTTTTTTCTCTCACTGGAAGTTAATATTAGAATTTTTCAAATTAAGAATCATTCACAGTTATAGTTAAGGTTGTGGATCCAGTTAGTTACAACTTATGTTATAACAGCTGTAAACAGTCTTTCCCTCACCAGCCTTTCTCTTTATTTTCTCCTTCTATCAAAGCTAATAAATAAGGAAGTAAATACAGCTTTTCACATACTGTGGAAACTACAAAGCACAAAGTCATCTGTCTTGAAGACATACACTGACTGAAATCTTCTTTCTTAAATGTTAAATGTACAGGAACCTAGCTATTATTTTATTTAAGTCAGCTTATTGTTAGGCTTAATTATGTGAGCATCGACCATACACGTCCCTGTGTAAGTTGTTTCTGTAGAAATGATAATGTATTAGAACGAGTGCATTACTATAACCCTGTGAAAAGCCTTGCAGCCAGAACTACTGCCAGAGCTGCTATTATAGCAAATTATTCAAAACACTTAAAAAAAAAACACACACACACTTTTCTAATACTTATTTTGATATTGAAATCTTGAATTTCTTTTTGTGCCAAACTATCATTTGAAGATTGCATTAAGTGATCAAGTTGATGTTCTCTTTGGCCATCTTACTGTTTTTGGAAAAGCTTCTCCCTGAGAAATTGTGAAACTGAAACAGTATAAGTACAGTAGGAGTGGATCAGAAGAGGAGGATGCGTGTGGCTAATGAAGGCTTTAAAATAGAGATGGAAATACAGACATGGCTGTAGGTGCTGGTACAATATCAAGGCTACATCAATGTCAGATGAGAACTCTGGGCAAGAAATATTACAGCGAGCTGGTTGTGTAGTGCTAGGGTGAAACTGCAGCATGGCGCGCTGTGATCTCTGTGCAATGGCATCGTGTCCATCCATCAGACTAGAAATCTCTCGATACAGTCATAGTTTCCATGTACCATGTGAACTGTAAGGATTCATACTATGCTGTGTGTGTGTGTGAGTGTGTGTGTGAGTGTGGTCTCACAGGGAGAGTGGGACTTCCCCTAACTGAGCTGCAGTTGCTGCTGCCGTTCAGAGGACGAGTAAACAGGCTGTTCAGAGTGTGTGTGTGTGTGTGTGTGTGTGTGTGTGTGTGTGTGCAGTACAGAGATCTGTGAGCCGCCAGTGAAGTCAAGTGCTGCAGATGATTCCTAATTTAAGCTAGTGTGAAGAACACAGGACTGACACACACACACACACACACACAGTGTGCAGAAGAACCATCATTGTCCCACATAACGTCACATTCATCTGTAACTGTTATACTGGAAAAAAAAAATTTACACGCAAGGATCAAATAACGTAAGCTACATAACCACGTAACTTTTTTAAAGTAATTTTTTAATATAGACATCTTCTCCATATACAAGTTTAAGTTCAATGTAAAACTACATTATAATCTGCATAACTTCCAGTTAACATTTCCTGTACGGCAGCACCCATAACGTCACACCGTTCATCGTGAAGGTTTATTCGTGTCTATAGATTAGATCACACTGTATCCTAAACCACAGCAGCAAGTCTGTGATGACGGTGAAGAAATGAATGTGGTTTGAAGTATATGGTGATGGAAAAGATTTTGAGAGAGACAGGTGAGGTATTATTTCTAGGCTATATTAGCTAGAGCAGCATCTGTTCCCTAAATTCCAAAGGCTTGTAAATGAGACTTTGTTCTCAAAGCATTTTTCCCTTGTAAAAATAGAGCTTCTTGCATTTTGACGTAGGATTCACATCAGAATAGCTCTGAGCTGCTGATGTCTGATAAACAGGGCCATTGTTTTGCTGCATTTGAGTGTGTGTGTGTGTTTGAGATTGGCTGTATATCGAATTGGCTGTATATTGAATTCTTAATCATGTGAAATGCTAGTTTTTTATGGTATAATACAAAGATTTGTATAAAACAGCATAGTTTTAATATTATGCTTGTAGTCCTGTGGCACTGGGCTTTTTATACTTCTAGAGTAATTCATAGGACCAAAATGTACCTTTCAAATATCTTCAAACTCAACGTGATTATAATGCCATGCATTTTGGGATAATCCTGTCTCCTAACTCAACAAGCCTTACTTCCATCATTTTCTTTACTAAATTATGAGAGCTAAAATTGGTACTTCAGAAGGTGCTGCCGAATTTTCATAATCCGTCCCAGTCGTGATGGTGATTTTTTTATTTTTTTTTTCGGGGATAAAGTTGCTGGAATGTGCCATGCTCATTTCAATTTCATCACACTAGACATAACTCTGATTGGATCTTGGGTTGCTAAGGCAACACACACACACACACACACACACACACACACACACACACACACTGTTTGTATTGAGCTTGTTGCACATCTAACACACACACACATGTCTTCAAGCAGGTCATGCTTTCTTTTTAAACATGAGCACCACTGTGGATCAGGACTATTTTCTCTCTAGATAATATGAGTAATTTAGGGTGAGTGTCTGTTTTGAGGAACAACTGATTCAAGAGTTAATCAAAAACATCCATAATTGAGACAAATATGTCAGAATAGTGTATTTCCTCTACATATGTGGGAGCTGAAACATTTATTTTCAAAGACTTTTGCATCCATCATGATTTTGTCCTCACTGACCGAACACACTCTGTACCTCCATTTTGTCCCTTTTGCTGTCCAGCTTTTCTGCTAATTGGTTGCACCTGTTCCTTGTTTCCCACTTTCCATATTTGGTCAAAGCTTCCTATTTTGTCACTTCTGCCTCTATCTAACGCTTGGTCCTCTGAGTTCCTTTCTACCTTATTTAACCCCTTTGGCTCATTTCTGCGTATCACCAAAATATTACTTTTCCTCTGAGTTGTAGTTCCTTGTGGTTTCTGAATTTTGATTTATTATTTGTAGCATCCATATAAGTAAAAATACTAACTCAACAAAATATTCTAATGCTATTTCTATATGTGCTGGCATTTTGTTATGAACTAAATTTATGAATATCCATGACCAGGGGTTAAATTTGGGAGAGCCATCTTTAGATTATTTGAACAGCAAGCAGAACTGTAAATGTAAATCATAGCACGGTCCAAAAGGTGATAATAATAAAAAATGATGTAATACAGTTCCACACTGCCTTATAGAACGTTTTTATTTCAAAATTTTAATGTATATTACTGCAGTGTAAATAAATTTATGCAAAAGTGTTTTTTTTTTTTTTTTGTCTAAAGCCATGTCTTTGCCAGAAAAGAATCAGAAGATAATTTCATATTAATTTGAGGCCAAATCCAAAAAGCGAGGGATACTGAAAGCTTAATGTCTCACCACCCAAGTGCATTAGTTAAATGAAGCCGTTAGAATAAAAGCATAAATAATGTTTTAATAGCATTTTTACAATGCCATATGTTGAAAACTGTTCTCACATTTTTCAAACCTATGAAAGAATTAAGGCACCAATGCTGATAAATATCAATATAACTCCTGACCATTACACATTGTTGAATGGCAGTGGCATCTGTGGATAATAGTCTTGGTATTATATTGTGTAAAAATGTATATTGTGCACTTTTATTCATTATGTAAGAAATAAAATATGGCAGGGTGTGCTGTTATAGGAAAATCATCAACAATGTGATGGTGTAATGCAGCTCTACATGAAGAGCAGTTACTAATACCCCCCCTTGATTAGTTTCCTATAAAAGAACATCCTGAAGTGGTTTATTCCTCTTATACCTTAGCAATTTTTTCCAAGAATAACCATTTTTGTTAAGTAAAGAATTAGATCATGCTTTCATCCATTTATTTAATGTTGTGGAATGTCCACAATGCAAATTAGATCCTGTTATTACTTATAGCTATTATAGTAGCTATAAACAGTCATTCCCTCACCAGTCTCTCTTGTTTCTCTCTATTGAAGTTAATAAGACTAAAAATGCACCTTGTTATGTTGCTAAGAAACTGCAAAGCTGGGGGATCCGGTGGGCAGCAGTTCTATAGGTAGAAACGTCTTGTTGATAAGAGAATGGGTAGACCGGTTCGAGCTGACAGGAAGCCTGCAGTAACTCAAAGAACCACTCTTTACAACTGTGGTGAGCAGAAAAGCATCTCAAAACGTACAACACGCCAAACTTTGAGGCAGATGGGATTCAAAAGCAGAACTCCACATCATGGAGACTGGAAATAGATTCATATAGATCATTAGAATTATAGTCCAAATGCATGGTCAGGATACAGGCAGACATGGCAATTGCAGGAAAATAAATACTCAAAACCACAGACAGAGTTCAAATCTCCCCATCTAAACAAACAGCAATAATAGCTTCTAAAGTAAACCAGAGAAAAATGACTTTATAGTTCACCTAATGACTGTTCAGTCATTGGCACAGACTCTATTATGCCTTAATAGGGCAGAAGAAACAGACATGACTAGAAACACTAATGACTCAGAGCTAGGGAACCAAAACAGTTTTGAACCAGACTTCAAATGGCTGCTATCCCTCTGCAAAATTTCATTATCACTACCCTATTTTGTCATCTGGCATGCCAAAGAACTGACACGATGTGTTGTTGAGAGCGTCGAGTTGTGGCTAGATGCTCTCTCAGCACAGAAGGAGGCTTTTAAAAGCTCACTTTCACTGCATTAAGGCGTCACAGCGTCCCAGCCAAGCCCATGCGGTTCCCAGTCATCATATTTCACATCAAGGCTGCTGAAAAACTCATGGAAATGCAAGTGCATGCCAACTGAAAAGAAGATTTACGCTTTTGTCGACAACACCATTATTAACTTTGAACTAAGGTACTTTATTTGATTCAGTTTATAACATCAGTAACATAGATTGAGGAAAAGATGGTTTGTGAATCAGTAATAGCAGTATTGTAGACAAGTAACAGCACAATTATGAAAGATGCCAATTCTGTTTCCCGAGCATCTAATTGATCAAGTAAATCAGCACTTTCCTCTAGTGTTCGAGTAATCCTGGAGACATTCACTGTGTTGATTTTGTGCATTAGTTTGTTTGTACAGGGTTAACAGTGTAATGCCGTAAACGTTTCAAAAGAACGGTTTTAGTTTCCTAGTGCTAAAGGTGTTATTACTTTGTTTGGAAGATAGTATCCTTCAAAAACAGTATCTGTGACTGTTGGCACAGCACTACACAAAACTGGCCCCACTGTGATAGCAGGACTCTGACAGCATGGCTAGGTATGTGTCTTTGTGATGGAAAACAAAGGAGATTAAAGGAGAAGATGACTTTTAAGTGGTTGAGAAATGGCACAGAGTGCAGTATAGATGATGAAAAAGATGAACGCGAGAGAGCAATTGAAGTGCATTGAGAAAAAAAGGAAAGGAAGAGCAGGAGAGAAAATGGAGCGTGAGGAGGGGGAAAGCTCAGGGGTTATACAGGTAGAAGGAGAAAAGAACTTCTGAATGTAAAAAAAAAAAAAAAAAAGCTATGTTTGCCAAGAGATGCTTGATGCTTAACACAGCCAGACATATTTTTATGTTGAATTAAGTAGGTAGAGGTGCTAACACCTGCAGTTTAGACCTTTTGCTACGGTGATATGGGAGACACCTGGAAATTATGGTCAGAATTAATGTGAACAAAATTCACCCAGAGGAAAAGCTGAGTCACTGAAGGTGATATAGGATGTGGAACGTGAAAGATGTGCATTTGCTCCTGGCAGTGGTGTGTGTGTATGTAAGTATATATATATATATATATATATATATATATATATATATATATATATATATATATACACAGTACTGTACAAAAGTCTTAGGCACCCTATATTTTTTAGTACAGACTTTGTTATAGATTTTTATTTTATGACTTCTACATTATTGATTCAGTACAAAAACATTTTAGATTTCCAAACATTAGTTTTCCAGCACAAAATTAAATGTTACAGAAAAATGTGTGTATGCAGTAAAGAAAGCAGCAGATTACATAAGAGACACTTTTCAGACAAAAAAACATAATGAAGGCTGCTGGGTTTTGCTGCAAAAATAAGAAGCAAGTGCGACAGTCAAAGTGTCCAGAAGAACTGTGGCTGCTTCTGCAAGATGCTCAGTAACACTTACAGCTCATTTCCTTATAAAACTGCACACATTGTACCTGAGACTACTACTATGAAAGGATCTTCACACCAAATATTGACTTTGTTTCATTTATTACTGTTTACTGCTCTTTATAGTATTTTATTTTTTATGTAGAAACATTTAATTTCATTATTTTTGAAGGCTCTTTGCTCTAGAGCATTTCTTTGCATGTGCCTAAGACTTTTGCATGGTACTGTATACACACACACACCCACACGCACCCACACACACCACACACACACACACACACACATATATATATATATATATATATATATATATATATATATATATCCTTTCAGCCTTGGTCTTGTGAGTCAGTACAAACCCAGAATGGGGGACTGTGGTTTCTTTTTTTAGTCAAAAATGGAAGAACTGCTTATTATTAAGTATCACACCAGACTTTGCCTTGCTGTTTTCTTACTTTTGTTGCACATCTGAAGAAAAAAAAAGCCACCTCATCCACTGACATACACTTGGGTTTTTGAGGGGTTTTTTGTTTCTCTGCCTGGTTGGATTTTCTTGTTAGCGATGTCGGAATCCCTGTAGGAGGATCACTGCTTGTTTGTGGATTACCCATAGACTTTAAAAATGAAAACAAAGAAGCCATAAGCTCAAGTGTTGAATAGAGGATTCTCAATTAAAAAGTATCTTATAATTATTTTTATGTGTATATAACCATCCTGTTTTGTTGTTGAGTACTGCCAGAGTCATGACCTGCTAGGGGGGAAAAAAGAAAAAAATTTTTTCTTTCCTAATGTGATTTAGTCTAATGATTACTACTAAGCATGTTCCTAACAGGATGTAATGGATTTAATGATTTCCAAAAGGATATTCATTCCCAATTCCCTGTGCCGACATGCACTGAAGAGAAATAATGTGGAAATGTGTATGTGTTTGTATGTAATTTTATATATATATATATATATATATATATATATATATATACGTATATAAATGATAATGTAAAATTCCATGAATGCAGGTCATCTAAAAACTGAGTTTTTGTCTCTGTACAACTTATTTTGAGAAAACTAAAATTTTAAAATTAAATGTGATTTCATGTATTTCAAAAGCATGACTTATGAGGTTAATAAAGGAAACTGCTTTGTCATAATGACAAATTACTTTACATTTATGTCAGGAAAAAAGCTTTTCAATGTACCAAGTGAGTGGAGTTTTCATCAGAGTTGCTAAATTTCACATAAAGCAGTGGTCACATCTGGACAAAACAGTGTTCTACAGTTTAAGAATATTCATGTTATACAGGATGAGAAAATGCATAGAGTGTAAGGGTGACCATGTAGAACATATACTGTAAATAATAAATACAAAATTCATTATATGTATTTTTACTCTCAGTGTTTCGGAAACCTTGTAGATGTAATTTATCCAAAAAATGTGCAAAATCACTGATGTGTCCAAAATCATCATTTCTAACTGTAGTGTCTTATCTTACCCACTGCCAGAAGTGAACCCTCTTCTATTCAAGTGAACAGGCTTTTTGCCAGACAGAATCGTATTTGCAAAACTTAGAAGCTCAGACAGCAGAAATTATTATTACTAATGATTACAACCATTATAAAGAACCAAGAAAATCAGCCAGTTTCCTTGGTTTTCTTTAACAGAATGATATCTTCCTTGGAGTATAAACAAGAAAACACACACAGAGATCTCTGATCTATTAAGGATAGCTTTCCTTGCTGGTCACTTCAACACTATCTGTGCTCTTACACCATTAGCCTCCCCAGCCTCTCTTACTGTAAGGAATGAGTAAGCAGCACTCATTTTTCTTTTTTGTCAGAGTATATCTAGTGCTAAAGAGATTAGTGTGGGGTGTATGGCAGAATGGGAGCTGTGTGCTAATGGGAGTGCAGCAGTGAAGTCTGCATTGGGTACTCCCTGAGTGTGTTCTCCCCATCGGTGTCAGCATCTACTGACTCACCTGAATTTCCCTCAGTGCTCGTTTTATCTATTTACTTATTCATTCATTCATTCCTTCATTCATCTCAGAGTTGTGAAAGCCCAGACAAGATGTCAGTATAATTTCCCAATTTCTGTGTTTGAGGGCCACATTTTTCTTCCAATTGATTGGGGGTTCTCAGGTGACTCATCGCTGACTGATTTGCACTACATGCATTACACACACTACATTTTACACATTGATTTTCCACTGCATGGTGTGGTACAGCATGGTACTGATACTAATCCAAAGGCAGAACTATCCTTACCCTGGCTGAGTCCCTGTATCCATTTCTCCCTGCTGAAAAAATCCAGCTACCTTCTGCCAAAACACAGGCCAAGCTGTACAAGCTGGTAGACTATCTTTGCCAGCTGGATATTTTATAGCTCCCTAATTACTTGTCTAAATTGATCAATGCATTTTTTTTTTAGATTTTTCTAATTGCCTTCCTGTTCTTAAACAAAAACACCTTGTCCATGATGTTGCATTAGTAGCAATAATTTAGAAATGATTTCCATCTACCAGCTTGACCAGCTCAGCCTGTGCTTTGGATCTGGTAGCTGCTAGCTGGATTTTTCAGCAAGGCCATAATAAAATGGTACGCATGAAAGGAGAGTCTCTGGAGGGTCTCAGAAGTGGAGGCTCTTTGTATCACCTCAGAGACCTTACACTTCTTTTTGCTCTATCCAGGGAAATATTTTTAATGACTAACTTAATAAAACTTTATCTTGATTGTTAGTAGCATATTACTCACATGATAAGGCTATTTACTTTTGTTTTAATGCTTCTACACTGTTTGCAACACAACTAATGTGACTTACCACATGACATCGAATTCCCAAGTCCTGTAGGACCCTTATACAGGGCTTTCCTATCCACAGTTATCCAAAAAAAAAAAAAAACTGAATAAGGACTTTATCCTAAATGGGTTCTACTTAGAACTCGCTTAATGCAAAAACTGACATCTTACCAAATGAAAATATCTTGACTATAGTCTAATTTATTTAGTATTTCCTACTATAAGATCGCGTTGAAACAAATATAAAATGACTAAACCTATTTCAGGACATTCATTTTAAGCTTTACATTTTCATATTCTATTGGCAGATAATTTTGCTTCTTTCTAGAAACAAATGCTTAAAATGAGCAAAATTATCTGCCAATAGAACAAGACTATTTCATGCTTGAAATTTGTAAAAAAAAAAAAAAAAAAAAACATTTGACTATATTCAAGATATTTTCACTTGCTAAAATAAGTGAATAAGGAAACCCTCTGTAGACGAACTGAAGAACTGTTAAGAAGGGGCACCTTCAAAATAGATAGTTCTAAAATGTATAAATGTATTGTTGTTTTCTTTGCCAAGCGACTAATATAATAGACCAGCCATTTGGTGATGGAAATAAAAACAATTTGTGATTTCTGTATTTGTTACCACATGCTGCCACATGATAGTGACTTGTGGAAAAGCACTAAAACGATGAAAAAGAAAAAAAAAAGAGCATTATTTTTATGTATTTTTTTCTTTGAAAGAGAGGGAAGACTTACATATTTTGTATATTTTGTGCTCACATATACACCACTGACTCAGGACTGAGTCATCATGCATAGTCTCTCACACACATAACACACACACTGAGTAGCATTCCCATACAAAACATACAGTCAAACTCACCACTAAAGTGTCAGGAGCATAGTTTATATGTTTTTGTTCTTGTTAAATGGAGGTCTTTTGGTGATTACAGTATGCTTTTAGCACCGCATGCATTTCACTGAATGACTCCCTGGGGTGAGTCTATGTGAAGCCACTGAGCCCGAGAGCACCAGTGTATCAAATTGGGGTTGCTACTTGCTCACCACTTGACTAGAAGGCACGACTCCTGTAAAAAGACTTCAGCAGTTAATCATACCACCTTTCTAGGCTAGCAGTGGAGAGTTTACAACAGTCAGCTTAGTTGGTTTACTCAGAAAGTGCATCCAGCATTTGAGAAATGAGTCAGCCTCCAAACAGTCTGGTCTCAGAGGCAGTCACATTGCAGCTTGGCTTCTCTTTTTCTCTTCCCCTCTTCCCTGTCTCTCATTCTCTCTCTGATTTAATCAGTGGACTCATAAAACTAGAGGTAGTTAGCGCTTTGTAATTTCTGTAAGAATTTTTTTTAACATATTTGTTTGCCATAACCAATTTCCACGGCAGTTCATTTCTTCACATTTGTACCACAGCACCACCATACTAATGAGGAGAAGCCTGCAAACTGTATTTTAGGTATTTTTAGTTAAGCTCTATACTTGTGTGGGTGTCTTTTAACTTCTTTAACTTCATATTCTAAGCTATTTTGACTATTCATACAGCTTCTAGAGCAAAGAAAGTTATGTAAAAAGCACAAAAGTAGATGAGTCAGTGGTACATGCATCAGCTCATCAGTACTTTACTCACAATGACAGCGATTGTTAATCTCCTCCCACGCTGTAGAACTAAAGCAATAGGCTTGGCTGGAGTGACCCAGATCAGGTGTTTTACCATTTTTTTTTATCTGTGTCCCGGTTGCAAGTATGTGACAGGTGTAAACCATATAAATGTGTCATCCCCAGCTGCCTGGAACTTGTTCAGATAGAGCTCAAGGCTGTGATTGCACCTGGACCAAATCAATATCAGTCAGGAGCAAAGCTTTACCGGCTCCCCAAATAATCGATCCCCCCCCTCTCTCTCTCTCTCTCTCTGAGTGAAAGAGAGGGTCAGGGAATAGAGGAATGAGAGATAGAGGTCTTTGGGTCAGCAGGGATGTCTTCCAGCAGTATAGGAATCCTGTTAGCCCCCTGCTAGTTCACATTTTTGTTTTCAATACTGGTTTCCAATCCTCCTGAGCTCAGTAATCACTGGTCCTCAGACTTGGTCTACTCTATTCTGCTACTATATTCTGATCTCGACTGAAAGAATCTATGTTGAGAACTGAGGTTTTAATCCTCTGACGTCTGATGTATGTTAATAAACCATCTCAGTAGCGGTCACACTCTTTCAAGCAAGGGCGACTGGTGTAAATGGGCTAGCAGGGCTTACAACATAGTTTTGACCATCTATGGTTTCCTGGTGGACTAGTGGCTAGCATGCGGCACACTCACCGCCACAGCTCATGTTCAATTCCCAGTCAGGGAACCAACCCCAGCCTCTGTAGGGTTGCACGAGCCAGTGCAATGTGGAGAGTTGCCTCAGGAAGGGCACGAGGCATAAAGCTTGTGCCAGAATAAAAATATGCAGAGGGGTGATTAACTGTGGGGACCCTGAATGGGAGCAGCTGAAAGAGAAAAAAGTTTTGGCCATCTATATCATATTATTTGCTGTCAACAAAAGACTTACGGTGGATTATTTTGGATTTTTGTGCTACTAAGTGCAACAGCACCACTGATGGTCATAAGAAAAATACACAGAATGATATTAAGAAGCAAAGCTGAGGCTGAATTCTTTCTAACCCAGATTGTAGAGTCTTGCAGTCTACATTTGTGTCAAATGATTACACAGAATGTACCAACCCCTAGGTTTGATCTCTATTTGGGCTGATATTTTTCAGCTAGCTTTGCTGGCACGTTCGTAAGACTTCAACAGCAGTGATAAGACAGTCACGGGTTTAATGAATGTTAACAAGGTGAATTATTTACTCTATCATCCTGTTTTCCACAATATGCCTTTAGAGGAAAATAAGAGTAGGTAGCCTAAGGACAATAAAAGTACAAAATACCAAAAAAGACAAATGGAAGAACCATAAGATTAGTGGTTTTTGGTTTGAATGAAAGGGTTACAACTTTTAATTTTACAGTGTTTGATGTTCGTAGGAAATGCCATAAACCAGTAGATCATTCTGAATTTGAAACATGTAAAAAATTCTAAATCACAAATACAGCTTCCTGTCTGCCTTTACGTGTGTTTTTGTATATAATCATTCTTATTATGCTATCACTGAGACCTCCTGATATAATGTATTGCTCAACCCTAATAGTTTTACTGTCAAGCTAATGTTAGATTTTAGATTTGATCCCCCCTCAGGAATATTTTTGCAGCTTACGGTGATCAGTATACCCCAAGAAATATACAAAATGTACTACTTTTGACTTAGAATCCATGGGGAAAAAAGGTTTTCAGGGATGTTCACTTTTCTGTACATGCTGCACTGCTTCTGTAAGAAAAAAGTTAGTAATTGCATGTTTTAAAATGGTGAAAAAAGTCCAGGAACAAAAATTAATGCGATTTCTTCCACTGTAAATGTACCTTAAGTTCCTGTATTTCTGAGAAGTTTACTGCAGTGGTAATACACTATTAAGAAAAAAGCTTCTCTCCCTTCCACTGCCAGATATAAAATGTGTATCCGCTGATCCTGCAGCACAGCCGGGCTGTTAGCTGCCCAATGACGTGTGGTTTGAGTTTTGACTATGGCATATGGAGACCTTGGTTTGGTGTGGTTTCAGTGTTGTGTAATAGAGGACCAGCATCAGTTTGTGGGAGGATGCAGAGGTGTTCAAAAAGCAAATGAAATGGGTAGGGGGTTAAATATAAATTTTAAAAAAGGCCCAGAGGCAGTAGGTAACTAGATGGCCTCCTTTATCCAGACATATCCTCTTCAGGAGGAGAAACTCATTGGTCTATCTGGGATTTATTATACATGGGTAGACTAAAATTTGTTTCTTTCATGCAATATTGATCATTTTCTAACAGTGTAACTTGGTATTGTATGTACTGCAGAGCAGATCTTCAGAAACATGGAACGGGTTGTTAGCATCCCTGACAGTCCATGTGAGTTTCCACAATGTTCTCAAAATATTTGACAGCCAGGAGGATGGAGCAGAGCCACATTTAGACTGATAGGTAAGCAGATAACATGCCCAAACAGAGATGTACATTTACAGATGAGTCATAAAGAAATATTCCATACGTTAGACATAGATGCTGCAATCACAGTATGAAGTTTAATGAAAAACTAAGAAGTGTAAGAAAAGTTTGAGTTGCTTTAATTTGTAAAGCAAAAACATTACCATATGGTGGCACAGCATGTTGTGTTGGTGCCTCACAGCTCCAGGATCCGATCCTGAGCTCCACTTACTGTTTGTGTGGAGTTGTGTATGCTCTCCAAGTGGGTTTCTTGTTCTTTAGTTTTGTCTTACCTAATTTGGCTATTAGGTAAGGTGTGAATTAGTGTGAAGGTCTGTGAGGCCCCGCCCTGACTAGGATAAAGCGGTTAATGACAATAGATAAGATGACATTAGATAAGAAAATTGATCCTGAATGAAATTTTGTGCCAACTTGCTCAAGAAAATACAGAGACCAAGACCTCAGTAATTAAATGGAAAATAACACCAACTAATGGCTTCTACTGGACACTATAACGTCTTTTAACAATCCTGTAGCTCATGCTATGCTAATCTTTGAAGGTATGCTTTATTACTAGAGTATTTTACCTTACCAAAGCTAAAAAAGATCTTTGTAGGAAGGTACCCAAAACCAGACTTGTTGTTTTGTTGTACTATATTATATATAATATATACTATATTAAGTTAATATATACTATATTAACTATATACTATATAGTTTCTTAAAGTTAAGTTGTTGTAGGCAGAAAAACCCAATTTTGGCCAAAAAGCTATTATCATATTTTAACTCCACTGAATGCTCTGATTATTCATTCCGCTCATGTGTTCACACTCTCTTGTTCTGTTGTAATTTTCTCCTGTGGATTGTCTGTGGAGAACGTAGATGCACTCCAGCAGGCAGCAGGTGTATGGTGGAAAACTGAGCGTGTAAATCCAGGGCATAATTAAACACTATGGAAGCAGTGTTGCAGGATGAGAATGCATTGTACTGACTTAACCAATATGCCCTCTCTGTTACTCACATACATCCTGAGCAGATCTCTGACCATGCTGAGAAACAGGGATATGTTTTCTTGGCTTATTCATTCCGACACATTGATTTTAAAATGTGTTCCTTTTCTTTGCTCTGCACATAATGTCTAATCATATCAGTACTGCTGTGGATTGTTTAGCTCAGTCTGATCCACAGATATTTAATAGGCTGATCAATAAAACACAATTAGAAATGAGAAGTAATCCATTGTATTTAAACTATAACACAAGCTATTGCCATACACCCTTTCTACACTGGAAAAACTGATGTCTTAGCAAGTAAAATCTTGATTATAGGCTAATTTATTTAGTATTTCCTATTATAAGATTACAATAAACCAAATATAAGATTATTAAACCTATTTCGAGACACTTTTATTCATTTTAAGCTTTACATTTTCATATTCTTATTGGCAGATAATTTTGCTTCTTTTAGAAATAAATGCTTAAAATGAGGATATTATCAGCCAATAGAACAAGACTATTTCAGGCTTGAAATTAGTAAAAAATAACTATATAATAAAGTCTAGAAATAGGTTTGACAATCTTATATTTGGTTTATGGTAATCTTATAATAGGAAATACTAGATAAATCTGACTATATTCAAGATATTTTCACTTAGTAAGATTTTTTTTTTTTTTTTGCAGTGTGTGTTATTTAATATTAGTTTGTATTTCATGATTTAGTGAGGAAAAGTAAAGAATTATAGTATGCACATGTGGAAGGTCAATTACTATCAAAATGCAGTGAATAATGACATAGAATGATCTGTTTTTTTAAGACTTGTTTAAAATTAAAATCTAGTTTTAATTTTAATTAAAATTATGACATTTTAATCAAAATTCTTATCACTAAATGGCTGAAATTTGTTTCTAAGACTAATAAACACATGACATGTACAAAAAAATCAGTTTAGCATAAAATATGTTTGAAATTCTTCAAGACTGATGAAGTAACATACAAGATTGTAGATGCAAGAAGAATATAAATGATAGTTTTGTTTTGTTTAGTTTGTTCTACTATCAAACTAGCTTTTACTAATTCATTTTACATGGCTTTGACGATCTGAGGTGTGAATACAAATGCAAAAACAATGTACAAGCTGCTGTAAGAAAGGGCTCCAGCTTATCTGCTAGCATGAAGCAAAGTAGAGATCCTGAGCTGAGGCTGGATGTGACACTGGTGGGAAGTTAGTAGAGGAATAAGATAAAGGAAATATAGGAGGGTGAGTTGGAGTGGGAGTGGGAGTAAGGAGGATTGAGCTTTAGAGAACTTACATATTGATGTTCTTCAAATAAACCATTCCATTTTTTGCATCTCATTTCTGGATTTAAGTGGAACAAAACTATACACTTTTTTGGAAAAAAAGGTTACTCAAGGCTTCTTTGGATGTTCTTAGCTTCTTAGTTGTTTGCTTCCTCAAGGCATTCTACTCTGAGCTCTCTCTGTTTGGGAAGGACTCACTTGTAAAGGTTGCATATAGATGCTTTAAAGAATTTCCAGAGTGGCAATCTGAAGAAGACTAAAGATATCTAGATTTAATAAAAGTAAAAATGAATATGAAGATTTGACACTAAGAACTAACGGTTCTTCAATGGTTTTTGGGATAGTTAGGGGTCCTTTTGTTTTCTAAATTAGTTTTACTTTGAATCATCTCTGACAGGGGATGCCGTTGTTGTAGGGTTCTACACTGGACCTTTAACAGTTTCCCCACTGAGACAAACTGAACATTAACACTGAGCACTAGTGACCTATGACCTCTTTTCCCCCATCCACCTTGTCTTTTTCTTTTTCTTTTTTTTTTTTTTTTATAGTTAGAGATTTTTTTATTTTTCCTCACTTCTCTAGTATTCCTTAAGCTTTGGGCCTCGAACAATTTACCAAATACCAAAAATACAAAACCGTAAAAATTATTTTGCAGTTTTTTGTTTATAAAAAAAATAAAAAATAAAAAAAAACAAGCATTAAATATTTGTGACTAATATTCTGCAATTTTTATTTATATGTATTTGTAAATATGTGTTCAATTTATTCTGGTGCTTGTCAAAATATGTATAATTGTATGTATCATTCAAAAATGAATCCTTTAAGGGTTCTTTGGATAGTAAGGACATAGCTTCTTAGAAGGGTTCTGCATGGAACTATGCATGGAATAGGAAAACAATCAGTTGTAGGGCTCTACACAGAACCTTTAAAGGTTCCCTCCAGTGGAACATTCAGTGTTGAGTTAATCTTTTTTTTTCTGTGTGTGTTCATTATCGAGAAAAGAAGGAAAACATGGGAAACCTGAAGTTATGGTAAAAATTGCCACCGCTGATTGCTATTTAAGTGAAACATGATTATTGCCTAGAGGCTGCTGGGATGTCATGGGCACTGATCCTGAGCATATAACATGGGCTGTGGGTGAGGAGGCTACAGCTTTCTCCCTCTCTCTCTCTGTCTCACACACACATACATACATAGAGCTTCACTTGGATACACAATTGGGAGGAAGTAGGGGAGAGGAGGGAGGGGTATAAAGAAGAATAATGAAGACAGAAGAACGAAATGCTCTGCCAGTCTGCATCTCTCCATGACGCTCTCTTTAGGGCTGACTCATTCTCTCCCTCTCTCTGTTTATCTCTCTCTCTTTCTCTGTAAAGCAGGGTAGGATTGCACGTATGCGATCCCTCCCCCCTCTCATCTCTCTCTCTCTCTCTCTCTGGCGCTGCTATTGTCTGAGCAGGCTCTCCTGTGTTGATTATATAGCACGGCTCCGTGCTCAGTGTTGATGCTTTAGTCCCAGCTTTGACGCCACTCAGCTTGAGTGGGACTCCTGACCATTAAATCTCTCAGAAGCTTTACAGGAGAGCAGGCAGTGCCATCTGTCAAGGTTTCTATCTTTTTCGTATTATTCTTTTTCCGAGCTGTCATCTTTTCTTCTCTGCAGTTTGACTCGCATCCTAAAATGAAAGATGATCCAGTTTTTTCTGCGATCTCTTGTTTAAGTTTTAACTGAAGGAGGAAGCAAGTTCCGAGAAAAGAACAGCAACACTTTTTTACAAAATGTTTTTCTCTCAGAGCCAAATGACATTTGCTCCAGCCAACTGAGAGCAACTCGTTTTCTTCTCCCAAGTGACACTTTGTTTTAGATCGACACTGGATCCTGGTAATGCTTTTATTGATGCAATCGGGTCAGCGTCAGGTCTAACCGTGAATCCCCAGGTCTCAGAAACCCCGGGCTCCCCCAAACGCAACAGAAGACCAGGATTACTCCAAACCATGAAGAAAATCTGGTCCAAGAAACGCTTCCAGGTTAGTCCTGCATGCCTCTTCTTTTAAACTTGCTCTCTATCTGTTTGACTTAGAAGTGTTTTGGTGTCACAGCTTAACCCATATGTGCTATATTCGTCATTCGGTGTGTGTAGTCTGTGTAAGCTTTGCCCTAGTTTTTATTCCCTTTATGGGGATACACCACAATAAGATAGTGCCTGATGAGCCCCACCCTTCATCTGTAAACAAAGTGACAGTGCGTACATGCTCGCACTCCAATGAAAATGCAATTCGTTATGTTTTTATTTGATGATGGACAGGGGGGATAATGAGAGCTTTTAGCTTTTTGGGGGTCTGCGCTGTTCAATCGTCCATAAAAGGTTTTCCTCGTTACTCAAAAGCATGCGTGTCTTGTGTTATGCAGGTTTCTAGGAGCAAGCAGCAAAATCATTAGTTCATTATGGTTGATTGAAGAATTATACTGATTCCAGGTTTTTTGTTCAAGAATAAATTATAAGATTGTAATTGATATAAGGATTGGGTTTTATAAGTCTCTGCATTTTAAGGGCCACCACAGAAAGGGAGTAACATATGGCAAATCAGCATGTAGGTTATTACAGGTCGAAGAGTAATAAAGCAAAATTGCTTGTAACAGCAACCTCATTATCCCTTATGGTGCAGGTTGTTTTGTTTTGTTTTTGGTTTTGTTTTCATTTGAATCAACCAACTAGAATGCACAAGACATTATTCATAAGAAATTATTTATTTCTCTAGGAAAGCGCTGATTAATAATAGTCATCTAACCTTATTTTAGTTATCAAATACAATATTTCCCAGTTATAACTGCTCCTGGTGCAGCATCAATGCATTATCAGTAATTCTTTTGTTCTGTTATCAAAGGATCCATGAAGGCACTATTCTCTATGCTCAAGTGTTAGATCAATATGGAAAAACTGTGTCAGTGCCACATTACAAGTCAGGAAACACACAGAAACAAAGATAGATAGCAAACCAAGACACTTCATCTTCAGCCAAAATTGAAAGGCATGATTTTTCCACACTTTCATCTTTTCCTGTGAAAATGTCACACCGACATTTCACAGGTGAGATGTGCAAATGTTACGCGTTTCCTTTTTCCTCAGCTCTGAGGGCTAATGGAAATCAGTGGGAAAGCGGGTGTGATGGAAAGAGGAGGGCAGAGGAGGGAATAGGGGGTGGGTGAAAAGGAGAGATAATTGGATCTTTAGTCTGCAGACGGAGGCAGACAGGTGGAGAAAAGATGAGATGAAGATATGGGCATAGCAAAGACACCAGGGTTATTTTCCAGCTTTGTAAAAATTGAACAATAACACATTCTTCAGTTCACATTTGATAGTGTTAATAATGACTGGAGCATTATAAAATCCAGTCATCTGTGCTACCTATAGATGTATAGACTTGTAAGCAATATAGGGACTATTATAGAAGCATCAATTGTAATTAAATGCACAATGTCATTATAATCTCAGTAATAACTATAAAAATTTGATAATTGTTACCAGATTATTTAAATATCCATGTAAGCAGCATACTAGAATATTTGAAATTGGAGTAAAGCTAATATCGGATTTCAATATATCAGATTTAGAAAAAGCAAAATTATAACCTAATAATCAGGTTACATGTATACTGTTAATCTGATATCTATCATTATTCTACAGACTTGTACAAATAATGGCAGATAGTGAAGAGCCTTCTGTGAAATTGAAAACCATAAAAAAGCTTAAATACATGTTTACCATTAATATTTAAAGAATTGCGTCAGAAACTCTCAATCATAAATCAAATCATTCCTTTATTGTTGGGTTTATTGGCAGGTTGCAGAGAGACTAGAGGTGCATATGTCATGTCATGTAATTATAAAGAAATCCAATTATTGACTGACTCATGTAAACCATTATCAGATTACCAGTAATGATTACTTATAATTACTGAGAAGTGAAGATAAACACATTGAAAGTGAAGATAAACACATTGAAAACACTATGAATCAAAATCAAATACATAGAATCTGTAAGGATCCAGACATAAACCTCCTCACTGGTGACCAGTAGTCAATCCAGTAGTGTTTTCTGATGAAAGACAACCTGACACCATTGGCCCAAATGATTTAGGTCAAAAATAAACATGATTTTTTTTCCTCTCTGATTTAACATCAATGTACATATTCGGCTTGATAAGCTGTTAATAAACCTACTGGCATTATCAGACTCAGTAAGAGATCCATAAAGAACAACAGTGTGTGATAACTGTAGGGAGAGGGTGTGATGTGAGTGAGAGTCTGGCCTCCATTGCTAACTTCAGCTGCTGATTCGAGCTCAACCACAATGAGCAAGCACCCTGGGTGACTGCGGGGGACGTGCACTCCAAAGTGTGAAGTGACTCATTTACCACATGGCAGCTGTGTGTGTGATGAAAGTTGGTTGGACAAGAATGAAATGACTTACAGGGCTTACGAAGCTGAATTTAAACGAGACATCACACGCTTTAGACTTGGGTTAGACCTGTTTATGCACCTGTAATATAAAATATGCACCTGGAATGATATTTTTTAACAAGTGATCAGAGACCATAAGGATTTATCACATTTTCCAGCTCTTCTATTCACTGGAGCTCTTCAAGGTGCTGGTTGTCTTGGATTAAGAATAAATATCTAATATTTCCACAACAGTCATCTTTACTTTATGGAGAAAGCATCATTAATATGCAACACATCAGTAAATGTAATGTTGAGAAGTAAGGATGCATTGATACCACTGGTACCTGTTTTTTGGTACCAATACTGATACAGAAATGAGTACCTACTTAGTATTAAGGAGTCAGGGATGTCTTTCTATTTATGTTTCCCCAGTTTACATATTGGCCATGGAAACATTTCCTTGCTGCCATGTGCCACTGTTAATGAATTCCTCGTGCTTAATATTATTTTAATTTTTTTTTCGGGTTACTTGTATTATAGGAAGATGATGTAGTTCCTTCTCTTGATGTTTCATAGAGAACAGTTTACAGTCTTCTTTGCTTTGATTGGTGTCATTAATCATGAGATACATCCCTGTCATTTCGCGTTTTTTTCTTCATTAGCACAGCAATGTACACTAGGATTACATCAAACAGTTTGACATTATGACAGATGTTGGTATTAGAGCAATTTTTCAGAGTATGAGTAAATGAGCACGGTAGTGGATGGATAACCAGTATCAATATCGATATCGATGCATCCCTACTGAGAAGCTATCCAGAATCAAAGCTCTGCAGAAAAGGCTTTATTTATGTGTTCAAATAGATTCAATGCAATTAAAGAGAATTTCATTTTTAAAATATAAGTCAAAATCAACTTTGTTGCTATTATGCATATTGCACAATCGAATGATGTAGTTATCCCTTCAGTGCTACATTACACACTGCAAATTAAAATGACACTTATTTAAGTGAAGGCAAATGTGAACAAAAGCAAAACTTACAACCACAATGTAGAAACCTAACAGAATATTAAAAAAAAAAAAAAAACGGTGCAATAGTGCAAATAGTCCAAGTAACAGAATTTGCTCTGCAATAGGTTAAATGATTAAATTAGAAACACACTATTTAATTTTAAAGATCGATAGCCCACCATTGCATGGTCCACTGATTTCCCAACTAAACCCCAAAGCTTTTTTTTTTTCTCTTTATTTCTTTGGACCACAGCCTGTTCAACTTTTCATCCTCATCTTGTTAGCACTGTTCAGATTTTCTTCCCAATTATGGCAGCTCAATAGTTTATTGCATTTTCTGGGCTGTATTTCTACAGTAGACAATTAGCCAGAACTGTCCTTTTTCTGCATTCATTTCCCTGGTGCATCCTAATACTCAGTGACTGAATGTCAACACCATATAGTGGACATAACCTGTTTACTCATATCTGACCCAGAAAGGCAAGCGTGGCTGTGTTCTTCAATAGCACAGATGGCAGGCTGGAGATCCTCACTGGGCAGCCAGCTCCCAGCTAGCTGAGCCTGTCTGTCTTTGGCTGTGTTCACTAGATGGGTGTTAGCTTGGAAAATATAACAGGAGCTAGTCGTTCTCTGTTAGATGGGGATTTCAGAATGTCTTGGAACAATTTCAGAAAAACATGAATCAGAGATACAATGCTGATGTCATACAAACCCTCAATTTCACACATTACCACCACCACATTATTACACCAAGGCGTGAAGACATTCCCCTATTATCGTCAATGAGCAAAGGTTTATCATTCATAACTATCTGAGTCTCATAATGGTGTCTGATATGGATTGGCTTGATTATTGTTAATTGAAGAATATCTGGAAACTTTGCAATATTTATCAGTGACGAATATGATTATTTAGGCCAATAGCGTAAAAAAACTTTTTTTTTTACTTTAACAAACTTCACAAATTATGATTACTTAGATTATTCCCCATACACATTAACTTACATACATTAAAGCTTATTAAATAAAAACAGTCTATATCTATAAAATCTATATGCTCAATTAAAGATGCAAGGTTGAATAACAAATACAGATAAGAAAAAATAAACCAGCACTGATCATCTGAAAATCATGCTCCTTTGTGCGTATTTCACATTATGATCTGAGTCACCATCATTTGCCATTTGCGCAGTATGTGGCATGTCATTATTTGTTCGCAGATTGGACTAATCGAGGCGCCAGAAGAATGCCTCTCGTGTATTATGCATGCTACTTGCTCTCTCGAGTGCTACTTGCCTTTTCGCCCTCATAAAGATGTTAAACATGGGAGATAATGAAAAATTACCTTGTAGCATATCACTATGAATCCCACTCTGTTCATTAATTATTCAGAGATTTTTTAAAGGCCCATAAATGTCCATCCAAATAGATTTGATGCGCATGGTCTTCGTATCAACCGAAGCAAACATTGTAGTATGATCAGAAAATCCTGACAAGCCACATGTCAAGATATGAAGGAGGAGGAATTTTCTAGAGATGTCACGACTCCCCAAAAAAAAAAAAAACAGCATGACGCAACCTGTTGCTCTGAACAAACTCTTATTTCTGTAGGTGTTTTGATGTATGACTCCTGATTTTAAGCTTACCTTCCTTTCCTTCTTCTCCTAATGCCCTCTAGCACTGCTGCTCCATGCATAAGCCTCTGCCACTGTGACAGATACCATCCATAACTAATGCTATTAGTTAACCTTATTCTCAGGAGAAGGGCAGAAATCTCGGATGCCACAGGCATTGGGAGTGCATCTCTTTCACCATGACTAATGAATTGGGAGTGACAGGAGGCATGCCGATCCCAGCCTCTGTGTCCCTCTGCCTCAGCCACATCCTCCGTATCACCTTATTTATTGCCTTAAATTGGTATTAGGCAGGAGAATTGCAGAGGCAGGATACACAATGCATTAAAAAAAAGAAGAATGATACGCCACAAACCGCATATCTGATGTAGTTAAACAAGATAAAAAGGAAAACCAATCTTTTAAGCAATTTAGGATCCTGTCAGTTCACCCATTACAAAAAAAGCATAGTAAACTGTTACGGTACTATTGGTACTACCATTCCTTTTCCCTGGGGTGGTACTATGAAGTGTACACCTTTTGTACTTTAGTTTGTATCTTTTACTCAGAAAGGTAGAGTATCTGTAGAGCTTTACCATTACTTTAAAAACTAATTACAGTTCATTTCTGTATCTTAAATCATTTTAAATGTACATTATATCCACATTTCCAGGTGAAAGATGCATATTAAAGGTACAGAAGCTGTACCCTTGATGGTACTACCCCAGCAACAAGAAAGGGTTAATAGTTAAGTACTATTATTTCTGAGAGTGTACCATTCTCCTTCTTCTCCATCCTTTTGAATTGCAATGATTAAGAATGTTTAAGGATGTTTAGATCTAGTCAGAGTATGGATATTTTAAGAGACATTGTAGATGTAGATGGTCCAAATATCAACCCAATTTATGAGCCTCTTGGTCACCAACTGCCCCACTTTCACATTTGAATCTAGGCTAATAGGACAATGACAGACCCACAACAAAGTATACGCCATGTTCATGGTGGTGGATCTGCTTGAGCTCTTTTTTCTTTTCTAACTTTTTAAGGCTAGCTTCATACAGTGCCTTGCTGAAGTATTCACCTCCCTTGAACTTTTCCATGTTTTGTAGTGTTACAACCTGTAACTTAAATTGACTTCACTGGGGTTATATGTCATGAATCTACACAAAATGCTCATAAAAGTGATGTAAGAATAAGAATAAGAATGAAAAAAGTATTCAACCCCGTTGGTGTAAAACTCCTAAATTAGTTCTGATGCCAAGTTGTCATCAGAAGTCACATAATTAGATGAATGGAGCTCAATTGTTTGCAATTAAAGTGTCTCATGATCTCAATATAAATACACATATTTCTAGAGAACATACCTAAACAAACAGCATCATGATGATTATCAAGTCTGGTAAAAAGTTCTGGGAAATCAATCAGGGGTGTTTATTTAACATTTCATGGGGCTCTATTATGTCTATTATTGTGTAATTTAATTTAAAATATTTCAAGTCCATTTCAAATCCAGGTTGTAACACTGCAAGTGTAGAAAAGTTCAAGGGGGTGAATACTTATGCAAGGCGCTGTAGTTATCCAGACACTTCTTCTGTGTATGTGTGCATGTGCTTGTTTTTTCAATCATCTGATTTGTCATGATTTGCATAAACATTTTGATATTCCTCGTGTTGAACTGTGTTCACTGAAATGCTTTCTCTCTCTCTTTATTTCAGAAAACCGGACACTCAAACCGAACATTTGGCCGGTTTACCCATGGTGTGTTTGGTTTTATAGATAACAGGTTATTACAAAAAGAGATTTTACAATCACATCATGAAGTCTGTCAGTGATCATAGAGTCTGGTTTGGGCTTGAGATTGAGGATGCATTTTAGCTAAAAGTATTAAATACTGTCCATAAAAACACACACAAGAGCCTTGAATGGCCTTACACAACAGTTACCAATCCAAGTTGTGCACATTGCTATGTTTTTCTGCAAAAAAATGATACCTGGTGGAGCTCATGAAGAGCTTGATAATGAGCTGATGAGCTGATTCAGTAGGAGTGGGAAAAAAGAGAAGCATTCAAGGCTGTCTTTTTGCTCTAGTGCACATTTAAGATCACATGCAAAGTCTAATTATAATGCCATTCACTCCAGAATATTATCACGTGTTTAAATAGCATGTGTGAAATAGATAGAAAGAAAACACAAATCTGAATTGAGCATCAAGCCATTCTCTCTTTTTCTTCTTTAGTTGGCAGTTTTATGATGAACTGTGATATATGAGAACAGACACCTGAACAAATATTTAATAGTGCTACCTGCATCTTATTGTGCCACTGCTAGAAAGTCTCTACTTAACCATCTATTATTATGGACTGCTATAATACAGATACACAACAGATAATGAGATAATTCACAATAATGTATTCTATCCATCAAAATGAGCTGCACCATGTATACAGTTTCACCAGCAAGCATCCTTCATCTTACTGCTGACCATGTTTGTGTTATTTTATGAAATGTCACAGTATATGATTGATGTTTTATGTATTTTTAATAAATCTGTTTTTGGTTGGATTGAATTATCATTTTTCATTTGTGTTATATTTGATGTTATGGGGATTATTATGTTAGTGCCTCTTTCATTGCATTTATGGTGTGTGTGTGTCTGAGACAGAGAGAGAGAGAGAAAGAGAGAGAAAGAGAGAGAAAGAAAAAGGGCAGTCATGCAATAGAGAAAACTCTGGCATCTGTCAGAGAGAGCTCTGATTAAGTGAGAACTGACAATACCTCAATTTACCCGACACATCCGAAGCCAAATTAATAATGAATAGTGAATAATTTTGTACAATGACTTGCACTTTATCTGCTCTGTTAGAGAGAAATGGCATGTTCCATTTTACATTGAAATCCAAATCATTCCTCTGGTTAATAGTCTAATTAATTTTACATTGTTTTATCTTGCTTTATAGAGACCTTAACAGCACTTATTATAAGTTACACTTATTAACATAAAGTGTACAGTAGTTCAGACTCTTTGTTCCTTTACAAGCCATAGTATTGACAGAATTCTTCTAAAACTTTATAGGTGACAATAAAAGCACTGTAGCATTATTATTTCATAGCTGCTCCCAGTGTACACAAACAATCCTGCAGGAGATAACTGAATAATTCCAGTAATACGCTGATTTTATCGTTTGAGCTCTACATTGTGGTCTTGTCCCTTGAAATATTGCATCATGAAATTGATGTTTGAGTGGATATGCTGTAGCATCTATCGGTTACAAGACAAATGTGTGTATTAGGGAGACTGGAATGATGAATGTGTCATAGTTTTTTTAGTGTTGTGATATTTCTGAACAATCTGCCTTGAACAACTAAACAACATCCCCACTTCCCACGAGGTGAATTTTTTAAAACTTAGCCTCCAATGCAATATAGGCAAAAATAAAACATTTCTGACGCAAACCCCTGCGTGTCAGCATGAAGGCTATCAGTGACAATGTTGTTGGAAATAAACGCATGCTCAGCACTTTTTTAAACCAGGGATTGGTAGTGTGTGTGACTGATTCACTGGGGGTGGGACTGGTTTCTATAGTAACAGTGCATTCCTGTTTTCCTCTCCCCTCTGCCGCTATGGAAGCGAAGTATTTCGCTCGTGCAGGAAACAGAGTTATGGTAATGCTTTTTTTTCACTTTTGCACTTTTTTAAACCTATCCCATTGTAGGTCTTTGTCGCACAATTAAATTCATCATTCATCCTCTGCCTTCATTACTTCACTTGGTTCTTAGTGAGGTTCTTCTTTCTTGCATATATGTATATATATATGTATATATATATATATATATATATATATATATATATATATATATATATATATATATATATATATATATATATATATATATTTTTTTTTTTTTGCAAAACTGGGAAAATATAAGCTCCTAGATAGAGAAATCTCACATAGAAACACAGCGCAGCCTCAGCTGTGGAGTTAATTTTATTTGTTGGGGCTATTTTCCTACTTGATTGCGCTCATCATTTCAGCCTGGCAGGTTTTAGATTTCAGTGTGATTGGCTTGTTTCTCGCCCGCAGACTCTGAAACCACAGAGGACGAAGCAGCCGAGCCTCAGATGGAGACCAAAGACGGAGGCAGAGGCGATCCAGATGAGACCTCCCAGCGGGTCCCTGCAGGTAATTACACTTTTTCCCCATCAGCATTGTTACTTTCCACTCTTCACACACAGCCCACCCCACACTGCCTCTTCAATTCACAATGGACACACATTTTTCTTTTATTTTATTTTTATTTAACCTTTAATTTAACCTGGTAAGTAATTAAAAATACAATTCTTATTTACAATGTCTGGCCTGGCAAACAGCAAAGCCACTTGAATGGGATAGAAAAACAAAGTGGAAGGGGGGAAAATGTATGACAAATTTCCAACAAAATGTAAAAAAAAAAAAAAACAGCAGCATAGCACAACACAGAAACCAGGAGATTTAAGAAATGTATAAAAGTACACATGATTTTCTTCTGTGTTCATTGTGAAATCGTCATGATTTTTACAGTTTCAGTGAAAGAAATTCAATGTCATTTATCTATTTTGATCTGCTATCTGGTCATTGTTCACACCACAGTGTACTGCTACATTCACTTTGTCACCTTGTTTACTTCACTCTTTGTTGTCTTTTCTCAGAGCCAGAAAAAAAATATGACTGGTGAGATTGAAAATCTCAAAAATTGTATTCTTTTTTTTCCCCTGCTTGCCTCTATCGATCTTCTCTCCACACAGGCCTTAGATTAACCCTCAGAATTCTTAAAACCCTAAAGCAATATAAAATATCCAAGACTGTCTTATAACAGTGTCTCAAACATACATCAGAATCTGAGGAGTTATTCATGCTGCTTTGCCTGTCAGCCTGTCTGGAGTTAAATCGATAAGTTACACCCACAAGAAAATAAGTATCAAAAATAAGCAGCATTTTATGCAAAACTTTGCTTATTGCAACATACTGTAGTCAAGAACAAACATATTTAGTGTATGTTTTACTGAGGTTCCTTCTAAAATGGTCAAATAGTACATGTTAAGATATTAATAGTGGAATAAAATTAAAGCATATCAGGTTAAAAGATTGCATTTTTATTTTAATCGTGTTATACATGAATATTTTGCAACAATTTCCTGACATACCTGTTGTAGCTGTGCCCAATTGTTCGGCCATTTTTTTTTAACATTCTTCCTAAAATATCTGTTATAACAATAACAGTGACATGCATCATGCACTGACTTTTTCAAATCAGGTCTAGCCTTATGTTTTGGACTGTTAACTTGTTGCAATGTACAATTTGAATATATTGAATTTTGTGGATAAAGAAAACATAAATAGAAAATGCACAAGGGACACCAACTTTGTCACTCAGCTGTATATTTAACCTTATATTTTAGTTTATATGTATCAATATTTTATATCCATAAGATACATACAGTATATTGTTCTGAATTACACCACAGAAGTGCTGAATTCTCCAGTCTGATTAGTCAGAAGGTGTTGATTAATTTTCTATAACAGAAGCTCTGACAGTAGTTCTGGCTAAATAGTAAATCACAGGTTTATATTAATGTGCTGTTCTAATATGTTATCGGTTCTATAGTAACAGCTAATTCACAGGGATTTGTATGGCAGACAAGCAACATAATTTAACAAATATTTAACATATAACAGATTTTAAACATAACAATTTTTTTTAAAATGTTGCTATTTAAGAACAAAAAAAAAGAATAAATGTTGCTATGGTGTAAAAGCTGTTGCTATAGAGACATTTGTTTAATACTCACGGAAGGAGTCTCCAGTGTCAGTACTATGTAACAGTCAAAAGTAAAGTTTTCAGGACAGAGGACTTTTCTTAGGTATGTGACTTTTTTTTATTATTATTATTATTATTATTTTTTTTTTTTCCTTATTAACTTCAAGAGAAAAAATTTTTGTAGCGCTATAACAAGTGATAACAGGAGCTAAGTTCTTTTGTGGATGTTCCTCAACATTAAATGTAACTATAACCTGATACTGTAATTGGTGGCAAACTGCTGTGGTATAAGAAGAATAAAACACTCCATATTGGTTGATTATTTTCTTATATCAGCACACCATGTTGTTTTATTTCTTACTTAATGTTCTATATCTCTATTCCATTACAAATCAACTACAGTATACAAATAAATATATTTTGGCACATCAACTCATCCACCTCTTAAATCTCAACATGTGCAGAGGCATGCGGATTCTCTGCAAACTGTAACATTTTTTAAAGACCCTTATACTGCTGATTCCAACAGTGTTATTCTCAACAGAGAAAGAATGCTTACATGTTTACATGGACAGCAGCGAGAAGCAAGAAGCTTATTCTGCCATTCTGTTCAGTCACTTTGCAGGATCTTGGCAGTGGCACTTTCTGCTGTCATTATATGTTATGAGAAAAGCTGTCCCAGCAGCCCCTGGGGAGAGGAAGTGGGTGTACATTTGGGGTGCTTTCAGATGGAGGGAAATGTATTTCTTACATTGGAGAATAGAAGGAAAAAAGAAAATAGCATTTCTCTAACCAAAATAAATTAGGTCATGGAAATATACAGTAGATACAATATATATATATATATATATATATATAGTGGATTGTAGTATTTAATCAGGTATGTTTTTAGTAAACAATCGCATTAGCCTGCTTCCTTCTCTGACAAATGGCTTTCCTCCAGTAAATTCAATATTGAGTGATGAGATGCATTGTCTCCTCACTATCTAACACCAAATGCTATGAAAACCGTCTCTCAAGCCTGTCTAGATAATGAACACCCACAATTTACAGGCGAAGAAATATGGAGGGAATAAACGTGTCAAGCTTTGAGATTTCCTATGGAGTGATGCATATCAGATTGATTTGATGCATTAGGACGGTGGATCGGTGGGTGGGGGCTTTGTCTCTGTGAATCTGAAGGATGTTTGCCCTTTACATTGGCTCCCGTTTTTGCCTGCATCAAGCTGCATCTGCCCACCGCAACAAACCAGGCCCTGAGAGAACCGATTCCTGCTGAGGGCACGCCGTCTACCACAGAGCCTGCTGGAAATGTCATGCACCTGGTTGTCTTCTTCTTTTAAAGCTTTCCTCAAATTGCATGTAATCCAAGCAATCCAGTTCTCAGGGATTCCATAAAATGACAGAGCCTAGCCTGGATTAAATGGCATTTTCTAAATGCTCCAACCTTCCTTTATTTCCTTCCTTCCTTGCTTCCTTTTTTTTAGGTTTTATCTAAGTAGGCATAAAAGAAAAAGGATTATTCTGCAGGTGCGGTTATGATAAAGCAGAATTATAGAGTGTTATAATTGTCATTTTCATTGCTGCCATAGAATGTCTCCATATTATATCCAGAGATTTCCATTTGTGAAAGGCTGAAATTAAGATCAGAAAAAAGACCTATTTAATTGTATACTACAGTGATGAAAGAAGATTTCCCAGTCAATATTTACACAGCTGCTACCTATTTAAATCTGACACAGTCACATTTCTAAATGCCATTCTGCAATCATGTAAGGACACAGGTTCATGCAGTGATGAGGAAAGTTCCACTCTACATGAGTATGAAAATTAGTCAATTCAGTTCTTAAGACA
Source organism: Pangasianodon hypophthalmus (assembly GCF_027358585.1). Taxonomy (NCBI): domain Eukaryota; kingdom Metazoa; phylum Chordata; class Actinopteri; order Siluriformes; family Pangasiidae; genus Pangasianodon; species Pangasianodon hypophthalmus. The sequence continues at coordinate 23,907,616 of NC_069714.1, read as the reverse complement.
TTTAATTATATAACAGGATAATGTTAGCTTATTTACTAGTGTTTACTAGCATAATGCCATTACATTAATTTATATTGCAATATGTACATGCTTCTCTGACTGAAAGCCATGTAAAGACCAGTTAGAATCAGCTCAGAAGAGCCCATGAAGCATCAATGAAAACAAGCCAGATAAATTGTTTTTAACTTGTTCAAACAAGGTTGCTAAAGTTAATCTGCTTTAAAGTTATATGCTTTTTTGTGATGGAAAAGCTGAAGCTTGTAGATTCCCTGTTCAAGTCAGTCCCCAGACTTGAACTTCATTGAAAATATGCAAGTAGATCTTAAAAATTCTGTTCATGCAAGACACCCCAGGAATATCTCTGATCTAGAAGTGTCCTACAAGGAAAAGTGGGTGAAAATTCATTAAACAAGAGTAGACAGACTCTTAAGTGGCTATGAAAAGAGTTTTCAAGCTGTGATATCTGCCAAAAGGGTGTATTACTAAGTACTGATGTAGTAAGGTGTCCAAACTTTTGCACATGCCATACTTACACATTTTTTTTCTATTTTTTAAGTTAATCAAATATAAAGTAACCATCCAATACAGTACTTCTTTTTCTTCTTCTTCTTTCCACCGCAGAAGTTGTGTTTAGTTCTTTTCACTTCAAAAGGCAACAAAATATGGAATTTGGCCAGGGGTGCCAAAACTTTTACAAACAACTGTATATGCTAAATGAACTAGGTTTAGCCCAATTGACTGAGATATGCTCTTACCATCCTTTGTCATGGCCTCAATTAGAAGATGGTGGTGGACCCTATTAAAGTTTTTTTGTGTTTTTCAAGTAAGGAATAAAACATGACAGGGCATGTTATTGTTTTGACCCCAATGTTTCCAGTAACAACATGTCCCAAAGTGTTTTATTCATCTTATACTACAACAGTTTGCCGACGATTATGAGTTTTTATTAAGGCATTCCCTCACCAGCTTCTTTTTTTTCTCTCTCTCTCTTGAAGTTAATAAGACAAAAAAAATACAGCTTGTCTTGTTGTTCAGAAACAACACGAAAACGACACAAAAAAAAACCATCCTGAAAACTGTTACAGAATGCTAAGTAATCTCCTGACAGAAAATTTCACCATATAAATGATTACAGGGTTTTTATGTAGAGAATACACTGTACAAGTCCCTGTGTAAGTTGTAACTAGGGAAGCTTTATTATATTAGAATGAGCACAATATAAACCTTGCAGCTTGAACTACTGTCCAATCAGAATCCAACCTTCAGCAGCTCTGTGACATAAAACAAAGTGTTGCATTAAATTTTTTCCATTTCCATGAGGAGACCGGGTCATGATGTATACTTCCTGTGGTATACCCACCTAATGGCATTTAGGGTTTTTTTTAAAGCACCTGCTCCTACCTGTCCTACTATTTTATTGTTTCTACAGGTGAGCGGATGATGGACGTGGCTTCAGGTGCGAGTGGTCATGGTGAGAACACGGTGGTGGAGAGAGAGATGCAGTCCCTGGGATCAAGAGCAGCGGGGCCACAGGCCGCCAGGCAAGGCACCGGCCGGGAGCCGACGGCCACCCACATCAGGCACCTAGGGGTCGAGCCGCTGATCCGGGCATCCCGCGCCAATCTGTCCCGGCCAGTGTGGGGGTCCGAGGAAAGTGTGTCTTTAGCTAGTGATTACTATGGTAGCACGTTCAGTCTGTATAGAGGAAGGACTTTTTCTATTCCCCTGTAATACAAAGCATTCCCAAGCGCAAATGATTAAACTATTCATAACTCCAGCAGCCCACAATATAAACAGCAAATAATAATAATAATAATATTAATAATAATAATAATAATAATAATAATAATAATAATAATAATAATTTTTAAAAAACAACCCTGAAAAACATCCATAAACAGCCCACTTTCCCAGTCTTAGTGCCACAGGAGGCCTTCGCTGTGACATGGAGCCCTGTGTGTGTGCTGAGCAGGGGAGGTGACTCAGACCAGAGCCCAGGGTGTGACCCCTTAATTTCTTTCCCTGCTCTGTCTATAGGACAGAGAGAGAGAGAGAGAGAGAGAGAGAGAGAAAGAAAGAAAGTAGGCTCTCCACATTTGGATGAGGTTCAGATCAGCCCACTGCAAGAGAGCAGCATGAGCTGCCAAACCTATTACAATTAGACATGACTCATTCACAGGTGGAGGTTCAGTAAACTGAAACAATGACAATGTAGGAATGAGCAGATATTGCAGTGATGCAAGCCAAGTGTGTTGAGGCTGTTTTGTTTTTCAGCTGCAAATCTCACCCTTATGTAATTCCGAAAGTGTTGCTAAGAAAGTGGCAAAGCAGAGCTTTTGAGCACAAATCATTCTTCATGTGGGTGCTTGATCAGTTTGCAGTTGTTATATGGTAAATGGAATTAAAAAGAAAGAGAAAGAAAGAAGAAGAAAGACAGGATTTTCTGATTCTGTCCCTCCTCCTCAGCACCATCCCCACAGCCATGTTAGAGCCAGGGCCAACGATACATGCAACAGCACCTAGGACTCTCCTAATATTCCATAGTCCAAATAAATTAAAAAATCATGTCCCATTTAATGGCCAGAATAATATTTTCAGTAAATATGTAAATTTCATCACAGTACATTAACAGTCAGTGCTTTGGCAATACTGCCTAGAAGATCTGAGCAATTTAGTTCCAGTCTCATGCTCATCTTTTAATTTCTGTTATATACACATACACATATATCTCATTTTTCATCTCTCCATTTGTTTGATGGAGCACGTCGGCCGTTCAAGAAAGTGAATTGATGATGGCAGGCTGGTCGTGTTCTTGTCTACTGTCTAAAGTTGACCTTGGCAGGCACAGAGAAATCATTGTTCATCATCCAGCTACAGGCCTGGCCTTTAAGCCTACCAGCCAATAATCCTGTGTTATGTAATGTGCCAGCCGACATTCTATAAGGAAGTTACGTGCCTTTTTCTTGTTGGCCAGCGCACGTCTTATCTCACTGCACTGCAACTAAATGTTAAAGCAAAATATTAGAAATGTTATAATGACCCTTAAAAAAAGAAAGAATATGGTGTATTTGTCATTATATTTTCAAATCAGGTCAAATTAGTGAAATGTCTGGGACAGTTTTTAGTATTTCCATTTTCATCACATTAGACTGTAACTCAATACAGAAAAAAATCGAACTTCTTTCACAAAATAAAAAAAGAATAAAAAGAATTTGATTAAATTAACTGCCACCTCCCTTGCCCACAATTACTGCCTTTTCTGTGCCTCATCTAGATTTATTTTCTTTTAGTTCATACTTTCCTTTGACCCCCATTTTCTATGTGCGTTTTCTATTTTGCCTATTTTCTATTTTTTTTACCTCCTCAGCAATAGATGCAAAATAAAATGAACTTGTGGTTGTTGCTATTATTTGCATCATATTGTTTGTGTGAGGTGCCATCGGCCCTTTTAGGTTCTCTGATTTCTCTGCATGCTTTTTATTGAAGAATTGCTTTAGCATGACTCCTTGCATGCACTTTATGCCAAAATTATGATATATAAATATATAAACATATTTACATATATTGTAATTAAAAATATTGATGCAAATGGATAACATATATATATATATGGATCCCTCAGCGTATATAGCAATTGAATAATTATTTTGATTTTTGATATTAGACAATGAAGCACAAAAGAATACAGGCTTCGCCAAACAAAGTCATAGTCATCATAACATTGTAAATTTGATATCTGAAATAAAGTTTTAAATGAAGAACCAAATCTTGGTAATTTGCCTATTTCATTTTTCAGTAATTATAATTAGTGTCATTGGCTTACAGTTTAAATTTTACTGAAAAAAAAGGAAAATGTTCCAGAGAAAACAGCCCAAGTGGCTAGGGTGCCATTACTAATTGCTGGATTTTTCATAGTGCACTAACACAACCCACTATTAAAGAGCATCTGAGTGTTATTTTTCCAAATTCTTGCACGGTCATGTTCCTTTGCATGGTTTTGACACTGCTTGGGTGATGTTCATGCAGTCCTTCACACTGGATATCTCATACAGAAGTAAGTCTAAACATCTGCAGGCTGGGAAGGAAGCCCATGGATTAAAAAAAAAAAAACACATTTACAATAAGTCAGTTTTCGCACAGTCAGGTGACTACAGCATGTGCTGTGTATAAAGTGGAAATATTTACCTTTCTTCACTCTGGATGGTTTCAAGCACAGAGATAATTCATATAGCCTCCTAACTGTAGTCTTTTTAATTATTTAAGTGCTTATTCTAAATAATAATTTGCAAGATTTCCTTCTCAGCTATGGCAGTGACATGTGACCTACAGATGTGTATATCCAGTCATATATGGTGGTCTAGTCCAGTGTTTTTGGAAGGAATTGGCTAGTAGGCTCCATTGAATTTGGCTTTACCAAACCTACACACTTAGGTGTATTGTAAATTGAATTAAATTGATTTAATTTGGTTCTACTGTGATGAAAGATAACTCACTTTTTCGGGCAGAGTGAGACTTGGTCTTGACTGTCACCCCAAGACCAATGTAAAAGACATTCCTATTTCTTTATATTTATATTTTTTTTTTTTTTACTTCCACTCACAAGTTTTACCCAAACTTACAGAAATTAGAGTAGATCTGATTGCTAGTTATCTGATGTAGATAGCCTTTTTATGTTTCTTTACCCCACTTATAATTGGGACAATTCAAAAGTTAAACCCCAATATTTCCACTCAAGCTAAACACACAGAGACACTGAAATGTACAAGCCTCCACAAATTTCCCCCCACATACATTGTATTCCCAAGACAAATGCCTCTCTGGCCCCCTATCCTCTTCCAAATAGCTGGGCTCCTCCCCCTTATTAACCCAATAGTCTAACAGAACATTTCCGTTAATCGCCTTCTTTCAGGAGCCAATCTGAGGAAGTTTTGAGGGAATCTCCCCCACAAGTTCTCCCTCCCCCTTCCCCTAAAATAATCCATTCATCCACCTCTCCCATGCTCGGCCGATCTGGCTCAGGCCCTCCCACGCCCCTGACCCCACGCAAGAAAGCCACTGTGCCGAGTGAATACCAAGACACAGTACCAGGAGAGTTTGAGGAGAAGATTAAGCAACCCAAGTCTTCAGCCATGTCACAGAGTAGTGCACAGGACTCTCGACCCCAGACCCCTGTCAGTGACTACTCCCGGAAGGACTTGACCCCTCGTCCCTCTCCTAAACTAACACGACCGAGTTCCAAGATCTTCGAAAGGGTGAGAGTTTTTGAAGAGCGCAGAAGAAGCATCGACAATCCTGAGGGGTCAATCTCTGGACGCTCTTGGGCTGGGTTTAACAGAGCCCCTTCCATTGACTCTGATGATGGAGGGAGTCGTCTAGGGATCTCAAGAGAAAGTTCCAAGGAGGACCTCCATGAAGCTTTGAAGGCAGATGCAGAGCAGAGAAGATCAATGTTCAGGCAGAGAGCTGCTTCTCTGGAGGACAGACCTCGCTACTCTCAGAAAGTTCAAGACATTGAGCACAAGTTCACAGAAGAGCTCCAGCGAATCAAGAAGCTTGTGGGGAAACCACATATGAAGAAGTCCTTCTCTACTGATCAGCTCTCCACTTTTCACAGGGGCAGGCAGCCCATGAGAAAACTGGAGCCCATCCCACCTCAGGTGCTTCAAAAGCTACAGGACCGGGAGCGTGCTCAGCAGGAGCAAGAGAAGAGAATGAAAGAGCAAGCCATAGACAAATCACCACAGGTGCAAACACGGCAGGTTCAGCAACAGGAATCATTGTTACAGGAACAAGTTGTGCGAGAGAGGTCACCCATGACAACTAAAACAATTAACCAAATGGGAGAGGAGCCTTCACCTCCAGAAGGTATGTCACCATCTGAGTTACCTGGACAAAGGTCTCCAAGACTAATGCGTGGACCTAGATCAGTTGCTGAGAACCCTCGAAGATCTCCAATTGTGGAAATCACCTCTGTGACTGATGAGCGCCCACACTCACCTCGCAGAGCAAGAGCAGAGTCGCCATCCAGAAATGTCCTGGAGATGACATTACGCAAGGTGGAACCAAGACCTGCAAGTCCACTCATAAAGAGGGTAGGTCATGTCCAGGAAGTCACACCAGTCCACATAGAGGATGAAACTGTACATAGAAAAACACCCATAGAGATCACTCTGAGAAAGCTGGACAGAAGACCTGAAAGTCCTCTTGTGCAGGGTGAAATCAGTGCAGTACAAGAGTGTCCTGTCCAGGCACCACCTCTTAAACCTCCAAGGGTTTCACTCACCTCCTCTAAAGAAGAGAAAATGGAGATAGATGTGACTCCTCTAGCACCAGCCCTAAAGATCACTATCCCACAGATTATTGTTGAAGAAGAGCCAATGGAGACAGAAACTTCTGTACCTCCACACAGTGATAAAACAAGCAAAAATGTCACTTCCAAAGAGGAAAAACCACAGAGAGTGAGAGGGAGGGGACGTAAACAAAGACCCATGTCTCCTGAATTAGGTGGGTATGTTGTGTTTATTCATGAATGATTTTCATTTAACAAAATAATTTGTGTGCAATAGTCTGTGATTTAAAATATTAAATGTCTAAGTGGCATATTCTGACAAGTTATAACATTCAGTGAGATATTGAATTTCTGGCTTGACAAGATTTACTTTTCTAGTTACAATCCTCTATTCAGACTGAAACAAATTGATAATGACAAAGTCATGTCTATTATCTATTAATTCCTCAACAAGTCCTGGCAATTGGTCAGTGTATTACTTTATGTACTAAACCAACCAGGAGCAATCCTTGGATATGGATCAGAATTTGTGTATTACAAGCTCTGTCCAAAATGTATTCTTAAAAGACGTGTAACAAGTAATCTTAAAAGATACGTGGGATTGGAAACACCTACCTCTGTTAAAAGTGACTGTAATAAGCTGTAGCCTAGCATACTTAAAATGCAGTTAGCGGTAGCTAATGGAAAGTTCTGCCCAGGGCAAATCAGAAGGTTATAAATTCAAATCCAGTTACCACCAAGCTGCCGCTTCTGGCCCTTGAACAAAGGCCCTTGATAAAGTCGCTTTGGATAAAAGCATCTGCCAAATGAATAAGTATAAATGCAAAATATATTTCTGTTGCAATAACATGCCTATCCTCATATTTACTTTTACAGAATCTTCCGATGACTCCTATGTGTCAGCAGAAGAAGACCCTCTAGAGGCCCCACTGTTTGAGTTGCCTCTTCAGGACATGGTAGCATCCACTGGTGCTGAGGTTTTACTGAAGTGCATCATCACTGGCAATCCTTTCCCTGAAGGCAAGTTCTTCCTGTTAACCTTTTGAAGACTACCAAAAAAAAGCTTAAATGTCTGACATGACTGCAGACCTTTAATTCCATATTATTTAATTCCAAAGCTAAAACTGTGCCAGTCACTGAATATAAATAGGCTTACATGTATGAGTTTTAATATCTAGTGACATGGACGTGGAACAATGTGGAAATAAAGAACAGTCCCACACATGTGGTGAAAGTGGAAGGAGAGAGGCACTCTCTTCTCATCAAATGGACAAAGCCAAGTGATGCTGGTACATACACCGTAACAGCTACAAATGAGGTGGGCAAGGCTTCCTGCAGCGCCACCCTCTTTATCAAACCAGGTAAGTGCTTACTTTTAGGCAGCCTACCAGGCCTGTCAAGAATAATGTGTCACTCATTGAAGTTGTTTTCTGATGACAAGGCAGAGACGTTATACTAAACTAAATTCTTCATTCTGGCATGACTTGTCCAGAACATAACATGATTACAAGCCCTTTTTCTGACACCACCCTGGAGTCAGAAATCTCATCAGTAATATATTTAGAAAGTCTGACACTGATGTGTATTGTGCACCCCACAGAGAAGCATGCCATCTTTAAACCTTCTTTTAGGGTTCTTGAGAAGCTGTCTTTGGAAATGCATTTTAAAGGATACTTTGCTTTTTCGTTCTACTTTCTTGCTCTCTCTTGCTCTTCCTTGTGTATTCATGGAAAAGACTATTTGAAAAGCAGAGAAAGGTGACATACCATTACATCACTGATCCTCAGAGTTCAGTACTTTCTATATTCCCAGCTGAGGGGGAGGCATTTTGGAGGGTGATGTGGGGAATTTTAGCACCTCTGGTTATTTCAGTGGGATTAAAGGACGAAACAGTGAGTCATTTCACCAACCTACGTTCCTATAGGTCTGGGTTAGCAGCTCGGTGCTGGTGATAAACTCATCCCTGGAGGGAGTTAGTTACTAATTTAGATTGAATGCTTTCCTGTTTATCTTCCTACTGACACTTTCCATTTAAGTAAGCCCTTTGCTTTCTTTCTCTAGACTTATATCTGTGCGTGTCTTGCATCCCCTCCTTCTTTCCCCTCACTCTCTAACCTTAGCTCCATAGTAATAGTTACCATAGCAACCATAGCAAAAGACTGTTGTTTGAAAATCGCACAGCCATGCCCAGGGTATTTTTTTTTAACTAAACGTTTGCTTTATTACTGTTTGTGTTCTCTTCATTTGCTGTTTTGTTGGTGTGGATTTTATACAAACGCACACAAGCAGCTGGACAAATTAGAAACACACCGACTGATGCTACACACCTCTAGTACTCGTTTAGCCTGGATGTTTAAAAGCTTCAAACAAGCTGCAACAGCACTTTGCAGTAGCTCTCATTACAAAGTGTTATCTAAATGACATCTGCACTCAATCCTCATTAATTAACTGCAGCAAAGATGTTTCTCTTGAATTCATTACATAGCTTTTAAGATGCATGTTGCAGTGTTGATGATAAAAGGTGGCACTTAAAGGTAAACCAATTCACAAACAAAATAGAATGAATATGTAAATGGACTTGAAATGGAATAAAATTGCAAATTGTCAGGAAATGTGGTCATGATCATCTGCATAGTGATTCTGCTTGAACAGAGTTAAAATACAATTCATCCATCTGCCTATAATTCAACTTTCATTCTCTGTCACAATCATTTGTGTATCAATCCCATTTTGAATAACAGACTGACGGGAACATTTACATAAAATCATGTGAGATACAGCTAGAATCTCTTGTGCAATCTGTCAGTGTGCTGAAGTTCTTATTTGCAATTTACTTTATATAATCTGAATATATACGTATAATGATCTGATGATGATTTGGTAGTAAGGGCCCCATATTCTTACTAGTAAATATGACATTTACTGCAACATTTTCTGGTGAAATGAACCACCACATAGTGTATCTGCAAGCACTTTATGTTTTACCTTATGACCCGAATTTAGTCAAACAAAATCTTCCTTTCACAGTTTTTTAAAACAATAGTATCGATCTACTGAAATGGCACCATACTGCCTCTGCTAGGACTGAACCGCATACTGTAATATATAAATAGGATGGTTGCTATGAGAAACATGGTATGGCTGTCTCTTCTACTGAAATAGTCCTTAATGGGAGCCAGGAGGAGCTCTGCATGTATAGTGTGTTTGTGTGTATGCACGGCTGCTTGGAAGGACTTCTGCAAATGATTCTTAAAATGAAGACTGAGATAAAAAAATAGATAATTGTTGTAAATGGTGACAGGATTTAACCACAGTACTGCATTTGTCTGGCCACCAGTGGGACAGGTAAGTGTGAGACCGTTCTAAAACTAAATTTCATGTTAAAGAAAGGTACGGTAACTGAAATGGATAGAATACCCAGTTGATATTGTATTGGTTTTTGCTTGTATGTTGATAACATTTGTTTACTGATTAAAAAGGTATTATTCTTGTAGTAAGTGTTTGGGTGCTTTACAAATGTTCTAGCTTAGCAGTGATAATCACATGCTGGTTGCTGTAATATATACTGTGTACAAGGTGGTAAGCAGAACCCTGTAAGTGCTATCTATTTATTCCCACTGCAAACTCACAGGATCTGCTCTGAACCCAACAGCATGGGCTTTCTGACAGTAAAACCACTAGTTTGCCAATTAAATTAACCAAAACGCTTATTATTCTTATGAACATCATTATTTATAGTGTGTAGGCCAAAGATATGGAGGAAGCAATGGTTTTTAAAGGTTTTTAAATATTTTACAATGAAGTCAATTTTCCACCAATATCACAAGACCTTTACTGAAAAGAAGTTTTGCCATTTTTCCAAAATATTTCATTGGTTTGTTTATAGCATTTGGCATTTTATATATGGCAGTTTCTTACATTAATATGAGATTTTTTTAGATAAATAATTATTTAACTATTAATAAACTCCTAATTTAACACTCATTATTTAATGTTCAGAGACACCTGAATCTGATAATAAGGTGTATATCAGGCAAAATGAAAAAATAAATTAGAATCTAGTTAATTGTGTGATATTACTGCATTAAATGAAACCTTTTTGTTTTATGGTATTAATGTTGCTTTCACAATTTTGCTTGTAGTGTATATCTGTGCTTTGTATATATTTTCTTTATTTACAGTATACTGAATAATAGCAATTACTGCAAGTGAAGGTCAATATTACATTTTATTTTAATATTAGTATTTTTGAGAGACCTATGATTTGTTTCATTATTACTAACTACTGATATATATGAACAACACAGAAACTTTAAAATAAGCTAGAATCATACATTATATCCCCAGAGCTCATTTGTCCATCTCTGATTCCCATCACCAAGATGGACAATGTTTCATAAAAGTACTGAGCTGAATCTCCACATTGTCACACTGTGAGATTGGATTTGGCATTACCTGATTCATCCTATCCTCAACCATCCACAATGCAGAGGGCCTCTTTTTATTTAACCTTTTCGTCTTTAGCTTCCTTCTATTCGAGTCCTCTCCTCTCACCAAGATCAGATTCAAAAGCCTGTCTAACAGAAACAGGATAGGATCCAGCACAATCCCTGCTAGTCTGTGTGAATTTTACACTTCAGTGAACTTGTGTGGCTAGAATGGGTTTTTCTGCTTGACAGTGGTTAGGGAATAGTAGTGAGATTACAAGTAGAACATTGAAGATTGTGTAATGTGATGTATGGATATTAAACCAGTTTATATTATAAAGCCATTCATAAATGTATTAGTTAGCATGTGTGCCGTGCATCTATAGTGTTAAGTAAACAATGAAATATCCACATTTCATTATTTGAGCCAAATTCAGAACTGAATTTCATTTCTTTCAAGCACTAAGTGCTAATCTTGCACTAAGACTCTCTGCTAAAACCCTAAATAGACTGCAACATATTCAAAATTCAGCTGCTGGAGTACTTACACATACCAAAAGTTCAGCAAACATTGCTTCTGTACTCCAAGAGTTACACTGGTTACCCATCACAGAGAATCCCTCCATCTCTCTGAGTGCCTGACATCAATACTGACATCAGTGGGGGGTTGGGGGGGCCATCCCACAAGACCTTCATAACCGAACTTCCTTCTCCCAAAACAATAGTCAAAGAGAACTTAAAATATACCTTTTTGCCAGCACATTTCTCTTTCTTCTTCCTGCTAGTCTTTGGTCCACTCTGGAGTCTGCTTTTTTGTACAGCGACCTTGAATTAGAAAGGTGCTATAAAAATTCAATGCCGTATTATTATTATCTTGACTGTATTTTAAATATGGACTTATCTGAGATTGATGTGTCTTACCCTCAGAGCCTAGCCAAGATGTGAGGGGCAACCTTGGTGTTCCCATGGACATCAGTAGCCCCATCACCTCTGATGAGGAGTACCTCAGTCCCCTGGAGGAGGCCATGGATTTCATAGGATCATCCTACCGTGGTCCTGAACCCCGGAAGATCATAGACGCTCGGTTTAAAGAGCCCCCTGCTTTTCAGGTGAATGGTCTTATTAGCTTTGGACATTTAAGTAATGCAGGGTTGAATTAACAATCATATAAAGTGTGCATATAAAACTCAGTTCAACACTGTAGCATCAGCAATTTGCTTTTAGGTTATTGTGATATATTCAGTATAAAATGTGTCTCAGTATGATTGTATCATATTTACAGGCTACAGTAGGAGATCAGACAGTCACAGAGGGACAAGAAGTGATCATGTCTGTCCGAATGACTGGCCAGCCTAAACCAATGCTCTATTGGTAGGTTCTGTCATTCAATCATAGTAGGAAATATTAGTGGCACTTCATCTACTGGTGAAAGCTACAACATAATGGCTGTTTAGACAATAATCTTTAAAAAGGAAAGTGTCATGCTCATACATTCACCATCCACTTTAATAAGAACTCCTGTACACCTGCACATTTATGCAGTTATCCAAACATTCAGTCAAGTGACAGCAGCACAATGCATAAAATCATGCAGATACAGGTCAAGAGCTGGGATTTTCACACAACAGTCTCTAGAGCTTACACAGAATGGTGCAAAAAAAAACAAAAAAATATCCTGTTAGCAGAACTGAAGCTCCTTATTGATGAGAGAGATCAGAGGAGAATAACCAGACTGGTTTGAGCTGACAGGAGGTCTACAGCAACTCAAATAATCACTCTTTACAACCATGGTGAGCAGAAAAGCATCTCAGAACACACAACACTTCAATCCCTGAAGTGGATGGGCTACAACAGCAGAAGACCAAATCAGGCTCCAGTCCTGTCAGCCAAGAACAAGAATCTGTCATGGGCACAGACTCACCAGGACTGGACAGTTGAAGACTGGAAAAAGACCATGACAATATTTTTGAAAGGTGATCTTCAAATGTCCAGTTTCTGAGAGCCTATGCCCAATGTACCCTCAGATTCCTGTTCTTGGCTGACAGGAGTAGAACCCAGTGTGGGCTTCTGCTGTTGTAGCCCATCCACCGCAAGTTCGATGTTTTGTGCATGCTGAGATGCTTTTCTGCTCACCATGGCTGTAAAGAGTGATTATTTGACTTACCATATATCCTTCCTGGCAGCTTGAACCAAGAGTGATTATTTGGCAGCTTGAACCAATCTGGCCATTTTTCTCTGATTTCTCTTATCAACAAGGTGTTTCTACCCACAGAACTGTTGTACACTCATTTTTTTGCTTTTCACACCATTCTGTGTAAACTCTAGAGACTGTCGTGTGTGAAAATCCCAGGAGATCAGCAGTTTCTGAAATACTCAAACCAGCCCATCTGGCACCAACAACCATGCCACGGTTAAAGTCACAGAGATCTCATTTTTCTCCATTCTGATGTTTGATGTGAACATTAACTGAAGCTCTTGACCTGCATCTGCATGATTGTATGCATTGTGCTGCTGCCACTTGATTGGCTAATTGCATAACTGTCTACAAGTGTACAGGTATTCCTATTAAAGTGGACAGTGAGTGTAGATGAGAGTATTTTAATGCTATTTAATATTCTAAAATATTTTATTAATACTTGTTCTATTTCAATTAATTTAACATATTCAGCTGCAATATTTGTGAGCTTAATCAAAATTTGGTAATTGGACATTAAAATGTAATTGTATAGTAACTTTTGTAATCATAGGTTTAAACACTAATAATATATTTATTTATTTCCTCATTTATTTGTTTCTGTGTTTGTATAGCATTTAAAAAGATTAACCTATTATAGGTACTATATGGATCTATTTTCAAACTTTCTTGTACAGCAATGTAGCATAATCTAACATATAAATCCTGTTTTTTTCCTTCAAATCTAGGCTGAGGGACAGAGTAACCATAAAAACAGGTCCTCGACACATCGTCCGTGAGACAGAGGACGGCAACTGTGAGATGATAATAAAATCAGCTGTGAAGTCTGATGCTGGTGTGTACACCTGCAAGATCATCAACGAGTACGGCACCAAACAGTGTGAGGCCAAATTAGAGGTGAAAGGTGAGGGCCTTATCTTATAATACGAGCCTGTGCACTCCATAAACACAGAATTATAATCCATCATCATAATTATAGAAGCCACTGAGTCCTGAAAATTCTGTGGTCAATCATCAGGAGCATATATTCTTCTTAAAATAGTCACCTGCAGGCTGAAAAGCATAAACAAGGTCCCAAAAGGTTTTAGTTTTTATTTATACTAGCACATGCTAATACCTGTGGATTTGCACCATAAGGTTGAGCATATTTTACAGACCAGTTGTTTGTGTGTCTGTGTGTGGACATGGAGAAGACCTACTTCTCACCATGTCTGCTTTAATTACAGCCAATCTGCTCTAGGTTGTGGTGCAGTAAGGTCAAGAGCCTCTTCTCTTCCCAAACACACACTTCACATCAAAACTGCACTGAAGAGTGGTTTTTCTCTCACAGCGCCATCTGATTAGAATAATGATCATTGAAACTGCATTACCCATAGGTTTCTCCACACAGATAGTTTAATGATGTTCTTCAGAATTTCTGTCAAAAAAGGACACTTTGTATTAGGGATGCATGGATACCATTTTTTCCAGACTTATGTATGAGTGCAAGTATGAGTACTTGTCGATAACCTCAGCAACATCATTGAACATTTTATTTAACACTGTTTATGTTTCCCCAGTTTAAATAGCAGCCATCAAAAGCTCAGATGTGGGTGTTCATGCACTTAGGCCGTTAGACTCGCTCTTTATAACGTTAGCTAGTTGATTTTAAATGAATTGCATTAGCTAGCTACATTAGTTAACTTGGCTCAAGTAGAGTTGCAGTGGAGAAGAGCATGTTTTGTTTCACTTCGGAAAAGGATTTGTGTACAGCTGTAAATAAAGTATTAAAGTTTGTAGACACCTGACCGTCACATCCATATGTGCTTGTTGACCATCCCATTCCAGATGTAGCCTCCCTTTGCTGTTATAATAACCTCCTCCTTCTGGGAAAGCTTTCCACTTGATTTTGGAGTGTGGCTTTGGGGATTTGTGATCATTCAGCCATAAGATCATTAGTGAGGTCAGGAACTGATGTTGAGTGAGGAGGCCTGGGGTGCAGTCAGCATTCAAATTCATCCCAGTGGTGTTCAGTGGGGTTGAAGTCAGGACTCTGTGCAGGTCACTTGAGTTCTTCCACTCCAGCCTTGGCAAACCATGTCTTCATGGACCTTGCTTTGTGGATAGGGGCACTGTCATGCTGGAACAGGTTTGAGCCCCTTGGTTCCTGTGAAAGGAACTCTTAATGCTACAGCATAGAAACATATTCTAGACAATTGTGTGCATTCAACTTTTTGGCAACAGTTTGGGGAAGGGCTACATATGGCTGTGATGGTCAGATGTCCAAAACCTTTGGCTATATAGTGTATTTGTGATGTGCTTGGTGCTTCTTATGCCAGAAGGTGAGACTGAGGTGATTGGTAAGAGGTGATTGGCGAGACTGTTAAAGCAGTTACAATTATTTTTAATAAGAGAAAATAATTTAACAATCTCAAACATGAGGGATAAGGGTCAGGTTTGGCTTTGAGCTCCTAAAACAAAAGAGCTTCTTTTATCACTCACCACTTTTCCGGTAATGTTCAATATCGTATTAGTGAGGAATCCTACACAGAAGAAGTGGAGCCAGCAAATTGTGGACTCAAAGTTCCAGAATGAAATACAGTTATACGATGCACTTTTTAGCGCCGTTAGCGCTGAGACTCTATGAGATGACTAGCACAATGCCATTGACGGTATTAACATTAAAGTTTATAATTTTATGTTACTTTGTTTACTATGTTTGCTTTATGTTAATGATGGTATTAACAAGAAAGTAATAGCATGAAAGTTAAAGCTTTGGAATAAAACTCAGACGCCATTGAAGATGACATGTTAATGGACATTAAGGATAACATGCATGTCGTTCAGCGTAATTTTTTTTCTCAACAATTATGTTTAATTGCTTTAATTGTTTCTATTTAATTTTGTTATTATTTTTTTGCTACATTTGAGAGCAAGTAATCTCTAATTATGTAAGCTAGTGAGCAGCAGATTACATCTTATTGTGGGGTAAAGACATCAGTGGAATCAGATTTGTGTGTATGTGTGTGTGTATCTTTCCATGTTTTTTCATTCTTGGCTGAAAAACTTTATTACCCTATGCCAAAATAAATATGTATCAAAATTTGGGAATTAGAAGTCCTCTCTGTTAGAAATATGAGATTGTAAGCACCTCATAGAAGTAATGTGATTTGTGCTTGCCTCCAGACAAATACTGCTGTGAACAAAAACATTCAGGAAGTATTCAAGACTGCACCTCAAACAGAATACTACTTAATTAATAGTATGTGAAATAGTAAAGACACCAGTGGTGGTGTATTTATTTCACATTCTATTTAGTATGGTAGTATTCAGGTTTGAATAAAGTCTAGGTATTCCAAGTAATTAAACAACAATTAAAATATTAGCACGGTGGTGCAGCAGGTAGAGTTGGCTCCACACAGCTACAGTTTAATCCTGAGCTTGGGTTACTCTCTGTGTAGAGTTTTGCGTGTTCTACCATGTCTGTGTGGGTTTCCTCTGGGTTTTCCAATTTCCACCGACCTCCCAAAAATATGCTGGTATGTGGATTGGGTCTAAATTGCGACTAGCTCTGTGTGCGTGTGTGTGTGTGTGTGTGTGTGTGTGTGTGCGTGTGTGTGACCTGTGATGGACTGGTGTCCTATCCGGGGTGTATTGCCTCACAGTCAGTGTTCCCGTGATTGTCTCCAGATCCTTTACAGCTAGGCTGGTTATCATTTCAGAAGCTTGCTAATTACATGAATGGTAGAAGCCAGACTTTCGTTCTATCTAGGACATGATGCTGTATGACACGTTGCTGTACGACACATCTGTGATTACGTATAACATATATTTTAATATTTTACCACAATAAAAACATATTCCAAAATGTAGGGCTCGTTTCCTGAAAAATCAGATGCACTTCACAGGAATGCATTAAACTCAATGCAAGGTCATTAGCATAGGTTATTAGCAGACCAGATCTACCTTGCCTGCTGTGGTAGTTGACAGTTTTCAGGCTCTTAGCCAAGCTCCATTTGCTCTGACAAGGACAATTTTCTATGATAGACAAATTATCCATGGACTTGCTCTCTATGCTAAAGTGTAAGATTCTGTAATTGAATCAACCAGGTTTAACAAGTGCATAAGTGCTACTAACCAACATTTGGACATCACTGTCATCTCGGCTTGTTTCTGATGCACACCTAGGCTAAATTAGCATAGCCAAACCACCAACATGAATGTTGTGGGGAGGTAAGAAGAGACTGGAGAACCCAGAGGAAACCCACCCTGGAGCTGTGAGGAGGCAATGCTACCTGTGGCCCACCATGCACCCCTGTCTTACCAAACAAACATAAATGTTCAATGACCATCATACAAAACCAATTTTTAATCAAAATCCCTTGTATGTCATCTCCTCCATCCTCTGTACTCATCTTCCAGCCGCTCCAGTAGAACCTGGCCTGGCCATAGTGCGGCCTCTCAGGGATGTGATGGTGAAGGCGGGAGAGTCAGTGCTGTTTGAATGCCATGTGATTGGACCACAGGACGTGGATGTAGACTGGCTGTCGGATGGGAAGCTTATCCAGCCAGCACTTCTGAACTGTAAGATGCACTTTGATGGGAAGAGGTGCAGATTGATGCTCAACTCAGTGCATGAGGACGACAGTGGCACATATACCTGTAAACTGAGCACAGCCAAAGGTAAGCATCTCCAGACATGACATCATGGTAGAAAAATGTAGGACGTGCAGGCTTTTGTCCATTCTTAATCGCTTTGTGCCGGTTTTGGGTGGTTAGAGCATTGGATGTTTGGCATTTCAGCTTGTGCTGTTTAAACTGGATATTTGTCCAATTAGATAGATCAGAGCACTAATCTTTGCAGTGCCATGACTCTCCAGACCTGAAACTGGTGATTAGTACTCAACGACTGACCTTCATTATTGAATTGTTCTCATTATCATACTGATTACCATTGCTTGTCTTCTGCAGAGGAACTAACCTCATGTGCCCAGCTGAAGGTCATTGCCTCTGTTGAGCCACTGTTTACCCGAAAGCTGGATGTGTTGGAGGTGATCGAGGGTCGAAATGCACGATTTGACTGCAAGGTCAGTGGAACGCCACCACCTGTGGTCACCTGGACTCACTTCGGTAAGAGGCTTTTCCCATGAGAAACTGTTATCAATTAGTTAAGCACCTAACTATACCGCGGACATCTGTGTGTTTTCTTCTCCTAGACAATCCATTGGTAGAGAGTGAGGACTTTCGCATCCTGAAGGAAGGTGGCCGGCATTCGTTGGTTATCTCCCATGTGAGCAGTGAGGATGAAGGGTTCTACACAGTGGTGGCCAAGAACACACATGGCAAGGCCGAATGTTCAGCAGAGCTCTATGTACAGGAACCCCGGCCAGCTATGTCATCTCAGATGTAAACTCTTCTTGTTTAACTTCATTACATGTATATACAGTAGAAGCATTTAACTGGGAATTAGGAAGTGGGATAGCCCTGCTTTTTCTTGATCCCAGCAATGGCACTTATTTATGAAGTGGGATACTTCTTATTTTCCTGTTTTCAGCTCTCTAAGAGCTTTATCATTTTAATAGAGTTTTGTGTGCATCGCTGTGCCGTGAATGCACTTGGCAATTTATGGGTGATTAGTATTTATCATGGGGGAGTGTTCAGAAAAAAAAAGACTTTCTGGTTTCTCAGTTTTCTCTGTCTTGTTAACTTCAAATAATAGAAAAAAACAGAGACTGGTGAGGGAACGACTGTTTATAACTGCTATAGCGCTAACTCGTTCCACAGCTGGTCCACAATATTATTTTAACTATAAACTGCTAACATGTATGTGTTGTTTTTAATGAATTTAAAATTGTAAGTGCTGGAAATTTTTTGTTATTGGAAAATAATCAACTTTGGGGTGCTAACATTAAATAGATAAATGAATTTGATGAAATTATTAACATTTTCTTCAAATTATAGGACCAGAGCTTGGCAACTGCCGTTCACATACACCAAAAGTGACAGAGCTCCGCTTTATCACACCCCCTTACTGCTCAGCATTAATACTTTGTTTATGTTGCTGTCAAATATCTATTAACTAAGAACGTTATCTTCTACAGTCAGCTATAGTTCATGCAAATTATTGTTTGATTCTCATTACTTGTGTTTATACTGTATGCCAAACACCAACAGATTTTGTTTAGACTTGGAATTAAATATTTGCAGTTTATTCATCATGCTTTCTGCTTGACTATCTTTCACTCTCCAACTCCCATTAGGGCTAAGTTAGAGAAGATGCCATCCATTCCCGAGGAGCCAGAGGTTCCTGAGAGCGAAGTGGAGCGTTTTACCATGCCTGACTTTGTGAAGCCACTGTACGACCTGGATGTTGTCGAGGGTAAAGAGGCCGTGCTGAAGTGCAAAGTGGCCGGCCTGCCATATCCCACCATTTCTTGGTTCCACAATGGCAAGAAGATTGAAAGCACTGAGGACAGGAAGATGACGCAGTGTGAGCCATTGCAATATTTCAGTCTTCTGCATGGAGGTCAGAGCGTCAGTCAAACTCTGAGACTGCAGTCTCAGGTCGAAATGAGTGTCAGGAGATGAAATTTACAGATTATTCTACATGCCGGCCTGACTGTCCTTCTTAATACCCTCTGGCTTCTTTTCTCTTTGAAACTGCCTTAAATTTATCACTTGTAATCACTCTTTATCTCTCTTAAGCAGTTCTAATTCTTTTTTTTCTTCATCTGCAGTCAGAGATATCCACAGTCTTGTCATTCGCTCTGTCTGCCATGCCCACGGTGGTGTCTACAAGAGCGTTATTTCCAACAAGCTGGGAAAGGCCACATGTTATGCCCATCTGTATGTAACAGGTGAGAGAAATGCCATCACTTATTCAATATTATATGCCTGGTATGCCTCATATGCACTGAATTTGTCTGGCATATCTCTAGTTCAGTAGGATGCTGGTTGGGCTAGAGGATGGCAGGGAATACTGATCAGTAATGCTTAACATTCAGGGAAAAAGTATTGGGAGAAGTGTTAACCCTTTTCTACCTACATTAAGGCATTTATACCTTATTTATACAGTACCATAATATCAGGAATGGTCAATTTCCAGATTCAGCACAACCTTAGCTGAGATTAAAATATTCAAACATTGGTCTAAATTGTTGTTAATCTATTAACTAATTAGGGGTGTAATGCAATGCCACTATCTGTATCTGCATCTAAGTGCTCCAAATATTTGCATCTGTAACTGTATTTGGATTTAAACCTGAAGTGGGTGGGGCTTAAACCATAAAGAAATAGAGATGTGCGTAGGAATGCTCATGCAGTTATTATTTTTGTCTGTACATGTCTGCAACATTTTCTAAAGAAATTATGTTGGTTCTGTTTCCCAAAATATCAGAAAGAGAACCTGTCTACATTGTCGAAGTGGGCTTTGCTAGTAGCCTAATATCTCTAATTTCATGCAAAACAAGTTGTATCTCCCTTACATGAAGAACTAAGAAGTAGCAACAAAAGATGACATGAAAGTATAAAATGTTAATATTAATTATTGATTAAATATTATCATTAATTGTTAAACCAGTCAAACCAGACAATTATAGAAGATTAAGTTTAATAATATCTACCTGGATGTGATGAGTAGTGTTTAGATATTTTTATACAGGATCTACATAACAGCATGCTTTTTGTTTTTGAACAAATGAAAAGTGTAATGTATAAAATCAGTAACAATGTCAATTGGGTTAAGGCTTTATAGCACTTTATAGTTTGTAAAAGGAAGTTTCCAACCATATAATATTATTTCACATGCTTGGACTAATTTACTGAAAAGAACTGCACTTGAGATACAAATACCATATAAGTACAACTGTGGCCTGGATTTCTTGATCCTCTGATTATCATCGCAGAGAGGAAAAGTGGTCTTTCTAACATCCTAGAGCCAAATCCTTTAATGAGACAGACAACCCTAAAATCTATGCTTGATCCTCTCTGCATCCACTCTCTAAAAGATAAGGCTGTCAGTTCATTTGAGGAATAGACCACATGTCTGGGTTTATGTGTGTCTTACTCAGGATTTTTCCTCTCATCTCTTTTGCAGACGTTCTTCCCGATCCTCCAGATGGAGCACCAGTAATTGAGTGCATTACTGGCAAGACTGTCACTCTTAGCTGGAAGAAGCCCAAACGGCTGGACCCATCAATTGGTACTCTCGCTACACCATCTACACTCATATGGATGTGCACTACTAATTTATTTTGCTGTCATTCCTTCATGAATATAGGCCGCACACATTGCCCCATCTTTGATAGATTTGGAGTGGAGTATTAATTCACTGTCTTCAATATGCATATTCCTGTAAAAGATAGTTTAGCTGTCAATTGTTCTTGTATTCATGTCACCCTCATGTTCACTGCTGTGACTTTCTCTGTTATGAATTCAAAATTCCCTTATTTTAAATAGCCACTATCCCTTTGCTGCCTTGACTGATGTGTGATGTAGTGCAGGGGCATTCAATTAAAATTTGTAAAGGTCCAGTTAAATGAAAAATAAATTGTTTACAATCGTCTGGATAAATAACTAACATTTCTGAATGTTGACAACAGTTACCTTTTAATACTTTACCATTAATGATTAGTTTGAGGCAATAAATAAGACAATTTAAACTGGTTATATTTTGATGCTTCACATTATCACTTTTGACTAATGCGATGGACTCAGATGAGATACATTGATTTTGAATTTGATATAGACAAAAAGAAATGCATGCTTCTACTTTTTTAAACAAGCCATGTCTTCAGTTCACTAATCAGAAAAGTGAGGGTAAATAAAATGAAAAATCCGAAAAAGTCTGCGAAAACTCCTCTTTCTGACCAAATGTCTCTTGATGAGCTGCTTTCAGCTTAATAATTTAGATAATTAAAAAAAATAATTTTGTCATTTTAAAAATAATTTAATAATTTTGATTGGCCGCAACAATGGATCTGCTACAAAAGCTGCATTGGTTCATGTTTCGTAAACTAATGCTAAACTATATGTTTATACGTTTATAAGTACTCAGTTCAATCCACTTAAATACTTTGCTGGATCCACATCTGGAACATGGTCCACCAATTGACAACCCCAATATAGGTGGTCTGATCAAGGAAAGGATGAAAATGTTGTTTTAATCTATTTCCTGGTTCCAGATCCCAGCACCTTGATGTACGCTGTCCAGCAACAGGCCTTGGGCTCTATACAATGGACAATAATCGCTTCCAGCCTAAAGCAGACCTCCTACACTGTCACATCACTATCCAAGGGTGTCCGCTATGCCTTTAGGGTCCTATCAATCACCAGCAAAGCCTTTAGCAAGCCGTCTCCAGCCACAGACACAGTGCAGCTCATAGACAGAGGTAAGCACACACAAACATATTAGTGAGTTGTTATTTCAGTATAATTATAATATGTTTGTATCTTTTCCTGCAGGTCCATATCTCAAGGAAGCCCCAGTTATTATTGACAAGCCAGACATTGTATATGTGGTGGAGAATCAGTCAGTCAGCATTACGGTCACTCTTAACCATGTCAATGCAGCTGTCACCTGGAAGATGTGAGTTATCTGTTCAATTATACAAACATGCCTTGGGTCTATAAAGCTATTTCTAAAGATCTGCCTTATAAGTAATTTCAGGTCTAACCCAATTGGAAAATAAATTGGTTCCACTGAAAAGCTTAATTGAGAGGATGTGGTTTGGGTCAAAACTCTGCAGGGACATTTCTATGACTCATTCAAACTTGCCTCTTTTTTCAGAATATTAACATACCTGAATACAGGCTGCAGTGGCTTTAACTCTTTCAAGCATACCATTTAAAGTCTTTCCACTTTTGTATGCTTCTGTGTTTTGCATGATCACAGTGTCATTTTTGACAAATTCATCACATATTACTGTAAACAGTATAACCCCAGATTCAATACAACCTCGGATAATGATATGTCACACAAGATGTCCCCCTAACCCCAACTGTCACCACTATTTTCACCACATAATTAGAGTCTGAATTTGTATATATTTTCTACACTTAGGGGAAAAAGGTAAAATTAGGAATTGTCACTGAGGCGGTATCATTCAGTAGATATCTTTTGTTGCTTTAATTAGAAGATCATAACCACGTAGGGACATCAGTAATACTTAATTGGACACTAATTATACCCTTTACTTTTTAGGACACATTTACATTAAAACAAAAATGTACCTTTACAGAATCTACTTTTATGATATTGTTTTCTTGTTTAAATCATCACTCTATATATGACAACATGACAGAGCAAGCAATGCATCAGACAGCAGGACATACAATATGTGTGGTGGCCTGAGGAAACCCTTCAGATAGTGAAAACTTTGACATTTTCTTCTATATATAGTTATTGAAAATACAGATCTTTTAACTGAAATATGCTCCACTTTTGCTCAAGGACAAGTACATTTATAGTATTTTGAACTGAAACAGTATAACTGTACTCAAACAATACATCAGAATTTTCTGCACACTGCAGTAAATTGTAGCTGTGGTAAAACTGGCTGCTGTTTTTATCAGGAGAGGAGCGACCTTGTCGAACAGAGCTGGGCTGTTTGAGATGAGCATGCCTGATGATGACCAACACACACTAAAGCTCTGTAAGGTGAAGAGCAGTGATGTGGGACCACTTAGCTTCACTGCTAGCAATCCATATGGTACAGATTCCTGCCTCTTCACCCTAGAGATGGCAGGTAGGCAAAGAACTACATAGCATCTACTCATATTGGGCACATTTTGCCATTTTGTTATGTTGTAAAGGTGTTCTGTTTTTTTAGAAATGCTCTGATATTTATAAGAATGATCTTTGTTGGTGACCTTTTCACTGTTTTCTCCCTCATTCTTGCTCTGTGTGTTGCTCTCTTTCCAGTGGCCCCAACGTTTGAGTCTATTATGGAGGATCTGGATGTAAGTGTTGGTGAGACACCTCGCTTTGCTGTGGTGGTTGAAGGGAGGCCCATTCCAGACATCCTGTGGTACAAGGTATGTTACCTCTGCCTATTTGGGTTTTTTTCCCCCACAAAAGTAGAGGCTGGTTTTGCTGGTTTTGTGAGAATGTAATGATATAATTCAGGAAGCATTTCAAAAGCATTTCATATCTGCAAACCATGTTCTAAAATGTGTTTGCTGACATTTCTTTACTTGCACTGTATATGTAATACAAATCCCTGCACCTGAAGCAGGTTCATTTCTATTCTCTATGTGCTTGATGTAGGAGTCTCTCATCTTGCTTTGTGGATCAGAGAAACTTTCAGTTTGTAAAAATATTTAAAAAAAAAAAAAATTTCCTTACCTGCTTGGATTTTTATATAGCTATACCTAAGACACTTTCACACTCATACAAATCTCCCTTCTTCTCTTTCTCTCTTTTTCTTCTTAAGCTTTTAAAGACTCATATCTTCCTTTCAATGGTCTTGCTAACTCTCTCTGCCTTTCTTGCCTCTTTCTTTTACTGACTGATCTCCCACACACCCACCTCACTTCCCATGGAGAATCCCCATGCTCTCTTAAGCATGCTAATTTATGCTATTAAATATACCACTGGATGTTACAGCTTGCGCCTCAGGGCTACAATATGACTCACTGTGGTTAACAACCGAAGTCTGCACAAGTGGAGCCATGGAAAGTCCGGGGAATTTCAATGGAGAATTGAAAATAGAAAATATTCTAAAAATTTTGTCTACAGCCTTCAGCTGCAATATGGTGTAGCTAATGGAAAGCATTATGAAAAGACATATTGCATATTTTAGTGTGTGCCAGTTGAAGCTTTTCCTGACTAGGTATTTGAGTCACTGAAGGTGTTGTTGTTGTTTTTCAGAATGACATCCTTCTATCAGAGAGTAGCCATTTTACCTTTGTGTACGATGATAACGAGTGCTCTCTGGTAGTGCTCAACACTCAGCTACAAGATTCTGGGGTCTACACCTGCACTGCCAAGAACCTCGCCGGCTCCGTTTCCTGCAAGGCTGAGCTCACTGTCCATGCCAGTATGAGTCCTGTCTTTAAAGTTCGCATTTCTGATTACAATGCTAGAGTTCAGACTGGTACTGCTACATATTTGTGCGTGGTTCAGGGTTGTCTCTTTTCAAACAAACAGAATAATTCTTACCCCATAACAGATGTGTTCAGACAGAAAAACTAGGCCATATAACTATCGATCAATATCATGATAAATTAGGTCACTATACTCTTTCTGAAGACTTTTATGATCCACTCCAATGTTACTGGGTTTTTTTTGGGTTAAATCATTTGGGTCATTCAATGATTGGGGTCCCTTTTGTGCCTAACTATCATTACATTTATAAATTTCTATGCAAAGTAAAGGTAAAAGACATTTTAAACACAGTTATTGTCCTTAACAACAACCCATGTATCTACAGCACTTAGGAAACAGCATTTTATAGCTATAGCTACACTTTACTTTGAAATACAATCATTTAAACACTTTTAAAAATCTTATGTGTGTGTGAGTCCATTTAGCATATCATGCTCTGTCATGGTTTTGATGAATCATTTGTTATAGTTTGTGAAAAATGTACATTTTACCACATTTACCCCTATGAAATATTTGGAATATTCCACAAATCACATGTTCACCAGAAAGTTGCTTTGTCTGAATTTCCTGAAGAAAAGCATTTTCAGTGATATTGTGTTGTTGACTGACAAGGTCACTACTGAAAGTATAACCCCAAACCCTTTTAACCATACATTTTTAAAGGTTATATATCTTTTCTTAGATAAAATAATTTCAGTTTACTTTTTAAGTAAGGGAATTACAAGAGATAAATAGCATCCTAACTGTTTTTGAAACCATAAGTTTTCATTTGTTATTTAATGCAGCAGCATGTTAGCGAAACTAAATATTTTATACACATATCATGTATCCTGAAAATTTCTTTACATATTTTGAAAATGTTTAACTGTTATTCATCTTTAGTAGTGTCAGTGCTGCTAATAACATGACATGCCACCTAGCATCATTCCCTTACAACTGTTATTGGACAGTCGTGTTACTAAATCTTCTGAAGTTGTTCCGCATTATATTTCTTTTTGGTCCATTCTGATAAATGTGTTAACGCTCATCACAAAAAATACAAGGCAGACTCTCCAAGAGTTTAATTTAATGGATGTTTCCATTTCTGCTTACTTTAATTAAATTTTAATTTTAAAATCTAAATCTTAATGTAAACTTTAATTTCTAATTCTAAAATCTTTTTTATTAGGTAGTGTCTTTTCTCTGTGTATGTGCATGTCCATGTCCATATTTTTGTATGTGTACTCATATCTATGCCTGTATACATCTGTAGCTAAACAGGAGAAGGACGACCCGATGGAGGATGAGGAGTCTATCCTGAGGAGGATGCGACGACTCACTGATTACTATGACGTGCACAAAGAGATTGGAAGGTGAGTCATCCACCTGCAGCCACGCTTGGACACGCACCATTTCTCTGTAATGACTGTAGACGCCAGACCACAGCCGTGGAGAATCAACTCCGTCAGCTCTTACTGACGATCTGTCTAAGCCCCTCTGAATCATCAGGCGCAATTTAACATTCAAGAAAGCATTAGCGTCAAAGGTCTGAGAATGTTTGGGTGGGTGGTCTTGCTTAATTTCAGTGTGAGATAGTGAAGAAAGGAAATTTATGCTGATCTCTGACATGACTTTTTTCAGAGGATTAGGATGTTTGATATTCACTTAATTGTACTGAAGCTCGAAGAAATGTTCTGCTCTTTTTAGGAGCTTCTGAACAGAAATACTCAGTGAGAGAGGCTCATTTTCCTTACTTTTGATCTCATGGGTTTCATCACGTTTAACCTTGCAATAGAAACTAACATATCACATATATGATATGAATCTACCAAAAGGAATCTATAGATATATATGATATGAATCTACCAAAAAGAATCTATAGATAATGTTTAGCACAAATATTCTTCATTCTTATTACATGACAGACCAGCTTTGCAACCCATAATATGTTGCCTCCAGGTTTGGTAGCTAAGTAGCTTCTTTTTCTGGTTGTTGAACCTACTTGTCAGCCAGGTATCTATGAATTAATGCACTAATATATGCACATATATAGAGTTTCTTCCCCTGCACCCACCCCAAACACCCCTACCGATTTTCTACCACATTTAGTCATATCCAATTCCCACCAACCAGCCAGGTCTCCCCTATCATATGACACCTACCAACTTGGGAGGGCTCATTAGGTCTGTTGATCTCGAATGCTTACAATGAAATGAGTGTAACAGCACAGGCTTACTGCAAATTTCAAGCTTGGCTGGATAATGCAAACTGATAGGCACTGATTTGCAAATGTAAATATTCCTATGTCTGAGACAGAAGCTATTTACATATTCATCCTGCTGTCTGACAGCATTATGATGGTCAGTGTATAGATCGTTAATGAAAAATATTATCATCTTCTCTCTTCTCTTTGGCTCAATGATATTTCTCTTCTGCTGTGTATTTCCCTGGAGGGACTTTCTCTTCTGTAAGACATCACAGACCATTTGCAGGCTAAAATTGAATGATTCTCACCTCTGTCCCTCCACAGCACCTCTCTATCATCACTGACATATCCCTTCACCTGCTCAAAACACACTCCTCCAACACACTTTCAACCTCTAATGTAGTAAGTTAAAGCCACAGGCAATATTCCATCTGCTGCTGGGATTCTTATTTCACTTCCCAGCTTTTCATAGGCCAGGTGCAAATATAAAATATCCTCCAAAGTATTCCACAAAAATGTTGAGCCTGTGTTTATTTTACTTCATTTTAATTGTGCCTGGGACATGCTCTGTTCCAGAGGAGCCTTCTCATATGTGAAGCGTGTGACACACAAGGCGGGGAAAAGGGAGTATGCAGGAAAGTTCATCTCAGCTCGAGCCAAAAGAAAAGCCTCAGCCCTAAGGGAGATGAACATCTTGTCTCACCTTGACCACGAAAGGATCATCTACTTCCATGATGCCTTTGAGAAGAAGAATGCTGTCATTATCATTACTGAGATGTATCCTTTTCATTATTCTTCAGAGAGAGAACCTTTCCGGTGTGAATACTTGTTTCAATCCCCATGCTACAAACCTGTCAACACAGAAATTATTCTGTCTAAATAATTGTCATGCTTTGTAAAAAAAAATATTTGTCGCTGCCTACAAGAATAACTATAAACTTCAGATATTTCACTAATAATAATAACAATAATAATAATAAGAAGAAATATTATTTATATTAATTTGATAAATTTTCTGTAATAGGAGCTCGGATAGTAGTTCAGGCTGTAAGTCTAAGCCTAATAGTAAATGGACCTTTATAATGTGTTTTTATTTAACAGAGTAAAACATATAATTGGTGATTTGGTGACATTTTCTGTTAGGAGATTTTTATGTAATGTTTATTAAAGGACTCTCGAGTGGCAGTGCTTTGTTTTTTGTCCTATTTTTTTTTTTTTTTTTCGTTGGACATTCCATAATGTTACATGTATCTATAACTTGTTTAAAAAAGTGACTAGCATTCATGGGGGGCATGGTGGCTTAGTGGTTAGCACTGTTGCCTCGCACCTCAGGGGTTGGGGCCCTGTGTGCGCGGAGTGTGCCTGTTCTCCCCATGCTTCGGGGGTTTTTCCTCCGGGTATTCAGGTTTCCTCCCCTAGTCCAACGACATGTACTGTAGGCTGAATGGCATTTCCAAGTTGTCCATAGTGTGTGAATGGGTGTGTGTGTGCGATGGTGCCTGCCCTGTGATGGATTGGCACCCCATCCAGGGTTTCCCCCCGCGTTGTGCCCCAAGCCCCCTGGGATAGGCTCCAGGCTTACCCCCAACCCTGCGTAGGATAAGCGGTACAGAGAATAGATGGATGGACTAGCATTCATTAATAAATTAAAGATTTCTGTGGTATAATTGAAATAACACACTTCATGATGTGCTCTCATTGGTAAACAATCATCTTTGGGTGGTGTCAGTAACTCTACTTAGTAGATTTCATTTTAAAGACATTTACAAAGTGCTGTATAGAGTAAAAAGAACAGATTATAAGATGAGATTGAAAGATCAGATTGAAATATATAATGTGAAAAAAGCTGAGTACTGGCAATGAAGCCTTTTATGGGCCTCATTGTGAGGCCTGTAGTCTTACTTTTCTTAATGAATTTGGCCTGGTGCCATGAAGGCTGGAGCTGTGTGTGTAATATAAATCTGGTTATATCTTTGTTGCTACGCTAGCTGGAATCACAGCCAATGTTGTTTCACTACCAAACACACACACACACACACACGCACACACACACACACACACACACAAATGGATACTCATTATGTAATTTTAGGTTAGGAGCCTGTATTTGCCCTTAACATTTACCTGAAGATGTCACGAGGAGCTTCTGGATAGGCTCTCAAAGAAATCAACAGTGATGGAGGCAGAGGTGAGTGACACCTTCCTGTCCTTCCCAGTACTCACAAATAAGTGACAAATGGTGATGCACACGCTGGCTGCACGTGGTCTACACACGGCTGCATTAGATTTAGGTGTGAAAATAAATTCTGTAAGAGGATACATTTCTAGAGGTAGAGTTGAATGTACCTGGTGCAGTAAAGTACAGCACAAGAGGCAAGTGTTTTTTAAGACTTTGTATTCTTTTTTTGTATGTTTTTCTTTCTTTTTTTTCTTTCTTTTTATTAATTCACAGATTCGCTCCAGCATAAGACAAGTGTTAGAGGGAATTAACTATCTTCATCAAAATGACATTCTGCATTTGGACATTAAGGTGAGTCTATTATTGTATATACTATTTAGCAGTCCTTCACACCATTGCTGATACCGCTACACATTTTATTGTTTTAGTGTTTAGCTTGCTATTGATATCATAAACTATAAAATACTTCTGGCTGAGCTTTTCTTCTGTTGTTATTGCAGGTATATAACTTTCACTTGTTTTATAACAAAACTTATTTATAGACACAATTTTAATACAATTGGGATATAAATTCTCTTCTACCACACTACCACTTACTAGTCACAGGGATCCATTCTTCATTCCCTATTTTTCTATTTTATACGCAGCCACTTGTCCAAATCATTTCTTACCATGGGTTTTATTGTTACACTGATTACATGTTACATTCAGATTTCTATTATTAGTACGTATTACACACTATTTCCTCCTGTATTTAACAATCTCTTGTGCAACTTTGAGAACTGATTTAAACATGTAAGACATTTTTGTTCTTCTTCTTCTTAATCCTGGCCACTTGTATTTTGACTCATAGCCTGACAACATCCTCATGGCTGACCATTCCAGCGATCAGATCCGGATTTGTGATTTTGGAAATGCAGTGAAGTTTACACCTGGTGAAGCACAGTATTGCAAATATGGTACTCCGGAATTCATTGCCCCAGAGATAGTTAACCAGACACCAGTCTCCAAGGCAACTGACATCTGGTAAACTGGTGCCTCTCAGAATAAAAATATAGTGTACAGACAAGAATGTCATGAATATGCTAACACCATTATTTTTTTTTCCTCAGGCCAGTTGGGGTCTTGACCTATCTGTGGTAGGTTGACTTCTTATAAGCCATATCTGATATAAAAATGTGAATTTTTAAGTATAATTGGAAAGTATCTTTTTGATATTATAATATTGTACATTTACTGAGTTTACCGTATGTCTTTTATTTCAAATAAATTTAAAAAAAACTATGTTAAACAAAGTTTCCTCTTTCATGTAGTCTAACTGGCGTGTCTCCATTTGCGGGAGAAAATGACCGAACCTCCGTCCTCAACATCAGGAATTACAACGTGGCTTTCGAGGAGAGCATGTTTGCTGATCTCTGCAATGAAGCAAAAGGATTTGTCATCAAATTACTAGTGGCTGACAGACTGTAAGTCCAAAGTGCTGTTAAAGCTATATGTAGAAGTCATTAGTGAATTGTTTCTAAATTACTCACTGAACATTTAGAATTTTAATGGCATCATGTGGCTTTTTTTCTCCACAGGAGACCAGATGCCTGTGAGTGTCTTCGTCATCCATGGTTCAAGGTATGAGGGAGACAAACTGTTAAAAGAGAGAAGAATGAAGAAGAGATCATTTGCCAGAATATCTTATAATCTGCATTTTCAGTATTTTAATTTTCGCAGAAAATCTCCTTCTGTTTTACAGAAACTCTGTTTTGTTAATCAGAATTCATCTTACATGAAACAAAAAACAAGAAATTGTATGTACAGAGAACGCACAAAACACAGAGAGGAAATACTATGTATTTGAATCTCAATTTAGATAAATTTGTATTATTTATTATCACTTATTCTTCTTTTATTATTACATGGTAAATTAATTTTAAGTTAGCAAACAGGTCAATTCAATTAATTCAAATTGAGTATCATAATAAATATTGTTCAAACTGACACTGAACATTATGTTTCTAATCCATCTCTATTAATGTGCCTAACATACACAATGATGCCTTATAATGATAAACTAATGGTAGTTATTGTCATTTTTGTCTCATGATGAATCATTCTTTACAATTAATTTCTCTGACAGCCATCCCTTTTTCCCTTTTTCAGATACTGAATAAGGGAAAGAACATCAGCACAGATTCCCTCAAAAAATTCTTGTTGAGAAGAAAATGGCAGGTCAGAAACGAAACATAGACGTTTTATTTACATCCTTCTATATTTCATTTTATTTTTTATTTTATAGTAACAAATATTAAACCATTTACAGAGATCTCTTATTAGCTACAAGTCCAAAATGGTCATGAGGTCAATACCTGCGTTGCTGGATGACTCTTCAAGCCATATTTCCATAGCTGTTCCACGGCATTTAAAAGAAGGTTCGCCACCGCCATCCTCTTCATCGGACTCTGATGAAGATATTGATGAGCTGCCATTTATACCCATGCCACTGAATATGGAGTTCTCAGGATCCAGAATGTCACTGAATGAGATTATTGGGGATGATGAAATAATAGTCAAGACTAATAGCAACCTTGAAAGGTCAGGACCAATCGCTCAAAAGCCAGAGCCCATGGAGTGTGAGCAATTAGATGAAGCTGGTGTTGCTGATGCGCGAGGCCGAGCAAGGAAGAGGACAACACTTGATGATGAAAAAGGGTCCTCTGATGAAGAACCAGGGGAATCGTCCAAGAAGGCAGAGCAGCCAAAAAGGCCCCTTCGACGAGGCTCAAGTATGGAGTCTGACAAGCCTGAAGGAGCTCGTCGTAGAGGTGAACTGCGTAGAGGGAGTTCAGCAGATAGTGCCCTACAACTCCATATGAAGCCAGAGGAGGGTGCTGAGGAGAGTCCCACAGAAGGTAGAAGAATCCTTAAAAAGTCGGTGTCTATGGAACTGCCACGAAGGAGCCCAAGCCCGGGAGCAGCCAAGCTGAGCCAAGAGGATTATGCCCTGAAACTTGAGCTGATGAGACAAAGGCTTCTCAGAGGAGGCTCTGTGGACAACAAGATGAGTGGTCTTCGAGGTCCCCTGCTGGAGACCTTGGGCATGGGTGATGAGAAATGCTTTATACGAGGACCTCGTCTAGGTAACCCTCCTTTAGTTCGGGCAGCATCCAGTGATTCTCCTCGAGATGACATTCCACAGACCAAAGTGTTCCGCAAGAGTGCTTCCTTCAGCCAGGGTGATGCTGAGCCTATGCCCCTACATCGGAGGATTGGGGCGCCTCTAGAGATTCCTGTAGCCCAGGTTGAAGAACGTCGCCTGCAAGAAGCTGTGTCTATGTCTGTTCTTGCAGAGCCAGTCAAGCCAGATTCACCCATTCCCCCGAAACCACTTACTCCTGAACCAAAGAAACATGAGACAAAGATAAAGGTAGAAGACAAGGAACCATCACCTGTCAGGGAGTTTAAGCATGAGGAAATTCCTATTAAGCAAACAGACATTGCTACTGTAGTGAAAGGTGATGATCAGAAGTCCAGTGATGATCCGGTTCAAAAGAAAGATTTAAGCAAGTTAGAGGAAACTGTCCAACAACCTAAGAAAGTCCAACAAAGCAGGTCAACACCTGTTATGGTGCCAAGAGTGGTAGTAGAGAAGATTGAAGAAGAAGAGGAAGGAGAGGAGAAGGAATTAATAGAATCTGTAATAGAAAGGAAACCTTCTGTCCCTACGATGGAGGATGAAGAAATTGATGAAGAAGTAGCACTGGTTAAATCCTCAGAGATTATTTCACCCACTAGTACCATTGAGGTTGCCCCAGTTGTGGCCCCTCACAGTGCTGTCTCAACATATGTGACCCCCAGTCCCCCTGTACTAACTGTACTTCCAGATGGGAGGACATCTGCATATGCAAGTATCATGCAGGCCATCATAGTTCCATCCCTGCAACCACCCAGCCAACCCACAACCATCCCTACATCTACAAATATGTCAACAGCACCAACTTCTCCAACTGGACCTGTCCCTGCAACCATGTCAGGAAATATTTCAGAACCAATTCTTGTGTCAACAAAACCATCCAAGTCAGACACTCAGCAAACTACTGAACATCCTGCAGTTTTCGCTCGAGTTGCATCAGTAGAACAACCAGCAAAGGAACCAAGTCCACCCAAGACTCCCAAATGTTCTTCTCCAAAGAGAGAGTCCTCTGCTGTAGGTGAAATCCAGGATCTTGACTCTGAGGAGGTCTTTAAGGCTCGGTTCAAGAAACGTGAGTCGTCTCTCACTCGGGGGCTGAAACTTCTTTCATGGCAAAAGACAGAAGAAAAACCTACTACAGTTGCTCCTGAGGTTACAGAAGAGATGTATCGTCCAGGACCAGTTGGCGCTCCTTTAGAGTTTGTACACAGAAAACTGGAGGAGAAGTCCAAGTCGGTTCAGGATCTCCGTGAAGCAGAAAAAGATCCAGGTTTTATGAGAAGACTGTCCATGCGCCTGAAGAGGTCCCCTTCAATTGAGAGGAATGAGGAAAAGCCCAAAGAAGAAGATATCAGTGTCCCAAGGCGTCGTTTATCTTGGGCTTTGGGTAGGAGAGGGTCACAGGACAAGAAGGAAGTGGAGATGATGAGACTGGATGGAGGACCAGAGGCACCTCCAGAGCCAGAGACCAAAAAGCCAAATGAGTCTCCTGTGCTAGCCATGCGCAAAAAGATCAGCAACACAGTAGCCGGCATATCCATGAAGATCAGGAGTCATTCTGAGGAAAGGAAAGATGAAAAAGAGAAGACAGAAACCAAGAAGACTCCTTTGCTGTCTATATTGCGCCGTTCTACCTCAGAGGGAGGCAGTCTGAAGAGGATGGGTATCCCACAGAATCAGCTAGCTACCCAGTCTGGCAATAGGGCCTCCTCTGAGTCTTTGGATTCCATGTCCAGCATACAGTCAGAGTCAGCTGTCAAAAGTATGTTACATAATTTATTTAAGGTATACTGTAAGATTTATTGTGAAGTTGATTGTGAACTAGCTTTGATTGACACTATGATGTGGGTGCAAGCTTTTGTTGTAACTGAAGAGGTATGTAGTATATGTTGTTGTTGTTGTTCTTTCGGCTGCCAATCAATCAAACTTAATTAATGGAATCAGGTGTACCATGATTAGTTCCAACAAAAGCTTGCCGTTATACCAGCCCTATATGAACACTATTGTGGGATTGAGTCTGAGTGTTATGTTAATTTCCTCCAAGGTACAGAGACTGAACGGAGATCACGATGGGATCGATGGGGTCTAACCAGAGGGAGAAGGGATAAGACCATATCCCAGCCAGACATACCCACTGCTATAGCCAGAGAGAATGGCTCACTCCGCTCTCGCCAGTATTCCCGGACAGCCTCAGGTATGCCTTTTTCTTCACTGGGTAGTTATTGAATTATTGTTGTGCAAAATGAAATTTTATCTCAAACAGTCATAGGAACCAGGAACTTCATAATTTATGCCTTGTCCAGATTTGTCTGTCAAAATTTTCTTACTTTTTGTAACAGGGTAGGCTTTTGTCATAACTCTATACTCATCACTAGGAATTATGTATGCAAAATTGTTTTGGAATTATCAAGGCAATAATGATTATTTATGCACCATTTACAACTTATTTCATAGACTTCCCTCCAGTATTCCATATCAAACTGAGGGACCATGTTCTGCTTGAGGGAGATCCAGTCACTCTCAGCTGCTTGCCTGCTGGCAGTCCTCACCCACGTATCACATGGATGAAAGGTATGAAACCAAACAAATGCAGTATATTAGCATTTGATGATTAACTGACTCATTTTAAAATGCCTCCTTTCAAAATTGATTTATAACTAATAAAGTGTGATTTAAAGTGTCATCCCGGTTTTAGTCTAATTTTGCAAAGTATTCACAAACTAACGGAAATGACATTTCCTAATTTACAATTGTCTAGTCTGAAATTGAAGGTATTACATAGAGGGAATACCAAGTTACATATTACATACATTACTTTACATATATGTCATATACTGTATGGCATATCATCTTCATGAGCTTCATATAATAGTTATATATCATTATAATCTGTTATAATCTGAATGTTTTTTCTTACATTCCTTACAACATTTTTAATTGATTTATTTCATATCTATTATATTAAAAGAGCAGTTGATTTGATATATATATACATATTATTTTAATGTACGGTGACATGTACTGTTTAAAAAAAAGGTGGTCTTAGAATTTTGTGTGCATTAAAATTAGACAGTGAAATAACTGTTATAATTTCCACTGTGTTAAATTATCTGTCAGTTTCAATACTGTTACTGCTCTGTGAGTGCTTATAGTAGAGACAACAAAAGAAAAACATTTGCTTGTTTAAAATAATGTTTACTCTTACATTAAAACTTCTAGAAATCCATTCCCTGGACTTTCAGGGAATTACATTCAGTAGTAACTACATTGTTAATGTTCATTTAGGTCTGACAAACCAGCCTGGTATGCCAGAAGTTCCGCAGAATTACAACAACACAGCGGTGGTGGTGTGGCATCCATCAGACACCTTGAACTAAATTATTGCACATTTATTCACAATCCCTACACAAACTCTTGGAAAATAATCTGTTCAGCCAAATCTTCACCAGCCAAAATTGCACCACTGAATCCAGCTCTTTAACAGGTGTTGCTCCATTGTAGATGCTAGGCTAAATCATGTATCCCATAAATAGATTTTTGGATGACATTTTCACAGGCACTGGAGATATTTATAGAACACTGTCTAATGCTAAATATCAGCACAAAGTCATATTTCACTACATTAGCCAAACAATTCAGAGAATGTAACAATGGGGGTAATTTAGGAGGTACTTTGAGATGACTTTAATAAATGTGATTTTGGAGTGAAATGAGAAACATTGCATAGCTTTACTGTGTTTGTGGATTCTCTTTTGCCTGTTCAGATAAAAAGCCGCTGGAGATTGACCCAAGAATGAATGTGATCTCCTGCCCTGATGGGAGACAGCTGCTGATGATTATGAAGACCACCAAGAAAGACGCAGGCCTTTATGAATGTGTGGCCACAAACACATTAGCCTCTGTCAGCAGCTCCTGTAAACTCTCTCTTGCCCGTGAGTACATGCAAAGACGAACATATGTACATACAGTACGTACATGGTTAGACAACCAGGGAAGCTGTCCTGGGCTCAGGCTGGATGGGGCCTCAGGAAGGTTGAGTATTCCATTGTGG
The DNA here is from genome assembly GCF_027358585.1 of Pangasianodon hypophthalmus. Taxonomy (NCBI): domain Eukaryota; kingdom Metazoa; phylum Chordata; class Actinopteri; order Siluriformes; family Pangasiidae; genus Pangasianodon; species Pangasianodon hypophthalmus. The sequence continues at coordinate 23,871,025 of NC_069714.1, read as the reverse complement.
GCCTATGTATCATTTGCAACTCATCTGATAAGTTAATATTTCCTCTATTTTTTAAAATGGTTTGGTCTTAAGCACTTCCACAAACTCATATGTAGCCCCTCTCTAGTAATTACTTTCATTTATGCAAGTTTTCTAAGATGTTGCATAAGTCAGGCACACAAAAAAGAAAAGAAAAAAAAAGAAAAAAAAAGAAAAGAGGAGGACATGTTAACTCAGTTTAGTAAACAGCAAAGTTCTTAAAGCGTTGTTAAATATTACATTAAAATGAGTTATAGCTTGATTGTTCATTACAGCTGTTTATATTAGGCGTTGTGTGTGTGTTTCCTTCAGGGCCCTTTTCAAACAATCTGTCTCAGGCCTGGGTAATATGCATGATGGCCCTGTACATACCCATATATGCAGAGAATATCGAAAGAGTAGAAGACAAAACATTTAGACAATATAAAAAAAGAGAGAGTGTGTGTATGTATAAAGCATTAGGAATATATGGGAGACACAATGAGTATATACAGTGTGTGTGTGTGTGTGTGTGTGTGTGTGTGTGTGTGTACAGTACAGAGTACAGTCGCAGCAGCTGTGTCACTGGCTATGTCATCACTGATTCGCATGACTGTCGTCCCACTCTTTGATTGGATGAAAAGGCTAATGTGGTTCTTATCAATGTGCAAAGTAATTTGCTCACAGGCCAACAGGCCACAGATTGTCTATGCCAAGCCTTCCTTAAAATTGATTAACTGGGCAAGGTCATTCACAAGGGGACTGTGAGATATTGTCACATCAAAGCTTTCTTTTTTCACACATTTTGCTATATTTGGGAACATTTGCATTTCCATGCTGAAATTTTACACTTAACTACCCAAGACTGGCAATGACATTTCACATTTCCCCATTTTGTAAGGAAATTACACATAAAGAAATTTTTTTAAATGTGAAATAAAATACATCCTTCAGCAATTTCTCAAGACAAATGAGTCTGTACAATATTGAATAGAAAATACCACCTTGGACCTAAATTCACTGAATTTACTGTAGCGTTAGATACTGTTAACTGTTGAGAGTTTGTTCAAAATAATGTTTACTCTTACATTAAACATCTAGAAATCTATTCCCTGGACTTTCAAATCACATTCAGTATTAACTACGTCATTAATGTTTATTTAGGTTTGCCAAACCAGCCTGGTACGCCAGAAGTTCCTCAAAAGTATCACAACACAGCATTGGTGGTCTGGCGTCCATCAGACACCTTGGCCCCTTGTACTTATTGCCTGGAGCGGAGGACAGAAGGTAAGCAACCTTAAACAAACTTAATATTCAGCTGCACAGAATGCTTACATGCCAACAGCATGAATGGGAAGTAAAAGTTAGACTTTCTACTAATTTATAAATTGATGTAATATTACTGATCAGTGATCATCGTGTATCTTAATACATCATCTTAAAATATTCTAAAATGTTTTACACATTAGAGGAAATTTAATAAGGAGTATATATTTCCTGGAGTAATGTTTACTTCCTGAGATAGGCTAACAGCTTTGAGATACTGAGCTCTGTAAAACCTCAAGTAGATCTTTACTGCCACCATTAGTACAAGCTAGGTATTGCAGTGTATTCCTTTCTTCCGCTTCAGGTTTAGGGACCATGTCTATAAACTGAACCTTTTTAAAAGAGTAAAACTTGTTTCAACTTTTCCAAGACAGTCAAATAATGTTAGCTCGTCTATTGTGGTATTTAATATTATTACTTTCTATTTTAGGTTATGATTTTCATCAGCACATAAAAAAGGAGTGGTAATTTTTTTTTAAATCACTTTATTATTTTTCCCTAGGTGAAAGTAACTGGCTGATAGTAGCCACTGGTGTGGCTGACTGTTACTACAATGTCACAGACCTTCCGTCTGGCGCCACCTACAGGTTCAGAGTGGCTTGTGTGAATAAAGCTGGCCAGGGACCATACAGCAATCTGTCTGAGAAAGTCACCCTAGATACAGCAGGTACATTTTACTATTCCTTAATGCATATTTTGTGTTTATTTAGTTAAAAAAGTGTAAGTATCACAAATGATGGTTTTAAGATACTCCTTTATGACTGAAGCACCAAATGATGATTATAAGAATAAAACATTTTATTGAGTGTAAGAGAGTGTGAGAGATTCCTAAGGTGCTTTTTCTTCTTTTCTTTTTTTTTAACAAATAAGAATAAGCTGCTGTACCTGAAACTAAACAGCTCTCTAATACCATGGTTCTCAAATTGGAGTCTGTGAAGCATAGTCATGATTTTTTAAAACTCAATTATGGTGGTGGTAATTATAACACTTTATCAGAGTTGTAGTTGTCGGAGTTTTTGTAGTTATTTGTCTATTTGACTGTACACTTCAAATGAATGGGTTTAATCAAAACCTAAATAATCATCAGAAATAAGTAGGCCTATAAATAATGACAACTTAAACCTAATGATAATGCTTATGAGTGGAAAATTTGGGAATAAATAATTCTATTGCTCCAATAAATAGCTACAGTATTACTGTACATGTTTAAATAGCCTATTATTTAAATAGTGTGGATTATGTTTGTATAAAATAGTCTGTACTGTGGTGGTCAGTAGATTTTTTTTAAACAGTTAAAGGGGTTCATGGCTGCCAAAAGTTTGAGAATCCCTGCTCTTAACTAACCCAAATGTGGGAACTCTATTCAATGTCATTAATATTTTTTAAGAACTTTAAGTTTATACAATGATTCTTTTTTTTCTGACAGCACCTTCAAAATCCACTGGAACAGTCATTGTCAAGACTCTTCCATCCTCAGCAGGTCCTGCCGTGGTGACCTCCACCATGACTGTACCTCCTATAAAGCTTGCTGGGAGTAAACCTGTCTCCACTTCTTCTACAACTCCAGTACAGTCTCCTGCTCCACCTTCTGCCAAACCTGCTGCACCTTCTGCCAAACCTGCTCCACCTTCTGCCAAACCTGCTCCACCTTCTGCCAAACCTGCTCCACCTTCTGCCAAACCTGCTGCACCTTCTGCTAAACCTGCTCCAACAACCCCATCTCCTGCTACAACATCCTTGTCAGCCGCCACACCTCATAATGTACCTAAGGTACCTCAGGTCCAGCCTCCCGCCCCTAGCACATCTGCCTCTAGCACACCAGCCCCCAGCACACCCACCCTGGCCAAAGCCAAGACCACCCTAAATATCACAGTGTCCAAACCTGCCACTATTTCATCTGCTCCTGTCCTCCCTAGCCCATCCAAACCCTCTCCTCCTGTTGTTCTCCCTAAACCACAGACTCCTATCAATGTGGTTCCACCCATGGCACAGACTCCTCCAGTGTCCCCACCCCCATTAGTTTCTCCTCCACCCACCCTTGGTAAACCTATTTCTTCAGTACCCATGTACGTCCCTGCAACCACAACAACACCTGTGACCCCAGTTACCCCCAATACTCCCTCTCCTGCCTTGTCTCCACCTGTGGTGTTGGTTACGAGTCTCACTCCTGTCGGGGAGGGAAGTGCTACTCCAAGTAGGATGACCCCAAGTGGGAGGGTCACTCCATCAGGACGTGTCACTCCCACAGGGCGGAGAACTCCATTGGGCAAGCCAGGAGAGTCTGCCTTACGACAGGGTGTGCCCCAGAAACCCTATACCTTCATGGACGAAAAGGCCAGGTAATGTACATTGTATAAGTACGGATTATTATCTGAGTTTATGTATTTGTATATCTTCCTCATGCCATTGAGAGGGTTTTTGTTTTTGTTTTGTAGGTTGAAGTCTAGTTGTCTATCACTTTTTTATGATAGCCATAAATAAAAATAAGTAAAGACAAATAAAAATTTCTGTTTCTTGATCTTTCCTTTAGAGGCCGTTTTGGTGTCATCCGAGAGTGCAGAGAAAATGCCACAGGCAACCTCTTTATGGCTAAAATTGTTCCATATGAGCCTGAGAGCAAGCAGAATGTTCTGCAGGAGTATGAAATCCTCAAGGCCTTGCATCATGACAAGATTATGACCCTCCATGAGGCCTATGTCACACCACGCTACCTTGTGCTCATCACCGAGTGCTGCACAGGCAAAGAGCTCCTCCACAGCCTGATTGATAGGTCAGAAACAATCTGGCTTCCAGACTTACACTGCCTGTTTTTTATTTATTTATTTATTTTATTTTGTGAGACACAGCACTGTACTGTATTACGCAAAACAAGTGCCTGTTGTGTCTTCACTTGACTCAATGGTGTCCTTGATAGTGAAAGAAATAATCTTGGTTTAGTTCAGAAAATTAAGCCTTTGCTCACTTCTTCTTTCCATTAGCCCTTAGAGAATTCCATCTTTTGTAATCTGTTCATCTGTAATTCAGTTCGCAGCTACTATTTAGACACAAATATGCAGTTTGTATTGAAGTCGTAAACTGTGCTAATGCTTTAATTCCACTTCACTTCTTTAGTAATCAATAATCATTCTTTCTGGAGAGGAGAAAATACATATGCATACGTATACTCCAGGCCCCAGCGTTATACCAAACACTCCCTCCTTTTCAGGTTCCGTTACTCTGAAGACGACGTGGTGTCCTATATTGTGCAAATCCTGCAGGGTCTGGACTACCTGCACAACAGGAGAATCCTCCACCTGGACATCAAGCCTGACAACATTATAGTCACCTACATGAATACGGTCAAGATCATTGACTTCGGCAGCGCTCAGACTTTCAACCCACTCTTTCTGAAGCAGTTCAGCCCTGCTATAGGAACGCTGGAGTACATGTGTAAGTAAAGAATATTGTGGTCACTTCTACTGCAGAGAGGAATTCAACCTCAAACCATTCAAAATGATCCTCTTTTTTAGGAAGCATGTCTGTTATGTCACAGATGGCTCAGAGAAAAGATATACTTTTCTAAGAAGGAATTTCACAGATGTGAACCTTTACATCAAACAGTGTTACACAATCTAGGCATGACTTCTTTCTATTTATGCCCTTTCAAGAGATCATTCTAACCGTGTAACCTTAACCATTTGAGCGCATGTTTCTTTTACTCTTTTTATGGAAGTAATTGAGCACATCTTTGTACTCTGTAATTTGCGTTTCTTTTGAATCCCTGCTGGTTGCTAAAAGCTCCCGAGATGTTGAAAGGAGACATCGTGGGTCCTCCAGCTGACATCTGGAGTGTTGGTGTACTGACATACATCATGTGAGTAGAGCATCGTCAGAGCAGCAGCGCTTTTTCTTACATTATAAAGAATAAGCATGTGTTGTTTTTTTTTTTGCTTTTTTTTTCTGGTCGTTGTGTTTTAGATGTCAGCATATCAAAGTACATTCATTTTCAGTCCTGTATTTTGAATAAGATTTTGAGCAAGTGAAATATTATGGCCTGATATGGGTAAACATTAGCTTTTTTAATGCACTTCAGAATAACACAGATTTCTTGTTGCTATTGTGGATTTTATAATGTTCAGGCTCAGTGGACGGTTGCCATTCACGGAGAATAATCCAGCAGAGACAGAGGCCAGAATCCAGGCAGCCAAGTTTGACCTCAGCAAGCTATACCAAAACGTGTCCCAAAGTGCCTCCCTGTTCCTTAAGAAGATCCTGTGCAGCTACCCTTGGTGTGTACAGTGTACTTTCTCTTCTCCAAAGTATATCTATCTGTCTTTCAGCTGAAGAATTGCTCTTAGGCAATGTCAGAATAATGACTGATTTGCGTGTGTGCGTGCGTGTGTGTGTGTGTGTGTATGTATGCGGTGTTATATTCCAGGGCGCGTCCCTCCATCAAAGACTGCTTCAGCAACTCTTGGTTGCAGGATGCCTATCTGATGCGGCTACGGCGGCAGACACTCACCTTCACCACCACGCGTCTCAAGGAGTTCGTGAGCCAGCAGCAGCAGATCAGAGCTCAGGTGGCTACCAAGCACAAAGTGCTCCTGCGCTCCTACTCTGCCCAAACCCCCACAACACCCACCACACCTACCATGCCCACCACGCCCACCACTATATCCTCTACACCCTCCACTCCTGTCACTCAGTGAGCTCGGCTTGGTTTTGATGGAGCGATGTTACCCAAGGGGAGAGGATCTCAAAATAAGAGGACGGAGAGGCACAGGCCCGTGATGGACTGAGACTATGCTGAGCCCTGGCTGGATCACAAGAGTGTGTGTGAACACATCAGGCCCAGCCTCAGTAACACTATTCAGAAATAATCAAACACATCCACTGTCTGATCTGAGATAAGAAACTCAAGCACATACAGTACTGACTAATACTAGCACACACAGTAGATTATAACGCACTAAGCTCTATCAGCTATGGCCAGCATGTTCAGTGCTGTTATGTTCAATGTCCTGCAATTAGCTCCGCCCACAAACAGCCGTGCCACACCCACGCGTTTCCTTGCTCTGATCCATGTTCCTTTTTTAGCGTTTGACTAAGATAAGATAACATGAACGTGTACTACAACATTTGCTAAACATATTGTAAATGTAAACGTTTGTGGTGTTTCCATATAATAATTCTGGGGCCTTGACATTTGTGGAGAGAAATAAAAAAAAAACATGTATATCAGAGTTTTCTGCTAGTTTTTATGAGATTGACAATTTTATTACAGGTAGTTGTTATACTGTATTCATCACTATATATGTAAAGAAGACTTAAATGACAATTCCAACGTTTTTCCTAAAAAAAGAAAAAAAGAAAGAAAGAAAGAAAGAAATATTGTCTGTATATTGAACAGTGTTTTAAAAACAATTTGGCTGTTTATTGTGAGAAATGAGTGAGTTTTGCACAAAAAAATACTTGCCATAGGCTTCCACAGGGTATAAACTGAATCCAGTCATCAGTACATTTTGTACAACCATATAATATTGTGAATAAGATATTTATTAATAATATTTTTTAAAAATTTAGCATAAACTAATTCTTTATGCAGTTAATTTGATAGGTAGTATAGTGGCTGTACTCGCTTCAGTTACCTGAGACAAGCTATGATTTAGAGATAACACACAATACTTTCAGTGTTATAATAACCTATTGTAAAATAGTCAACTAAAGTATGTAAAATAGTCCTAGGCAAGTTATATTATTAATTCTGTACTGTTTCCTATTATGTTTTACTATTAGTAAGGAATAAATAAAAATCATTGATGTGGTGGTGTGATGCCAACTTGAGTTACTATTACCAGCCTGAATTTGATTATTAGTGATTAATGATGAATTGATTAAGAGTACATCCAGATTATTATTTTTATTATTATTTTTATACCTTTTATACCACAGCAATTTGTCAGCACTAACAATTTCTTATTTATTAAAGAACGGCACATTGTACATTTTATTCATTTATAGTTACTTTTAATATTATATTGTGGAATGTCCACAAAACCAGCCTCCCTTTTTTCCTGTCTCTTGAAGTTAATAAAATTCTAAAAAAATGTCATTTTATCAAGTAACCATGTGTACAGCTTGACATCTGACTGTTACAAAGTGCTGACACTGGAGACTCATTCCAAAAATATTAAATAAACATCTCTTTGCAGATTCAACTACATCACATCACCAATTACTCACTTTTTAAAATCAGTTTATGTACAGCATTTGTCAGACAAGTCCCTCTGTCAGTTGTTTCTACAGAAATGATATCTTATTAGAACAACCGCAATATACACTTAATATACACTTTTCTGCCAGAACTATTGTCAGAGCTGCTCTTATAGAAAATTAATCAACACCTTCTGACCAATCAGAATTGAGCATTTAACAGTGCTGTGGTGTAAGATGGATATAATAGCATGTCTATTACACAGAGACATTTTCTCCTTGCATTTGTTCTATATTGGAATTTTCTTCACTCATTATATGCCTTGTGGATATCTATGAGCTCACTTTCTAATTTTTTCACACTTCCAAAATGATTTTAAAACATTGTAAAAGAACTGTGTGGGTTTTTTTTTTTTTTTTTTTTTTTTTAGAAAATCATTGGAATTTTCTTTTAAATACCACTGAGCACTCAATCCTTTCTTACTGTAGTGCCACTTGATGTTTTACAACAGATACAGGCTTTTTTGTCCTTGATTTGGGTCCTGAGCAGACTGTGACGTCAGATAAATGTTTGATTTTTTTTTTTTTAATGAAAAGTAATGTTAGAACTGTTTGCAAAAAATTCCCAGGATTTGGAAGTCACTTATTTATTTATTTATTTATTAATATATTGAAAGATGCCTTTGCATTTAAAGTCTAGAATGTATTAAACATCACATAATTTTTTTTAGCTAGTTTTGTGTATTGGCTTTTGGGGTTTTTTAATGCATTTTTTTTTCGCTCTGTACACTGGTGGAGTGCAAGCATGTGATCAATTCAAATATTTCTTTCATAGAATAAATAGAATAAAAATTCACTACCTGTGGCAGCAAGACGAGGTATTGTGGCATTATTCTTCAGAAATGTTTGATTTATGTTATTTGAGGTTCATTTAATCAGATTAGTCACAGAGTTTTTTTAACCAAGAAGGAAGCTGCTAAATAATTCATCGATAATCATTAAACAAACCAACAAGTAGGACGGTAGGACATTGCAAGCTGTACTTTACAACCGATTAACCTATGTAACGTCTATAACATAGGTCTTCATTTCACCTGTTTTAATGGAATACCATTAGCATGCTGTCCACTTATATTGTAGTGTGGGACTGCATGGCAACGAGTGTCACTTTTCTAGTCATAACTCTAAAAGAATGCAATAAAATATAGAAAAAAATTAATATGGTCAAGACAGCGGCTGCTATACTGAATGATAAATTAAAGAAATTTCTTAATGTGAAATAGGATTATTTCTTATTATTCTATACTATTCTATACTTCTTATTATTCTATACTATTCTATATATATTCAAATAAGTATACAGTTCTTTTATTTTGCACATTGTTATTGGGCTTTTATGATGGTTTTTACAAGTTATTGTGTTTATTCTATCTAAGTAAATGATGCTGCTTACCAAAAGCATCAAAATGTTAAGATTATATTAGATGGGATTATTAGAATTATTTAATCTTAAGCATGATCTTATAGATTTTTAAAATAAATGGTAAGTCAGATTACAATGGCACATATATTGCTGAGATGAGTAATTGGATGTGAATGATTATTGGACAGAAATTCATTTCAGTCTGTCTAGTTCAAAAACAATTATGATCATGTTTTAGTTCATTTTATTTACGAGGCACATGCAGATTTTGCCCTGATTGTGTATGATTGTGGGTGATATCAAAGTAATTCTAAAAAATAATTATAGAAATCATTCAATAACATATCAAAAACACCTTAACTGTAACTTTGAGACTCCACAGTTGAACATAAAGAAAATATCATGTGCTTGTCTACCAAACATCCAGCTTCCAGAAACGCAGTGTGTATTTGAAAGTAGACACTTAATTTTTGTAGAACAAATGTTTCCTTGTTATATGAGTGAGTAATGCAAATGTTATTACAATGCAGTTTTTAGAGCAGCACTAATTTTAGACATTATCACATGATGGAACAAGTATTTGCAAGCTGTGCTGTCATCTTTTATATTTTTAAAGGGAATATAGATTTCTGGTTGAAATTGTTTGGGTACAAAATTAAATCCTGGATACTATTACACGTTGCAGTGAGTAGTTTTGCTGTCTTTGCGATACAGAACTATGCTGGCTTATTTCCATTTTTCATTTGCATAAAATACAAACCTCAGCTGTACTCACAAGGCCCTTTTGTATTTCTTGCCAAATTTGTTATTAATGTTTATTATCTTTTCTACCTTTAATTTTCATATTCTGTAGCTGTAATTTCATTACACAAAGGGTAATGTGGATTGTGGATCTTCTTCCTGTTCAGTAAACTTTGAATCTAGCACACATAGAATTACAGTGAAGTAAAAATGGATCCATGGCTACAGGCAAAGGCTGTTTGGTATTATTAGTTGATGTGTGAATGTTGGTGGGGTTTTTTTTTTTTCTTTGTGTTACACGTAAAAACCCTTTAATGTGAAACTAAACCAGAATTTGGAATGCATTGCATTGCACTAAAAACATTGACAAACCTGGACACTGTCTGAATGCTTTACGGGTTGTATGAAATAAGTGTATATGTGAAAATGCAACATTTACTGAAATAAAGTCAGATATAAAGAGTATTATATCTGTCAATTTTGTCAGCAAAATTCATCATAACTGTCTAAAGGCCCATTGACTGAACTCATAATTGTACAACAGTGGTTTAACTTATAATAAACTTAACTTGAAAAACTTGAAAATATCAAATATTTCTACAAAATGGCATGGGGTTCAAAGTATTAGCTCAAAACCACAACTGCTGCTAACAGTGCTTGAATAACTATTAACAGAATTAAAGAAGTAAAGACCACAAATGTTATGTAAAAGTATGAATAATCATCAGTACGCAGCTGTTTTATTTATTAATAGTTATCTTTAATGTTGTGTAATGTCCATAAAACAAGTTAGTTCCAGTTATCATTTACGTTATAGCAGCTATAAACAGTCATTCCCTCACCAGCCCATCTTTTCTGCCTTAAAATTAATAAGACAAAAAAAAAATGCAATTTGTTATGTCACTGAGAAACTGCAAGGTCCTCTGTTCTGAAGACTTTCCTGTGTAAGGAAATTTAACGATTTTACCTCTGACCTCTGAATGCCATCATATCAACAATTAAACTTTTTTTTAATCCATTTGTGAACCTCCACCATACAAGTCTCTGTGTAAGCTTTTACCATAAAAATGATAACATATTGGAATGAGCACATTATAGTAATTTGTGATTTGTTTTGCAGCTGGCATTACTGTCAAAGCTGCTGTTATAGGAAACTAATCAACACATTCTTACCAATCAGAATTGAGCATTCAGCAGTGCTGTGGTGTAAACTAGATTATGAGACAGACTTTCCACTGTCCTCAGAGGTCTATTATCTAAATGTCTTGATGTAAGTGGTCTCAACCCGAGTCTTAGAACTCCCAACGGCAGCCCACCTGTGTAGAAGCCCTCATCCGGGAGGACTCGTGTTTCACATCTACTATTCAGGCAGCTTCAGTCAAAGCCCAAACTACATTCTGGGTAGTCTCTTGGGTCTTTCAGCCCTCTGTTCACTATACAAGGCCTGGCCTGCTACTCTGGAACACTTGGTGAACATCTTTTATGGACTTCAGGAAGTCAGGAGACTCCAGGCAAAGATCCAAAGAAGGACAAATGTTCGGGTGGCATCTGAAGGCCTCTTACAATTAAGGCTTCATTAGATCAGACTTGTCCCATTGGAGGTGTGTATATAAAGCCAGGGTGAGGTCAACACTCTGTGTGTATCGTGAGTGAGTGAGTGGAGATATTCAGCAGCCTGGGGTAAGTTCTTTCTTTTTTGTGGTGATAATTATTGCATTTAAAATTTTGTTTTTCTTTAGTAATCATTTAAATCAGATACTGCTGGTCAATGCTGCTGCTGGTGCATATTATACTATAGGTCCAGTGATACTAAACACTTGCTGTTTACATTGTGTCTTTTACCTATTTTAAGTGGTTATTTCTAAGAAACCCTTTAAAAAAAACAATGTGCCATCCCACTGATTTTAAATTTTAATGTGTTGCCTTTAACAGATGTCCAAAGTCAAGGCTGCACCCCCACCAGGGTGCACAATCAACGTCAATGACCCTCAAGTACAAGAGGCAGCTATCCGCATCCAGGCTTCATATCGGGGCCATCGGTAATAAACAACTACACAACATTAGTGCATATACTTCAACTTCAAATATTGTTAGAAATGATGTAAACAGGAATTTTGGTCAATGTGTGTGCAGTTTTTTTTTAATTTCTCATGAGCACCGTAAAACTTGTTTTGTTACACATACTCAGATGACTTACTGAAATCTTCAGTCAATTTCAAGATGTCAAGTTGCTTAACTTACTTAAATTATTTATAAGTACAAATGAAATAGAAATGTATACAGGAAGAGAAAATTGTAAGTTAGGTGCAATTTAAATGAAACTAAGCAGTGAAACCAGTTGCATGAACAAACAAGTCTTTTTGATAGAATGCCATTAAGGACATCTCCAGGTCCTTTCCTTTGTAATATTTGTTTTAGGTCGAGGAAAGAGCTACGTGAAAAAGGGCCGCCAAAGTTTCTGCAGGAGCTAAAAGACGTGCTCTTGTTGGAAGGAAGTGCGGCAAAGTTGGAGTGCCGAGTCAGCGCTTTCCCTGACCCCTTCATCATCTGGTCAAAAGATGGAAAAGAGCTTAAAGATGGACCCAAGTATCGCTATGTGTTTGAGGACCCTGATGTTGTGGCGCTGGTGGTGCGTGATGGAGAGTTAGCAGATCTCGGCAGATACACTGTTACGATTAAAAACCCCTTTGGTCAGACATCGGGCTCTGCCTGTATCATAGTGGAGGGTGTGTAGAATTTGCAAAGATGTAACAGCATAATACATATCTACATTGTTTCAAGAATAATACTAAAAAAAACATTTTCTACATGCAGTACCAGCTAAGGTGACCAAGGGACCGGACAGCATAAAAGGCAGGAGAGGGAACACGGTGGTGCTGAAGGCGGAGATCAGTGGGGAACCACCCCCTGACGTTGGCTGGCTCAAGGATGGAGACGATATAGAGGAAGACGACAGGTAGTGGCATTCATTCAGTCTGGTAGCTGTATTCTTTAGGTCCATCCATCTAAATGTCTCATGTTCTCATGTAGTAAGTAGTAAGTTGTAAATTCTGTTGTGTACTTAACTGGTGTACATATTTCCCCTAGAGTATTTTTCGATGTAGGTGACACCAACACCATTCTCACCATCAAAAGTGCACGGCCATCGGATTCGGGAAAGTATGAGGTGTTCGTGGAGAACAACTTGGGAACGGATCAGTCCTTCGCTCGAGTGGACATCCTGTGAGGACCTCAAACTCTTGCACCAATCTGGAAGGTTATTTGGTGTGTATAATATACTTTGTTGTCTCTAGACAACTTAAGATCGCTTGTATTGTTAAGGAGAATTGTATTATGACATTATATATATGTTGAATAATCCATGATTTTTTTTTTTTTTTTTTTTTACCAAATAGCCTGAGAACACTATTTATGTGTTACATTCAGGGTTTTTAGTAGATGAATGTCACCTGTCAGAACAGCAAGATATGCAAAAATCTACTACCTTTAAAACATGCAGTAATAAATAAAAACAGATTTTCATATTTATTTCATGTGCTTTCTGACTTTCATTTGTTCAAGCTACCTCGATGGCAGTACAGAATGTGGAGGGTTTCTAATGTGAAAATTTGATTGCTATCATTGAGGGATACCACAAGCAATTATCACTGTGCATTGTAACCCCTTTAAAAGATAACAAGATGAAGAACAAGATGAAGAAGATCAGTGGTCTTTGTTCCTTCCTTTAAAAAAATGCTTGACACATGATAAAGAGGGACAACCTGCAGATTTTCAGGTTTTTCACATTGGGATATCAAATATGCATAGATAGTTAAAAACTGTTAGTTACATATTAATCTACAAAAAAAAAAGAGTAAATTACACATTCTCTGTGGGAGTGGCTGACTTCTAAATGCTTTATGGTGGAAGTTTTGACATCATTATTAATAATCACAACTTTGCCAGATATAAAGCTTTATGAAATTGGTCATAACCATGCTCACATTAACTAACCTAGTCTGTCAGTAAAAATGCGGTTCGAGGCAAGATAGAACAGTTGTCCAGCGAGTAACATTGGCACCTCACAGCTCCAGGTCCAATCCTGAGCTCGGGTTACTGTCTGTGTGGAGGTTCGCATGTTCTCCGGGTGTCTGTGTGGGATTATCTGGGTTATCCGGTTTCCTCCCACCTCCCAAAGCCATCTGAAAGTTTGACTGAAAGGTTGAGGTGTTTGTCTTACAATCTGACCTTTTGTACAAAACAGTTAACTTGGTCAATATCAGAAAGTGGCTTACATTTAAATAGGGACTTAGAAATAGTGCAGATCCTAAATATTGATTAATCAAGATATTGAACATTTACTTTCTTTGTTTCGTTGCCTAAAACTTTTTGTATATTTCCCATTTTAAATGCAAAAAAAAAAATCTCAGATTTTCAATGTGGATACATAAACACAGATTATACATTATATACATTTATATATCATATACACTGAGTTTATGTATCATATGTACTGTATGTATGTATGTATGTATGATACATAAACACAGTGTATAGTATATGATGTATAAAATGCATACAATGTATAAACAGAACATTTATTGTAGTTATCATGTACTATACACTGTCTTTATGTATCATACATACATACAGTACATATGATACATAAACACAGTGTATAGTATATGATATATAAAATGTATATAATGTATAAACAGAACATTCATTGTAGATATATCATATACTATACACTGTGTATAGTATGATATGTAAAATGTATGTAATGTATAACCAGAACATCCATTGTAGGTATCATATACACCGTGTTTATGTATCATATGTACTGTATGTAAGTATGTATGATACATAAACAGTGTACAGTATATGATATATAAAATGTATATAATGTATAACCAGATATATGTAACTACATATTTTTATCACTGAATATGATATTATTTGCACATTGCTGTGCTTTAGAGTGGGCCATGACTACTGGCGTGCAGTGTTTATATCACCTTTAACTCATCAGGTGGTGCAGATGTGGTGTGTTAAGTGTGAAACAGAGCTCAGGAGGAGTTGTATCCCATCAGGGGATCTGAAGCTGACACACTGCCGCTGCTCTAAAGTTTACGAAGCGTTCGGACTTTGTGGACTCTCCCTATTCTTCATTCTGCGGCGGTTTCAAGGCGCCCCGCTCGCTCCCGCTCCCGCCAGCGGAAAGTTCGCAAGAAACTTTTTACACCTGAAAACTCGGGGCTTAAAGTGAATAAACACACACTGGCGCACATAGTGAGCGTTCAGAGATGTGTTTTGTATAGGTATTAGTTTTAGTTATCGCTTGCCGTCCTTGAAAGGACCGGGGAGAGTGAAGTGAAAAAGCGCATCCTCTACGGCGAGGCCGAGAGAGCTTTTAAACTTTGTTTTGCGTGGTAGACTCTGCAGAATTTAAAGGGGCAACGCCTCTATATCCTCCATTCACATTAACATAGAGTTTACATACAAACTCACAGGACTGTTTTGTTTTCAAATCACTTTAGACCAATATTTAATTTTTATTATATGTTTAATATATGATTATTTAATGTTTAATATATGATTATTTATCTGGATCACATTCTAAAACTTTTACACTGCCTAACTAGTTTTAACAGATTTAACTTACTTTATATTTTCACCAAGTTTTTAGGCTGTGTTTAATTTGTTTATTAAACAAATGTGTATCTAAGCTTAATTAATGTTATTTTTTTTCACATTTTAGCCACAAATTGCATAAAAACCTCATGTAATATAATATATTTGGTTATCACTTCAACTGGTAATGTTATATTTTATTTAGGATATATAATTTTGTTTTACACAACTGAACACAGCTTGAAAATAAACAGGAACCTCAACTTTTATGTTTTTCTTCTTTCTTCCTTCCTTTTTAAAATGATTCATTCAAAGCTATAATAATATGTAAATGAGGGCCCATGTGAGCGTTATTCACTGTTGCCCCTTTAAGACGTCGGGCGCCTTGAAACCGACGAGTTCCATGTTTGTATCTTGAAATTGAGAGCAGAGCCGAACTCCATGTTGTAACAAAGTTGCCACTAAGAAACGAAACTTATTTTAAACTAGTATTTTTCTTTTTCTTTTTTTGCTTTATTCCAGACAGAAAGGAACCGTCTCCATCTGTGCGCATGATGCATTTCCTGAAGTGCTGTTAGGATTTGTGGGACGCTTAGTGTGGGGAATTTTGTCAGTTGTGTGTTTAGAAGTTCAGAAAGTGCAGAAGTGCGGGATTTTGCGGAGCTTCATGGACGCGCCGTCATCCATCATCACGCAAGTGAGTCGGGATGAAGAGCCAAGCGCTCCTCTGCGGGACAAAGGTGAGAAAGTCAACAAGTCCAAACTGGCAATAAGTTTTCTGATCGAAGTGTGTGGTGGATCACATGGCCGGGCCGGAAAGCTGTGTGTGTGTGTGTGTGTGTGTGTGTACACTCATATCTGTACTACTTATACATACATACATACATACATACATAGTGCACATTGTATATGTTTTTATATAAACAGCTTGTATGTACACTTGTATAGAAAAATATATAAGCTTAATAAATTATATAATAAATACGAACACAATATATAAGCTTAGTAAATTGTATGCTAAATACAAAGACAATACATATATATATGTTGATTGATTGTACACATTGGTACACTGTATGGTCAAAAGTTTATGGACACCTGACCATCACACCCACATGTGCTTGTTGAACATCTTTTTCCAGATTTAGTCTAATAAACTCCACTCATCTGTGAAGGCTTTACACTAGATTGTGGAGTGTGCCTGTGTGGATTTGTGTTCATTCAGCCACGAGAGCGTTAGTGAGGTCAGGCACTCATGTTGGGTGACGAGACCTGGTGCACAGTCAGCATTACAGTTCATCCCAAAGGTGTTCATTGGGTATGAGGTCGGGGCTCTGTACAGGACGCTCGAGTTCTTCCACTCCAACGTTGGCACACCATGTCTTCATGGAGCTCGCTTTGTGCACAGGTTCATTGTCATGCTGGAACAGGTTTGGGCTTCTTAGTTCCAGTGAAGGGAAATTGTAATGCTACAGCATACAAAGACATTCTATACAGTTGTGTGCTTCCAACTTTGTGGTAACATTTTGGAAAAGGGTCACATATGGTTGAGATGGTCAGGTGTCCACAAACCTTTGGTCATGAAGGCTAAATACAGTATATACATATATACACACTTTCCCCAGTGGGCACTTTATTAGGTACCATCTACTCATCCATCAACCTAAAGACCACTGCTGAGCAGATATTATGTAATTGGTGGTCTATTCTCAACACAGCACTGAGAATGTTTAAAACGTACAGTAAAGCTCCTGGGCCTGATGCTCTTGTACAAGTGGAACACGCACACTAATGTTAGTGCCACTGCTGTGCTGAGAATGTGGTATCTTCTGGTGGTCACTTTCCATTGATGGATGAGTAGGTGGTGTCTAATAAAGTGTCCCCTGAGATTAAGGATACAACTCATTGAGCTTATATACTTCCGTATACTAATTGGAAACCATCGTGACCACCGTAGCCTCAGATTCCTGTTCTTGGCTGACAGGAGTAGAACCTGATGTGGGCTTCTGCTGTTGTAGTCCATCTCCCTCAAAGTGCAATGTGTTGTGCATTCTGAGATGCTTTTCAGCTCACCACGGTTGTAAAGAGTGATTGTTTGAGTTACTATATCCTTCTTGGCAGCTCGAACCAACCTGGCCGTTCCCCTCTGACCTCTCTCATCATCATTTCTGCAGAACTGCTGCTCCCCTGGATGTTTTCGTTGTTGTTGTTGTTGTTTTTCACACTGTTCTGTGTAAAGTCTAGGGACTGTTATGGATGAAAATCCCAGGAACTCAGCAGTTTCTGAAATACTCAAACCAGCCCATCTGGCATCAACAGCCATGCCTCGTTTAACGTCACTGACTTCGCATTTTTTCCGCATTCTGATGTTTGGTGTGAAAACATTCGAAACTGACTTTACCTTTCCAATTATAAGCTTGAAATGGAAGTTCTTATCAGAATTGCTGATAGCTGAAGGATGCAGCTGTTTGATTGGTGTTATGGGTCTACTGTAGGGGTCACTGCTCCTGGTAGGGCCAGCACCGTTTCGTTATCCTCTTTAAATTAACTTGATTCAATAAATTACCAGGTCTGGTATGTGTTTCACAGCAGGGACGATACAAAACTGCACAAGCCCTTCAGGAGCCAAATCAACGCCTTTTGGTCTACTGTACAGCGTACACAATGCAGCAAGTTTGTTTATTATTTGTTGACTTTGGAGAAGTTGGGATCTGATATAAAGCGTGGAGCGTGAGTTTGAAAACATTCACATCCTATTAGTTTTGTAGGAGGTAGTTTATGATGTACTGTTTAGTTAATTAGCAACTTAGCAGGAAATGTGTAGGTAAGCAATAAAGCACAATGTGGCTTGCTGCTATGGGAAAATATTCATTGACAGGGTTGTGTGATGCAGCCTGACACAAAGGAGAGTTACTGTTACCACTCGAAAGGTGATTATTTTCCAATAACAGCCTGTCCGGAAGTGTTTTATTCTTCTTATACCACCGATAATATTTTATTGAAGAATGATGCCTTATAATTTTTATCCCTTTATTGTTACGTTTAATGTAGTGTAACGGCCATGAAACAAATTTCTTATGTTAAAACAGCTAAATGTTCCCACACCAGCCTCTCTTTTTCTGCCCTCTGTCTTAAGACTTTCCTGTGGCAGGAAACTTAATGTCACAGCATTATCTCTGACACTGGAGACGCCTTACAAAAAATGCTAAATAATAAATCAACACCTTCTGACTAATCAGAATCAAAAATTCAACAGCGCTGTGGTATACAGTAATTTTGTGTCAATGTTAGTACTGGCTGAAAGTACTGAAAGGTTGAGGTGTTTGTCTTACATTGCACCTTCATCGTTTATCTACGTGTCAATTTTTGCTTGTTTTCTTTCGGAGCAAGCCCATATGTGGTGTGTTTTAATGGACAGAATTTTATCTGCGAGTGGAATGATCAGTGTTACACTGTGTGGTCCAGAAGCTTTACTTCATTTGTTGTTTAGAGTATATTGTTGGCTTGACTTGATACTTTCTCCCCAATTTAAAGCCTCATCCATCTTAGTCATTTGATGCACAAAGTTCTCTACTGCTAGACCGGTCCTGGAGGAAGGATCATGGGCCATGTCAGTGTGTACTAAATCTGTGCTGCCATTTAATTGTTTACTGCAGGTCAAAGGCTGGACATCATGTGATGCACTGTCACTTTCTGCAGCTCGATGGCTAAAATGGCAGGATGTCCCATGTGCAACGTTTGTGAACAAAAAAAAGGTTTCCTTGCATGTGCTTGATCACATTGTCTGTGGCGTCGTCGTGTAAATGTGAGGTTCTCCTTATCGCCTCTGTGCTCAAGGCTAGTATCTGTGAAGTAAACAGTGTGCTGGAATGCTTTAAAGTGCTCTAAACATCCTCTAGTAAATGGTTAACTCTTTCCTACTGTTTTCTGTTATGTTTTGGTAAAGCTTGTGAGAGCATAGGTAGAAATATTGTCAGTCTTCTTCGAGAAGGGTGTTTTATCTGAAAGCGAGATTTAGTAGCTTCATTCTGGTAATGCATGCATTAGGTTTTAACACGTTTTGACATTTAGGTTTGGCACTTTTTGGATTATGGATTACTTTGCAGTCGTTATGTACGTATTACATAATGCTCATTGGCAGACATAAACCTTTGCTACTTGGCAACAATGTTAGCCTCATTGCTCTAATGCTTCCCTAAATAAGCTAACCATGAATGCATAAGTGGAATGTATTGCTTGATAGACCATTTTTATTCTTGGGGAAGTCATAAACTTTTAGATTTTTTAATTATTTATTTAACCCTTAGGGCATTAATAAATAGAAACGACAAAATTTGAGTATAGAAACGATATAACTACATAACTACAGTGTATATATTTTACTACATTTACATTTATTTATCTGGCAAAAGCTTTTCTGTGACTTATAAATGATGTCTAACGTAACAACATAGCTGTGCATTAGAGGGTTAACTGTTTTGCTCAAAAGCCCAGCAGTGGCTCTTGGGCAAGTCCTGAGATTTGACCTTCTGTTCACCAGCACAACACTTCAACTAATAATGTACCAGCTACAGTGTTTCCTAAAACTTTTTGTGTCTTTTTTTAGGGCAGGGCAATATGTATATAATAACAATATCATAATACGGGGTGTCCGAGAATTCAGGAACCAGTGGGAGTTAAATTACGTATACATGATTTGTTTTTATATTTATTTTTTTTCTTACTACAGGTGAAAAATGGCATTAACACCGGATGAAGGGGTAGACGTAGTGCTCCGTGGTACACTCATTGGTTTCTGATTTTTTTCGACATCCTGTATATTATGTCACAATACACTTTTCTCAGATATCACAGGCATATTATCAGTATTTTTTTATAACAATTACAAACTCTGATTGAAAGCAGCAGATTAGATGTTAAAAAATTTCCCTCCTTTTTTTAGTGTTAAAGAATTTATTTTTGTTCATTTTAAAAGCATCATTACACTCAGTCTAGTTCACAGGGTTTTAATGAAGCACTGCTGTTTTGCCAGTAGTTGGTTTCCAAAACTATATATTGTGATGCAATGATATTTCTGCACTATCACCCATCCTTAGTTTTTTTTTAAGGTGTCTAATGTATGTGGCTCAGATCTTAAAGGGTTTCCAAAACTTACTACTACTAATAATAATAGTAACAGACACAGATTATTTGTGCTTAAAATTTAGATGTTTTTTCTGTAACATTTGATGTGAGAATTATAACGTGGATTGTTGTTCTGAATGAATTTCACACTTTAGAAGTTTTTCCCTTTGACAGGTAATTTTTAATATCATTTTATATGTATATGTAGTTTGTACTGAAAACGAGCAGGCAGCACAGTGCTGCAGCGCGTAGCATTGCCACCTCACAGCTCCAGGGTCCCCGGGCTTGGGTAACTGCCTGTGTAGAGTTTCAAATGTTCTCCCTGGGTCTGTGTGGGTTTCCTCTGGGTTCTGCAGTTTCCTCCCACCTCCCAAAAATATTCTAGTAGGCGGACTGGCTACATTAATTTGCCACTAGATGTGAATTGATTGTGTGAGTGTATGTGTGCATGGTGCCCTGCGATGGACTTCCATATTCCCACTTCATACCCAGGTTTCCCAGGATAGGCTCCGGATCCACCGTGACCCTGACCAAAATTAAACACTTACTGATAAATTTCTTCACAGTAAACTTTTCTGAGACATCAGAACTTCAGTAACAGATCAACAAGTAGCAGATTGGACTAGAAAATATATGTTTGTTAAAAAAAGTTTAGTGGATGGTAAATAAAAGTTTAGTTGAATACATAGAGCTCTGTTAGCAAACCTAAATATTATAACTATATTATATATTGTTAAAGATATTGAAATATTATATAATTTTTTTTCTATAATACCCATCACTACACTGGATGCAAAAAAAAAAAAAAGACACGTCTCATGTTTGACCCATGCACTGCACAATCTACGACGCAGTCTGTATGAGTTTCTGCCAAATGAATAAATGTTGAATGTAAACGTGGTCATTTATGCTAAGTATGTTATTTTTGCTGGCATAAAAGGTTGTACTCTGTTGTTTTGCCATTGATATAAAAAGCTAGGCTAATACACCCTTACTAAAAATGTTTGGTAAATCTCGAAAGCGTTTCAGAGCAGCTGCTTGCAGTACAGCTTAAGTACAGTGTGTTCTGGTGATTGATAGTGCTGCGTTTTAAGAGTGGTGACCTGTAGGGCGTCTCACGCTGGTTCAACTCCATTCTGGGGTGAACAGGATGGCTGACAAACCTCTCAGCTTGTTTTTGTGACCGCTGTTTTTTTTTTTTTTTTTTTTTTTTTTTTTTCCCCGGCTAGCACTTGTTTTTCCTGCTCATTTTCTGTGGAAATGACTCCAAAGCCCCTATCTTCCTGGCGGAATTGTGGCGGGCCTAAACCTGGCTGCTTTTGCACTTCCTAATTTTTTGGTGTGAAAATACAAAAGTGTTTATGTGGAATATGTGAACCCATGGCAAGAAGAAGAGATCAGGCTTGGCCATGATGGCTTTGTATCTGTTTTTTCTCCTATAGAAACTGATACCAACGTCCTTTCACCACAAATTTCTGTTATTTCCTTAGGTGTGTTGACATGAACGCTTGTTTTTTTGAATATTTTTTGCCTCCATGAAAATATCGGGGGCCATGTGACTCTGCTGCCGTGTCAGTATCTAACAGGAAACAGCATGTTTATTAGAACTGTACATACCCAGTAGCACAATTTGCTATTCTTTCTCTGTGCGCAGTGAATGTTGCAGAACAAGGTGAGTGTAAATGAGTCTAAATAAAAGAGACAGTACGTGCATTGCATGGCACAGTTATGCAGAAAGTAGTCTTTATCATTCCCTAAGGTTTCAGACATATTAGTTACATTTCATATGCGTTGATTTAAAACATGTCTCTCAGACTACTGAAAAGTTTTCCACACATATCTGTCAGAAAACTGCTTAAATCTCAGGTCTGCTACAGATTTCACAGTGGTGTGAGGTTTATTCATAGACGTTTACGTGTTTCCGCGAGTCCTGGTTCTGGTGTATTTTTACACCAGACAGTACAATGGTTTCCCTGCTCTAACACACCTGAGACAACTCATTATGTATTTATCAAGGCCTTCATCAGGTTAAATGGGTGTGTTAGTGCAAGCAAAACACAAATGTTGCCTTACACGGTGAAAGATTGGGAAAACATCAGATTATCAAAGAAAAAAATTATAAGATTCAGTCAGAAAATTAAATTGTAAATGGGTTGCACTAAAAATGTGATTAAAATCCTGATCTCAATTTGTTTCTCAATGCAATTTGACTTAAAAACAGCATGACTTCTGCAGCATTTGCAGAAAAAGAGTGCCACTATTCCCCCTAATTCACCGTGACCAATGAGCGCAGAGATTGTACTACATGACCTCACACACTAACCAGAAGTGCTGGAAGTCTCCAGAAAGAAAGGGGACAAACAACCTTGGAAAGCTGTGAGTGGATTTGAAAATGACTAAGAAGCCCACTTAGTGAGAAGAAACAAATATTTCTTAAACAAATGGGTAATATTATGTACTAAATATTCAATTACTGATTACTAAACAAATAACTAGTAAATGTAGGAAATTAGTGAATGTGGCGAGTGATAAGGCTGCACTTGCAGTTGTGTTCAGAACTTGCCAGTGACGCATTTGTATGTGTTTATCAAGACTGATTTTCACCCTCATGTGGCTTATCAGTAGCTTTTGACAGAAGAACAGAAACATTTCCACAGCTAATTGTTTAACCAGCCTTTAATATTGCTGGTGTAGTGCTGCGCTGGAGTTACGAGGGTGTAATATAGCTAACAAGTAATGGAAACCAGTGTCGCATGATAATAATTTTTAAAAATCCCAGCTCTTTGAACCTTTGAGCACGGCTCTAAACTATCAGCTGCTCAGCTTTTTTGCCTGGAGAGGATTCTGGCAGATGCTAAATGTGCCTGGAAGACGAATAAATGTAACAAAAAGTGGAGATGGAGAGAAACATTTATTGACGATTATTAGAATTGGACTTGTCAGAACTGGACCTGTATCTGTCTTTGTTATCTGTCAAGGGACAATTGAACTTGAGTTGTGCACAGAAATCTGGCCCGCAGAGTGTTATGAGTGTTCGTTTGTAAGAAATGCCGCAGGGAGCACCTGGCATTGCTGGTGGAACCTCCCCCTCAGCTCACCTGTAAAAAAAAAATGCTCCTCTGCTTTAATAAAGGAAATGAGACACTCTTACACTGTTTCAAAAATGCATCAAAATATATCCAGGAAATTCTGTCCTCGGCTGTCATGCACTTATCATTGCCCTGTCTGCTTCTTTCTCTGAACGTCTGATAAACATACCTCTGTCCCCCAGAGTGTCTTATCTCAGAGCAGCATCGCTCTCCAGCCTGCTTGTCTGCACTTGCTGGCGTGTTCCTAAGAATGTTTGGATATTTAGTATTATGAAAAAATACTGCGGCGCTTTCATAATCTGAACCTAGCGAAAAATCAGGAAATATATTATCAGCAGATCTTTATATGCTGACTACAAGCCAGAACACTCCCTCAAGCTAAAATAATACTTGTGAAAACTGATAGTGAAAAATGAACAGTTGCACCATAATGGGAAAGGATTGTTGACTATTCTGCTGGTGTATGTGTGTGTTTAGTAGAGCTGAACAATATGATGATAAGGATATTGTGATAAATTATGCCACTGTATATTTTTCTGAGATATCGCGAGTATCTCAATATCTTTTTATTTGTTTGTTTGTTTGAAGATAGCAGATTAGATGCTAGTTTCATAACGTTTTATATCTAAACATGTTTACATTTTACAGATTATAAAAATGCCCAACTTGGTTTATATAATGCTCTTTTTTTAGTACTACAGTTTTGGCAGTTTGTTAGCAAACCTACGTATCACGATTTGATATTTTTGTCATATCGGCCTTACCTAGTGATTAAGTAAAATTCTGTTCTGCATACTTAGATTAGAAGTGCCTGTGCACACACACATGTCCAAAAAACAAAACGTTTTCAGCTAGAGCAGTGTCGGATAACTTGCGTCATCAGCTCTGGCTTCTACCCTGGGACCACCCTCTCAGCTCTTGATGGAAAACCTGTGGAATTCCACGTTACGTAACAGTGGGAAAGACACACGCTGAAGAATCAGTGCCTTTCTTTTTCCTGGCTGCCAGGACTGAGTAGGCTTCACTCCAGCATTGACCATCTAGATCCGGCCACCCAGTCACCTAGAACGTTTAAAGGCTTGTATAACTCTGTCATAATCTCTTTTATGACCTGGGTTCTGAGCTGAAAGACACTCCAGGAAATGTATTGGCTGCTTGCTTGTACTTGTGTTTTAACATGGATGATGTGTTACTGGCTGATGATTACTTAGTTCAAGCTTTCAGTGTGACCCTTCAAAACTGTGTCAAGACATTGTCCAGCACCATTCCAGCATTGGGTCCAAACACCTGTTCTTCATTTTCTTATTGCATAGTTAATGGTGTACTGCTGAAAGGCCTGGCCAAGAATAGTCTGTCTGACTGACTGGCTCTCCCTTGTTTTAATGGACGTCAGACTGTGCAGACAGTGCCATCTGGGGACCATTCATTGACAAAATATTTTGTTTGTCAATGTCCTTTTTTCCCTAAGGTATCAACTGTTTGTTTGTTTTTTTCATTGTCAATTGTAAATACTGTGTAACTGATTTTATAAAAATCTCCTGCTGCTACTTTGCTAGCTAAGTGTTCCTCACAGATGTTTTATGAATGGAGCCCAGCTGAATGGGATTTGTTAAAACTTACCTTTAAATTAAACCATTAACTTCAGCTCCATATAGTGATTGATTAAAACAAGTTTTAGAAAGTCAGTATGTACTACAGACCATAGCGAGGGAGTGTGTTTACTCTTAAAAAAAAAAAAAAACAGATTTTGGGAATAATTTGTTGAGTTTTAATGCATGTAAGTAATATGATAACTTGGAAACTCTGGGTCCACATGAGACAGACAATAACTGGATTTCACTGAAGAAAAGGGACATGACTTACTCTTCGAACTCTTTCTTTTTTTGGAAGCAGCATAATGCTGTTCTTCTTTGAAAGGTTGTCTCTATGGTGTTAAATATGTCTAGGGCAGCTCTTCTCTATTTGGTTATGTTTGCTAACATAATAAAATGGCATAATAAAATATAACAGATTAATGGTATATATATGCTGAATAACCCAGTTACTTGCTTGCAATCTTATTCCGATTTTTAAAAAAATCTGGTTTAGGATATCATCGCATGCTGTAGATGTACACATGAATAATCTGAAAGCTGCCAAATTCAAATAATGACTGGAAACGTAAAGTTGATTTTTATGGTCAGCAAGTTGGACCAAGGCTGGTTCATTCAGGAAAAGCAAAGCTAGCGGACATTATTAATTGCTTAAAATGATGTAAAAGTCTGAAGGTTATAATTTGACATATCATATCATATCATTTTAACCAGGATTTAGGTTTAGAGCATTTACATTCTAGAATTCCAGTAAGTGATCTTCTAAGCCTGAAATGGTTAGTATATTAATACCAAATGTAGCAATAAATGACTAGTTATTAATTCATGTTAGATGCTTCCTGATATATCCGAGTCATTTTGCCCACTCTGAAAGCAATTAACAGATATTTTTAGAAAATGAAAACATTAGCAGTTATGAATGATTAGCTGGCTTAAAACTTAGCAGTGAAAGGTTCTCTTCAAAATCATATTTCTTATTTCTCAAGGATTTAGTTAAGCATATAAATGTAAAAGTGTGAGCCATGTTCACATCTTTACAGTGTTACATGTTTGACTCATGTAGAGAAGGCTGTATTGCATTACCCCAATATCTTGTAACATTTAGCAAAATTTGTGATTATCTGCAAGCCTGTCAACAAAAATAAATGATACAGATTGCAGCTGTGCTCACCGACACTGTGTTTTTTTTGTTTTTTTTTTTTTGTGGGATTTTAGTGCATGTGTGCATGGCATTGTGGGTAATTTGGGCAGTTTGCAGCCTTGTCTGCTCTGTACCTGCCTTGTTGTGTGAAATGCGATACAGTGGAGGCTGCGCACACAGAGCCAGCTCTTACTTCACTTCCTGTTCCTATTTTGGTTTGGCTGGGCCCCGCTGCACAGCACAGGATTATGGGCCGGCAAAATGGCTGCATTCCAGCGGCACGGTCTGTAAGAGGGAGAGAGATGGTGAGCAAGAGGAGCTTTAGTGGGGCCTCCAGAGGGATTCTTTTTGCACATAGAGTTCCAGTTGAGCTGTGAAACTCTATTTAGGACATGCTGTCATTGTCTTGAGCTTCTTTTCTGGCCTTTGTGCTGTTATGGAATGAATCGATCTGACCTAATTTAGAAGGGTTTTGGGTTTTTGTAGTATCGTGTTTACATTAACTATTAATTTATTGTATAGTAGTTTTATTATCGTTAATAGTTATTGAGTATTAACTGTTAACAACTGTTTATTTTGATAATTATAAAAGATATACTGATAATTAAATAATTTACAAATTGAAGTAAACATGTGCTTTGGATTCCTTATGTAACTTTTTTCTCTTGATTAGTTTAAAGTAGAATTAAATTTGAGGTTTTGGTCAATTTAGACAGAAATGTTTTATAAAGTTGATGTCTTTATAAAGCTTATATTTTATACATAATAATAATAATAATAATTTGTGACAAACTCTCAAATTGCTTAATGTATAAAAGATTAAAAAGTTGAACAGAGTATTTATGTTTAGGTTATATAAAATAAAGCACACTGATGGAATGAAATAAACTTAGGGTTAGGGTTAGGGTTAGGGTTAATCTCTGAAAATTACCACACAACAATAAAATACATCAGATAAAACTTTTTATCTTCATTTTATTTATTTATTTATTGCTTACATGACCATGGTTGAAAGTATTTGTGCTATGCCATATGCCTGCAAAGCTGGATTAAAATGGTGTGGCAACGCAGCTGAGCCTGCTACCCCTGTTACTCCCAGCCGCTGGCGTGAAACAAGTTGTTAGATTGTAAAAGGGGATCACATCACAGTCATTAGATCAGATGTTCAGTGGTCTCTAACTGCAATGGATTAGCAGTGGATAGACTTTTAAAAATGTCTCAGATCAGATACCTGTAATTGGGTACTGTATACAGTTCGCACTAAGACAGATTGACCTGGGTGGAGCGGCACTGCCTTCAGAAAAAATGAAAACCTGCAACCTCATTAGCAGCATTCAGTACACTGTCTAACGCAGGATCACAGCATGACACACATTCACATAGAACTGCAAAATGTGTATAAAGCTCAGTGTATTTTGTCTTCAATTTATGCGTATGGAATTGTTTTATGTCATTTTTTTATTTACAGGTCTAGTTTGGCTTGGTACAGCCTAAGCATTGTGGTGAAATCAGTTTTGTTGAGTGTATTTGCACAAGAAAAACATTTGGCTAGTTTGAGTTAGACACACAACAAAGTTTTTTGTTTTGTGTCTCCGTTTATGGCCTGAACAGAGTGTGCTATATATATATGGAGAGTGCCATCATTGACTACTGTCAGCAGCTGCCTGTCTGTTGCTATTTAAAGCTCTGATATGTAACATCAGAAGAGTCAACATAGAGAGGAGCCTGATGTTTCCTCACCAGGTTCCTTCTCAGGTCTCTTCCTTCACTCATGTCTTACCGTTACTGTCCATTCATGGTGGCCAGGATTCCAATCAACACTGCCATGTTGTCCTACAACCTATAATAAGGTCTGCCAGGTTCTTGATGGAAGACATTTGATGTGTTCTTTGGAGAGACAGTAAAAGACCATTCACACTTGGAGATCTCATGCACTTTTATGGAGACGGCCACCCAACCTAACCCCTCCAATCCAGGGTTGAATCAGGTCAAGGTTTATAATGTGGGTCATGTCATAAGGGGTGATAGAACAGGGGTGTATTGTATTTATGTTTAAACCAAATATATATGTGTGTGTGTGTGTGTGTGGGTGTGTGTGTATGTATATATGTATATACATATATGTATACACATATGTATATATACACATATGTGTGTGTGTGTGTGTGTGTGTGTGCATATATATATATATATATATATATATATGTTTTGCAAATGTTACCCCCAATGAAATAGCTGTCTTGTACAAATGAGCCTAGTTGAATTTTGACCGGCAGGCTAATCTTTCATGCTGACAGGACCTCTTCCATCTTGGTTGCAGTTGACAAGATTTTGTGCTGCCAAAGGCCAGCACTCGTCACCGTTCGCCTGCCTTACATGCTGTTCCTCCAGAGCCAGACATAGGTTGCTAATTGCAAGGATTCCCCGTAATGTCTCGCTATTCACTGAACCCTGTGTTCATTTGCTTTACTTGCTGACAAATATCCGGCTTATTAGCAAATAGTGCTGAGGTATGTGAGATAAACTTGGCCCGGTGTGAGTGACTAAGATGAAATATGTTGTTATTGTGGGAATGCAGGGAGTGGAGGGAATACCGCATGTGTTTAGGATCCTGTGGGTGTGGTGAACATATGTTTTCAATTAATGACTGCTGTCTATGGCAAAATCTCAAGGCAACTGTTCACCATTTTGATTTTAAAAAAAGTATAATAGCTTGCACTTAAGACTTTGATATTTCTGCAGAAGTATTTATCATACATTTTTGCATATGCAGGATGTGATTATGTGGCTTCACAATTATGAGTAAGATTACATTGTTAATATTCTGACTATTTCTTTTTACCACAACACAAAACAAAATTTGACAGCACAAAACCAGACACACAAAGTCAAACACAACAACACAAATGCAGGAGATTTTGTCTTTATATAGTTTGTGTTTGTGTCCTCGAGAAAAATTGACAACAGCCAGTTGCATTCTTTGTTTTTTTCCTTGTTTTGTAGAATCAGTGTGTATTTAAAGGTAATCATGGCTTGATGGTTTACAGTTTAGTGACGTGAACTGGGCCAAGTATGGTGATCCATACTCGGAATTTGTGCTCTGCATTTAACCCAAGCAAGACTTTGTATTTTTTGGAAAGGTTGCCTTTGTAGTTTATCTCCACGGTCGTGGAAATATGATTGTCATCTTCTCTAATTACAGCGAGGAAATGTATATGTTGGGAGAAAAAATTTTATTGTTGTTTTTCTAGATTTTGTTGTGTTGAATTTGTTTTTTGTTTTGTTTGCAGATGTGCTTTTGCATTTGTATCGTCGAATTTGGTTTTGTTTTTCAATTTTTTTTTATTGTGATAGTTTTGTAGTGTCTCTTGGCCATAGTAGCAATAGAAAGTTACAGTTCACTCCAAAGAAATGATTTTGAATCATGCTACGGTTAACTTTTGAAGTGGCCTTTTGAGTTTGTTCTTTCTGTGCTTACAGAATTTATCTCATGTAACATGTAAGTAAATACCTGTTTCCAGGATTGATGCTGATATTTTTTTTTTGTTTGTTTTTTTTTTTGTTTTTGTCCAGGTGCTCCAGTGCATGTGGCGTCAAACTCAAAGAAGCCCCGCAACCGTGGCTTTTTCCACAGCCTCTTCTGCTGCCTGTGTCATGATGAAACAGATCAGCTGCCTGTCAATAACAATGCACCACTCCTGGTGGAAGAGAATGGAACCATCTCAAAAGTAAGGCATGGTCAGAGATTTCTTAAAGGTTTTAATCAAAAGTGGCTTCCTTGCCCCAGTCTATCAGTGTGTCTGATCAAGAGCCACAAGTTTCTGAAGTGTCAGTGAAGAAACCGAAGCCCGGTTTTTGCTTTGCACAACCCTTTTCCTGTTTACATCATAATTCTCAGTGGCCAGTGACCAAATATCATGCTGGTGGTCATCAGTCATATTGGCATTCACTAAATCACTGTTGTTTCCATTGCCTAACCAAAGATTATATCCTATTTACCCCATTTAATCTATATAAGTTAAATGGAATGTGTCTGTATAATTTGTAAAACAGCAGTAGAATGTAACCGATATGTTGGTGTGTCTTGGCATAATACAAAGCTGCCCATGACTCAATTAAACCCCATTCTTGGAAAACAACATGCCAGTTAGTAACTAGTAGCAGATCAGGTGGTCAAGACGCTGCTGGGTGTCCGTTTCAGATTTATGCCTTACTTCAGCTTTTAATAGTGATTTGATATTCTAGGAGTTATTTGTCACATCTCTGAAGCCCCCCAAAATAAATCTGTAGGTCTCCTGAAGGCGGGCTGAAGCACAGGCAAGATTTGGAGGTGTCGCTCTGATCTGCCTGTCATGTCAATGTGTGCACTACTGCTGATGTCCCAGGCAGCCTGCAGGCTCAACAAACTTACAAACTCCCACGAGTTTCCTCTGCAGGCAGACGTAGCCGACCCACGTCTGCCCTCTCGGCTCTGCACATTTTGCAGGGCAAGTGAACCTGTTGCAGAATGTCTGGAGTGTTTTATGGCTTCTGAGCTGTGCAACTTATGCAAGGACACCAAATCACTTGTGGAGAGCAATATCACCAAATACTTGGAGTCGTCTGCCTTTTTTAGGAGAGCGCACACTGAAGCTAATATGCCAGCTGAACTCTGTTTTGACCCTTCAGACGTCTTACAGCAGGACTGTCCTACAAAGGAGAGTAAGTCTTTGGAAATTGCAACAGAATCGAGCATGATCTCTGCAGAACAGAAAACATCTGCTGATTTTACAGTGCACCAAACTATTTCTGGACTAATGCAGCCTGATGAAGATTATACTGAAAATGGACAGCTCAGTGGAGAATTAACAGAGCAAGACAAACTGGATTGTTCTGAGAGCAGTAGTCTGTCTGAATTCGACTTGGAGCACAGTGAGTCTTTTTCAATAAGCAGTGATTTTGTCCACTTAATTGAAAACAATGAATGCTCCGAATATAGAATGGAGTCTAACATTAGTGACCAAACTGTAATGGAAGAACAAGAGCCAGAGGCATTTCCCTTATTTCAGGCCATGCCTGATCTTTGTATGTATTATGAACAGGTAGATTCTGAAATCCAAGAGCTGGTTTTATCAGACCATGAAGTGCTTTATAAGCATGAAACTGAATCTGAACACCCTTCAGAAGTGGACAGTAGTGAGGAAGGGTCTGAAGAAATCAGTGTTTCGGATTTGTATGAGCAATACAGCGAACAAGATCAAAATGCTGTATTTGAACTGGATAAAGAACCATGCAGATCCCTTGAACAATGTGAGCTTAACAATCAAAACATGCCCTGTGAATGCCATGCCACACATTTTGAATCCTCTGAAATGAGCCAGGCCTCTAAAGAAAGCATGCCAGCTGGACTCTCTGGGTCCCTTGAGCAACAACCACCTGCTGGACAAATAGAAAACACATACGACAGCGTGTTAACCGCAAAAAACAGTCAAGGATCCTGCACAGACTCATTTGAGAGATCTGTTCAAAGTGAGCTCTCCGATGACTTTGCTGAACAGACTTTGGAGCAGAATCAGAGCTTTGAATATTACACTGAGCAAGATTATAGCCAGATGTCTTTAAATGAAATTGAGTGTGCTAACACACTAGAACAATGCTCAAGTTGTGGAAAATACTTTGAGAAATGTGAAATTCCTGAACAGTGTGAGCCCACTGAGCCTGCTCAGAATTCTGAAGACTCACAACAAAGCGAATCTTTTGAAAACTCCCTTGAATTGTGTGAGACCTTTGGAACACAGTGCTCTGTGTTTCACACCTCTGAACTCCCTAGAGAAAACCCTCCTATAGAATGTAACACAAATGACGTTAGAAAGCGGCCAGAGTGTGATATGATGTTTATCAGATCAATGGAAACCTTTGAGGCTCGTTGGCTCTCACAGTTTCTTGCTGTTGACTGCCACCAAAATAATACCTTTGAACAGCAGGAAGTTGAGGACCTCAATGTTGCAATCATTGAGCCAAGTGATGAATTACTCCCCTGTGACAGTAATGCTGAAGGTGAACCTGTAATTGAACCCCTGTATACCTCCAGTGAGCAGAGGACGCTTTGTAGAGAGTGTGAAATGAGAGAAAGAGAACAGTTAAAATATGACATGCCCTCTGAACTGTTTGAACTTTGTGACGTTAAGGCTGGAACATTTGACCTTGAATATGATGTAAGCAAAGCTGGAGAGTCGGTTGTGAAAGAAGCGTCAATAGATGAAGGTAGTGAAGAGGAATATGCTGACTGTATTGATAGTAAAAGCCAAGACAGTACTGAAACAGATGAGTCATTTAAAAGTTTTATCGATGAGCCCGAGGAGATCTATCCTGTTCAGATCGATGATGGCAAATCTTTACATGATCTCCCTGAGGAAGATGAGTGTTGTACTAGATACAGACAGGAGTCACATGAGGTCACTGATGGCCTTGGGGATACCCATGATCCATATACACATGATGGAGTAGAAGCACATGAAAATACTCAGGAGTTTTGCTCTGAACCAGAAACTTTAAGAAAAGAAATTAAAACATATGCAGAGGTACTTTGCTCTGGACTATGCAAAGAAACAGTTCAAAGCCCAAAACTCTGCCTTGAACATGCAGTGCCCATTGTTGAGGAAGATTATGGACCTAATGATGAAGATACCACAGCTCATGTTGTGGAACACCAGGACTCTGAAGTCTTCTATAAAGATGAAAAGATTGTTGAATCTCATGGGGAAATGATTGTGCTGGACCCCTCTGAGAGTGCAGGTGACATTTATGGACTTCCCGTTGTGGAAGAAAGCATTTACAAGAGAGATGCCTCAGATCCCTGTTCTATTCAGAGCACATGTCATGAACAAGTAATCTCTGGCCTTGAAATGTATGCTGAAGATAACAGCATTACAGAAAGTGAAGTCTCTGAAAAGTTTACCGAGGGTTCCAGACCTGTAGAAAAGGAAGTTAAACACGACCTCGTTTCTGAGACAGGACCGGATAAAAGTGAAAGTGCAAATAAAAATGAAGCATGCTGCTCTAACCTGACTGATGATGCCCAAATAAAAGAAGAAAATGAGTTGGAAGTTATAGATGAAACGGAGGGATTTCATGGACCTTGCTGTGGCGAGATAGAAACGTGTGAAGACGTAGACACCTTTCTGTTCACCTCTGAAGAGGTTGTAGCTGATGTTGAAAAACACAGTGAGTTAAATAAAAGTGAAGATCCCCAGAATGGCGCCCATGACTTACTGATTATGCAAAAGGCCATCGAGCTGCAATCAGACAAAGATCCTCTCAAAGATCCAGAGCCACCAGCGTGTTGTAGTATTTCATTAGATCTAACAGAAACAACAGAGCAAAAGGATGATTCTCCACCTCAAAGTAAGTGCAGCGAAAAACAGGATGAAATAATACATCAAGTTTTGCAAATTAAAACGACCGAGCACAGTGAGCCAGACGACTTTTTTAAGCTAGCTGGTGAAAACACAACATCTGAACAGATCGAAGCTTCCGAGGACACGGAGGCATCCGACGATGAGGATTACCCCGAGTTCTGCGAATGTGAATTCTGTGTGCAGTCTATAGAGCAGGTACAGTGTTTTGAGTCCCATGTGCTACTGTAAAGGAGGCAGTGCGTGCTGAGCGCAACTTGTTTGTAGCTGGCATTATTAAGTATTTCAAAGCATGACCTGTAATTTTTGATGTTGTAAATGCATGGGTTTTGCCTGCAGAGTGGTATGACGAAAGTGTGTGTTTGGCTTGTGCTTGAGGTTTTATTTGATCTGTTCAAAGTGTCTGTTCAACAGTGCTAGAATTTTAAATGTGTGATGAGCTTAGGTGAGAACGATGGCAACAAAAATTAAATATGGCAAGGAGCAGCAAAAATAAAAGAAGCCCCATCCTGTGTTAGGGCTCTTATTCCATGCCATGTGTCTTGTTATTTAAGTCTGGAGCTTTGAAAGATTTGATTTAGTGGCCCCTCCTCAGCACACTAATGAACTCTGACATTTTTGAGTGACTGTTTGCAGCTGGGTTTTCTGTATACATGTGTATTATATTCTCCGTTAGGAAGAGAGAGTGTTTCAGTCATAAGCCCTATGTGCCTTTGGCACTTTTTGATCAAGAATCAGCTGGCCTGCAGAAGTGTAATCGCACCCAAGCAGCACACAGTCACACGATCTTGGGTGAAGAATGAAACCAGTCAAAGAGCTTCCTTATGCCGCCTCGTTGTCCCTCGCTTAAATAACCTGGCTTATTCACCCATAAAACCAGATATCTTTTCCCTTTTTTATTGCTCAGACCTGCTGTATTTTGTCTATAAAATACAATGATGACCTAACACTTAACTCTAAAATGTTCAACTTAACTGCTGTTTAACAATTTAAACCTGATTTCTATTATTTGCTTGTACTTCATGCTTACAATGCTCATGAAAAAGTGTGAAATTGGTTCATTCGATAGTGGGTGTCTAATAAAACTATTAATTTACCTCAACTATCTGTCCACAGGTGCCAGCCAAGCCACTTCTTCCCCAGATAAAGTCTAAAGATGTAGGAAAGATTTGCGTAGTGATTGATCTGGATGAGACGCTAGTGCACAGTTCATTTAAGGTAAGCTAAATGTTATTTGCCTATAGCCACTTTTTCACTGTTAGCACATGAGCACAAGACAGCATGACACCTGTACAGCATGGTCGAGTGAGCATGTGCGTAGAATTGTTATGAGGTCCGATGTCAGATATCTCAGCTTCAACGTTTATCAAACTCAACTCCGTCATTAAGGAGTTTCATAGGATTACGTGATGGATATGTCTGTACAAATAAGATTTACTATGTAATCGGAAAATATGTGTAAGGAAGGTGTTCACTTGTCAAGCAACACAACTTCTTCCTGCAATGCATCATCTTGAGTTTGACGGCCAGGGACACAGTGTCAAGCACATATCAAAAATGACTACGGTCCCAAGTGTAGACACGGTTCTGGTCAAGTAACGGTCACATGTTCGTTTCCATGCTGCTCATTTACTGGAAGAGTGCAATAATATACTTGAATGAAGGTCAAAGTGTTACTTGATCTGTCATAAATTTTTAAAGTATTATGAATCATCTTATTAAAAAATAATTGGAACTGGAGTTATTATTATTATCATCTTGTTAGTGTGATATTTGCTATTTAGTTTAATTCACAAATAAATAGCTGTATGCTATAGAACCAATTTTATGATTCTTTTATTTATCATATGATTTTATGAAGGTTTTAATTAAATATTGTCTTTCTCTGCTCTGTATTAAAATGATTGGTAGCTCCAGCTGCATTATTCAGAACATCAGTATGCGTTTGTGTTCCCTAACACCTGGCTAAAACGAGTCTTAAATCATATATACATTTATTATTTCATTCTAACTTCTTTACTCCTATGTATTCCTTTCTTTTTATTTCCTAATCGTCACTTTGTACCATTTTGTATAAAACATTGTGTCAATAGAGGTTTAAGTGGGAGAGATTCAGAAAAACCTTGTGTTTTTTTTTTTTTTCCTGCTGAGTTAAATTGCATTACATCAGTGAGCAGGTATGTGAGGCCTTTAATGAAAAACAGGCTGAAGTGTTCTTTTCTGTGGTGTGGTGTTAATGATGACACTGTAGAATTGTGTCACTGTTGACAGTTAGGACTGTTAGTAATGCCACTTCCTTTATTTTAGGTCTCTCTGTTACCTCTGTAAGAGAATGTTTGTTTTGCAGTGGATTCGTCTTGGACTGATATTTAATGCTTGTTGTTGAATTGTGGTTTGGCTGTGCAATTTTTTCACTTACTGTTATGACTGACTAGCTAAATGTTACTTCACAGTCTGTAAATGCAGCTCATGGTGGCCTACTCCTCACTAGCACATACTGCTGATTTACTGAACTATTTAAGATGTTTTGTAAGGTTTTATACATCTCAGTGGTTGAGGTTTTAGGGGTACGTGTTTTTCAGAATGACTGAAGACCTAAGCTGCGCAGCAGTGTTCTCACGTGCAGCTAAATATAACTAACACACACACACACAAACACACACACACACACACACACACAGAAGGCATCATAGCGTGGTACAACCATGGTACACTGCAGATAAATGCTGCGATTCGTTGAGTTTCATTATGATGTACACAGATTGTTGATAAGTAAATCTTACTGTAATGTAAAGGGCATGAAAACTACTTGCCTGATCTTGTGCTTCAAAAACATTTTCAGTGAGTGATTATAAGAAAACGATTATCTATCTGTCTGTCTGTCTAATCTCAAACTGTCTTCTCTATCTAGCTAATTGATCTATTTAGTTGGCTAATCTGTCTATCAATCGATTCCTTTGTCTTATCACTTATCGTATCTAAATTATTTTTTTTCTGTCTAATCTATCTATCTCTTTATTTGCTTCCTGAACTAACTGGGCTGTCTTCTGTTTTTGCCTTTAATAGCCGGTGAACAATGCTGATTTTATCATTCCGGTGGAAATTGATGGGTCTGTACACCAGGTGAGAACCTTAACATATCATTTTTGTACCAGTTGCATTTTATGTTCTTTTTTCTCATTAAATGTTAATTTTTGTAAATACTGAATAAAACATCTCTGAACTCACAGTTTCTCATAACATTCCACTGTTTTTTTTTTTAATTTTTTGGTGGTTTTGTTAGCAATCCTCAGCAAAAGCAAATATCAAGACCTTGGAATTATAAGGTTCTAGCATATCATTCTGTGATTTTAAGATATACAGTTTTAACCCTCTATAAAGTCAAAGCTGATACCTCTTAAAAATACTTTGTCAGTATTTTGGTGTAAAAATGTCCCACAACTTCAGTGGCATGTAAATTAACATTTAACTAATTTTTTTTGGCCAGAAAACTCAGAACCTTAATTCAAAGGAGTCAATATTGTGATGAATATAGTGTATCATAAAGATGTCTTCAAGTATCGTTATACAATATTTTTTTACCATATTGTCTCTCTATTGGTTCATTTCTATTTGAACAGTGAGGTAAAAACATAGGATCCTATTTTCATGTTGGCAGAAAGACCATCATTCAAAACTCCAACATATTGGTGCATTATTATTGTAACATGCATAGTGTACATCTTAACATATATTTTCTTTATTGTATACTTTGCATATTGGGTTTGTGCAACAAAATAGGTGTTCACTGAGAGGTGGGAGGTGGGATTTTTATTAAAAAAAAAAAAAAAAAGAATTAGCAGCTCTGTTTAAGAAACTGTCAGTGATCTGATAATTCTGTGATTCCACAATCAGGCTATAACAAAATGTGCCTTGTAAATGTTCAACAATCATTATGTCACGGAATAAAGTGCTTAATAATCATATTGTATGGAAACAGATGGATTATAGGTTGGATTATATAGGTATACAGACAACTAGGGAAAGTTAAAATCTCATTATACTTATTCATAATAGTGTTTAGTGCAGCTGCTTAATAGGTATGAAACAAGCAATAGAATTAAATGAGAAGATACTAAGCATGCCAGGCAGTATATATTTCAGTTATCCCAACCACTTGGAATAAAAAATGCACTTGTGAATAAGTGTACAAGTGTCATTCTTGTTAAGTGCATACTCTTCACACATCAGATACAGTATCGTTTTTAATAGCATCATGCCATACAGTAGTGCAGAACACCTCAGCCATGTGTTTTACTGTGTTATTGTAAGGTATCTAACACCAGTGTGCTACCTGACAGCTTCATGGCCTTCTCCGTTGATGGCTGTGAGCAGCGGAGGACTATTTCTGTACCCTGATGAAATAGCACAAGCATGAGTGGCTACACCAGAACCCACCGCACTTTTATCTGTGTCCAGACTCATCCCTATGCTCCAGGTCCTGGCAGTGTGACATCCCAGGGCCCCTTTTAAGGACCAATCCAGCCCCAGTCTGGAAGACACTTAGCGGCTTTGGCCTGATTCAAGTAATCCAGGATAGGCTTGTGATGTCGGGAAAGCCTATTCAGGATCACTTGGTTCAGGAACATGACCACCAGCTTCAGAAATAAATTTGGCTGACCCTACTGTAAATCGAACCATTTTATGAGAAATCATAAATGTAGATATTTTCTGATGGTGCTATAAATTGGATCTTGTGCCAGAGTTTTTATTTGCTAATCTGTCATGTGTAGTTATTGTGTTACATTCTATACTCCAGTGACTTGATTCAGTGCCAGATTTTTTAATGCTTGCTATGAAATTCAGACTTCAGTAATGGTCAATTCTGGAAGGCAGTAATGTCTCATACGTGTTCTGTTTCCCCTGTTTCCCCAGGTTTATGTACTGAAGCGACCTCATGTTGATGAGTTCCTAAAGCGGATGGGCGAATTATTTGAGTGTGTGTTGTTCACTGCAAGCTTAGCCAAGGTAAGGGCTTTATGCTGAAAATCTTGCATATAACAGCAGGAGTGGACAAATCATAAATTTATTTGCGAGCCCACCAGGCAAGTAATAGTTCCAGTGTGCTGCCCAGTCCCATGTTTCAGTTACCCGGAAACCTAAATGAGTAGGCTAAAAAGTGGTAGCTAACATAATGAAATGGCAAATCTTGAGTTAGTTAGTTAACTACATTAATACAGACTAAGGGGAAGGCGTGAATATATGGTGATGTAACCTTAGGACATGAGTTGAGGGGTTCTATCTTTGCATTGATTGTAAAAAATTACTCGACTCTGACTAGCATCTTTATTTTCCATAGATATGGAAAACCACCATGAAATGCATTTAATTTAAACATAGCTACATATCAAATAAAAACTGGCTTTGCTGATTGCAATAAGGTTACTGTGTGTTTGGAGTTTCGCATGTTCTTCCTGTGTCCATGTGGGTTTACTCCGGGTTCTCCAGTTTATCTCACTGTCTAAAAATGTGCAGTTAGGCAGTTTGGCTGCGCTAAATTGCCCCTAGGTGTGAATGAGTGTGGGAATGTGAGTGTGAATGGGTGCCCTAAGATGGACTCCTCCAGGGTGAATTCTCCTGCCTCGCACCCAGTGTTACTCAGACTGGCTCTGGATCCAACGTTAGCCTGACCATGATAAAGTGGGTACTGATGATGAATGAATGAATAAAGTAAATAAGGAGGGTTTTTTGCTTTTTCTGGTTGTTGAACCTACCTGTCTGCCAGGCAATTACAAAATAAAAACTAATAGCCCAGACATAAAATCTGTTTGTTCCAGTAGCCCAGGCTACTGATTTGTCCATCCCGGAACAGTATTCTCTGTTTAAAAAATCATATTGATTCTAGTTTTTTTTCTGCTTGTTCTTTGTGTGCAGTATGCAGATCCCGTGTCAGACCTGCTGGATAAGTGGGGGGCCTTTCGCTGCCGTCTCTTTCGAGAATCCTGCGTGTTTCATCGTGGAAACTATGTCAAGGACCTAAGCCGCCTGGGCAGGGACCTCAACAAAGTCATCATCGTGGATAACTCACCAGCGTCATACATCTTCCACCCAGACAATGCTGTATGTCTCTGTATATCTATATACAGTGTATTTTTCTTGTGTGCATGCATACTTACTCGTTCTTGTCATGGTTAAGCTTTCTTTAACACCACCCCATGCTGTTACTTGACTGTATCCAGGTACCCGTAGCCTCTTGGTTTGACGACATGTCCGACACAGAGCTGCTGGATTTGATCCCGTTCTTCGAGAGACTGAGTAAAGTGGATGACGTGTACGCTGTGCTCAAACAGCAGAGGACTAGCAGCTAGCGTGATCGATGGGGCAGCTTTCACCACGGGGCCAGGGAGGCTGGCGGGGTTCAGAGCGCCACTTCCCTGCTACATGGGATATGCCGCCAGCTCGCTCCTCATCACCTACCCAGAATTCCATTTGCAGGAGGTTTGACAGAGAAGCATAAAGTTGATGGAAAACTGGTATGGCTAGAACAATGGAACTGTGAAGGACTGCTTTATCTCTCTCACACACACACACATGAAAAAAGAAATTTATCAGTTTTTAACACTTGAATATGTGTTATTTCTTTTTTGTAACTTTTTTTTTCTTCACTTTAAAGGTAAGGTAGAGGGAAGCCCTGTTTAAACTGATTATCACTGATTTTAGATTGAGAAATGTTTTTCTCAAAGACAATACAATAGCTTATTAAATTACTTTTACTAAAGGTTGGTGCCAACATTTTGGCAAGTAGCCTCATGTTTCAAAGGTTTGACATTCAGTAAGTGCGTTTTAGAGATGTTCGGAGCGGATGGGTTTTTCTGGGAGGAACTCGGAGAACCAGAATTTCTCCCCAGGCATTAATGGGAGCCAAGGGAACTTGAAGATTCATTCCAAAACAGGGTGGGGAAAGAGCCAGACTCTGAGCTGTCACCATGCAGATGTGCATTGTAAAGTGAAAGCAGTTTTATTGCGTAACTTTAAAGCATTATACTTTTGTTCTGTCTGGTTGTTTGTATGAGTGTAAGAGTTGTGAGATGCTCTTATAGACTGATCAGATATCAAAGTGTCTTTCTCTTTTGGTTGGTCTTAAGTATGAAAAGAAAATCATGTGTAGTGCACCAAAGATTAATCCATTTTAATCCAAATTCTCAAATTACAGAATGGTCACATTATGTATTAAAAACTCCAAAAGACTGAGAACATTAACGTTTTTTATTTAAAGAAAAAAAGTGTTTTATTTTTACACATTGAAGACCCCTGCTTGCTTTCATGAAGATGATCTGCGTCAATAAATTCCTCACTGGAATCTGCAGTTTGTGTAAAGTGTGTTTGTGTGTAAGTTGCTATGCAGGAGTCAAGTGAAACATGAGTTGATTTGCCAGAATGTCAGTGCTAGTCTGTTAAGGCATTATTTGACCTAGTGAGGTTACCTCAGACACTGGGAATGCCAATCACATAGCACACTATGTCTTCTCCTTTTGTTTAACCAGCCCAAATGTAAACAGTTTTATCATTATTTTCTTTCCCTGGTTTTGACTTCTTAATAGAAAACTGGTGTATGCTGTACAATCATGTCCAGATTTCAGATTTTATGGATGTATGAAAGGGAAGCAGGAAGGGCACCTTTGGTAATGAGGGCTCTGTTTTCAGGCTAGTGGATAAAGGAGCTAAAGCACCTTTAAACAAAATGACACAGGGCATGCTTTAATTTCCCTCAGTGAGGCCTAGGGTTTGCTGTAGTCAGTCTTTTGTGACCCAAGTGCTCTTTATCAAATTCACTCTGTACTGTGCGGAATGATTTAAATTCATAACAGTATGCCATTTCTGACCTTATACTGCTCAAAAAAGTAAAGCATTCTTAAACAAATCCTCCTTGTTACCAGTGGAAGTACATTTTTGCAAGCCTTAGAAAGAGCCTTTTAGCATTAAAACTTAGGATTTCACACACTTCCCAAAGTTAGAACTCCAACTTGGGTGCCTTAGTGTTGGACGTGCAGCTTTCTCTGCCTAGCAATGCCAATGAATGTGGACATTTCGAGCTTACCTTATAACTATCAGATGGACTTTTTTGCAAGTGTTGATGCTGTGACATTTGGTGATATGTTCAGAAGAGATAATCAAGAGAAGGCAGGAGGACTTTTTTGCTGATGATGCTGATGATGGTGGTGACAATGATGATGATTCAGCTGTTTGTAACGTTGTTTTGTCTTTTTTTTGTATTAGATTTTGTACAGGCATGATTATGGTAGGGCCATGCTGATTTTCTCTACTTATGATAATGAGTGTAGTGCTGCAATGAGAGAGAGCGAGAGAAACGGGCCTAAAGGTTTGAGTCATGCTTCATTTTCACAAGCACAACTGATTTCTTTTTTTATGTGTATTTGAACCTGGCCACATATTGGATGTCCCAATTACTCTAGATTTAATATATTTATGACATTAGATTATACTTCATACAAGTAGATCGGTACTAACCCTGGATAAGCAATATTTCAAATTATAAGAGGACGAAGAAAAGAAGTAGACACAAACATTCTAGTGGCTAAGAATCCAGGTACAGCAGCCTGCTGATCTGCATGTTTTTTATAAAATGTTTTGTTCACTGGCGAGGACGTTAAGTCCTCTCTGAACACATATAGTGTTGATACAGTGTCAAAATATAATCGAATCCCATATCTGAAGTGGTACACTCCTAAAGGCCTCATCAATCTCATAGATCCCTCACACTGGTCTGAAACAGCACTTATTTATTTCCCTATCTTATAGAACAGGTTCTGTTGATGTCCACTTTCCATAACAAGTCTGTGTTTTTTCTTGATTTCTTTATAACCCAGGAACGGTGGTTAATGTAATCAAGCACTTAGTTTTTGTAACTGATATCTCAGTAGCAATCCGTGATAGTTTTGAGCTCCTGAAAAGAAAATGTTGAGTATGTTTGGTGTATCTCACAGCTTGTTCTGACCTCTGGTGCTGTCCATTTGGGAGACATTGGTGTTTTAGATCTTTTATTTTTTTAATGTGGTCATTGTATAGTCAGTATAATAAGCAGCATCTGCTGAAGCAGCAGTGGCTTTTTCCAGCACCAGCACTGATACCGTCTCACAGTAGAACACGCAGCCAAGTCGTAATTAGAAGGGGGACAGTATATCTGGTCCTGTGTGTATAAAACATCTCGGAATACAGCTAGTGATTTAGGGGTATTATAAGGGGTATGGGAGCAGGAGTGGTGGTATAAAATCTGACCTATCTGTTATCTGGATTGACCCTATAAAGTGTATTCTATATCAGCAGTCCTGTTCCAACATTCTTGAAAAGATTAACACTTAAGCCAAGTGTTTCAGTATAACGTGACCCCTGATGTTTTAGAAGAAATGGCTCCCCCTGGAGTTCAGTTATATGCAGTGTTTTATGACTTTATCACTACAGTTCTTGATATTGTATGAGTCACTATGCAAGTAAAACTGATTTGCAGTCAGTCATCCACCCATTCATATCAGCAGTTAGCAACTGAACCAGTGGCAAGTGAACCTCTTCTGCCCTTATGTTAATGTTAAAACTTTTTTTGGAAGAAAATCTAAGAGCTTACATTTGAAAACTGAAAAGATGAAACTATGTAAAACTACAATCAGGAATGGGTGCTAGTTTCAGTCGAATTTAACTAAGTACTAAGGCATACTATATTAGTTTTTACTATTCACCCTGGTAGTAACTTCTGAATTCATGTTGAAACAGCCATGGTGCCTTTTAGCCAATTCCTGATCTGAGTTTTAAGTGTCTGTTTATTCTGATATGCTCAACTACAAGAGTAACACAATGTATATAGCCATTTATTTAACATGTATACCCTCTGCCTTTTTATTTGTTATACTGTACTGCCCCCGCTTTACTACATTTAAAAAAAAACACCACATTTGTCCCACAACTCTGTATGTCTGGTAATTTGTGTAGGTCAAACCAAATTCAGCATTAATGGGTAGAGATGCTCTTTTTTTTTTCTTTCTTGTTTTGTGATTTGGAAATAGGAAAGCCAAGTTTAAATTAAGTCGGCTGTAACCTAGTCTTGAAACTTTTGTAATTATTAATTGTATTTTACTGTACTGAATGAGCTATATCATAAATGAAACTGATGAAAAAAATGATTGTGGGTTTGTTGATTGTGTAGCAGGGTGAGATATAACAGAAGATTAAAAACAACTAGAAGCTTGATTGGTAAAGATTATTTTATTGGAGGTTATAGGTAAAGCAAAGAAACAGGACCACTGCTGACTACAAGAAACTTTTTAAAACATATGGATGATGCAACAGGTCATACTGTTCAAGAAAACATTTCTATTTGTCAATGACATAGGTTTCCTGCTAGTCTGATAAAACTATTGGTTTAGTAGATATTTTTTTGACTTGCTATCAATATACTAGCGATCAATATTCAGGCTTCATATGATAACCTTTTGGCCCTGTGCTTTTTCAGACCTGTGTAAACGTATACCTCCCAATATCCCTTTAATTTGCATTCCACAAACATTTATTTAGAAAAGGTATCTATACAAAGGTCAATGTACATAAATGTAAAATAATTAAACAATTACTTCTCAACCAATTTAAGTGTTGGCTCCCCAGACAGAAATATTAGCAACGTTCTTTATTATCTCATTAGGTTGTGCACCAGGACTAATGAACCTTAGCATAAAACCAGATAGTCAGTTGTTGACCAACAGTGACATTGTCATTTGTGTGTTATGTCCAAGTAGAACACAACTTTGACACTCAAATGCTCTAGGGTGATAACTGATGGGTTATGCCTCTCCTAGCCTTAATAATAGTATCAATCCTGTCAGGTAGTGATGCCACCGGTGTATTGAACCTGATGTTCCAAATAGTCCCATGTTTTTATTGGGATTAAGATCTGATTATTTTGAATTCAAAGTGTCCCAGTGTTTCATCATGCTTGTCAAACAAGTCACACAGACTTGGCCCTAAGGACTCTACAGTTGTCATCCTAGATTATGTTATGTTTGGAAATGAAAGACAAAAGGAAAATTCAGAGTCTGGCCAACAACT
The DNA here is from genome assembly GCF_027358585.1 of Pangasianodon hypophthalmus. Lineage (NCBI taxonomy): Eukaryota > Metazoa > Chordata > Actinopteri > Siluriformes > Pangasiidae > Pangasianodon > Pangasianodon hypophthalmus. The sequence continues at coordinate 23,826,302 of NC_069714.1, read as the reverse complement.
GATGATCTGGTTTTATGCTAAATTGCATTCTTCCAGGTGCGCAACAAATTGACACTGATATTGGTGGATGTGACTATTTTTTGTCCAAGTAGTTAACCATGAATTAGTGATGGATTCCTCTCATCGCTGCAACTTTAGTCTACTGTCATTTACAATTCAGGAAAAACATTTGAGCAGGCGAAAAATCACAATATATAACAAATCCAGAGCATTGAATTTTCAACAGAAGAAAAGTAGTATTAAGGATATAATAGTTCCATTAAAAACTCCTTGTTTACAAAATCGCAAAATAAAGCCATGGGTCCATTTCAGGCAGGGATTATCTGTAAAGGGGAGAAGACACATTATAAAATCAATTTGATACAGATTCTGCATTGACTGATTCCACTCAACACCAGCCTGGCTATACTAGTATAACCAGTAACTAGTGTATACTGAGTTATTAAAATATCTACCCTCACCATCCACTTTGTTAGGAACACATGTACAACTGCACATTCATGCAGTTATCTAATCAGCCAATCATGTGGCAGCAGTGCAATACAAAAACCCCCCAAAAAACATGCAGATACAGGTCAAGAGCTTCAGTTAATGTTCACATTAAACATCAGAATGAGGAGAAAGTGTGATCTCTGTGACTTTGATCATTGCTTGGTTGTTGGTGCCAGATGGGCCGGTTTGAGTATTTCAGAAACTGCTGATCTTCTGAGTTTTTCACAAGCAACAGTCTCTAGAGTTTACACAGAATGGTGAGACAAACAAAAAACACTGAGTGAGTTACAGCCTTGTTGACTAGTAAGGTCATGGGAAAATGGCCAGAGTGGTCCGAGCTGCCAGGAGGGATATAGTAACTCATATAATCACTCTTTACAAACGTGATGAGCAGAAAAGCATCTCAGAATGCACAACACATCAAATCATGAGGTGGAGAGGCTACAACAACAGAAGACCAAATCACGTTCCACTCCTGTCAGCCAAGAACAAGAATCTGAGGCTGTCATGGGCACAGACTCACCAAAACAGTTGAAGACTGGAAAAAGGTTATTTTTTCTCTAATCTTCAACTGTCCAGTTTTCAACCACAGAACTGGTTAGTCACAGAGATAACACTGTTTCTTAATTCTAATGTTGGATGTGAACATTGACTGAAGCTCTTGACCTGTATCTGCATGATTTTTTGCACTGCAGTAGTACAGGTGTTGCTGATTAAGTGGACTTGACTGTATATCCGTATAAGATAATGTATCTGAATTGGCCAACTTGTAGCAGAAGCACTATTCAGCATTATACATACAAAACATAGTGGGTTTGATATTAATTGCAACGTAGTGTGTTGCTGTGTAGTCAAATCCATTCTCTGTAAATTTAACATGTTTATTTGAAGCCATTTTGAAAAAACCCAAACAAATAAAATTTGCACACAATTCCATCAAAGGGGGCTAAAACTAGTTCATGCTTTATGATCATATTCTGAACATAAAGCGTAAACTGTTTTTCTCCACTGTGTTCTCCATATATCATGACCTTCCAGATTGAACCTTGTAATACTAAGGTCTTGATATGTGCTTATCTTTTTCTTTTTAAGATCAAACAAGCTTGACTTACTTTTTGACACGCAGGTTTGCTGTGCTTTTGGCCTTTCCTGAATCAAACACCACAACACCGTTCATGTCCTCTGACGTGTGCTTCAGAGTCAGCTTGTGCACCGTCTCCATCCTCTCCAGGAGAACTTTGGGCCCAGGTCTCAGCACCTCCCCATTCAGAGTCCACATGGGTGATTTCACCACAGGCACAGAGACCTCACACATGAAACATGCTTCCTCTGGAGCCGACACCTCCACGTCCTGCAGCTCCTGCACCATCAGGATCGGCTGGGCTGATGCAAGCACAAGCATGAGTCAAACATTTATTATAATTTCCATTACAGGTCCAGTGTTCATTCATCTTCAATAGCCATTTTATCCTGGTCAGGATTGCGGTAGATCCGGAGCCTATCCCGGGAATGCTGGGTGCAAGGCGGGAATCCACCAGTTCATCACAGGGCACCATTCGCACACATTCACACCTAGGGCCAATTTAGCATAGCCATTGCGCCTACCAGAATGTTCTCGAGAGAAACCAGCAGAAACACAAATGGACACAGGGAGAATGGAATCTTTTGGGATTTTACTTGACTAAAGCAAAAAGTGTTCCACCAGCATTCTGGTGTTAGAATTTCACAGTATAGGAACTCATGAGATTACATTTTTAAATCTCACTAAAAGTTCAATATGATAGGCCTACTGTATAGTAAAATTTCTAGACTCAGTAAAATTTCCAGCCCAAAATCATCTCAGAATCCACACAAAAATACCTTAAACTAGCGCAAAGATTTTGCGGGTATATGACAGAACAGTGACAATATAGTTTATGTCTGTACATTCATTAAAAAAAAAGAAGAAGAAAAGAGTTGTTTTAGTCACCAGAGATTGGGGAAAAAAACACTTGTGTGTAGTCTTTGATTCTCATTTCAGACTAGAGATTTCTCCTGAACCAGCAAAAGTGGTTCATAGATACATGGTCTGCACTTACACAGTTACTTTGTTTGCCATAGCCCTTCATTTGCCGAAACTAATTAGGTTTAATTTCCATTAGTAGTCCAAAAAAAGAAGAAAAAAGGCACTTTTTTTCTTTCTACTGTCAACTATCACAAGTGGGTGTAAAAACTGATCATGACAACCCCTGTGGCTTTTTTTTCTTTCTTTCTAATTGATGATTATTTAATGATGGATATTTTTATTGTTATGCCCACAAATGCTACAGATAGATCACGGTTCAGCAAATCGCTAATATAAATAATGCGAAATCAGTCAATCACGTGACTGGATTTGCGCGCGAGTTAGAGTTTTTCCCCTCCCCCTCCTCCTCTCAGTGACTGTGCATTTCTCGTTGGTCGATAATGTCTAGTTTAAAACCTTACAATTGATATAAAACAGTTACCTTTACATAAAACATTATCCTTTCGGCACAAAAAGGAAGGAAAATATGATAATTACTTTAGAACTAAGGCAGTGTTAATTTGTTATTGCTAGTTCTGTCTGAGTGCCTCGTTACATTCATCGTAGTAGCTAGCTAATGTCTTTTTTTCTTGGACGCAGCATTAGCAAAATGAGCTTGCTAACTAAATATCTCGTTTAGCCAATTTCATTGCTTTATATAAATGTAGATGATCAAATTAGTGAGTAAACAAAGGTAGCATATATACATTAAATGTAATATTTGCACTTTACAGGTAAGTACATTTCTGCTAGCGAGTTAGATAACTCGCTTAGCTTGGGGTTTGCTAATGTCTTGCTAAAGTTAACCTTTTACCCCAACACCTCACATTAACACTTTACTACGCAGTTTCAGACCGAGTCTTATATAATGAAACTCCATACATACTACAGTAAAAATGAAGTTAGAGCCTGTATTGTTGCTTGAGGTATTGGTGAAGTTGTAGCTACGCTTTCTTTCTGAAGAACTAAACAGAACTAACCACTGAAATGCAGTCTTAATACATTATTGCGCGTAGCTCTGTATTAAAACCACTTTTAACTTTTCTTTTTCTTTTTTTTTTTTAAACATAGGTATTACTTTCTTTGTTGGCTGCTTGCTTTCAAACTATTTTCCACCATAAAGCCCGTTGAAATACCCTCCGAGTATATTAATTTGCATAGCTCTATACTACAGCCAGAATCCGAGATTTTTTTTCTTTCTTTCTCAAGCATTAACGCGTATATTCATGTCATTTTCATGGTCATTTTGTATATTTTTGTTGATAAGAAACTTGGGGCTAATTTTCAAGATTTCACTCACTGCTTGTCTGTCCGTTTGAAACTGGTAGATGTATTTGGCTTGCTTATTGATTTCACTGCAATAATGCTTTATTGGCATATTCTACAATTAAATATCTTCGATTAGTTTTAATGTGAGTCTTAAATGGGTCTGAATGTCTGTTGGCACATTAGAGAACCTAGACTGTAGCCACTAGAGGGCAGCACTGACCTTTTAAACATACACTATATGGCCAAAAGTATGTGGACACCTAACCATCAAACAAATATGTGGTCCGTTCTCAAACTGTCAGCACAAAGTTGGAAGCACACAATTGTATAACATATTACAATTTCCCTTCACTGGATCTAAGAGGCCCAAATTTGTCCCAGCATGACATTGCCCTTGTGCACAATGTGAACTCCATGAAAACATGGTTTGCCAGCGTTGGAGTGGAGGAACATGGGTGATCTGCACAGAATTGGAACACCGACTGCAACCCAGGCCGCCTCACCCAACATCAGTGCCTGAAATCACTAACGCTCTCGTGGCTGAATGAGCACAAATCCCCACAGGCACACTCCAAAATCTAGTGGAAAGCCTTTCCAGAATAGTAGAGGTTATTTTAACAGCAAAGGGGGACTACATCTGGAATGGGATTTTCAACAAACACGTGTGGGTGTGATGGTCAGGTGTCCACAAACATTTGACCATATAATGTTTTTTTTTTTTTTTGTGTATATTTTTCAGTTGTTGAATTAATGGTGATGAGTACAGAAGTAAGTTTCTTGCAACAAAAAAACTTTCAGTCTTGGTTTGCTAATAAAGGGACTTGTTTTTTTTTTTTTTTTTGGCTTTTAACTCCACTTCTCCATGAGTATATAAATTGACTATTGACTTTGTCTCACCTTCTACAGTGAGCCTGGCTGAGGACGTGTTTTCTCCGACCTGCACGCTGTACATGCCTGCGTCCTCCAGTGTGACCTCCTGAATCACAAGTTTGCGATAGCAGCCTTCACTGCAGATTTCAAAGCGCTCTGACGGCAGGATCACATTACGGCCTTTATACCAGCGAATGCTGCAGCGCGGGTTGGAGACAGTGCAGTCCAGTAAGACCCGAGTGTTTTCCAGAGCTGTTTTGTCTTGCAGCGGCTTTACAATATTCACAGGAAGTCCTGCAAGAAAAGCGTGGTAAGATCTAAACACATTTACAACTCTGATGCAAGGACAATGAAATACTTACTCTCCACCTCTAGGTAAGCTACAGACTCGACATTCTTGGCAACAAACTTGATTTCTCCTGAATCCTCTTCCTTAACGTTGCACATAAGAAGGAAGTGCTTGGTTCCTGTGGTACAGAGTTAAATATGAGAGGGATTACAGGAATCTTATATTATCAGGAAGCTAATATTTTGTCTATGACAGTTTATACCTTCTTGACGGATCCTGATGGTGCTAGTAGGTTTGATTTTTTCTCCATTCTTAAACCACTCTCCAGGTACGTCATCCAGAGACACCTCACACATAAACACAGCATTCTGGTCCTCCTGAATGTCCAGGTCTTCCAGACTGTGTAATACTTCCAGGTCTCTCTCTGTTCCAATAAGAAATTACACAACTGCAGCCGCTGCATTTGATTACACATACACACAAATCCTAATCTCATAACTTAAAAAATAAATAAACAACCAAAAAAATAAAAGAATTGCATTGTTGCAAACATAACAGCTAAGTAACAAGTGCCTTCCAGGGAGATAAACCTGGCTCCAGCTGCCAAGATAAGTCTGTAAACGCAAGAATGAAATCATGTACACATTTTAAGGGTAAATGTGAGAGCAAAAATTAAACCTTGAAGAGCAAATTGAGCATGAGGAAAGTAGCTAAATTTTGTGCAAGCTTCATGATTTCTTGACTTTGATTTAGTATTCTGTAGCCAGTTTAAACTAAATTGGGTACAGATCTACTATCTTGTGCACAAGATACCTGAACCATTTACAGTAACCAGTCACTGCTTTGCTGATTATGCATTCGGTGCAGATACTGTTATCAGTCAGCACAGGAAGAACCAAATAATCTACTTCGGAATTAGCACAGTTAGTAAATCTGGCAAACACCATCTTTTTTTTTGTGAATTTGTGAAGCAACATAAGCAACAAAACGAGCAGGTATGTGGACATTATTTGTGTTAAAACCCACATGGACAAATAAAGTTCACAGAGTACAATGAACTGGGCTTTTGGGACTGTTTAGTATGCACAAAGGAGAATGACAATATATCTAAAAAAAAAAAAAAAAACAACAAAAAACCCAAAAAACAATGGACATTATTTAGTATTTAATTCCTACCATCCACTGGAACACAAGCTAGGAGTGATCAGAACACTACACCACTGAGCTGAAAATATGCCAATGTGCTTTTAGTTTAAGGGCAATAAGTGCAAATGTGGGTGAACAAGAACTGCAAAGAAAGATGAGACTGGTGCTGATATGAAATATTCCTGGTGCCACCGATGGTATTTCTCACTTGCTCTCAAATTAAAGCAGGACCAACACTTATTTTTTTTTCCTGCAGGTGGCAGCGTAGTACTGAAAGACAGTAAGCAATGAGTCGACAGCATGGAGAATGGACACACCAGCTTGCAGCAATGTTATAGTTTTATGACTGTCAAGATATTCTTTCTTTACCGTAAACTTCCACAGAGCAGGAAGTGGTGGCATCTCCCGCATCGCACACATATACACCCGAATCTCCAAGCTCACATCTCAAGATCTGCAGGAAGCACTTCCTCCCCATGGAGTAGATACGATGATTCTTCCCTGGCTTAAGTTCTTCTCCATTCTAGGTCAGACAAGACCACCACTGAACTTCAGGCTAACAAAATATTTCAAACCTATCTATGACAGATCATATCGTGATGAAAATGAAACGTAACGTACATAACCGCATGTGGTTAAGCAATATGTATTATAAGGTTAACATGTTACTAATACCCATCAAATACGACTACTACTGCTACTACTACTACTCCTCATAATAATAACAAAGCCACTTATTGTAATAATAAGGATTAGTTGTGAAAGTCTTTTATTTATGTAATTCTGCAGTCTTTCTTACCTTTGTCCACTTGACAGTGACATTGTATTTGGACAGCTCACACTCCAGGGTGGCTCCTGTACCCTCTGGGAAAGTGCTGTCCTCCAGCTTTTTCAGAATGGACACTGGTATTTCTGAACAAATTGATTGGAAAAAGTGGTGAGTCTTTCAATCAGAGCATTGTAAAAGTAAAACACATACGGAGAAATGAAGGTCCAGTTTCTTATGGTACAGTAGTAGCTTAACAGTTATACTGTACTGGTGACTTGTAACTCATGAACTGCTAGGATCACCGGAAAGCCACTGTTGGGCCCTTGAACAAGAGCCCTAACCCTCATCTGCCAAGCTGTATGGATTGGATTCTGCCTACTTGGAAGACCTAGCCAGTTTGTTATTATATAGATCATTATTAAACAGTTCAAATTTATTTGATCTAATATTAGAATTATGACACATTGTTTTTCTCAGTTTTATAGGTACATTTTTTTCCCCCCTTGTCCACTGGACATTTGATTAGATATACCTAGTGTATATAACACTTTCTTGTATACAGTTACAGACTGTAGCTCTATATGCTATTGCCTTTTCTCACAATTTGCTAGCCACTTTCTACCGCATCCGTCATTGGACAAGAACCACCGCTGCCCAGATATTTTTGAGTGGTGGACTGTTTCCAGCACAGCACTGACAATGATGATTTGGTGATATTGTAGTATGTGCTGGGATTTTTGTACCAGGTCATTAATGGTAATACAACATTATTGAATCTTGTCAGATACAAGTGCTTGTTGTTCATACCAGATGGGCTGGTTTATTTCAGAAACTGCTGATCTCCTGGGAATTTCGTACAGAATGGTGTGAAAAACCAAAAAAAAAACATCCTGTGTGTAGAGGGTTTGCATGCTGAAACACCTTGTTGATGAGAGAGATCAGAGGAGAATGACCAGACTGGTCTGAACTGACAGGAAGTCTATAGTAACTCAAATAATGCACAACACATCAAACCTTGAGGTGAATGGGCTACAACAGTAGAAGAACACGTCAGGTTCCACTCCTGTCAGACAAGAATAAGTATCTGAGGCTGTCATGGGCACAGACTCCCTGTAAATTGACGGTTGAAGACTGGAAAAAGACCAGGGGGTTTATTTATTTATTTGAATCTTCAGCATTCAGTTTGGGTGAGTCTGTACCCATGATAACCTCAGGTTCCTGTTCTTGGCTGACAAAAGTGGAACCTGATGTGGTCTTCTGCGGTTGTAGCCCATTCACCTCAAGGTTTAATGTTTTGTGCATGCTGAGATGCTTGTCTGCTCACCTTAGTTGTAAAGAGTGATATGAGTTACTTTATCCTTCCTGGCACCAATATGACCTCTTTTTTAGCATTTATCAGACCATGGCATGTCTGCACAAAATCTCTTCTTCAACATATATGAAGTTTCAGCTTTGAGCAAGTTAAATATTTAGACTGGACTTCCTATTTACATACTGTTATACCTGTGCAGACATGCATGGGGCAAATAGATCACATTAGGCTGACCTACACTGCTCTTTTCCAGTGCTTAAGAGCCAGATATTGCTAATCCAGTCTGTAGTATAATGATGGACTGAATGTAACCAGACTTAACTTGGCAATGGTCAGGTATGCACAGAGATCCCTTTGTTGCAGTGGCATTTTCAATCTATTGTCATCCTCACTGACAGCTCACAGACTCCATCAGATAAGCCCTATTGAGTGACTTGACATAGAAGAGATTATCTTACATACTGCCAACGTATGCTTGATGAATGCTTGAAAAGTTTCGGTAGCTGTACTCTGGCCATGTGATCAGACTCTTTTTATATGTGTAAGTTGACACGAAGGAAGAGCCGCAGTGAAAGCCGTTAATCCATTCCATTGTACTGCCATCACCGTCTTAAATTTAACCAGCTTGCATCATGTTGTCTTGCATCATGCCTCAGCATCCTACCCCCTACTGCGGCTGACCCTACCCACAACTGAATTCCACCCCTTATAAGTTAATTGCTGTGAGATGTCTTGTTACACTTAGTGGGAAAATTAAGTATTTCTGGTCATCTGTGTACTATGCAGCAAATTCAGTATTTGGTTCTCAAAATATTATTGAAGATCTGCTGTAAATACTGTTTGATGGACAGTGCCTTTTTTTTTATCACAATTTAAGCAGTAGTGGAGTCCATGTTCTGCATGCTGACTCAGTAGTAGCATTTGAGTTAGATGAGCTGCATTGATTCATTTTAGCTGTGAAAACGTACCACTACAGTAGTATACGTAATAAGTAAGTGTTGGAAAATAGTTGCAGGTTTTTGCAATATTGCTGAATGTTGAAGAGTGAATCAACAGTGTATTATGAAACCTTACTCCTGCTGCAGCTTTGTAGTATAAAGTTTGTACATAAATTCATATAAATCATATCAGTGTAAATTAATACAATAGATCATGTAATCCTTTCTGAAAGATCAAAGCTGTAAGCCAATACTGTTTTCTGCTGAAAACACTGAATTATGCCACCCTCATGTATGGACTTTTTTGTAATCAGTGTGTTTACCTTTAACAGTAAGTCTGGCAGATGATCTTGCATTTTCGGTGGAGAACGTATAGGTTCCCGTGTCTTCCAGTGACAGGTTGGCTATGGTCAAGCTGTGAACGCGACCTTTGGTAGTCATGCGCCAGTGGTTGTTGCTTTTGAGGCGGTTTCCGTCCTTCAGCCACATGCCTTCAACATTGCTGTGTGTCAGCTCCACCTCAAAGGATGCTGTCTCACGCTCAAATGTTTGGATCTCCCTCAGCCCTTTCCGTATTTTAACTTTCCGTGCTACGTGAATATGAAAACAGTAGTAATAAGAAATAAAAAAATGCATTTACATTGTTAAGATATTTTTCTTGAGTAGAAATAGAATTTTAGGGATAAACAGTATAACGTAGAATGACAGTTGAGTCCACATGTTTGGATTCTTTGCCCAGCATTGTATTAAATCGCAAGTTTGAGGGTATGCCAACATATTTTGAAGTATTCAAGAACAGACCAGCATTCCCCATGGAAAAAAACTGGTTTATTTTTAATGGTTGGTGACACCACCCTAGATTTTGAAGACCAGTGCATATATTTAGCTGTTATGAAAAGAGATCCAAATTCATATGAGGTGCCAATGACAGGCAAAGCACTGACATTTCCCTACCACATGCTCATTTGTACAGGACCTCAACTAAAAAAAAAAAAAAACATTACATTTAGCAGTTAAACTGGTGTATGCATCAATACCTTGAGGATTAGCTTCTCACAAAATAGTTTATGATTAGTAAAGTAAAACTTATCTTAAATGGATAAACTTGCAATGTTGCTCCAAATTAAGCAGCTTGGTCTATTGCTGTGAACAAGTGATGAAGGATTTTAACAAGTGGGTGAGATTGAGAGGGTACTGGTATTATACATTAAACATATTAATTAAATTGGTTTTCATATTGAATCATGCAGAGAATACATCAGAAAATATTAATTTATAGTGGAGAATTAAATGAGTGACAAAGAATAATATGTTAAATGTTTGTTGGGGCTGAATTTTAAAATCGTAAGACCAGCACATTTGGAAAAAAATAGTCTTACATTTTAGCACAGCTTGATTCGAGGATGCTTTATGAACTTAATGCTGTGTCTGAAATCATTCCCTCACTCACTATTTACTTTACGGACTGTTCTATGTAGGGGTTCTCTAGGGAAAGAGTAAGGGAGACACTGAACATAATTCCAACGACACTTGAGAGTCCACAAGAAACGCATCACTGTGACTTGCTATCATAAACAATTAAACCTGGAAAAATTGTGAACTGAAACCAAAACCACAAAAATACAACAGTACTAAGATAGCTTCACTGTAGAACATCACTAACAAGTACCTGTTATCTTAATTTTTGAGTGTGCTCTGGTATTCATTCTGGGAAGCTGAAAGAAATACTATGCGTTATGGAACTTTAGTGTGGAGTCCATTGGTTGTACACCAGATATGGTGCACTATGTGTAATAATATAATGTACTATCCAATTAATATGATTTGGCCACTTAGAATTCAGACAATGCTACAAAATGGCAGCACCCACCCCAAAAGGGCACAATATGATGAATAGGGAACAAATGTAAACTCTACATTAGAAGTAAAGACCTAAAAAAAAAAAAAAAAAAGAGACATTTACATTACTGTAAATTAAGTGATGTTAGCATTAGTGAATTGAACTGAACTCGCTATGTTAATATGGACATTTTCACAGCCAATTCAAAGGGATTAAATGGCAACCACAAGAAGACATTTCTCTAGCCCTCAATCCGGTTTTCATTTGACCTGCTTAATTGAATTATCACTGGCCTCTGATCTTATGTCAATACAGAAGAGTGCTCCTTGGGAATCACCTGTCACTCAGCTGTTCCTGACTGTCAAGTCGTGGAACAAGCGTCACTGATGTGGCTCTCATATTACTCTTACTCAGTTAATTGAATTGATATAAAGAAAATAACAACAGCAACAAGGGCTCAGTGTCAAATCAGCGTCACCAGCAACCACAGTAAACAAAGAACAACACCACACACTGAGAAATAGACAGCAGCATGTGCAGACTCACGTTCCACGCTGAGCACGGCTTGTGTGCGATCATGAAGAGTTTCACAGCTGTAAGTCCCACGATCAGAAAGGGCGAGTTTGTGGATTGTGAGCATCCGTTTTTGGCCACATTGCTTTGGTGCGAACTTAGGTCCTGGGTGTATGACCACACCTTGTCTCATCCACTGCACTTCTCCACATTCCAGGCTCAGCTCCACCTCAAGAGTTGCCTCCCCAAACTCCTCTGCCACCACTGACTCCATTTTCTTTGTGAACAGCACCTGTTTCTCTGTACACAGTTTTCTCTAATTGGTCATCACTGTATAGGGATGTTTTTAAAACTGACTTTAACATAAGGGTAGGTTGTAGTACACAATTTCTCTTGTATATGCCTGCTATAGTGTAACTCTTGTGTCCTTAGTGCTATGCACAGGAGAATGGCCACTTGCCTCTGTCAGTTACCAGTGGAATTCTAACTGGAGAAGCTGCTAAGTGCAAACCATTATAGGCACCTTTTCAACAACCATGTCTGAAGGGGTCATTATTTATTGCAAATATGTTGCCATGGCAGTAAAGACCTGTCCAAGCTCTCAAAGAATTTATCTAATGTCCCATTTTACACGTTTCATAATGTAATGGAAAAGTTTGACCTATGCTTTACATCAAAGACAATTCACATGTTGAAAGAAGCCTTTCTTCCTTCTTAGAAATGGTTTAAATTAGTAAGTAGTTAGAACATGTTGAGCTTAGAAAAATATAATTGATTAATTTTAAGAAATGTAATTAAATAGCAGTAAATAATATCTCACCTTGAACCTGTAGGATAGCTTTGGATATCACTCCTTCGGCTTCTGCAGTTAGCTTGCAGCTGTCTGATACTTGGCAGTTTCTGATATACAGCATGTGGCACAGTCCATTACTTGAGATTTTAAACCTCTCGTTTGATGTAATGGGCCATCCATTCCTACACCAGACCATCTTTGCATCTTCTGGGGACACCACGCACTTAAATGTCGCATCTTCTCCTTCCATTACAGTTATGTTGTGCAGCTCAGCAATAAACTCCACAACACGAGGGGCTTAAAATAACCAGAGAAGAGATTGTAGAAGAACAGTTAAGATAAACTTTAATGATTCTTATGGAACTTTGTGTTAACTTGCTCAAGACAATACACATGAGTACAATATATCTAGTAAAAATAAATATGAACCTATAATGGGTAATAAAACCAGAAGTATTCTTTATAAATGTACATGTGCAAAAACTACTGACTCAACATTAGGGTTTAGGGTTTAGGGAACCCCTCTATGCAGAAAGAGGAGGAGTTTTACAGTCTGATTGTTTATTCCAGTGGCAATCTCCTCTGGTGTTCAGTATTGATGAAATGGGGTAATTTGGCTTAATTAGAGAGAGGAAGCCTAATTCAGTTCCATATCCAGTGTAAACTAGATTTTTTTTGTCAATGTTGAATTATTGAGCTTCTTCAGTGAAATATACTTACTTTTAACTACTAGTGTTGCACATGTTCTCTCATCCTTTGATTCACATGTATATTCTCCTTCATCATCATCTGTTATATTGTGTATTGTGAGGCTTCTTTCTTGCCCATCTGCACGTATTGTAAAATGTCGGTTTGGTGTGATTTCTTGGTTGTTTTTTAGCCACTGGACATCTCCTTTGGATTTGTGGAGTTCACATCTCAAAACAGCGTCACTACCCTTGAGTCCTACTATATTTTGCAGTGGCTTGGAAAATTTTACCTTCATAGCTAAAAGAAAATAAAGCAATTCAAAATTTGCTGTAAACACATGGTTAACATTTATGGAGGACTAAACATCTGTATATTACAAAGGTTTCTCAGTAGAGGACAATACTATCAGTAGTCCTAGATTAACAAGCAGAATATTATACACGCGTGTTCCAGAAGCAATACAGATCCAACTAATTGTTACCTTATATCAAAATAATTGTGTTGCCTGAGCACTCAAAAAGTTGAGTGACAAGGCAACACAAAAGGTCTTGATTTACCTTTGACTTGGATACTGAAATGAGCTTTGTCTGTTCCCACATCACACTCATATTCTCCAGCATCTGATTTTTTAAGATGGTTGATAGTGAGGTAGTGGGTAGGTCCATCACTCGTGGCATAAAAACGATGATCACTAATTTTTTTGCCTCCCTTGCTCCATTGCACAGACCCATTATCTCTGTTAACCTCAGCACACAATGTCACGCTTTCTTCTTCATAGGCATCAATGTTTATTTCTTCCTTTTTGATGAACTTGAATGGTGGCTCTATTAAACAGAGAATGATACTTGGAGATTAGCATCACTTTATGCAGTGTTCTATCTGAAGGTTTAAAATTTGTTGACCTTATGATCATATTAATAGAAGTCATGGTTAGCTTGCCTTGAACTGTCACCATGATGTTCATTTTGTCATCAATGGCGTCACATATGTATTCTCCTGAGTCGGACACTTGAAGGTTTGAGAGCACAAGTTTTCTCATCGTGCCTCTCCTTTCAATATTGATTCGGGCATCTGCCTGCAGTACTTTCCCATTACAGAGCCAGTGAACAGTGGCATTCTCTCGAGACACCTCACATTCAAGGATCAGCTCGTTTCCAGCCACAAGTGAGTAGTGTTCTGGGGTCCTAGGGTTCCTTAGGATAGACACTGGTGCCTCTGAATAGAGCACAAAACTAGGCTTTAGCTTATTATGCCTAAATATTTTAAATATTATTTTTTCACCAACAGTAGCATGTGACTGCAATTTCTAATGTACCTTGCACTGTGATATTAAAGACAAGCTCATCATCCTTCGCATTACATATATATTCACCAGTGTCCCCAATCTCTGCATTTAAGATGATTAGAGATCTGAATGCCCCTTCTTCTTCAAATGTGACATGATCATTAAGCACAATTCTGTTATTGTCCTTGTACCAGCAGACTACACCATTTGCTCTGGAAAGTTCACACTTGAGCACAATGGCATCTGACACTACAAAATGCCTGTCTGTTATTATAGCACTTTTGTGCAGAAATTTGAGTGGTGAATCTGCAAAGAAGAATAAAACAATTTATTGTGACACGGTCATTAATAAAGTTAGTCTATTGTTATTACTTTTGACAAAAAACTTACCATTTATTTTCAAACTAAAATCCATTACATCATCTTTGGCATCACATAAGTATTGGCCTGTGTCTTCAAGCCGTGATGAATGAATTGTTAATTGTCGAGTACAGCCATCCTCAGTTATGGTTATGTTACTGTTTTCCTCAATCTCTTCTCCATTCTTCTTCCAACTGACTTCTGCATTTGATCTAGACACCTCACAGTCAAGCACTATGGTTTCTCCAACAAATTTTTCAACTTCGTAGGCCATTTTCCTTGGCCGAATAAATCGCACTGGGGGTTCTGCACAAAAAGAAGTTGTCATCTTAAGGATCAGCTGTATAACAATTGAAATGACACAAACAAACAAAAAAATTGATGTCTAACATCAGCTACACTACATGGCCAAAAGTCTGTGGACACCTGACCATTACTCCCATATGTTCTTGTTGAACATCCCATTCCAGATTTAGTCCCTCTTTTGCTGTTAAAAAACAAAAAACAAAACTCCAATCTACTGGGAAGGCTTTCCTCTAGATGTTGGAACATGGCTATGGGGATTTGCCCATTCAGCCACAGGACCTTTAGTGAGGTCAGGCACTGATGTCAGGTGGGTAGGCCTGGGGTGCACTCAGTGTTACGATTCATCCCAAAGGTGTTCAGTGGGGTTGAGGTCAGGCCTCTGTGTAGGCCACTCGAGTTCTTCCACTCCAGCCTTGGCAATCCATGACCTCACTTTGTGCACAGGGGTATCGTCATGCTGGAACATTTGCTCTAGGCCCAACATTGGAAGGGAAATTGTAATGCTACAACATACAAAGACTATACAATTGTGTGCTTCCAACTTTGTAGCAACACTTTTTGGAAGAACCACATATAGGTGTGATGGTCAGGTGTCCACAAACATTTGGCCATATAGCGTATGATTTCTTTCAGTCTCTCCATTTGACAGTTTTGAGGGGTATAATGCAGCACCTGCAATGTTTACGAAGAATGTCACAGAGTCGTCAGCTGTGTCACACACATATTCTGCAGAATCACTGACTGTTGTCTCTGGTATAATGAGTCTTCTGTAAATACCATCAACTTCAAGAATTAGGTTGTTGTTCTCTTCTACCTCGAGCCCATTTCGATACCAGCGCACAGAAGCATTGGCTCTGGAAATTTCACAACTCAGCACCATCCTCTCTGACATTTGCTGGCAAAGTTCCATTTGGGATTGGCTTGGGGAAACTATGCGTACTGGGGGTTCTGTAGGAACACATAAGGAGGTCAGTCCCTGATGCAATCTGACAAATAGGACAGTTATTTAGATCTATAACAGGTCTAAACAGTGTTGGGATGTAACAGAATACAAGTAATAATGTAACATATTCACAATATGGAACTGAAGTATCTATATGCAGGTTGTAATATATTTTTAAAAGGCAGTATTGAGAATAATTACTTTAATGCTTTAATGTTTCTTTGTGCAGTGTGGAACAATAACTAGAGTAAAAATGTAGAGTGTATTCTGAATAAATTACATTTTTATGTATTGTAACAGAATTCATCAGGCTTGGGACAATTGATGATAGTATCAGGAATTGCAGATAGATTCCAGCTATTGTGATGGCTATGAAGTTGGCTGATTTATTGTCTATCGGAAAATGTGTCTGCAGATTTAAGATCGATTAAAAATAAATTGTTTTGTATCTCGTACTTTACTGGCAAGGATAGAGCTTGAGTTAATGTGAGAGATGGAAAGGTATGGACTAGATATAGTCTGCCTTACATCCATACATAGTATGGGTTTTAGTGCCATTGGGGGTGCTCTTTCTCCTACTCCAGAGTTCCCAAAAAAGACAGATATCAGCTAGGTCTGGAGATGCTCACCAGTGCCAGGCTGAGGACTTTGTAGTTGGTGTTTTTTCCCATGGACAATAGGGTTGCTTCAATGTGTTTTCAATCTAGGTTTACCTGGTAAACCCAGGAGAGCTTTCTGGTTTCCTTCTGAGTTTCTGACAAAGATTTTAGTGAGAATGAGAAGGACTTTTCCCTTCCTTGTATATCAGAGATGTTGAGTCTCAATGGACCATTTTTAAGTCCACAATTACAGAGGCAGCTGCAAGCTGTGGCTGGAAGGCTGTCGGTGTCTGTCATGGAGGTAACCCTAGCACTTGCTGGTGGACGCCAGTGGTGAGGGAAGTCTTCAGATTTAGAGGGCTCTCCTGATTCAGTTGAGAGGTATATGATTGCTAGAATGTCTGCAGCAAAAGCAGTTCCAAAAGTGCTAGCTCAAGAATAGGAGGAGTTTGTAGAGGTCATTAAAATAAAGACTTTCAGTTTGCATCAAAGATGTTCGGGCAAAGTATTCAGTGCATCTGAAGGGGGACATGAGTCCATGCACAAATGCTGCTGAGCAAATGTGGGGGAGGTTTGACCTCTGTTGTTGGTATTGTTTGAGGGAGCACTTTGCAGAACAGTGCCAGAAAGCAGTGCCAAAAATCTCTGGTCTTTTGGAGTCCATTTGTGTGACTGAGGTTACTATGGCAGTTAGAAGCCTTCATACTGGCAAGGATGCAGGGTGGATGAGTTTCGGCCAGAGATGTTGAAGGCACTAGTCAAAGTTGGGGTTGTGTGTTTAAGACGCCTCTTCAATGTTGCATGGAGATCTGGGGCAGCACCTTTGGACTGTCAAACTAGTATGGTGGTCTATTGTTTAAAAAAAAAAAAAAGTGACTAGTGTGTATGTTTTAATTATAGGGGAATCACCCAGCTCAGCCTCCCCAAAAGGTCGATGCCAGATATATGGAGAGGAGACTCACTCTGATAGCTGTACTTAGGATTCAGGTTCCATCCAAGCTGTGGAACATTAGCCCAGATTTTTACTCGTGCGCAGCTTTGTGAGGGGTCATGGGATTATGCTGTTTTAGTAAACGTGTTTTGTGGATTTAGAGAAGTGTACCTCCTATATTGTGGGAGGTGCTGCAGAAGAACAGTGTATCTGGGTATAGAGTACAGGGTATAATTTATGCATTCCAGTCTCAGTGCAGATGCAGTGAGAATTGTGTCATATTTCCTGGCATTAAGTTGGAACCATTTATGATGGATGTCTGACTCTGTCAAGGGTGTCTCTTGTCTCCATTCCTGTTTGTTGTTTTCATGGGCAAGATATCAAAATACAGGCAATTTTGGACAGGTGTCCATTATCTCAGTAACATCCCTATTATTTGCCAGTGATGGTCTTTTGACACAATTCAAAGTTGACCTCTGACACACACCTAAGTGTTTCCCTGCTGAGTGTGAAGTGGCTGGAAAATCAGCACTTCTGGGGCAATGGTTCTCTCCTTGAAAGGACTGAGGTGAGGAGGGAGACATTACCCCTGGTGGGTGACTTTAAGTACCTTATCGTATTCATGAGTAGGGAGGAATGATATAGACAAAACTATATTACAATATTTCATGGTATTGTCTGATATGGTAACGATATAAATGACTATATGAAAATAGTAACATTCAACACTATCTTCTGGCTTTCCTCATTTTCTGGTTGGTGTTTTTGCTTGAGGTGGTAGAACAAATTTGCTGTTTCCATCCTTTGTTGAAATGGGTTTTTGATGCACTTTACAAATCACAGACTTTTGATTCACATCTAATCTTCTGTATCTGAACCACTTCCAAATTATGGAGTAAGGTTGTTTTTTGTGGATTAATTCATCTTCCTCGTCTAGGGTTGGAACTCCGCCTTCCGCCACGCTTCTCGTTCTCGTTCTACATGTGAGATGCCCACTTTGCGGCGCGTAAACACATCATGAACTCTATCGTCAATATCACGGGATGACAAATTCTATTCTTGGGGAGGAATTGTACTGGTATATCATGGACAATACAACATGGCACAGCCCTATTCATGAGCAATGTAAAAGGTGAGGGTAAGTGACAAATGAATCAGGTCAGTGGCGGCAGAGCTACAGTCACTGTCTTGGTCTGTGGTGGTAAAGCAGGTTTTCAGTTTTCCAATAAAGCTCTCTGTTTTGGTCACTATAGATCCCTGGCAGTATAGGAAGTCTTAAATGAGCTTCCTCTGCTGGGTTGCTGGGCTTATTCTCCATGAAAGGATGACGAACTCAGTAATCTGGAATAGCCCTGGAACAGAGCTGAGAGGGATAGAAAAGTCTGGGCTGACCTTCTTAACCTGTTGCCACCCGAAACTCCACCCCTCCACCAGGTAAAGCGGAAGAAAAATGAATGAATGAATGAATGAACCTGGTACATATATGATGTTTTTCTTCTTGTAAGTCAGGCACTGGCATAGTTAACTTTCACAATTTATTTTCTCATAATTTGGCATTTGTATACCTTTTATGCTTAAATGGAAGAATTTTGAGTCATCAGCAGTGTCACAGACATACTCTCCTGAGTCCTCAACTCTGCTGTGAAGAATCTTCAGTCTCCTGTATGGACCTTCTGTTTTCAGTTTCATATTTTCGCTTTCTTGAAGTTTCTGTCCATCCTTGAACCAAGTCACTTTTCCATTTGGACGTGAAAGTTCACAGCTGAGGACAATTTCCTCTGGAACATGTCGATCAAGATGAACATCTTCCTTGGGATAGACAATCATTACGGGAGGCTCTGTTGAGCAAAAAAACATAGCAGTTCTTAAACTGAAAGTATGAGTTATATGGCCATAAACTCTTGTTTTGTTAAAGCATCTGAAAAATGAATGATAAGAGAGTAGAAACTGCTTTTAGTTTTGTTGTTTTAATTTGGTTTATTTTCTCAAATTTTGCCATAGTTTTACTTTTCATGGCATGGTTAAAAGCACAGAGATAGGCTGATTGGAGTATTTCATAAACTGCTGATCTCCTGGGAACTTCACACACTACAGTCTCTAGAGTTCACACAGAAATGTTGTGGAAAAACAAAAACATCCTGTGTGCAGAGGGTCTGCATGCTGAAACACCTTGTTGATGAGAGAGATCAGAGGAGAATGACCAGACTGGTCTGAGCTGCCAGGAAGTCTATAGTAACTCAAATAAGCAGAAAAGCATCTCAGAAAGGACAACACATCAAACCTTGGGGTGGCTACAACAGCAGAAGAACACATCAGGTTCCACTCCTGTCAGCCAAGAACAGGAATCTGAGGCTATCATGGGCACAGACTCACCGCAAATGGCCAGTTGAAGACTGGAAAAAGACCAGTCTTCCTGTGCCCATGATAGACTTATTCCCATTCCTGTTCTTGGCTGACAGGAGTGGAACCCAATGTGGTCTTCTGTGGTAGCCCATTCACCTCGAGGTTCGTCGTACTGTGCATGCTGAGATACTTGTCTGCTCACCACAGGTGTAAAGAGTTACTATAACCTTTCTGGCAGCTTGAAACAATCTGGCCATTTTCCTCTAACCTCTGTTAACAACAAGGCATTTCCACCCACAGAACTGTCACTTACTCAGTTTTTTGTTTTTTCCACTATTCTGTTTAAATTCTAGAGACTCTTGTGTGTGAAAATCCCAGGACATCAGCAGTTTATGAAATATTCAGACCAGCCCTTCTGGTACCAATATCCATGTCACAATCAAAGTCACAGAGATCACACTTTTTCTTCATGCTGATGTTTGATGTGAACATTAACTGAAGCTCTTGACCTGTATCTGCAAGTTTTTTGCATTGCCCTGCTGCCACATGACTGGCCGAATGGATAACGGCATGAATGTACATGTGTTCCTAATAAAGTGGATGGCGACTGTATAATGTAATCGTAAGTATTTTCTCCTGCATGTCAGATATGTTAAAGGTGCTATACTTACCTCGTACATTAACTTTGAATATTAAGGCACTGCCTCCTGCACGACATGTATATGTCCCAGCATCCGACATTTGAACAGATGGAATGATCAGTTTTCGCATGGTGTTTTCTGTCTCTATTATGACTTTATTACAGGTCTGTATCTCAACTCCATCTTTGTACCATTGTGTAATGGCATCAGATCTTGACACCTCACAACAAAGGAAGAGTTTGTCTTGTTCCACTACATTTCTGTGGAGCTCTTCCTTTGGGATGTAGACAAATGTCACAGCGGGTGCTGCAGAACAATAAGAATTACACACATTGATTTCTGGAGTCCTTTTTCAATCCATGTATGCTGCATTATTTTCATATCAAGCATGCATTATCATCAAGTGCTGCTGATGGTCTCCACTATTAACAGCCAAACGAAATAAACGAATAAAGCTTTATGAGGATGAATTGCAGTTGAGCAATGTAATGGACATGCTTTTCCCCTTGCATGACTCCTTTGTAAACAGAAAGCACCAAGAAGATGGGTAGACTGCAACTACAGCTGGCAAACATGGTATAAATGTTGCAAATGGCTCTGTGCATCCGTTTTAGGAAAATGATTATCTAGCATATACAGAAGCAGCAGAATGGATCCATTGCTTTCAACCAATAAAAATTGGACAGTATACAATGATGAATTTGTTAGTTATATGGCAGTTGTTCAGATAAACTTTGGATGTCACCTTTAATGTCCACATAAAACTCGCTGATATCATCAGCTGTACTACAACTGTAAACCCCAGAGTGGGAAAACGTGGCTGACAGGATAACCAATGTCCTCATGGTGTGCTCTGATTGGAAGAAAACTCCAGATTGAGGGAAGAGCTGAGTCCCATCCTTGTACCATTGGACCAGGGCAGTGGGCTCAGATATCTCGCACTGGAGAATGATAGGTGAGCCTGCTTCAAATGACTTGGTCTTCTCAGTCTCAGGGACAGCTGTGAACCTCACTGGTGAAGCTAGGAGTGTTTTCATTCATTCAAAGAAATGGGATTACTAGATTTGTACACAGATTTTCTCTGCCATTGTTTTTTTATGTTATGTGGCAGTTTGCTAATGGATGAGGGGGGTTAATAAGAGCAAAGAAGTCTTACATATGAATGATGTATTCTATGTATATCCTTACTTGTTGTTTCTGAAATATGTAGTGCATTTAAAGGCAGTTAGAATGAGCAGTAAAGAAGTGAAAAAATATTCTGATGGTTTTGGACCCATTAAATGGTTTGGTTTGAAAAAATAAAGGTGTGGTTTTATTTAAGGGATCTGTCATTGAGCACAGTCTACGTTTTCAAATGAGGTTTTCAGTATTTGTGTATTTACATTTACTTGTTTAAGTTTTATATAAGGACAAGGCATTTAGTGGATGAAGCATTATTTGACATGTTAGTGGTTTTGAGAAAGTATGTGGACTCAAAATCACCTGCAACATCCACCTTGAATGCTATACGATCATCGCCAGCTTCACAGCTATACGTGCCCGAGTGTTTGAGTTCAGCTGATTGGATGATCAGTGCCCTCATGGTGCCCTCTGATTTGATGTCAAGTCCAGTCTCTTGAAGGAGTGGCACTCCGTCTTTGAACCAGGAAACTTGGGCAGCTGACTCGGAGATTTCACACTGAAGTATAATGGGGCAGCCTGCTTCAATGAACTTGTTTCTTGCCACGTCTGGAAGGGCAGAGAACCTAATGGGAGTAGCTATGGAAATTTTTAAGATTTAGAAAAAAACATGACTGCTGAATCAGAAGTATACAACATGGAAACAGTGTTTCTGTATAATTTTCTTTTGGATTATCCCAAGCACCAGTCATGTTAGTCAAAGCATATTTCCTATTTGTAAATGAAGAAGTAATTGCATAGTTGTAGGGTAAGTTTAAAAGGCTACAGTAGAATGTTAGAGACAGGCCCGGCGTCAAGTTAAAGTTGTCAGCAGGACTTTTGGATATCAAAGATAGGATAATCTTTGGCAAGCCAAGTATTGCATGCCAGAAATTACGAATATTATAGCCTTACAAACTTAAGCTTGTGCCACGTCATGTCATTTGTAAAAATCTACACTGATAGTTTTTTTTTCCTGTGTAACTCTTTAATTCAGTACTACTGTCTAGCTCCTCTACAGGACCGAGTGATGATTTAATAGACTGTCTTGAAATGGAAAGATTACAGCCATATTTATCTCAAACCTCTGTTCAGATTTGATTGGATTAATTTATTGCCAACAGGTTTTATTTATGTTTTAAGCAATTGTCTTCAGGATGAGGGAGGTCTCCCTGTCCCAACCATCACCACCTCCCTTGACACCGGGTCTGGTAGGAGGGCAGGTAAACTTTATTAGGGAATATAATTGCTAATTGGAGACTAGATTTTATATATAATAAATATACAGTTAATTCGTTTGAATTTTTAAGGTTGCTCGAAAATCACCTTGACTGGCCATCTTGAATGACACAGCATCATCAGGACTGCCACAGATGAAATGTCCAGTGTCAGAAAGCTCAGTTGATTGAACAGTTAATTTCCTCACATTTCCATCTCTTTGGGTATTAAGTCCACTGTCTGAGAGGAGTTCTGTGCCATCATTATACCAGCAAACCTGGCTTTCGGAGTCTGAAATCTCATATTTTGGAACAGTTGGTGAGTCTAATTCAATGGACCTGTTCCTCTCCATCTCTGCAAGTGGTTTAAACCTCGTAGATGAAGCTACATAGTTGTCAGTAGCATAAAGAGAAATAATGTTGACTTAATAGACAAGGAAAAAATCTAGATGATGTTTTGTTTTATAACCATTTCAATGTCAGGTAAAATCTATATGAATTAGTGATTGTGATTTAATTTTTACAAATAAGATTCAAGTTACTTAAAAAAAAAAAACTCTAACTGTAGCACTGATCCTAACCTCAACTTCCTAATGTTTAGATGAAATGATATGAATAACTGAGTAATTATGACTTTGTAACTGTGCGAGATTGCCTGTTTCAAATGTAAGCATTAGTGGTTTCCATTTATATAGTGTCACTACATTGATTAAAAAAATGTTTTTGAAACTATTGTAGTTTTTAGAATCAAGGAATCCGCAAATCACCTTTGATATCCACGTTGAATGTGACTGCATCAGCATCTGTCTTGCAGTTGTATGTTCCACTGTGACATAATTCAGCTGACTGTACAGAGAGTTTTCTTATTGTACCTTCAGATGTAACCAAAACTCCAGCTTCTGATGACAGCTCATTTCCATCTTTGTACCAGCATACATAAGCAGCAGCATCTGAGACCTCACATTCCAATTCAAACGGCTCTCCAACTACAGCAGATTTATTCCTCTGAGCTTCAGTGACAGTGGAGAACATCACTGTTGGTGCTGTGGGCATCATTGTAGAGAGATACATTTGTAATTGTTAGTCGTGTCCATATAGAACGTATGTGTTAATTAAATGTATTGTTTCACTAGAGAGATTATCAAGAGTTGCACCAAATCATTGATTTAACTTGGTTATTTCATATAAGAAAGATTATGGTGCATTAAATGCCAATAAGAACATACAGGCAACAATCAATAAACTAAGAGAAAATCTATGAATAAATAAAGAAAGAAAGAAAACAGACAATCAGATGATAGTGTGGATGAAATATAACATTAGTAGCGCAAGAGTAAATGATGAAAGCTTATTAAAATCTAAAGACATTCAACAATTATGACAAAAAGGCAACAGAATACAAAGTTAAAAAAAAACTAATGAAAAAGTTCTTAAGGATAGTACTACTTGCATATTGGGTAAGCGGTATGTTTAAATTATAATTTAAATTAAATATGCATTTAATTATCATGCATATTACTGGAATCTTTAATATCTCCTTAGTTGGTCCTGCAAATTAAAAGCCTTATAACTTACTTAAGAGTTTAGGTCTGTGCAAAGTTAAAAGGTTTCTGCTTGACATAGTGGTAAACCCTTCATATTGTGTAGTAGCATGTAAAATGTGTTCTACTTACTGAAATGAGTTGTCAATTTTATTACGTCTATTTTTAATATCACCGGACTATATGTTTGCAGTCAAACATTTACCTCACACTTAATCCATTTTCTTTCTGTTGCTGCAAGTTTAGTTTCTGAACACATGCAGTAAAACACATTGAAGTAACATAAATGGTTCAGATGTAAATAAATAAATAAATAAATATTCTCAGATTTAACCTTAGATCTATTCAAATGAAGTGGTCAGCTCAATGACTATTAGTGACCATTGCATGACTGAAGGGGTTAGTATTGTAATCAGATGGGTTGAGATGTCAAAGATGACTGAAGAATCACCTGGTGGATCCACAGTACTCAGCATGTTGGTATCCTTTATTTTGTAACTGTATACACCAGAGTCAGACAGCTCAGCTGATTTGATCTCTTCTGATCTGATCTCTTCTGATTGTGTTACAGTGAGACACTCTTGAATTTGTTGTTGCTGCTCTTGTCTGTACCAGCAGACCTGAGCTGTAGAATCTAGAGGCTCTTTTTGTGGAGCACTTGCATTGTCTGCTTCATCAGATTTCATTTCATTCTTCTCAGTCTCAGTGAGCGTTGAACCTTTCAGCTGTGCAGCTAAAGAGTTTAATTTAGCATGTTTTAATTAAAGCAGCTTTCGTTTGTAGGTATGTTTTAAGTGCAGGAATGTCACTAAGAAACCAAAGCATTTGTATATTTAAAGAGTTGCAAAAAGCCATACAATTACACTATAGTGATGGTGAATTAAATGTTTTTCTAAATAGTATTATGACTATTTAATTTATAAATCTATTCTGTTTAATATAAATTTGTAATGAAAAAAAGATTGGATGTTGATTGAATTAAACTATGTTTTTAGTGCGTTCAACATGGATTAAACTAGGTTTTAAATCACCTTTGACATACACCTTAAATTTTATGACATCATCCATTGCCTCACAGTTGTACACCCCTGTGTGACAGAGCTCTGCAGTCGGAACAACCAGCCTTCGTATGCGGTCCTCTGACTGGATCACTAATCCATTTTTCGTTTGGAGTTGTATTCCATCCTTGAACCAACAAACTGGGGCATCTGGTTCTGATATTTCACACTGGAGTACTAGAGGCATACCACTTTCAATGGTCTTAGTCCTGCCAGTCTCAGGGAGTGGTGCAAATTTTACTGGTTTAGGTGAAGGTGCTTCAGTTTTGGAGAGATAAAGTCATGTATTAAAATAAGTTATACATTCAATGATAGCATAGCTATGTTGAATAATTTGGCCTTTCTTAATTAAAGAATCTCTGAACAATACAGTGTTAGTTGCTTTTATGCTAATTAGTAGTATACTAGACACATAGCCTTGAGTCACCTTTTACTTGGTCTTGATACATCACAGATTGATTCTTTGTCTCAGTTGTCAGCACCTCTTTGTGTGGTATCTTGGATAACTGTGCAAACTGTTCCTTTGAGGTCAGATTAGACATCATGTTTTCCCCATGTTGTTGCTGGACTATTGAAACGTCTCCATGCCCAAAGATTTGGGCCTTCTTTTCAGAGATCTCACCCAGGTCTGTGAGACAGCCTTCTTCAAAGGCCTTCTCATCCGACATGCCTTGAGGTGCTGAGATATTCATCTTTGTAACTAGAGTGTGTCAAGTTATATATAGAGAGATTTGTATTACTACTAAGGAAAATAAAATAATGACTATGGCTGACATTTGAGACTGAAATTGTAAGCTACCTCAAAGCTGATTGTTAATTTAAATTAGATATTTACTGTCTTTCAGAATATTTAATACAAAAAATTAAAGGCATATCTTTCAAATACCTTAGCATTGGTCATTGTTTATGGTCATGGGCCTTTTTCTTGGACAGATGGTTTTTGTTAGATGTGAATGTAATTTCTTAATGGATTAATTTGTTTAGGTGTTTTAGGTCAAGTTATTCAATTAAGCTAGTGAAAACCTGATCTCCTATAGAGTTATGTTGTCAAGCCATGCAAATTATTTACTTATTTATTTATTTACCAACTTTTAAGTTGTTTAGGTTAATGAGTCAGAATGAAAAAAATGGCATTAAATTATGTTTAAAATGTTGGCAATGGGATGTACTTTGCTCTCATCATTACTTGCTGAATGATGGAGCTAACTATTTAAATCACCTTCACGATCCACCTTAAATGCTAAAACATCGTCATCCGTGCACATTTCTTGTACTTGGAAGTAACTTCTGTCGTCTTCTTGAAAGCTGCAAGCTGTTTCCTGTTTAACACATTGTGGTTGGAGTAGTTCTTCATCCTTGTAGATGCGGAATGGGGCAGTGGAGTCTGATTTTGTATGCTGAACTGGTTTTAGACTGCTTTCCTCAATGTTCTCCTTCATTAACAACTCAGGAACAGCTGTAAAGCTCGAGCTTTCCTGAATGATGTTGCTCTTTGTAAACTCAGGACAGTTTGTGAAGCTTAAGCTTTCCTTACTGATCTCAGTGTTGTCCAACATAGAAAATGTTGTCAAGCTCAAGCTGTCCTTAATGATCTCTCTTTTTGCAAAATCAGAACCATCTGTGAAGCTTAAGCTTTCTTTAGTGTTCTCGGTCTTGGCCGAATCAGGATCTGCTATGAAGCTCAAGCATTCCTTAAGGCCCTTGCTTTTTGAGACATTAGAACCGTCAGTGAAGCTTAAGCTTTCTTTAATGTTCTCGGTCTTCGCTGAATCAGGATCTGCTATGAAGCTCAAACTTTCCTTAAGGTCCTTGCTTTTTGAGACATTAGAACCATCTGTGAAGCTTAAGCTTTCTTTAGTGTTCTCCGTCTTGGCTGAATCAGGATCTGCTATGAAGCTCAAACTTTCCTTAAGGTTCTTGCTTTTTGAGACATTAGAACCATCTGTAAGGCTTAAGCTTTCTTTAGTGTTCTCCGTCTTGGAAAAACCAGAAACTGCTGTGAAGCTCAAGCTTTCCTTAAGGTTCTTGCTCTTTGAAAATTCAAGAAGTTCTGTGAAGCTTAAGCTTTCTTTAGTGCTCTCAGTCTCAGCCAAATCAGGAACTGCAGTGAAGCTCAAGCTTTCCTTAAGGATCTTACTCTTTGTGAGCTTGGGAATGTCTGTAAAGCTTAAGCTTTCCTTAATGACCTCATTCTTGGCCAACTCAGGAATTGCTGTTCCCTGGAGGAAACCCAGGCTTTCCTTAATGATCTTGCTCTCTGCAAATTCAGAACCATCTGTGACACCCAAGCTTTCCTTAATGATGTTGGTCTTTGCGATTTCAGGGAAGGATTCAGCTATAGTTGTATGATGTGCACAAAGAAAAGTTTCAGTGGGTTTCCACTTTCTTAATTAGAAGCTGATTAAATAGTTGCTGTCAATGATTGTTACTTTCAAGATTTATAACATAGAAGAGAAAAATAAGAGAGACGACCATATGACAGAGTGGTCTAGATACAAGTCACACAAATCAAGGCAACAAGTACAAAAGATTATGCTTGCTAATGCTATAAAGTTAGTTATTTGTTCTGCTTCTTTCAGCATTTCATTCATTCGCTCATTCACATTTAAACCATCTATTCAATGTTTCATGTAGACATTATATAGACATTTCAAGACATTATGCTTGTTCTGATTAGCATTAAGGAAGATGACTGAAGCAAATGGAACGTTTTCTGTGATGTTGATGTACTGCAATTAAGAATGAAATCTAAACATTTTACATGATGGTTAGCTGGGAAGAAAGGCTTGCAGACCAACTGGATGTTGGATTAAGATATAATAGCAGGGATTAGTTTGGGAAGCGCTTTCAAGAATGGGTAACCAAGGTGCATGAATTCAGCATCTTTAGGCACAGCCTTAGAAAGGTTACACACCACCATTGTTAGTGGCGCAGATGCACTGGGTTAAGTGTGCTTAGGGTGGAGTAGCAGTTGTATCACCTTTCATATCCACAGTGCACTGGACAGTGTCATCATAGGTCTCACCCTTGTACACTTCAGAGTGAGACTGCTCGGCTGTTAGGAAAGCCACAAAGAAAACAATAAGCTTTCTAGCTTCAATTAGGTCAATGCTCCTAGTTAAGAATGGGGTACAAATAATAGTGGTAAACCACCTTTATCCGCATTAAACGGGGGGTGATCATCTGGTGTCCTAGGTCTGTTTGTTTCATTGTCTGGTGTCTCAGATGATTCATTGCTTAAAGTTCTTATAGGCATCTCCCACTTAATTTGAGGCTCAGGTTCAATTCCGTCTTGAGATAGTATTTCTCCCTCATCTTTTAGTTGGTAATTATATTCAGTGGAATCCAGAAGTTTACATTGTTGTGCAGTAGAGATGCTTTCTCCAGTACATTTGCTCTTCTCAACATCAGGGACATCCAGCCGTTTCAAAGGTGGAGCTAAAGATGATCATTAATAAAGGAATACTTTATGCATTTTTGGTGACTATTAATTAAACTTAAATGTTTAACGGCTATTGAAAGTCAATGATATGCACAAGTTTTATTGTGAAAATATACATAAAGACAACTAAAAACCTAAACAAGTTGTTAGACGCCACGCTAAAGCATTATGTCAGTTAGAGGCAAATATTCAAAAAATCACCTTCATCTTGTACATTAAACTGGATGACATCATCCTTTCTCAGAGAGTCGTGCCATCCAGACTCAGAGGGCTGCGCTGCCTTTACAGCAAGCTTTCTCCTGGTATCCTCCATTTTGATATGAGGTTGACTTTTTGAGAGGAGCTCTACTCCATCTTCGTACCAACACACCTTGGCCGGTGGGTCTGAGATCTCACAGTGTGGCTCAGTGGGGTAGTCTGCTTCAAACAGCTGGTTCTTCACAACCCCTGGGAAGGCCGAGAACTTCACCGGTGGAGCTTATTGTGGAATATACATGACATTAATACCTCAAAACTTAGAGAAAGAATTTCCCAGACTGACTAACCTGTGATCTCTCAGACCTTCTGCCAAAAAGCAAGTTAAATATAGAATGCAACACATGTAACAGTAGTATCAAACAGTTGCCCACAAGACATGATGCATAGGTAAGAGGCATGTCCATAAAAGCAGTGCTATGAGGCACAGACATTTGTTTTCCATTAGTTTGCTTCTAGTTTCAAATAAATGCAGCTTTGGGTTACTGGATGTACATGCTTCTCAGAAAGCCACAAATCACCTTTGATATCCACAGTGAACTGTACGGAGTCATCAGGCATGTTGCAGCTGTATAATCCAGAGTGGCTGGGTTCTGCTGACTGGACTACCAGCATCCTCAGTGTGCCTTCTGCCTGTATGTCCCAGCCAGTGTCCGTGAGAATCTCTGTTTCATCTTTATACCAGTGAACATCTGCTGTAGGATCTGATACCTCACAGCGGAGTTCAAAACAGCTGCCAGCTTCAATGCATTTACTCTTCTCAACTTCCGGAACAGTTGAGAATCGCACTGGCACAGCTGCAGATGGTGATTCATGATAGAATAATCAAGATTTACATCAACATTAAAACAAACAACAAAAACTGTAACACAGACAACATTTAAAAATGTGAGGACTGAAAAATTAATCTCTTCAAAGGTACTGTAAATATCTTAGGGTTTTATAGCATATCACTGAAGAGCAACAGAGAAGAAACTGCAAGATTCACCTTTGATCTCGACTTGAAACTCAATAATGTCATCTTTTGTTGTGCACCTGTACACACCAGAGTGAGACAGGGCTGCTGATTCAATAATTAATCTCCTTATGCAGCCTTCTGATTGGAAGTCTACACAGGATTGTGTAAGAATTTGCTTCCCATCCTTAAACCAGCGGACCTGCCCAGAGGAGTCTGATATCTCGCACTGCAGAACAATGGTGGAGCCTGCTTCAATGCACTTTCTCCTCTCAGTTTCCGGACCAGCTGAGAATCTCACTGGTGGAGCTATAGATATTTTAAAGTCTTTTTAATCCTTACTTTTGAGGAATTCACACCACTAGTATTTAATGTTAGAACAATTTTGAATTTGAATTTTCATTTGAACAATTTTAGCAAACTGTTTGTTTAGCAAACTGTTTTACTGCGAAGTTTGACACTAAGGCAGGATGTAAGGCTGTCCATGTTAGTGGCTTAACCAAACATTGTGCAATTTATATAAAGCAAAGTAATCACCTTTGATTTCCACATTAAACTGGACAGCAGCACCTTTTGTCTTGCAGCTGTACACCCCAGAATGGAAAAAGTCAGCCTTTTCGACTACCAGTGCCCTCTTAGTTCCATTAGACTGGAAGTCTAGTCCGGTCTGTGGGAGGAGTTTTGCTTCATCTTTGTACCAGAAGACCTGGGCACTTGGATCTGAGAGCTCACATTGCAGTACAATTGGACATCCAGCTTCAATGGACTTATTTCTGTCCAGGTCTGGAAGTGCTATGAACCTCACAGGTGGGGCTATGAGTGTTTTGATCAGTGTTATTTATAATTTCAACACAGCTGTAAGGATGTTTCAGTGATTGCTTTTGTTGTGCTTTATATGTTGTCAGTTTGTGCAATTAATCCAAACACTTGAAACTCAGACAGCTCAACAAATGATGGTGAAAACTGAATTACTAATTTTGATGATGATCTAAATGAAAGTGATTTTCAACTTACCTTCAACTTCCACATTAAACCTGATGACATCATCAATGGCATCACAGCTGTAAACCCCTGAATGGCAGAACTCAGCTGACTGGATGACAATTCTCCTCATTGTTCCTTCTGATTGAATGTGAAGACCTTCAACCGAGTGCAGTTCAACTCCATTCTTGTACCAGCGGACTGGTGCTTCAGGGTCTGACAGCTCACAGTAGAGGACTATTGGATTGCCTACTTCCACAAACTTATTTCGGTCCATCTCAGATAGTGGAGTAAATTTAACTAGTGGAGCTGCATATTGAAAGGAATATGAAAGGAATTGAAAGGAAAATAATCTATAATGGAGCCCCAGTGTTAGCCCCAAGACATGTGCAGGTGCTCACCTTGTATATATAGAGCTGCTGAATCACGAATTCCATAGGCAATGAAGGTGATTTCAGCTCCGTTGTCAGTGTCTCGTACCCCTCGAATTCGAAGTGATTGGTGTGTTCGAGACCGTCTAATGAGAAAACGTTCATCTTCTTGAACTTGGTTGCCGTTCCAAAACCAAGTGCCTATGACTGAGGCAGACAGCTCAATGGAAAAATAGGCATCCTGGCCTTCAGGCACCAGTGCATCTTGTAGAGGTGCTTGTATTTTTGCTACTGGAACTGTAAAAGTCAAAAATCAGTTTTCACTGTTTTGTTGTAACATATATGTGGGTTGGACAGACTGAAAAACCAAAGATGCTCTATTAGTGAAATGAAAATCTGATTAACAGAAAACTTCTAGTCGGCAGTTGAGACAATATGACAATATGCTGACAATTTATGCTATAATTGTTTTAACATAATGTTACCCAGATGAACTGCTCGAGGGAACTCCACATATCCACTTCTTCCATACTTGTTGATACTACAGATGCGGAATCTGTAGTCAGCCTCACATGGAACACTGTCACCAAGAATTTCCACTGAGGTCGCTGAGTCAGTGGTTAGGCACTGGAGCCACTCCTGAGAACCTATTTCTTGTCTCTCTAGGATGTAGCCTGAGGGTGGATTCTTCCGACAGTCCTGTGCGGGAACCCAGGAGAGGAGCGCTGCATTTGCACGCTCTGTGTTTATCTGAACCCCAACAGGGCAGCTAGGTGGACATTGCCTAACCGCTGAGAAAGAATGAATAACATACAAAAGTAAAATAATTTAAATCATTGCACTATATGTCCAAAAGAATCCAGACAACCTTTGTAATTAGTCAATTTGGCTATTTAACGCACACTTGATGACAGATATTAAACTGATTGTACAACTATGTAATCTCCATAACAATATTTTGCACTTGTATAGGATGCTCAGTGACCCAGTGACAATAAGTGTGGCATGATCACAAAATGTCAACTTCCCAACAAATGCTTTTGTCAAATTAGTGTGCTGCTACAGGTGCTGCTGTTAACTGCAATTATAAGTTAGATTATTCTGTAATAGAATTATAGTGGATCAGTCGCCAGATAATGGGACCACAAAGAGCAGTAGGTCTTTTTCCTGGTTTGGCTAGAAGCACTGCTTGCAGAGAAAAAATAGCTTGCGGAAAAAGCAATGGCTAAGTTGTACATCAGATCTTTAAGGTTTGGTGTAAGGGAGCACTTCAGCTACCTGATAAGTTACAACGCTGATGACAAGTGAGTTGTGAACCAAAATATTACAGTGTGCCGAATCTAGTAAATATGTATAAAATGCATCAACACTAATACCACAGACACATCCATGCATCTGTGGCAACATCACCCTTTTGTGACCGTCTTGAACACAACAAAAACACGAAGCAACACACAAACTCTCTGATGCATTCTGGCAGCCCTTCCTCGCTGATCCAGTCAGGGTTATAGAAATCACTGTGGCGATTGTTCTTAAAGTTCTTATTCGATAGTGGAGAACACAGGATTCAAAAACACATCAAGGGCTGCCTAGGGCTAAGTGACTTGGATGCTGTGATTCAGACATGCCCCCTTGAGTCACTTCATTGAAAGCTTAGCCATATTCTTGCTTTTGTTTCATTATATGCAGCTAAGAGTCTCTTAATTAATTAATCACAAAAACACTGTCATTATCAAGTTTCAGTTATCATACTTTTATAGTGCTGAATGTTTTAATCAACTGAAAATGGAAACCTAAGGCACATATTCAGGCAATGCTTATTTTTGCTGTATCAAAAATGTATCGTATTGAGGCACCACAGTATCATATCAAATTTGAATTATGTGTATCGTTACACCCCTAAGGCTTTTATGCATGTTTGTGTAGGATATTGTTATTCCTTGATTTTGGAAGAAATATAATGTTGCATATCTGAGTAATGTGGACAAAGTGCACAAAAACTTAATCCAGCTTATAACTGGACTGGTTAAATATGAATAATTCCTAACCTTTCACCCTTAGCTGAGATGATGTCTTTGATCTACCAACGTAGAAAATGACCATGCCAGAATCTTGAGGTGTAGTATTAACAAAGACCAAGATGTGAGTTCTGCCAAATGATTTGATGATGGTCTGATGTGTCTCCCTCAGCTCTGTCCCATCTTTGTACCAGTGAATGTCCATTTCCTCCTCTTCTACTTCCACACAGAAAGCAGCATTTTCCCCTTCCAGAACATCTACTTTTCTGGGCAGCTTTCTTACGATTGTACCTGTGAAGAGGGTGTGAAAGTGTAAATCAATTTTTAAAGATGACTTGGGTTGTATTGAAGCACAGCTTTAAAAATAGTTCTAAAAATAGGATATTTACCTTTCACAGTTACCTCAGCTATGCTTCTTCCTCCATCTGGCATTTCACAGAGGTAGATCCCATCATCATCAACTCCCATGTCACGGATTGTGAGTCGGCGCTTTGTTCCCCACTCTTCCATCCCATATTTGGCCCCTGGCTGTAGCCTCCTGTCTTCTAAATACCATGTGATGGGCACAGAGTCCTCCGGTACTTCACACTCAAGGATGGCCAGGTCCCGCTCCCAGACTTCAAGGTCATTGAGTGGTTGCTTGAATCTTACAGGTGGTTCTGATGTTGTCAAGAATAGAAGAATAGATAAGAAAAGCCTTTACTCTTTATGTGTGTATCTATCTATCTATCTATCTATCTATCTATCTATCCATCCATATATTTTTTAACTGACTGTAATTAAATGAACACTTTTTGAGTAAAATGCAGCATGGTAAGTCTATGAAGAGACAAGCAGCAGCATTTAACTGTGCTAAGGAAAGACCATTACCACACAGTTGGATTAGATAGGAAATAAACTGTAACTGATACCTTCAGACACCATTAGACAGTTGTAAATGAAAGAATCTAAACCACATATAGCAGCCACTATGTATTTTGCTGACTGTGTAGTCACACTAATCCTATCTCCTTCACTAGTATATGGTGGTACATATCAGATTATCTAAATACTGTACCACCATTTATTTCCAATAATTAATGCTTTTATACTCTTAGATGGTATCTAATTTATCTTAATATGGCCTGGTCATGGCTGTTAACATCCCATTGTGCATCCCAGGTGGTTAAACAAAATTAAGACTGTGTAGATTATGGAATTAAGTTATTGATGCTTAAAACTAGTGATCACGGCTAACTATATATACAATATATTCAATATACACATACCTTTAACAAAAAGATGTACTGCACTTAGTGTTTGTCCTGCGGTGTTGGATGCAGCACAAACATATACTCCGTTATCCTGCTGTTTGCAGTACAGTACTTTAAGTGTGAAGTATCCCTCTCTGTCTTCATATAGAAGATACCGCCTTCCAGACAAAATTATTCTTCCATCTTTTCTCCATATGATTTCTGGTTTGGGTTTTCCTGTCACATAGCAACGGAATTTTGCATGTTTTCCTTCTGTCACAGCAAACATTTTTACTTTGGCTGAAGTCAGCACGGGGTCTTCTTTTAGCCTTGTTACAACATGCCTACTGCTTCTCTGCTTTCCCTGATGTGCCTTCCAGTGGCCATTAGTATAACCATTGCGGTTTCCCTCATCTTCATGTCCAGGGCCAGCATCCACCAGCAGCACAGCTCCAGCCAGACTTTCACCAAACTCATTCCTGGCTTTGCATGTGTACACTCCACCATCAGGTGCCCGGGTTTTGAAAATCTTTAGCTGAAACCATCCTCCGTCCTGGTACCCGACACTGAAATGTGTACTCTCGAAGATCTCATTTAGCTTCTTGCCATCCTTTTCCCACACCACCTCTGGCCTAGGTTTTCCCCATAGCTTACAGGAGAAGACTGCATCATCTCCTCGGCCCACTCGCGTAGACAGGGGTTTGATTAGAAAGCGGGGCTTGTTCTCTTCTCTCAGCTCCATCTCTTGAGCTTCGCCTTCTACTTTTAATGTTGCTGCAGCATATGTCTCCCCTATGCAGTTTTTAGCTTTGCATATGTACTGGCCACTGTCTTCTGCTGTCACAACAGTGATGATGAGATTGTAGATATTTCCATCCTCAAACAAGCGATATCTGCCACCGGGATGGATTTTTTCATTGTTTCTCTCCCATATGACTGCTGGTCTTGGATCCCCACTGATCTGGCATTTAAGGACAGCATCAGTGCCACTCTGCACCACCACAGGACGAGGGTAGGCCAGGAACCGGGGTGCTCCACCGAACACATCCATTTCTCTTCCCTTGCCAGCCTCACCTCAGCCTGTGAGTCTCTCTTTCACCAGAGTATCTATAGCAGCTAGGTATCTGAATCAAAACATTGGAAATCTGTTATATTTATTCATTCATTCATTCATTCATTCAAGATTCATGAGCCAACTAGAGCAGTGGTTCTCAACCTTTTTTCATCTATGGACCCCTAGTATATTCTGACTGATCCTCATGACCAACACCCCAACAAACACACACACACACACACACACACACACATAATATGTATATATTAATATATAATTATAATGTATAATAATATATAAGTAGTCTACACCACATGTTTTCATAAACCAACAAATGTCAAATTTAATACATTTTCAGTTCAATATTAGATTTGATGTACTGCCTGCTATTCACATTAGCAGTCACATTTTTGTTCATTGACATTACCATTTGACATTACACATTTGAGGTTTTTGCAGCCTGGGGTGAACAGTAAATGTTCATACAATTTATTGCTAACATTACACTTGATTTAATTATCATTCTGAATTATAATTTGTTTATTTAACCCATCAGTGTTGGACACAATGCAGACCTTATGCTAATAATGACATGGTGAACATAGATTGAGGGCACTCCAAAATGAGCAAGTTAAGCTACGTTAGTGAAAGGGCTGTGAATGCGCATTACTAAGCATATAGGTTAATTTATAAAACCCTGCAGATTTTCTGAAATATAATGAACCTGTAACATGTATTTAAAGTATATTTTTTAAATATTTAACAAAAATACTACTTATATTTTATATATATATATATATATATATATATATACTTATATTTTAAATATTTTTTTTTAAAAACAATCCCACGGTCCCCCTGTAATTATGCCACACACGGCAAGGGGTCCACAGACCCCTGGTTGAGAAACATTGAATTAGAGGGCCTTTCGTTTTGGGAATATTAGACACCTGTACACCTGCATATTCATGCAGTTGTCTAATCAGCCAATCATGTGGAAGCAACACAATGTATAAACTTCACTTAACATTCACATCAAACTTCAGAATGAGGTTTGACACTGACATGATTGTAAAGTCTCTGGAGATTACCCAGAATAGTACAAAAAAACAATAACAACAAAAAACAGTAGCAGTTCTGTGGGCAGAAACTCCTTGAGAGATGTCATAGGAGAATGGCCAGACTGGTTAGAGCTGACAGGAAGGCTACAGTAACTCAGTCACTCTTTACAATCATGATGAGCAGAAAAGCATCTCAGAACGCACAACACAGCGAACCTTGAGGCGGATCGGCTACAACAGCACATTGGCTTCCAATCCTGTCTGCCAAGAACAGGAATCTGAGAATACACTGGGCAAAGGCTCACTGACACTAGACAGTTGAAGATTGGAAAAAGACCAGGTGAGGTTTTTCCAGTCTTCCAGCTATTCAGTGAGCCTGTGCTCACTGTCTGCTCAGCCTGCCTGGCACCAGCGATCATGCCACAGTCAAAGTCACAAAGATCACATTTTCCTCTTGATGTTTTATGTGAACATTAACTGAAGCTTTTGACTTGTAAATGCATGATTTTATTCATGCATTTCGCTGCTGCCACATGATTAGCTGGATAATTGCATGAATGTGCAGGTGTTCCTAATAAAGTGGACAGTAAGTGTATTTTTAATAAAATTTTAATAAAATATATTGTACCAAAGACTTTATTCATGGATAAAATGGCTTAGACATTTAGCCCAGTTTAGAGCATTTTCTAAAGCAGCAAGCATTAATCACTGATATAATTATTATAATTATTATAATTACCTCTCAAATCCACAGCACAGTGCTGACTAACCAAGCCTCAGGAGACATTCTCAATAAATTATGAGACTGATGTAGAGTTGAAGCAATGTCCAAAACCTTAGTCATCAAATATTTAATAATTAGCTTGATGGTTGTTCAAGGAAGCAGTTAATGTTTTGATGTTTTCAGTTTAAGATGTTTTCTCTTTGTTTGATTATTTCATGTAATGCGTCCCAGTATTATTTATCATTGCATGACTATATCAAAATATAGAGCATGAAAATAACTTTAAAGTTGCCAAACCTATTCGTTTTTTTCCCCCCAACGTGAGTGAGTGGTGGTATGCCTACTAGTGGCATTTAATGACGGAGGAACAGGATTGCATTTCACCATGGTATTTACTCCCAGAACTTTCTAACACATTTGCCCTGTGTGTGTGTGTGTGTGTGTGTGTGTGTGTGAGGGAGAGAGAGAGAGAGAGAGAGAAGCCAAAGCCAACAGTCTGGAGGTGAACAGTGCTCACCACACATAGCTAGCACAGATGGTGCTGTAATTCAATGGGAAAGTGCTTTATATAGTCAGCCCTAAATAAAGACCTGCAAGAGGGCATGTGTCAGGTATCACAAAGAACACCCTATACACAAGCGTGCACATACAAACACAGGTCTCACACAGAGCACACAGATGCAGTACACAGCCTGAGAGAGCGCTGAAGTCAAAATATGCTCTGCCTTCATCACACCCCTCTTGGCAGACTGATTGAAGAATTCGGCCCCTAAATGTCATTGTCAAAATTAGTTCCATTTGTCATTTGTTTAAAAAAGGAAGAAAAACAAACTCATGCACACACTGTCCTAATGATGTATTTGCTCTAAAATATCCTCCAAGCTCCTGAGTTTCTAATGCAAGTTAAGCAGTCTAGTTCTAAACTATTTTTCTAGTTCTAGTTCGAAACCAATCTCATCGTCAAATTTTTATTTGTGATTCTCAAGTTTTACCATGCTCCAAGACTGGTACTTATATAAGATTTAAAAAAAAAAAGAACTTAGTAATCAGATTATTGGCCATTAATAGCTGTAGCACATATTTTGCATAAAAAAAAAAATCCTTTTAAACCTTCTACCTATGAGACCCCTGCTCATGAATCTTGCCAGTTTGTTAAAATGTTGCTATCTTGTGCCATTAGGAATTCACTTGCTATTGTTATGTTTACACAATGTGGTCAGAAGTAAATCAGTCTGGTGTGCAATTAGCAAACTTAACATGGCTATGTAATTATTATGATCATATCCAGTTATCCCCAAAATTAATACTTAAAA
This sequence comes from Pangasianodon hypophthalmus, assembly GCF_027358585.1. Taxonomy (NCBI): domain Eukaryota; kingdom Metazoa; phylum Chordata; class Actinopteri; order Siluriformes; family Pangasiidae; genus Pangasianodon; species Pangasianodon hypophthalmus. The sequence continues at coordinate 23,787,549 of NC_069714.1, read as the reverse complement.
AAATGAATTAAAAAAATATCAGTTAAATCATCAGACATCAATCATCAGTCACATAATACTTTCAAACATACAAACAAGAGGTTAACGATAGGGATTAACCCCTTGTTTGTGTTTCTGATTTAATTAGTCTGATCTCTGACCTGTGTGAAGCTTTACTTCACAAGCCTTTCATAACCTACCTCTCCTCAGTCCTCAGGGTTGACTGTAGAATTACATTGTGAATCAAGCCTCTGATTGTTCCAGTAAAATTGCAGGCCAGCTCTCCTGGATGCTCACTTCCTGCTGTATTTTCCTGTTTTTTTCGGTAAATCCTTTCACGCTTCGATAAAAAGCCGATTCAGAGCTATCTGACAACAGTTGCTTGTAGTTGTCACCTGTCCATTTTGCAAGGCTTTTGCCTACCCTTTACATGTATTAAAACAGGTTTCCTCAACAATGTTGAACAGCCGCTTTGCGTACTTTACAGAAGTCCCACAACCTCTGTGTTGTTCAGCTCTGAGACACCCCAAGTGTCATTGTTCATGGAAGACCGTTAAATGCTTTTGCAGCTGCTGCTGTCCCCTAAAAATACTGGCAGCCCTGATGACAGCAGTGAAGATAAGTTAGGCCCTCCATTCACTTGCTTGTGGTGGCTAAATATAGATTAGATGGCTTGTCCGAAGCAGATTTCTTAGCTTACTTGAGACCTTGCAATAAAACCTAAGGAGAAGGACAGCACCCTGAAGGCCTCTTGATTACTTTCAATTGGCCATTTTTACATTATTGGAGATGATTAACATTCGTGCATACAGTAGTGCCTTTGTTGGATATGATTAAAGCTACTGATTCTGTTGCACCATGTTCCTTTTAAAATGCCCAAACTAAAATGTTAAAATGGTCAAATTTGTTGGGGACCTCCATGCACGTGCCATGTGGCCTATGAATATGAGAGACTGAGAGCATCAGGCATTAAACCTCAGCTGTTTAGAGGCTTACATCTCTGTCTAACACTCCCTCCTCTGATTTCAGCCATTGGAAGTAACCCGATCTCACCCTGAGCTCTAAAACTTTAGTCCTGGCAAAACCACAGTTTGCACTAGTCGCTTTGTACAAACTTACCGGGATTAGCAGTCCCATTTTTTATTTTTATTTTTTTGAAATTTCAACATTCCCCCAGCTGCCAAAGAAGACATTAGCAAGTGCATCATGTCTTTCTTTCTTTTACAAGATGGGAGCACACACAAGAAGCACACTAAATTATCAACAGTGAGCCTCTGTTAGCATCATAAGTCTGTTAAGTTTATCATTCTTCATTTATGTAATTAAAGAAGAAAACTAATAAATTACATAGATTCTGCTGATTTCTTAACCTCCCCTTATCTCCAAAGTCTCTTAATCTTTTCAGTTGCTTTTTATTCTCCAAAGCACAAGGCTATCTGGACAATAACACCACCATGTTACACAGCATACATTAAGTGTCAGATGTTTCATTTGGCAATGCCATGCCCACACCCTTCATATCGACTTTGTGATACTTTTAGCTCTCTAGGAATACAACTGTTTGGCATGGTCATGAAAGTTTCCATAAATGTGCTCTATGATCATGTAAGCAGCGTGATTATAATTGCAAAAGGCAACAGACACTCATTTTCTCACACAAGCCTCTAAATTTTATTATAAATGTTACTTGAGCATCACGGAATTTCCCTTATAAATTTTCTTGGTCTAAGGAACAAAAAGTCAAGCGTAGGGCATCAATTTACTCATGCTGTAAAATGTAGAAGCTGCAACACGTTAACACGTTACGAGACAAATGAAAAGCTTTAATTTGAGTTTGTTTCCTTACACATGGCAAGAATTTGAGCATGGAAAAAAAAAATGTTATCCTGAGTACTGTTAATACGCATAGATCTATATTGTACTGGAGTGTTTTGTAGTTAAGGCAAGTAGTTTTGTGTGTTGATTGTAAATGCACTAGAATTCTGGCATTCTCTCCATGATAACTCTCTCCCTCCCTCTGCTGGCAGAAAAAAACTTACAAAACTTATCTTTAAAGGTTGTAGTATTACAGTGTTTTATTTATTTCTATTTCAGTTTTATTTATTCTTCTCTATGGTGCCAATCCCAATGTCTCTTTCGTAGTTGGGCCATGCATTACAACATAAAAATAGGCATGACATTGCATATTTAATTTCAATTTTATTTTTTAAAAGTCCACATATACATATTACCACATATAAATGCGTTTTGCCGTTATGGCCCTTTAGTGAGTAATAAAGGCTACTGTAAGATGAGAAAGTTGTCACTGTAGGCTGTACATGCAGCCCTCTGTCTGACCAGCCTGGGCATGTCCCAAATATCCAGGCTTGGCTGCATTCCTGCTGCCACCCATTCTGACTGTCCTTCAGGCCATTTGTTTACAGCAAACAGCCAATATATACTGCCAATAGTAGCAGCAGTAGCCTTTCCTCCTGTGCCTCGAATAAAGCTGACTGACTATTTTATATCCATAGAGAGATGGAGATGTGGAGCTACAGATGGTCGAGAAGTTAAAATACGCAGAACATCTCTACTTAACATATTTTATCAAGTGGTTTGCCCTCAAGCTTCCCACCAGGGAATAGCAGTCAGCAGTGGAGGATGATCGCTGAGTGAATGCCATTTCACAATGCTCCACAGCCTGGACTCTTTGCAGAAAAATAAAGAGGCCACCATTAACCAATTAAATCATTCATTCAATTTCAGCAGCTGCTTTATCTTCATCAGGTTTGCAGTGAATCTGGAGCCTAACCTGAGAACACTGGACACTAGGCGGCAATAAACCTGAATGGGATACCAGTACCCCAGGCCCTGAGGCACCAGCCAACTCCTTTTCTACCATTCATTAAGGGTTAAAAAAACAAAGCTAATTCCATTCAATATAAAAACTTAGTCAAAGACAACAAATGTACAGAAGGATAGTGTATATTACAAGAGGGCATTATTTCTTACTAATAGAGAAGTTTATACTTATTTACTGAAAGCAGTAACAACATAACAAAGAATTATTACTTGCAATTGCAACTAGCATGTTGTTGAGATCTGCACTGTGTACATGCTTTTGGATGAAATAAATGTTCTTAATTACCTTTTAATTTAATTTAATTTAATGTAACTTTAATACAAATATATTTCCATAACAACCACATATATTTGTCAGTTTTATTATAGATCAGCTGTAGACTATTACTCTGTTTAAACAAAACATTATTTCAGTGTACCCACTGTAATATTTATGGGACATGAATTGAGATTTTGAGATTAGTGATTAATATCCATAAGAACAGTTTACATTCAAGTCTCCATTACTGAACAGTTGATAACTTCATTTTGATATGATAGACTTAAAGTTTAAACTCTAATGCTACTCAAGTTTCTGTTAATACAATTAGCACATTGTGACACTATAGTATACAGTTAAAAAGAGACCTTATCTATACTCACACTATCCAGTGTCACCCAGAAGAGGATGGGTTCCCTCTTGAGTCTGGCTTCTCTCAAGGTTTCTTCCTCTTGTCATCTCAGGTAGTTTTTCTTGCCACTGTTGCCTGTGGCTTGCTCATTAGGAATAAATTTAAAAAATTATAATTTTATATCCAGATTTCTGTAAAGCTGCTTTGTGACAATGTCCATTGTTAAAAGTGCTATACAAATAAAACTGAATTGAATTGAATTGAATTAATACATTACCTGGTAAACGGGATGGGCTCAGGGCAGTTTCAGTGACTAAAATTAGGTAATTTCTCAAGAGATAACACACAGGCAGTTGCCTAAAGTGATACATATTTTACTGCTATACCTCAAGAAACATGAAGGGGCATGAAAGATAAATTCACCACATTTTCAGGTGATCTTGAGGAGATATGATACAATGCAAGACAATATAAAAAAGTAGAGGACAGTGATAAACAAAAGCAAACAATTTTAAAAAGGCAGAAAATTCTAGTTGAAAGGGAGAGAAATGTAGGTATTAAATGTTCTTAGTTTCCTAAAGGTACTTAGAGGTTATTTTTTGAAATCATATCTGATGTGGAAAAGCTATTTGTATGGTTCTTTATAGCAGTGGCTCTCAGACCAGTCCTCAGGGAGTGAGTTGGGATTGATGAAGTGCGGACTGTCTCGGGGGCCATAAACACTGGTGTTACCAGTGTAACCACTGCTTTATAGAATGTTTAAGGGGTTAAACGTTTATGGGGTAAACCACTGCTTTATAGAACGTTTAAGGGGTTTCTGTGAGGAACAAACGGAAGTAGATATAATGAGACATCATCCTGCAAACCATTACTTGAGATGCTCTGATTTATTTTATTGGACTGGTTATTTTGCTTAGGGTTTTCCTTTTTATTTGTTTCATCTTTTGTTTTTAGTTTTTTTTTGTTTGTTTGTTTTGTTTTTTGTTTTGTTTTTTGAGCTTGTGAAAGCTAAAGAAACAAATGAATCCATCCATGTTAGGCCCTGGAGAAAGTACATCTGATGACGAGTCTTTCACCTTGATGGACAGAATAAACTCCATTCATCTGACAAGAACTTGGCATAACACCCAGTTTCCATAGATGCAAAGCCATATATTTTGAACATTTGTTTATTTTTCACCTCTGACTCTACACATGATTCAACATGGAGCCAAGTGTAAGCAACAGGGCAAGTCTATTCGCATTTACTGATCTACTGCGGCAGCGGGCTGTCAGCTAATATCATCACCTCTGTAAATCAAGCAACACTACAAGAAATCGTTCCATTCAGGGTGTGTCCCTGCCTCATGCCCAGTGTTCCTAGGTTAGGCTGCTGATCCATCTGACCAGGATAAAGTGGTTGCTGAAGCTGAAGGAACGAAGGAGTCATACATTCACATATAAAGTCTTATTCATGAGTTCTTATGTGGGGCAACAGAAAAGTGTTGGTCCTGTCGTCTGGAGGTTGCAAGTGGAATCCCGACGATGCCACGTCCATCTGAGGCAGTGAGTCCAAAAGAGCAAAATATCCCATGCCCTCTGGGAGGTAAGGGTGGCATACTCTCTCCCCTATCAATCACAGTGACACTAGCCAATAATGGGCATCTGTCAGCTCATACATGTGAAAGTGGGTGGATAGCGCTTTCCTCTGAGAGTGTTACTCTGTTCCGTAGCACGTTCAAAAAGATACAGTTGGCTAGCTTCACGTGACTTGGAGGAAGCACGTGATTGCTTAATCCACCTGGGTTTGTAGCTGCCGTATGATAGGGTAGACCTAACTGGTAGGGGGGAATTAGCCAAAACAAAAAAAAATTAGGGATAAAATCTGGGAAGCTTGAAGCTGTTCTGTTGGAAATTCCATAAAAAGCTGTATGGTTCTAATTAATTGCCAGAATATTATTGTACACATAATAGTTCATAAAAATTAATCTGCTGCAGGCTTATGTGGAATTTTTTTTGGCTGCAAAAATTTTGAAAACCTGTCTTATCGTGATGTTTGATCTTTAGAAAGACACATCTACAGACACAGGCACCTTTGGCTTAGATGGGTGAGGCCCACATGAAAATACGTGGTGTGTGGGATTGGCAGGTTCACGTTCACAGCAGTTCTCTTGGTGACCACAGGGTGGTAATAGAGTTTGTCGATACTTCTTGCACTTTTAAAAAAAAATTTCATTCTAATATTATGTCTTTTTATCTACATCCTATGTAATATTTTACATATCTCTTGTTTTTCTCTGCAATAATTTGAGCTTTACCTGTAACATTGGCTTTTCTTTGGAAGTCAAGAATGGTATTAGCTTCAGCTTGCTCAAAGAGTATTACTTTACTTTTTGGTACACTTTGGCTGTGTCTAAGGATAGGAAATATATTCCAACCACTAGTCCTCCTCTACCAAGATCTTGTCTTTCAAACTTCCTGAGATTTGGCAAAATGGTGTGGCTTTTAGGTGGCACAAGATGAGAAGCAATGAGCAAGAAGCTCTGTGTGTAGGAACAGGAAAGGTAGACTGTTGTGCACCTGGATGTTGACCATGCAGAAAATGCTCAGAAACACGGGTTTATAAGGCTTGTTCCTTTTGGGAAAGTCCCTGTTGAAAAACATATCTTAAGTGCACCTCTTCCTATTAGTTTAAATGCCAAACTTTGCTGTGCTATCTTTTCATGTTGCCCCTTTGCCTTAGTAGAAGAAAATTATATAGGGCAATAATGTCTCAGTTTTGATGTGTTTTAATGATGCTCACTGGTGGGCATTGGCTTGTCTGTTTACGATACTTAATCATTTAGTTTTAATGTTTGAGCATAGATGCCTCTTGAGTTTTCGTAAAAGCAAGTTGGTTGGTCAAGTTAATGGAGCTCTTAAGTTCTGGCTCAGTTTTGTCGTGGCTTGTCCTCAGCAAACATCCAAAGCAGGCCAATTATTTGACCAGTGAAGCTTTATAGACTTCTGTTGGTGGCAATTGTAAAAAAAAACCCTTTACAAACTACACAAAGCCACACAAGAAGCCAACCTACTGTAACTGGCATATGTAAGCTGACATAAATACATCTTAGGCTGTTTGTGTATGACTTAGTCTGTTGCTTGTGTCCTGCTAGATGCCACATAGAAATTGCCTGAATGTCTAAGCTGTCAAGCTGTCTGAGAATCTGGACTTATTTATGAAGTGAAAACAATGAAACAGTTTACAGATTTATGTGACTCCTCCCCAGTTATGAGGCCTGATGTTCTGTTCAGATACAAGCCTTCTTACATGCATGGTCACGATTAACATTGCCGGATACAGGACACTAAAGGAACAGAAATCCTGCTGTTCTTGAGTCTTTACCACATTCTACACCTACAGCCTTTTTCCTTTTCGTGTCTGAATGATTGTTGAATGATCATGCACGATTGTTAGTGATATAGCTGATGTGGCATATTAAATCTAATTCATAAATTATGTATAACTGGAAGTTCTGTCATAGTTGTACATATACTTACTGACGTTCACAAGAAGTTTAGTCTTTGGACAGATTTGGTTCATTCAGGCTTTGTGACTGTACAGCTAAACCAGTCCTTTTGAATGCCATGTAAAACACAGTAATGACACTGACTGTTTTCAGCATGTGTGTAAAATAGGATGTTTATAAAATAAAGACCATTCATGAGCTACTAAATCAGCATTTAAATGTTTTTGCTGAAGAAATGTAGATTTTATACCACCATGATCTGTCAGAATTAAACAAACTGCTAAGCTTCTTTAAAGAAATGCATTTATTAAATGTCAGATACATCCAGCTTAGCTGTTCAAATATGTTACATTTTTTTCCCCCTTCATGGTGGTGAATCTGTGAGCTACACAGAAAATATTTCAGGGATTTTGTTTTGGTCCATAAATGGCACTTTTCATATGAATACACTGTGCAAATACATTTTCTCATAGAATTCTTATCCAGTCAGATTTGGATTTCTGTCATTCTGCAGTTGTGGTGAAATAACAATAAAAAATATATATACCTGTGTTGGGATTGTGTTAAGTGAAGTGACTTGTGGCCAAGTATGGTGACCCATACTCTGCATTTAACCCATCCAAGTGCACACACACAGTAGTGAACACACACACACCGTGAACACACACCCGGAGCAGTGGGCAGCCTTTTTTGCTGCGGCGCCCGGGGAGCAGTTTGGTTAGTGTTAGTATTTAGGTTGGCCCTTTGGTGCTGAATATAACATATTACATAACCATGACTTGATGAATGTTGATAAAAGCAAAATGTTATCCAGACCAAGACACATAGCTGAACTGGAAAACACTCACTATGATGTCTGGAGCATAACCACTTGTTCTAATATTGGGACACAACTCATTTATTACTGCCCAACTAATATTAAATGAGCTAAACTTGTTAAAATATTTGAACTGTGTGAAGTCTTGCTTTTGCCAATTAAAAACCTGTAACATTTTAAAAACATATATCAATTTGTATTAATTATTTAATCAAAGTAACATATTTGAAACCAACATGGCAAGAAAGCGTATCTAACAAGAAAGACTATTGATTGTTTAAAACCAGACATTAAATATGTGATGCAACTAGAAATATTGATTACTGGTGCACAGTAGAGTACTACTGCCCTGTATAGATTAGTGTTTTACACAGGTAACATGTGATTCAGTTCAGTGGGGGCTGATTATCCAATGTGTGTGTACATGTATGTACTTGCGTTTGTGTATTGATGGGGTTGCTGAAGTCAGAAAAAAATGTCAGTTTGGTGTTAGAATGTGAAGCAACAGGGCATAGGTCATTATTAATTAGAATTTATGGTTTCAGACTTTACGTCCCCTAAAGCTGAGCCTTGGTATCTAAATAATTTCCCTGGAAACCTGATCTGATGATTGTGGGTTTTTTTTCCCCTGATACTCCTCAGAGAGTCATAATCATGACCACTTTTGCACCCTAAAATAAACTTTTAGTTGAGGTATTGTGGTCTGAAGGTCAGGCCTGACTCAACCTCCATGTGTTAGGTGAGGTAACGTGATTGCCAGAAGTGTACCAAAGGAATGACCACATGAAAGAGGTCAAAAACACAAAAGGAGGTTAAGAAGGATTTATTAAGTATTATTAATTAACTCTGAAATGTCTAAGCAAGCACACAGACTGGACATGCACCTGTTCTAAGCCAAGACCTCAGTGTTGACAGTGTAAACTTCAGGTATTTCAAACCTTTCAAAACATTTACCCTGTGTCCATTAACTTCGAGTCAACTTTGAGTTCTCTAATTAATCTTTTTAAGAGCCTTGTAGAAGATGGATTTGCTCAAATGATTAAGATAAATTGATTGCTTTATGTAGTTTTCCTTGGTCTACCTTTATTAATTTGTATCTGTTAAATAAATAATACATGTTCCACAAATTATAGTGAATCATGCAGTGACACACATGCATCTGCATTCTGAATGCACTTGTATTCAAAAGTATCTTTTTTAATGTAGACTCTTGTCACCTGAACGCTTAATTTGAGACCTGTAACCTGAGCTAGGGTCACTGGTCTGTGTGGAGTTTCTGTGTACATTCTCCCTGTGTACACATAGGTTTCCTCTGGGTTCTTCGGTTTCCTCCAAGCTTAGCTACTCTAAATTGCCCTAAGTGTGAATGAGTGTCTGAATGTATGTGCCCTGTGATGGACTGGTGTTCCACTCAGGGTGTGTCCCCACCTAACACCCATGGTTCCCAGGATAGGCTCCGCATCCAAAGCAGTTACTGAAGATGAATGAATTCATTTTACCAGTAAGTATAATAAGTCAGGTTATTGCTAATGGGCACTTCTTGACTTTCTAATAGATTGCTTGCTGACTTTAATAAGTTGCTCTGCTCTCTGCCAATATGTTATGTTATGTAATCATACCTCCAGGACACCTATGTCAGAAGAGCAATTCTGACAGCAGATGTAAGCTCATGTACTTTGTTTGCCTAACAGAATGTTTTAATATCCATAATCAGCTCACAATAACAATATGTATTTGGCAAAACCCAGCTGTAACCTCTTACTCCCTCCTAAATATACCCCCTGCTTGGACAAAGAATGTACTCAGAGTGGGCCTGGCTTGGGATGCCGACGTGTTCCAACAGCAGCCAGAGGATACTGCTTGCATTTTTAATGCTAAGGTTCCAGGAATAACACCTGAGCTTTGTAATAATCTCAGATGGTTCTGTATTTACAGACTGTTTTACAATCGTAGGTGCTTGGAGTGAACTGAAACAACTGCAGTGTCACAAAGTGCACTCAGAGTGAGCAAGTAAAAAAATGAAAAATGGCAGCAAGCCACTGTACCCCTTTACATCAGGTGTGCCCAAAGTGCAGCTCCAGGGCCAAATGTGGCCCATGGAAAGACGTTAATTGGCCTGTGGCTTCTCTGTTAGAATGTAGGATAGCTGCAACACATTGCACACTTGATGGTGGCAGCAGATTGTGTTAATATGGTTAGCTAAAATTCAAGAGTCTATTTTTTTCTCTGACTACACCTGCAAATTAATTTACTGAATGAATGTGTGTGTATACATATATAAAAAAACTGTACTCAAACTATGATTGGGCAATGGCTAACTCATATATTTTGTATGCTAGGAGTGTGAGAAAGTGTTTTCACTTCCTTTGATTCAAGGAATACTTGATATATTTTATAGGAACTTGAGCACAATAGGCACCACTCCATCAGGAGTAAGCTCCAGAAGTATTACTTGTGTACTATTTGTGAGAAAACATTTGCCTAAAGGTAAGTATTTTAAAAAGGTGACCAAGGCTCACACTTACTTGGATCTTATCTATAGTTTGCATTCCTCAGAGGTCAAACCCCATTTTTATAGACATCATTCCTGTGAGAGCCACAGCCTGGGTGACATCATAAAGTGATTTGAGGGCTTTCTTACTGCACTAATCTTTAGACAAAATGAACTCCACCTAAGCCACCAGCATGGTAGATCAACAGTCCTTGCTCTTGTAAGCTTGTCTGCATGAAAAATGAGATATTCATGAATGTGATAGAACAAAATTCAGTGGGGTTCAAAGAATAAAGTGTAAAGGAAAATGAAAATGAATTTTTTTTTTGTTTCCAAACAGTCACAGGGACAGCCATGAGTTTCCCAGGGTTAAACTGTCATTATCGAAAGACAGAATAATCCCTGTCTATAAGTAGACTTTGTATGATTTCATTTTTTGTGTCAGGTGTATTGAAGGCCTTTGCACTAATTCAGTGGCTAGATTTTCCACAGGCTTTTATGAGCTAGAAAAATTTGAGGCAGGATATTGTACAATGTTGACAGGTTTTGGTGTTTATCTACCTCTGGATGGAAAATATGAGGTACAAACATAACAATATTTATGAATGTAACTGATTCTGTGAACACCAGATGAATATCATCTGTATATCTTTTTGTGTGCATAGACAAGGTGCTCGCTACAAAGAAGGATTTCAAGAAATAAATTTCAGTTTGGCATTGTATATGGGCTCCTAAGGAGAGGTCTTAAGGAACGCCAGCACAAGGGGGAGATCAGTTTCCACCTGAGAGAATACAAGGCCTGTGTACTAGGAGCTCTTGTGTTCAGAAGTTGCACTTTACTCCATGGGGCCAAACAGGTGCAGGCAACCTGTCCATGGGTGCCAAATCCCTCCATCTATTTGGGACAACAGATTTACTCAGTGAGAAAGTTGTTAAAGTGCTCAGACCATTAATGAGATGAGCAGTGGAAAACCATGGCCTTGCTGGGGCCACAAACTGGACTCTGTGACCTAATTGCTGAATGATGTGGGCAGAATCAGGGGTAGAGGCGGAAATCTGTACAGTAGACAGTGAGGCCAGTCATGAGCCGGTGTGTCCTTTCCCATCATACTGTCTGGTATGCCAGAGAAAAGTCTACAGTCTACACTGAGTCACAGTCTATAGAACCACAGTCTACAAAAAGATTTTGCATTGATAAAGAGGTCCACCTGTGCATTGCCAATCCTCATTCAGGTCTGGGACACCACTTCTGAATATAGGTACCACTCTCCTGGGAATTTGCACCAACTCAGATCCCTCTCAGTGAGATGAGGTCCATTTCTTCCACCAGCAATCAAACAGGCTACCTATATGTAGCCACAGGCCCAGCAGTCTTCAGATTTTGGGAGAAGCTGTAGAAGAAATCACTGAGAGGGAAAACAGCTTTGTGGAGAGAATGAAGGGTTGTTGGAGGGAACCTGACTCCAGCCCTGGTAGCAGTCTGGCTAGTAGGGTAGCTATAAAGGGTGCAGTATGGCAAGGGTGGGCCACTCAACCATGCTAGCGACACGTGTTTAAAGCCCACTGGTCACTAGATGGTGAGTGGTGTGGAAAAACTCAGCATTGTGAGAGAACTCACCAGGAAGGAACTGAGGTGAGTGCTGTACTCAGGCTACCAGCCATGGAGTGACTTTGAAAGTATGGATGGACTTTGAAAGTATGAAGAATTACACTCACTGCAGCTGAAGAGCGGACAGGAGATAACAGGAAATAAGAGTCTATTGCTAGCTTGGAGGACAGGATACCGGTTGCCCTGAGTGTAGTCACAAGCTGTTATGCAGTTAGCTCCATAAAATGTACATAAAGTATGGCATGCATGAAGTGAGAAGAAGAAAGGCTATATGACAGAAGTATTCATAGTCAATACTACATTCTATGGTCACTTTGTGACTTTGTTGGAAGGTTTCGGCATGCTTGTGCACATACACAAGGTATCCAGGTGATGTTCAGTGCCCCTGGCAGTTACGTGGGGGGAAGTAGAACCATATTCACTCAATAAAAGTGAGCTAAGTGAACCTTTCTGATAGTACCATAATGGACAGGCAGGGCATAGAGTCTCAGTTTCTATGAAGTGGTCACTGAAAGTGCATTTATTGAATGAATAAATAATACTTTATTAATTGGTAAAAACAATAATAATAGGCAAAAATGTTACTATATTAAATGATTAACAAATGTAATGAGTCATATTTTGAATTTCTAGAATAGGGATGCTGTATAGTTATTTTAAAGCTATATTTTCTTAAGTATTGCAATGTTACGGTCACAATTAATACTGGTCAATCCATACCCTGGAGAAACTTTCAGCTGAAAAGATCCTGGTATTTAGCATAATTTCTGGTGCTTGCTGTCAGTTGTTCACATATAGAACCATTGGTGGCTTTTGTATTAAAAGCTCTGTGATTCCCATGCCTGCAGCCAGATATTTGGCCAAGGACAGGAATTTGTTGCATTCATTTTAAGTAGGCTATAGGGGCGTTCATAATTTGAATCGATGTGCATAGTGTTGATTCAATACAAATTCTGAGATTTTACCCATTCTCCTGAAGAGTGCCAAGTAATTTTAGAACTGACTATAAATATCTTGTTGTTTTAGCATTTAGCGCGTGAAATGACTAATTTAAACATATGTCGAGGTGCTAACGTCGTTACAGCAGTAACAATGGACCCCACAGGAAGCAACGATTTAGTTGTTTAAGTTTCAGTCAGCATAGACTTGTCACTCACGCGCCCTTTAGGACCCGGTGGAGGGTAGGGGGTCCTGCGCGTGACTTTTGGCGTTGGTGCTTTCCTCCTCCTCCTCCTTCCCTCTCTCTCTCCCTCTCTCTCTCTCTCGTTTTCTTTCATCCACGCGCTCGCATCAGCTGCTCAGCCGCGGCACACGGAGACGTTGCCGCGCGGTGCGCAGACGAACAGAAGCGGATTTCCGTGTGGACTTTTGAAACCGGGATGGCTAACAGGTACGTGTGCGACTTCTTTACACTTTTGTATAGCGGGTTTTGGGTCATCAAGGCGGTGGGAGTGTAACGATCGCTGTATGACCCTCGTTGCAGGTGGATCTGGTGGCTGGAGCCGCTGCTCCTCTGCGTGTTGGTCTCGCGAGCTGCGTCGCAGTGGCCAGGTAAGCGCGAGCATCACGCACTCTCACGCGCTAGGCGGTGCTCGCAGGACACTTGTTGCACTTGTAGAACTTTGAGAAATCCGCGGAATGCCTGTGCTGTGCGTGGACACTTTAAGCACATCTTGATAGTTTTCTTTTCTAAAGTGTGAAGGCTTGGAACAGATGGTTGCGGGGTGTACTAAGCCTGCTGAGATGACCCAGGAGACAGTAAAATATTTAAGAGCACGTTTTAGTGCAATGCTTCTGTTTTATTTGCACATTTTCCAGTTTTATGGACAGCAGCCTAGGGTAGGAAGTTGTAAAATATCACTCCTGAATTAACTTCTAAACCCAAATAAAGTTTTCTCATTGTGCTGAAATGGTCTTATTTTTCCTTTTTTGTGAATGAGGGAATGATATATTTGAGGATTTTCCATCATGGTGGAAACAGTGCAATAGATCCCCCCAAGGTCTACTGCACTGTTTCTTAGAAATGTTTGATTAACCATTTCTCTACCTACTACATGTGCATGCTGTGTCTTGTGCTACAAGGTTCAGGATCCTTCTGTGTGAGCAAGAGCATCTAAGTGGAGAAACCTAATAAAAGTTAGTCAACCTGAAAAGGTATACACAGACGATCAATAATGCTTCATTGAAATCAGGACAAGATACTTTTACATGGATCAGTGCTGTATAAAGTGTTCCCTGAGATCAGCTCCACTCGTCACATGTTTGGCTTTGTAAGAGTTTTTGGATACCTGCGTAATTTTTTTTTTTTTAATCATACAGAGGAGATTTTGTATGTAGAGCCTGAGGTTGCTCCAGAGCTACTGGCACTATCTTGCCACATTTGTTAAACTGCACAAAGATTAACTTATTGTAGTGTGAATTATTAAGCCACTCCTCTTGGTGTCATCCTGCATTTAATTAAGAAGACTGCATGTCTGTTAGGTGTACAGCTATCATTTATGAGAGAGAAACTGAGACACTTTCGTAAATATTTTATTGTAAGTGATACCTGTGTTAATCATCAAATTACACTGACAAAAATGCACAAGACTGGTCTCTGGCAAAAGAAGGGATGGGCATGGAGTAAATTTATCTGTGTCCATAATACATCTGAGCCGTTTACCAACGTTGCGTGAAACATAAGGGTGGTGAGATTGCCTTCATTAGTCTTGAAAATAATCGGATACTTAAGGCACATTTCAGAGGCTTAAAGTTCTCCAAATGATGGGCAGGGTAACCTGTCACAGTTGATCTAAAGCCATGTGAGAGAATAGCATTATCCCGTGTCCACTAGGGTCCAAAACTCTGCATTCTCCCTGGCCTCGTGGACAATTCCTTTTGTTATGCGCTCAATTCCCCCTCTCTTTTGAGTGTGTGTAGCCTGAGGCAGCGGAGCAGACCCGGGGGGAACAGCTGTAAGGGGACACCCCGCTGGCACGTTTAATAGACAAATGAAACTATGCATTAGGAATCACAGCAAACAAGGACCCCCACCTGGCACATGTGGATGCCTGAACACGGAAAGACAGGAAGGTCCTGTTGAGAGCCCCACATTTACCACTAACAATACTCTCTTAACCACAAAATTGCTTCATAGAACATAGTAGATTTGTACACAGCTTTCATCTCCACAGGGTTTCTTCTACTTTTTTGTCTTTATTTTTTTAGCTTTGTATATTTTTCCATTAAAAATAGTTGAATAGTTCTGAAGAACTGAAACTAACAATGCTGTTCAAGTGGTCTGAACAAACTGAGTGTTTAGAAATTAGACTCCTCTCAGCAGTAGCTATTAATAGTAAACAGTGAACATGAAGTTGAGAAATAAATCAGGGAGGTACTGTTTAGACATCTGACACCTGAATAAAGTATTTTCCTGCCATTGTAAATCCTGACAACACAAACCGTTTGCTTTGCTGTTGAGGGCTCTTGACGGTTGTTTACAGGTGTTATTAAATAATGAAGAATTGCAGTTTGATATTTGCAGCCGCTAACCGGGCCTGTACACTTCTGGGTAGTTATTCTTTAGTTTTTAAACACTGGAGCTTTTTTTTTTTTTTTTTTTTTTTATAACAAAAGCCCACTCACTTCTGTGTGTTGAATTCCCACTTTGAAATAAGCTGCTGTTGGAAATTAATTAAAGAAAAATGTTTAAGGGTGTGTATTAAACGTGATGTGACTTGATAACACGCTTTGAAGACAAGCACACATGCCAGAATCCTGCTGGCTGTCTCAACTCGCTCTGCTGAAGGTCTTAAGTTTTAGTAAATAAGCCTGCATGCTAAATTTGATGTGTTTAACATTGTATAAGTACCATTTGCTTTTCAGTCTCTCTCTAGAGAGGAGTTTAGGAATGTTCTTTGTATGAAGGCAAGGCCTGTGGCCATGTTCCTTTAGGTCAATGGCTGAGATGACTTGTGTGAAAAGCTTGGAGAGGGCCATGTCTATCAGCTGTTTTGCCTCAGCAGGTCCAGTGGCTTAGTAATCCATGGCTTTTCTAGTTGTGTCTCTTACTTTCCCCACTCACACTTTTTACCCTGGTGGGTTCACTATGTTCATAAATTGATGATATGAGGATGTGAAATATATTTTGCGCATTCATTTATTCCATACCTGCACCCCCCTCCATAGATGATATCACTTCATAGGTGAATGGGCTAAATTTATGCCACTTTACAAGAGAGGCCTCAGTCTGGAGAGCCCCAGCAGCTTAATGCCTCTGTATTTGTGTTTAAATGCACTAGTGTTAAGACTCTGTGTGCTTTTGTCAGTGTTGATTCTAGTGCTTCTTCAATGTGCCATAGTTTGGGATTTACACTGCTGTCAAGGAGACAGCAAGTTCTGTGTTTTTTTTTTTTTTCTCTTTACTCATTGACCATTTCAGAAATTTGTAGTTAGTTAGCGAACCTGCTTCCATGCATCTAAGTGCAAATGAAAAGAGCAGAATTAAGGCTTTTTTTAGATATTTGGTAGCACATTCTCCAATTAGAAGATTGAATGGTGAACAGAAGAAATCTGTGAGATGTTTGGTGAATTTGCAATTCATTTGTTGGTTCATTTGCAAGTTTTTGTTTCTAAGAGACAGTGAGTGATGCAAAAACTGAGTGTAGAGACATAAATTTATGCCATGGTATCTTAATCTGGCTTGGTTGCCTTTCTCTTTTTTTTTTTTTTTTTTTGCTTTATTTCTGTCATAGCTGTAACTGGGTTTAAAATCATTTTGCAAGTTATAGTTTTCTGACATTGATAGAGGTCATTTAACACTGCCACTTTATTCTGCACATACAATTGTGTACAAATAGTGGGATTACAAGTGATTTAGAATAAGCTTTTACTCTGACTCTAGAAGTCTTACTGCTGGTATTACATTTGGATGTTACATGCCTAAGAACTCTATCCTTATTCACAGTTCATTCTACACTGATATTGGTGAGGTTGGTGCAAAGTCTATGGCTTCTGCCAAGGCCAAAAACTGCTGATTTAGCAATTTCTTTTTACCCTGTCTTTTTTCTTTCAACAACACTACCTCTTCAGAGCAGAATGACATACCTAAGCCACTTTACTAGAGTGGCCTCAGTCTGGAGAGCCTTGACCGATTTTGAGACAGAAGTCTTTCTACTCCTGTCTAAATCCACTTGTGTGCTTTTATCAGACTGTAGTGGTTCTCGGACATACCATTTCAATTTTCACTGTTAGAAAGGAGATAATTTATATCTACTGTGTATATGAACCTGCAAAAGCTGCATATTGCTGGTTTGCAGGTGAAAGGATATGTTTTAAACTGAGCTCTACTGGCCACTTGCAGACATGATGCAACAGAATGAGAAATCGAAGGCAAGAGATGGATGCTGGGTGCCGTCTGAACATGTGTGTAGATGTGACACTTGAACTAGCTTTTCACACAGCCAAGAAAGGAATGCAGATTTACAGATGAACATAAAAAGCCGCTCTGTGTTTAACTGCACAGTTGATCACAGAGCTGCTCATTTGGTCTGTAAGATTTCCACAGCTTTAGTGCAAGGGCAGAGGCATCACAAATATTCAGTGTCAGGCTTGAGGATATATGTTGTATTTTGAGCCTTGCCAAGTTTTCCATTCCATAGAGAGGTAGAGATGATGCAACCTGGGATGCTTGTCCATTGTGTTCACATGGGTGTTAAGTGTAGTTTACAGTGTTGGTGATTAGGTGTAGATTAAAATTCTTGTCTCTGTGAAGAAGCTAATCCCTGGAGCTGAATTGTCTTCATCTGCTCATGGCGTAAATTTATGACTCTGATATAACTGTCATATTTACCACACAAAGAAGATTGCAGAAGCTTTGACTTAAGCTAGCCATATAACATTCTCGTTTACACACCCACACTCATAAATACCATGGTACATACATGAATAGGTTAAGTGTAGGACATGGTCAAGCTGTGAGCAGAACTATCCGGTTTGGTTTTTCCAAACTGGATAGTAAAACCTCCAGTAGATCAGTGTTTGCTTGGTTGTTTATGAGATAGGAAATGCTTGCAGCTGTTCATTGATTGCTTCCAAAATTTATTTTGTAATGAAATTCTGAGGTGACTTTTTCACCAACATGTTGATCTGTTTTCACTTTGGCTAACTGTTTCCTACATCACCCACAGCACCTTTAGTATGTCCATCTCACACAGAGACGAAGTTCCAAAGCATTAACTTTCATGCTAATACCACCATCAACGCCATTGTGCTTATCATCTTGTAGTCTCCACTTAGCGCAACTGCACTGTATAGCTGCAATGCATACTGGAGCTTTGAGTCCTTCTTTTGCTGTCTCCATAGTTTCTACATTGGATTTCTCATTACTATGGCACGGAAAATGAGAAAAGAAGCTCTTGCTCTTTTGTTTTTAGGAGCTAACAGCAAAACCTGAATGTTATCCTCCATGTTTTACATCAGTAATTTTTTTTCTCCTATGTAACACCATTGGAACTTGCACTAGCAATGTCCCATCATGGGAATTAACACCAAAATAGCTAAACACATCATAACTATTTCAATATTTCACCATATTTAATGCATTTCATGGTGAAGTTTTCCTTTAACTTGTAGGTCAGTTGACCTTCTGTTTTAAACTCAAAGCCATAAAAGTACCTCCACCCAAAAGCATTTAAGCCATCTTTACTCACAAATGTCTAAGTTGAATATTTAGTGTCTTAACTACTAAGTCCACAGCTGAACCATTACGTCAACATTTACATTCTTCAGAAAGCTCTAACAAACTTTCCAACCTGTCCAAGTATCAACAAATTCACTTGTACCTTCATCAGATTTTTCTGATATGTGTCATCTTCCATTTGAGGGCATGTATAAGGCTCATACTGCTGCTGTTTGTATTCTACTTGTGCTGTCTGTCCTCACTATCTGCTGCACTCTCCTCTCACACTTAGACCAGCATTTGAGCTTAGTGCTGAAAAACCAATAGGAAAACTATAATTATCACCCTAGTGGTATGAAAGGGGGATTTGTAATAGCCTTTAGTGTGCACCCAGCCATCACTGGGGCTAATAGGGCACTGTGGGCCCTCTCACTTCTGCTGAAACCCTTCCTGTCTAGGGAGAAACCCTCACTTATTTGCTCCCTTTAGCTATAATCTCACCAACACTTTACCTGTATAGTGCTATTTGACAAATGACAGGCCACAAGGCTATGTACACTCGTAACGTGTCTTGAAAATGCACTGTAAGATAAAAGGCACCAAACACAAATGGGAGTGTTTAGGCATTGAGGAATTTCTGTGTGTACTTTGTGACATTTATGGTTTGCTGGACAGAGTGCCTTTCCTCTTAAATAATGACATGGTTTAAAAAAGGTAATCTTTTTAATGGCTACATAGATATGATAGCGTGTTGTTTTTCCAGCTGCCGGAAACATTTCAAGTTGATATGGGGGCTTGTCTTAATACAGGGGGCCGCAGCTGTCTTTGCTGTCTGTTCTCTATAGTCACAGCATGAACTTTAATTATTATGAAAAAAAAAAAAAAAAAAGATTTTGGAGAGCTTTGGGATTCTATTCTTTTCTTTCTGTTTTTGTCTGTTAGAAAAACAGTCTGCCAATCAGAAAATGCTGATTAAAAGCTGTGCCACATACCTATGGAGTTTAGATAACTAGATTTCTGTCTCTTGTATTACAAAGTTAAGTAAGTTTAGACCTGGATGCCCAAAATGTTTAAGGGATATATGTAAATTATACAGTATAGTGCATTATTTTAAATAATTAATAAGGCATTATTTAATTTTAGCTGTAATGTAGAAACCATGAATGGTGATTAACAAAGCCTGGGATTTATTCCCTGATTTGCCAATGTTGTGACATCTTTAAGTCTGTAATATACATACAA
The DNA here is from genome assembly GCF_027358585.1 of Pangasianodon hypophthalmus. Taxonomy (NCBI): domain Eukaryota; kingdom Metazoa; phylum Chordata; class Actinopteri; order Siluriformes; family Pangasiidae; genus Pangasianodon; species Pangasianodon hypophthalmus. The sequence continues at coordinate 23,767,813 of NC_069714.1, read as the reverse complement.
CACATAGTAATATTAATAATAATCCTGTGTTCAAGTGGTGTTGGAAACTGCGGAAGATTGATTTTTCTACTTAGAAATTGACTTGAACAGGTGATAAAATCATATTTGGTGCAAAATGCAAGATTTTGGATGAGATATGAGTTGTAAGAGATATAACATGATTTTTTCCACCAGTGAAACTTTCTAAACTTGTCAGTATATTTTTTTGACATTAAATCTGTATCCTTTATTAAAGTTGCTGTTGAACAGCTAATTGATGAGCATAGATTTATCAGTTATATTTTATGCTATAATGATGTTACTCAATGGTAAAAATAATGCCTAAACTTAAAAAAAAAAGTCGGGTTTTTTATGTTTTTTTTTAAAGAATTTTATATCTGGTGTGCAAAAGTTTTCATTTGTTTTGAAAATAATAACACAAGTACCTTCTTCTCTACTTTTCAATGATGTGGGCAATGTTTTCGTTCAAGTGTTCGAACTGAGTGTAGTTGTACTTACTTGTTCACCATCTGTGCACAGTGAGCACCCGCATGCAGTATGGGGTTTAACTGAAAACATTTATGTGCTGCAATTATTACCTGCAATTATGTGTTTGGATCACAATTTTATGTGCTATTTGCTATTTTTTTAGAATGTTCCTTACTACTGTAATACACTATTTTATTGAATTCAAAAGCATTTACATGAGCACTGGTGATTGGTTAGGTTTGTTTCTGGACCTTGAGCAGTCAGGTCATTTCTACATTCAGCAGTGCACAAATGCTGAAGTCTTGCCAAGGGTATAAAGAGTCTGAAAAGCAGTTTCCATGGTCACCAGGTGCAGATTTGCCAAACACAAAGCATTGTTTTGGACCCTATGTGAGAAATAAGATCCCCTCCTCTGGCACTTTGTCCCCCCACCCAGTTTAAGAGGCGTTTAAAGGGCCCAAGTGACAGTCTGGTTAGCGCAGGCCTGGATGAAACCAAATCCATGAAATCTATACCAGTTGCTTTATTCTCATGAATGAACATGGGATTTGAATTACGACCATTCTATGAAACAAAGCTGGACAGGCAAACGTCAGTAATTTGAAACATGCACTAGGCAAAGACATATTGATTCTTCAAGTCCTGTCCTACAAGTTGAAGCTCAGTTGATGCCAGTTAATGATGATTTTTGTAGGTTGCACTCAGAGATGATATTTCATATCTGATATGTCCTGTTTCCTTATGAGCTTTCAAGCTGCATTGTCATTGCAAAGAATCTTTACATTCTTGCCATTTGTCTTCGTTTCACCACCAGCAACTTCCGTAGACAGTTCTCTTGTTTCATCTCTTCACAAATCTCAGACCACAGGCCCACCCTCACTCAAGGGAGATTAATATCAATAGCAGCAAGTCTCTTGAGATTTATGGACATGGGGACTGGAGTTGGACATGGCAGAAGGTATCCTTTGAGCATGTTGGCAGTAGCCAGAAGCTTGCCTACAAACCTATTCATCCATAGCAGTCTTTATACCCAAGGGTAAGCACTGCTTTTGCCAGGTGCGCCTTTTCAGTTGGCGGGATTGTGATGATGCATTGACTAGATGCATGTTTCTGCAAACATGTTAAGTGATATAGTCAGTTGCCCTCCAATGATCCCTTCTGTTTACAGGAAAGATGACTCAGATTAAAGGGTGTTTAGATGTCTTAAGGAATCTTGGCAAATATTAAACCAGCCAGATGTAATGCAGGTGATTTCCTGGCATTGCCTGTTTTTGAGTCTGGGTATAGTACTCCTAGAAGAGTTCAGGTAGAATGGTGAGTTTTGTACGTTGTCATTTACCACAAAAGAGATAAGGTAAACCAGCACCAGTAAAAGTCTTGCCCATGAACAAGGGTGCGTACAAAGCCTTTGTCTCGCTGATGTAAGCCCAGGGAAACTGTGCCACACACTGAGACATGCTGAAGAAAGGTAAGAGCTTATCTTCCCAACTGAGGAAAAATAAAAAGGCACACCTGCCAGAAATGAATGAATAATCATTTGTGCTATATCCTTAGAAGTGATCAGTCTATGACTTTCAAAATAGCCTCCTGGGCGGAGTGCAGCCAAAGTATTGGCTAGCACCTACACCGATGAGAGGAATTTTAAAGGAAAAGCAGCACTCTTCAAAAAAAAAAACATATCATCAATGAAAAATGAATATAAACTGATTATTGAAAATTGTTCTTAATTGGACAGACATCCAAATAAAGCTCTACAACCATTTTGTGTTTTAACAAGAGGTTCTCAAAGTGGCATCTGGGGATCCCCATGAATACCTGAAGCATAGTCTGGGGGTCTGTGATTTTTTCATTTTTATTTTTTATTTAGTTAGAGCAGTGGAAATGAGCACCTATTATTATCAAAATTATTATTTTTATTATTGAGTTCTTATAGTTATTAACTGATTTGACTGGTCCTTTTAAATGATTTGATTTAAATCAGAACCTCAATACCTCAAAACCAAGTCTGCCTATTAAAACTTAGACGTAATTTGCTCTGTATGTAGAAAGTTCACAAATAAAAAGGTCTAATAAAGAGACAAAAAAATTACTGCACACATGTAAATAATGTTCATGAAATAAAACTGTACTGAGAGGGTCTGTGGAATTTATTTCCTGTTAAAAGGGAACAAAAAGAAATTCCTTATTTAAATGCATTTGTTTCCCAGTAACCAACACATATACTAAAAAGTCAAGTGCTGCCTTGGTATTTGTACTCTAAGCCCTGCTTATATTACACTGGCTTGTGTTACACTGCTTTTAACAGCATGCTACTGCTTTATTCTATCTTTCTAGAGGACAGATGTGTTTTTTTCATCCACTCATTGACATTTCATGTTTCAAGTGATTGTGGTATTTAATCTAAGTACACATAATTACACTATTGCACTTTCTCAACAATTCTTAACATTTCTCCATCTGAATGTGTGCAGGTCTGATATCCTGTACTGGATACTCTGTGAGCTTGGGCTACTGACTAATCTTACTGATAACATCCTCCTTGTCATTGAGTTTGATGGAGAGCACATGCCTCTTGTTCACATATTTTTGAGACTGCTGTTTCTAATAAAGTGTGACAATACATTAATTATTTGCTGAAGCCTTGAGCTCACTAATTAAGGGAATGATACTGTCTTTTTTTGATGAAAAGCCTTTTTGTCTGCCTGTATGGTCCTGATGGATCTGAGAACCTTAGTTATTGCTGCATGCAGTTTGAACGTCATTACAGATGACGAATATGCCAATTTAATTGACTGTAGTTACACGCATGTGCTTGAGGTTATATACAGTCATTTTTCCTCTCAAGTTTGTGACTATGCTTCATTTGTAAATTTTACATTTATCAGAAGTGTCATAGTCTGCAAGATGATCTTTGAGATGGTCAAAGAAGGGATTAATTCCACCAAATTGGCCAACAAAATTGGATGCCAACTTTAAAAAAAAAAGAGCACTTGTGCTTTAACAACAGTCTCTGTGTTAAACCAGTTCCCTCTGAGATAGTACACATACTTTGGCATGATATGTGCAATTGAAGTCTCAACGACCTTGCGTGCTAATTGGTAGTATGTCAGCACAAGCTTTTATTATCTGCTTTTTTAAGGCATGCTTGTATATGATGTGTAGTGTAAATATGACAGCATTGTGCCCTTTATTGGTAATGATTTATTTAACCTCCACACTCACCATGTGGTAGCTCAAGTTCCATTCGCACACTTTCCTTTTGTGATTAATGGACATAATCTACTCTTTTTGGGCTGTTGTTTACCAGTATATATATTACATGACACAATAAAATATATACAGTAAAGAGCAAATGAGCTGCATGTAAGACATAATTTGTGTATGTTGTGCCAGGGTGTGTGTGAGTGTGGTGGTCACTGTTGAACCATAAAGTGCCGATATGACAAAAATCCTTTAATTTTCAGTCAGTGACCCGATTGCCACTTGTCTTAGATTAGGATTTGATTTTGGTACCTTTACTTGAGCTTTCATTCATTCTTATAAAACCAGGTGAAAGGCAGAACCACACTTTTGACTTGCAACACATTGCTTCATAGATTTTGATTTACATAGCATTATTCAAAGCCAGCTAGGGGTATACATAAAGTTAAATGCTACAGCATTTCCTGGTATTTCAAAAGAATTCAGACTATCTACCCCAAGAGACTTAGAAAAAAGTTTGTTTGTCTTTTGTGATTATTCATAAACTTGGGAATAAACAGTGAGCAATCAGGAGAAAAAAACACTGGGCCGTGACCTTAATGGGAAATTAAAGTGCTAGAACTCTGAAAGTCCATAAACTGACTGAGACGCATACCTGCTCAGTCTTGTACTGTGACAGCTCTTAATAGAAATCGCAACATTTTCCTAAACTGCATAAAGCCAAAAATATGCCTTGATCCAGGACAGCAGGCATCAGTGGTATATTTCAATGGTTTTCCTCTCTCATATATATATATATATATATATATATAGACAGAGAGAGAGAGAGAGAAAGATAGAGCTCCTTAGTTACAGTGAAGAATTACAGAAATATAATCAAATCTTGTTTGTTTAAGGGTATATCTGGTTTTGAGCTTTTGGGTCTTTTATGATTGGGGGCAAGTAAAGGGACTCAGCCTTTTCCAGGAAAAGGGGCTATAATCTGTGAACATAATTAGTGGAGGTGGAAATTACAGACAGTGTAGGCCTAAATACCTGGCCAGTGCGTTCATGCCTTTCAGCCCATGTTAACACCACAACTTCTTAAATCTCAGAATTATTGCTTAATAAAACTTAACAAGGAAGAGAGATCATAAAGAATCATCAATTCCTGCAAGGAAATGTTTCATTACTTAATACTACTTAAGTTTTTCAATAAATTTCCAAGACTAAAGGACTGCTTTGTCCCCAGTAGGTTAATATTGTTAAAAATGTTCAATTTAGCATTATGCAGTAAAATCTTGCTAACTAGTGCTTCTTTGCCTTCATACACTGGCCATATTAACACTTTTTATTACACATTTTTATTTTCTCATTTGGTAGAAACTCTTTTATCAAAAATATCGTACATTTGATCTAAGCAAAGGCTAAAGGCTGTGCTCAAGGGCCCAAAAGTGAACACACAACTGGAGCCTTAACCACTTACCCACCACTTCCTCATTGACATGATTACAATAAATGCAGGACTGCTGAGATCATCCAGAGCAAATCATGCAGTATAATAAATCATTTTAGTCTTGATTCCACGTTTCATTCTGGAAAAGCAAACCCACTCCTTAGTGTTCACAAAGACAGAAATATGTATGCATGTAGTGCAGCACACAGTGGGTTACAGCATATAATAAAGAAATATGTTAAAGTAGAAAAAGTAGGGAAAAAAGGAGAAAAAAATAGAAAAATAATAAAACAGTAGAGACCAATATAACCAAAACACATTATTGTGTATGTCCAACAGGTAGGTTTAAAAAAAATGGGGGAAAAAAGCATGTGCAAACCAATAAGTGTCGGTTAAAAGTAGCAGTAATATATTGCACTATAGCCCAACAGTGGCACGTGAGGGGGGCCATCATGCTCTCAACAGAATGCTGTACTGTCATCAAGTTTCACATACAGATAACATGTAGTGTTGGCATATTTAATCCAGAACTGCATACATTTTCCTGGTCAGTTCATTAAGCTGAAGAACTTTTATTCCTTCCTTATGGTTATGACCCAAAATCAGTTTTTGCCTTTGGAGACTTGGTGATTGACAAGGGAATGCTAAGAATGCTGGCGGCCTGTCCAATTTGTCCATGAGTGTGCAAGGAAGGTAAGGTTCAGGGCTCCTATTTAATTAGATGTAACTGCATTCAGGAATGTGACAAAGTGTTGCCTGTGTGTCAAAAATGAGAAAAGAAACAATATGAGTACAAACAGTGTATGTTTTACTGATCTACAGTGTTCGGAAGTCAGCAATTTTTTTTTTGTTCCCTCACTACTCTGTTTACATGATATAGAAGAAATCATAACTGCCTTAATACACAGTTTAATTGCATTCAAGCTGCTAGTAAATAATTATTTGCATCCCCAGTTCCTTGTAATTGGTGGCCAAATCAAATAAGTCATCATTGTAAGAGTTATATAGTTATAAATGTTTACAGACACTGTCATAAATGTTTATAATGATGTTAATGATGAAACTGTAGTGGATTGCATTTGTTGGCTTTAGTCTTTATCACAGTTGTTTTGTATGAGGCAAGTAGGTCCATTTTAGTTTTACTTAATCCACTTCAAGCCATTAGCTTGGCTGACTCACAACATCAGTGAAACAAAAAGCCCAAACTGTTTCTGGCAGTTGGCACTGGAATTCTGGCGCCACACTGTTCTGCAGGTCCACTTGTCAGGTGCCAGGGATTAGGTGTAATTAGTACAACCTCTGAAAGTGACAATAGCAGGATTTGTTCCTGGCAATATTTGCTTAGGCCAGGGTTGTCCAGTCTTCCCTGCGAATGGATGATGTGACTACCCACAAATGAATGTTGTGGTTTTCATTCCAGCAACAGAAACACCTGATTCCACTTGTTTCCACTCAACACAACTCATTAGTTGTTTGAAGACTGAGACCAATCGAATAAACAGGTGGTATCAGGTGTTCCATGTTTAGTTGGAATGAAAATCCTCAGTCACACTGTGCCTTTGCTTAGCTTAGATGAGTAGATTTATTCTATCTTGCATTTACCAAACCTGCAGAGAACAAGCTCCAGCTCATAACTTGGTGTCTTTCCGGAAGTTTGTCTCTCAAAGCTTATCTGATCATGCAAGTTGTCTGTAAATGGTGACATTCATTGTTTGTGGCTGAACTTCTCAGATAAACGGACAATTGAGTCCAGTGTTGCCAGACTGAATTGTTTTCAGATCTGCTTTTCTACCCAAAGCCCATGAAACATTCTGAAAATATAGCACACCCAAAATGACAACAGTAATTCTGTGTTCATGTTGAGCACAGAATAAGGTTTTCTTGCCCAAATTTTGTCTATGTATCCGAGCAGATTTTTCACCCCTCACAATCCTACTTTGGCAGTGCTTTAGGGTCCTATGAACAGTAATTTTATTCCTGTTATAAGTGATAACAAGAAAGTGTTTTAAAGATTATTCCATAACATTAAAGGTGACTATAAGTGGATGCACAATGTATGTGTTAATGTTGGCAAGTTGTTGTGGTATGAGAGGAATAAAATACTTTGAGGCATTGGGTGTTCGGTGTGGTAATGTCATTGCTTATTGTCCTGTAATTACATGCCCTGTCTTGTTTTATTCCTTGCTCAATGCAGGTACAGTAGCATGCCTATTGTTCTTTTGCTGGTTTCTGTCATTTAATCTTTAATGCTCATTTAATTACCAGGATTTAAAGTTTCACTGGGATTCAGCCTGCTTAGGAAGTTCCTGGCAGAAAAAGACATGTCTTACATCTACATAAGGGTGTGTAGAGTGCTGAATAGTTTTATGTAGAGCTCAGTTTGCTTGAGCAAGGTGCTAATTTCTACATTTATGTCTCAGAGTTTGTGGATTTCAGTATTTCTGTTCATTAGGACTCTAGTGTGGGTGGCATTACTTATAGTGCTGATAAGAATACCATTCAATTTCTTTTAATGAATCTCACATTATGGCATGGTGATGGATTTTTTTTCAAGTAGATGGGACTAGTTTTTTTCATCAGATGCTGTAAATCCATGCTGTGATTAGCTATTTGTATTATTTTATGTGAAAACTTTACAGAAGTGCTGACCTTCTTGAGAATGTAAAAGTGTGCCTGAACGAGCAAAGAATGCTCCATAAAAGACTCTGTATTGACAGAATGCTGCTCCATAGTATTTTCCCCTTCAGAATGATCTTTATCCCATTTCCTGTGATTCCCAAAGCATAAAATGGTCCTTTACTTGTACAGTGCATTGACAGTATCACTGTACGTATCTCTGTGTTTACTCTGCTTTTTAGTTTTTGCATTCATGGAAGGATAAACCAACTTTTCTAAATCTTATCTGACATAGTCTTTCACAAGATGAACACTGATAACAAGGCCTGCCTGTAGAATGCATGGCCTGAGGACAACATTCAGACTGCCAACTGCCATTACAGGATGAGCCCAAAGGGCGTGGAGTCCTCCAAGATGACATGAAGTGCTGGAATGTTTCCAGGATTTTTATGCGTCACCAGCAGTTCATTACAAGGTTAAAAACGAACTGACAATAAATGGTTTCTTAATCCTCATGTTCTGTTTACTGGATGGAGTTCATATTGACCCAGATCATGGCTTTCAATTCAGAAGAATATGATTGTAACGTACATTTTAAAACGTCTAATATACCTTATTTAAATGTCAATTATTAGACAATGCTAATGAAGGTGTACATCCAAAACTGTATCACATACTTGGATATCCTTTGGATGATCGGGGTAATAAGGTTTTCCCATCTCATTTCATTTTCATTCATCTTCAGCACTTTACTTTATTACTGTCGGGTCAAAATAATTATATATATATTATATGTAACATGACCAGTATTAAAAAATATATATATAAAAATAATTTTTAGCATTGTTGCCATTTTAGTAAAACATTTACACAGGTAATTTTAACACTAATGTTACAGAAACCTAACCCTAACCCTAGGCTCAGCAGAGCTTTGGGAGCAGCTTTGATTTGGGGAATTTTATTGTGGGAACACTGAGTGCTGATTATCGGCCCCAGCCCTGGGGGAAGAGGCAGACAGGTCACTGCTGTCTTGTCCTGTCTAATGTTGCTCCTTGCAAATTTCCCCCATCCTCTTCAATTGTAGGCAGCATTCTTCCACATTCCTGCGATGCATTCCTCCTGCCAGTCTGCGCCCCCAGACAGCGCTATCCGGTTACAGAATGTCATTCAGTACACCTGATCTGTGCTAAAGAGCGAGGCGGACATTTACTGAGGTTACTTATTTAGCCGAGTTCTCAGGCATGTCCCAGAGCTAGCCAAATGACCAGCAACAATCATGAAGTCACTTTCTAGAAGTGCCATCTGTCCATTAGCTCATACCATATTGCTTTAAAGGGGCAGGATGGGTCTGTTATAGCTGAACCTCTGTTTATCTCTCCCACACTACTGTGTAAGCAATTGAGGCTGTATTGTATATTAAAGCTAAAATTAAAGTCTGTGGGAAAGGCCACACTCAGAGATTTTCTTAGGAGGGTTAGCTGTTACAGTCTGGGTTCTACTTAGAACTTTTTAAATGGAAACCTTTTACTGTAGGTTTCTGCATAGAGACTTTAAAGGTTTCACCAGTGGAGCAAATCAAAGAATCCTTTTCTTAAGAGTACATGCATGTGAGCAAAGCTTCTAAGGTTAGTAATTAATTTGTTATTAATTCATGATGCTTTAGAAGCAGTACATATTCCCTTTTCTCCACTTGTGTTATTTTGTAACTGCCAGTTTAGATTTAGCTTTAGTCTTTTGATGAAAATACAAGAGTTTTGGTCATATTTTATTTGTTTGGTTATTCTTAGTTTTAGTCTTGAGTTAGGTGAAGAAAAAGGACAGCACTTTTAGTCAACTAAAACTGGACAATTCTAAATGAAAAGTAAACATGTTAGTCTTTTAATTTTTTTTTAATTTTTATTTTTCTAAAATTACATGTTCCCAAAATGCAAATGCAATAATATGCTAAACTTCAGTTCCTTCTTAAATGGAACACCAACAAATTCACTTTGCCATTACAGGTTTACTAAAGCTTTTTCCTCTTCTTTTTCTTTGATGTATGTTGGCTAATTAAAATGGAAATTTTCCAGTGGCAGACACCATTGATGCAACAGCTCCATATAGAAGTGGGTGTTTATATACAGTAACATTGCTCTAGTGACTTTGGTGGAATGTCTTCAGGTAAGCTAGTATTAGCTAGCTACTGTCATATTAGCTTAACAGTACGAATAATAAAAATCGGTAATTTCCTAATGTATTTATTTATTTTGAAAAGGTTGCTGATGTTACCAAACAAGTTAGCAGTATGACAGCATGTTTCACCAACCACAAGGCTTTAGCGTATATGTAGTAAAAGTCCTATATCCAGGATTTAGCTCGACCACAGCAGTGTCTTCTTGGTGTGTTTCTTGGTGAGCATGTGTGTGTAACGTATACGGCAACACACGTATACAAATAAAATTTAATTGAATTAAATTAATTCCCTTGTGTAATAACATGAGTGTGCAAAGAAGAAAGGGGAAATTTTGTTTTAATTTGTTGTGAAAAAAAGTTTTTCGTTTTACTTTTTCTTCACCAAAATGAACATTGTGAACAGTTTATGGTTCACTTGCATTAGCTTATAGTAGATTTAAGACCATTGAGGCGCTCATGAATGTCGAGAGCTGTGGAAACCTTCTGATATTAATAACACCCAGAAGAGAAAAAGAATTTATTCATATAGTACTTTTTTTTGTATCAGTGGAAGACCTGACCTTGTAGGACACTGAGAGTAAATGTTTTAAATAGGAGATGCAAATGAACAAGGGGTATGCTTGTGCTGTTTCTCAAAAAGACACACTGCTGATAGAAATCTGCAATTCAGAGAGAACAGGTCCAGTTGTGCATGCCTGCCGATATCAGATTGTAGTCTCTGTTGTACTTAAGGGAAAGCACAGAGTGTTGCTTGTAATAAGTCTGCAGTTATCAGATGCAAATCAGCCACGACAGCCTTTGAAGTTTCAGTCTAAGGGTAAAATTTCAAAGTAGGCACGGCTTTGCTCAACCAGAGTATTAGCTCTCTTTTAGGGCTACACTGATTTGGTATCGTTGGCCTTCTGCCGTTCTTCTTGGTTAAGGAGAAAGAGTTGCTGGACCACCAAAACTCATTTAAAAAAAAAGAGAAATAGATTAAGCCTGAACTTGAATATGAGATTAATTTAATCAGGTAAAACATCTCTAGAAGAAAGCATACATTAATTCATCTTCAGCAGCCACTTTATTCTTGTCATGGTTGCAGTGGATACAGAGCCCATCGCGGGATATAAGGATATGGACCTATGGACCTATATGGATGTTTTTTGGATGGGAACCCCATGCAGACAATAACCTGACCTGAAAAGCACTAAATAACAATCAGAATTGTGTAGGCTTGTATTATTTATTTATCTTCTATATCAGTGTCTCAAATGTAATTCAATTAAATTTTATTTGTATAGCACTTTTAACACTGTCACGAAGCAGCTTTAAAGAAATCAGGATGTAGATTTATTTTTAGGTCCCTAATGAGCAAGCCAGAGGCAACAGTGGAGACAAAGATATAATTTTTTTTATTATTATTATAAACCATTATTCTTCCACAGTTGTACACTTTAAGTCAGACAGTACTAAGGATGTTCATTTTGATCATCAGGGTCATTGTGATTACAACAGAAGATTTTAGGTACAAGTCTTGAATATCAGAGTGATGTTATTCACTGAAGAACAGGTGAGACTTGGGCATAAGCTGATTTTGGTTAGTATAGTCATTAGGGTATCCATGTGGGACCATCGACAGCATCCTTTAGGGTATCATGTCTTCAGTTTTTTTACGTAGTGCATGTTGTGCTTTACTTGTATTCCCAATGAATTCATCTTACCGCTGAGAGGACACAGTTTTTCAAAAACTATCTGATGAGGCCTGACATGAACCACAACTGTTTTGTTGTGAACCATTTGTCTGTTTGCCAACTTATCTGGCAGTGCATTTTGGCATTACTCATGCAATTAAGCATTTGGCTGTGGAGCAAAAATACATACAAAATACCTTAATGCATTTTCCGGTTGTGTTGTGCCCCAATTAGATTTCATGCTTTGAAGTCCTTATTACAAAACATCTTATGTTCTGGCTGTTTTTGATTTTGCTTGTTTTTCAAACCCCATTATGAATAGTTCATTGTCAGACTTGAGACATGGAGACAGTAAATAATAAACGTAGGCATCTTGCCATGTTCTACCCCTGAAGCTCTTTGACATTACATCTGCTGCCCCTTAAAACGAGCTACAGGACTTGTCCTCAGTCATTAATGGAGGTTTGTACTGTGCAGGTCTGCTTCTTCATGACTCAAGTCCTTCTCCCAGCCTGCTGAGTCATCTGCGTTCCTCTCCTAAGCTTTGAAATGTAGTTCGGCTAGAGCCCAGCTAGGCTGAGGTCCCTATCCATCTCATCTCCTTAGTGAAGCACAAGCTTGGTCAGGAATGCGAGTGGCACATAATAGCGCACTGCTTCACCTCTGTACCGTCTTAACACACTGAAGCAGAGGATGAAAGGAGTCAGAATGGGGGAGGCAGAGTACTGAAAAGCATTGGCAAGTCTGGGACATCAGGCTGGGGTGTGCTAATTTATATGGATGTTTATGGCTATTACGGGAGCCTTTACGACGTGTGCAATATGGCAGAATGGTTCAAAGTTGTTATGGGGCCTTTAGAGTTGATGACCTTCTGAAATTGATTTCCTGTTGGAAAGTGGTCATGCACAAAAAGAAGGCAAAGTTTTCTAGTTATATAACCTCTGTATGTCTTTATTTAAGGTTTATAGTTCAAACAGACTTTAGACACAGCTGGTTAACTTTATTTTCTCTGGCATGGTGTTACCAATGTTAACAGTTTGGCTCAGCTGGCCAGCATCATGCTTTGAAATCCATGGATTATTTATGCTCAGCAGCATGATGTTTTGACAAAGCATTACATCTGATCACAGACCTTTCCTGTGAGTTACTTTCTTTTGAACACCTTATCTACACCATCTAATAACTCTTTCTGCTAGTCCAATACTGCCACTGCTCATTTCCCTCTTAGGAGAAAGATGGGGCTTTTGAATGGTTACATTTACATTTATGGCTTTTTGGCAGACGCTTTTATCCAGAGCGGCTTACAATTATCTCATTTTAAAATTTTTTTTTTATATACACCTGAGCAGTTGAGGGTTAAGGGCCTTGCTCAAGAGCCCAGCAGTGGCAGCTTGGTGGTGCTGGGGTTTGAACTCTCAACCTTCCGAGCAGAAGCCCACTGAGCTACCACTTCCCCACATCATTTTAATTTTAAAATTAATTAATTAATTGCATAATTTCTTTCAAGAGTGGACTTTCATATGTGTGTATTGCGTGGCCTGAATGAACCTGATAGGAATTCTCTCTCTTTCTCTCTGTCTCTCTTTTTAGTACAGATCTTTGTTCATGGAGGATAATTAGGCAGGAATGTATTCCCTGCAGGGGGGCATTTGGTTTGAAAGAGTGGAAAAGAGTGCAAAAAAAAAAAGAAAAGAATGAGAATGAATAAAGGTCTCTGCTTCTCTATCTGTCCCTTCTGTACACTCTGTGTGTGTCTAGCTGCTTTTTTTCTCTCTTTCTCTTTCTGCCTACCAACAACCTCTCTCTCTCTCTCTCTCTCTCTCTCAAGTCCTTTCTCCTTCCTCTTTGGCTTCTTTAAGCAGACACAAGTGTCTGTGTCTTACATCCGGTCATTGGCCTGTGCTTTTTTTTTTTTCTTGCACTGTTCTCCCCTGACTCATCGGGACCCCCCTGCCACCATCATTGTCCAAACCCTGGCTAACAGTTTATGCGTGTCTGGATAGTTATGTTAATGAGCAGTCAATAAATGCCAAAACCTCATTTCCTCTCCCCTTCACTGTTGTTCTCTGTCTTGCACTGCTCAGTCATCTCAGAACACTCAATCCCCTCGATCTGGGAAAAAGCTTTCGAAACACTTTTTAGTACATTGCGTAGGGGGGAATATGCAAGACAGAATGCTTCTTTAGCTGCTGTAGTGGATGTTGATGCATCCGGCCTGTTTCCCCAGGGAAGGTGAGTCAGCCTGCAGGGTGGCAGGCGGATGGAAATCAGTGCCAGGTGACACCTGGATGGGTTAACCATTTTGGCTAATCCTTCGCCAGCAAAGGCAGTTGGATCTCTGAACTCTTGTGTTCTTGTCTTTGTGTCTCCTTTATTTCTTTACAACTTTGAGCTAGAGCAAACATGGAAGCAGGCCTAAGTAAAAGCCCACAGCAAAGGCCCTTATTGCTTTTTCATGCTATATTATGGCACCCTAATGATTCTTCAATTAAGGTGATGAAATCCCAGGATTTCATCATTTACCAGTGCTCAGATGAGGGGTTAATCTCATAGCCTCGTTCTCAGAATAGCTGTGCTTTCAATATGAAGAAAAAAAGAGCAGACCAAGTTAGAGCCTGTCTGACAGACTAACACAGGCATTTTATCACCAGAAAACGCTGGAAATGACTGGCAGGAGGGCAGAAGAATGCTGCATAGCGTCTAGCTAATGGGAGATTTTTAGGGGCCTATTAACTGCTGAGGCTTGTTTGTAAGATGAAGGATCTGTGTGTGGCAGCAGCACTAACCCAAGTGTCTTCCTTCTTTAAAGATGGTCTCAAGAATGGAGTCCTGGGTTGAAGTGGTGACAGTTTAAAAAATTAGGGTAGTGTATGTTGACCCAAGGTAACTAATGCAGCTAGCTAATGCACGTCATTTAAAATCAACTTGCTAACATTATGAAGAATGAGCCTGGTAGTCTTAGGGTGCACTTTTCATGGCTACTGCTTAAACCAGGGAAACATAGAGACAGTGCTAAATAAAATTTTCCATGACTTCCTTGATTGATTAATCCTAAGTAGCTTACTCATTTCAATAATAGTGTTGGTACCAAAAAAATATGTGCTGGTCTGAAATAAAATCGTATTGATGCATCCCTAATAGCCTATGACATGATAACATTGCATCTATGTTATCAGTTTAAATATAATTAACCACCTATTAGACGGACTTTATCAGTACTGGTGCAGTTCCAGAACTGACAAACTTCTGATGAGTGGATACTCAAAATTTTGCACAAGGATAATCACCTTGATTTTTCACTGTTAGACGTGTGATGTGTAGGAGACAGGTTTATACGTTCATACTCTGCTACTGAACAGGTTGTTGAGTCCAAAAACAGAACATATTGAGGATTTATTTGTATTGCTCCACATTTCTGTGGAAGCAAAGAATTCACAGAGCGTGGGCGTACTTGTGTGTAAACTCCTCTCGCAGGTATAAATGTTTGTGCTGCAGCTCTCGCACGCAAGTGCATCCGTGGGCCAGTCAGCAGTATATAAGCACACACTGTGTTTGGGAGTTTCCTGTGTGTGAGCAAGAGCAAGAACACAACAATGGTGTGACTCATGTCTTCTTTACTGACTCACAGTCTGATGCCTTTGAGACAGTTTACCTCTTTTTGTTTTCATCTAATTGCTTAAATGGTCTCTTTCTCTTTTTGCTGAGGAGGTATTTTCTGTCTGGTTTCCTTCACTGTGCTTTGAACTTCCTTATTGTAAATCATACTAATCCTTTAATTTATAATGTATATAATGGCACAACAAATAAGTAATATAACATAACTACATGTTGCTGTCAAGCTAATGTCTCTTGACATTGAAGTACCACTTTTTAGGATGTAACAACAAGCTCTAGGGCAATTTCCACTTCCACAATGCATACCGTTTTCATCACCACTGTTCTTTGTTGCGCTTCAGGTTTTCATGTTTAATGTCTCTAGATTTACTTACTGTACTTACTACATGCTCTTTTTTTAATCGTCCATTATATTGAAGTCATAGTTTTACTGTTTTCAGGTCCTAGCAAGACTACAATCATGTAATTTTATCTAAGACGGGAGACAGGCAGGGCAGCCCATTTACTTTGATAACCATGCGTACAAAGCTATGAAAATATGTGTACTGAGAAGGCAAACAGAACAGAAACATTACTCTGACAGAATCAGTATACATCATTTCATGTCCTAACAAATCAGTGGCTGGCTACAGCCAATCCCTCAGTTCTCCTCCAAGTTCTCAGATGTCCGGGGCCTATTTTAACAATGCATTTGGAAGGGCATTTAAGAGCTGTAATAAAATCAAAGGCACAAAAGCTTTTTTGTTAGAGCACAAAAACTGAGGCAGAGCAAATTATGAGGGCAGACAGACAACAACCTTGCGAATTCAACTCAAGCGTGGATGTGTGTGGTCAAATTAAAGACACATTGAACAAGCTGAGCATGAGCTGTTCTGCAGTTGAGACTTTCTTACATCAAAAGATTAAGCTATAGAGTAGTTGTTAGGTTTTAACAAAATGTGATAGTGGATAAATATCAGCAGTTTGACACATGTAGCCATGTTCTTGAGGGTGTTCCTGTAGTGTGTGGGCTCTCAGTTGAAGTTTTCACAGCAACACAGTTCCATTTTTCCTAGATTAAATCTTCCTTTGTTCAAAAAGAGCCCTATCATCAGGATAACATGAGTTTCAATCCCAACAATGTCACAGCCATCTGTGGCCAGGAGCCAAGAGAGCAAAATTGGCTGTGCTCTCTGGGTGGGATGGATGGCATACTCTCTTGCCCCTGTCAATCACAGCAACACTAGCCAATCATGGGCAAATTGAGTTTTGTTGGTGGTCCCCATTGAACTCAGTGTGTAACTACAGTGAAATTTTGGTTGTACTGAGTGTTTTTCTTGGTAATTTACCATGAGACCAGAGGTAAGTGTTGATTTCAACAGTATTGTCTAATTTCTTGCATCACTATGTCTTTACATTGTGCTATATAACTAGCTAAATTGTTAGCTGGATTTAATTTTTTAATTATTATTAATTATTATTTAAAATTATTATTAATAATTTTTAATTAGCTTATGCTTGCTCTTCATGGTTCCTGGTTTCCTAGCAGCAGTCTCAACATGCTTTTAAGTCTGTGGTTTCATTTGAATACCCAGTTAGTACAACCATCGGAAAATGGCTCATGTCATTTTTTTTTTTATTTTTAAATGTACTTGAATCAATCCTGTGGATGATGTCAGATTACATGTACTGGTGACAGATTCAATAAAACAGAAGAGAGAAGAGCAGCTTATGTGCAGAAATAACCTGTACTTAGAAAGAGTGCAAGAGAGGAAGAGCTAGAAGGTGAGAGATTGTCCATTTCTGTAGGACAGAGTGGGTTTTAGTAGAAAGGGCATGTAGGGGACATCCATTCAGCCATGACCAACCCCATTTTCTACCTTTCCATCATCCTGCTGGCTCCTCTTTAGACAGCTTTTTGTTCCTCTGTCCCTCAAAAATGCACGGTCACCTCGAACATTCATCCCTTGCCTGAAACTTTGGTTTAAAATGATCATCTAGACAGCCATCTGGAAATGGAGTGGAACAGGGAATTTGAGGGTAAAATGCATTCCAATTCCAGAGGGAACGAACACACTGGAAGCAGTAAACACCCCTGACTTGTTTTCTGTTAAAGAAAACAGTGGTGTCAGAGCTAGAATTAGAGTCCCGGTGCAGATGTCACTGAGACGCTCATTTATATTTGGGTCATCCGGCCCAGATGTTGATCCCTCCATTCATCACCTCCTCTTCCATGCTTCCCCATGCAATGCACAACTTCACAAAGAGGTGAGAGTGACAGAGGGTTGACAGTACATACAGTGTGTGTGTGTGAGAGACATAGTAGAGCCCTTTCATTCACACTGTTCAGTTTGTCCATTATCATATCTGCCCCCCTTCATCATCTTTGTGAGTCACATACACTCTCAATCTTGACCGAACGCTCTTGATCCATCTCTTATCCATTCCCACCATGCCAGCTACAATTACATAAGCTGTTTTTTTCATAGTTCAGGCCATTTTTCCCCACCATTTTCAGTCTTCATGGGAATAAAACAAAACTTGAAGCCCTCAAAGTGCTAAGTATGTTATTGTTGTACTTGGTGCTTTTGACTCAGAGACTTGCGTGAAGATAGGAAGGTTTATGTGAAGTGTAATTCAAGTGTAGCTGCATGAAACTATGAGTGCATGCCTCAATATTTTATACTCTTTTAAAAAAGCTACCCAACTCAAGGCTATTCAAAGCTGCCTCGCCCACCAAACACACAGCTGCTGTGATCAATGAGCCCCTTCCCCCTACTCCTGTTGAATGGAGATTTAGAGCCTATCTTTCTTTCGGAGCTCTGCATTAAAGACAGGACTTTGTGCACTGAAATGTGGTGGATTGCAACACTGAGGTCAACGTGGCTTTTGTTCGCGCAGCAGAGGGCAATGCAGGGCCATGGAGGAATGATTGACTTTCACCTAATCATTTGATACTCTTTTTCTCAATGAACTCTTTCTTTTGTTGAAGGAGAAAGTGTGTGTATGCGTTTATTACATTTTTCTTATTTTGTTTGTTGGCTCTTTGTTGCCAGTTCAAATATGCACAATTAAATTTTCTGCTCTCAGATTGATCTAACCACACCCCACCTTTTGGGACTCTCTTGAGAAATACCATGTGTTAATTATGAACCAGCAGGTGGAGTAAGTCTAAGCTCTTTGCTCAGGTAAATCATTAGAAGAGACCAGTGAAACAGATGAAACACATGAAATGACAGGGTCTCACCTTCCAGCTCGGCCTGCCTGCTCCCCATGAGAGATCAGGCACTACATAGTGGAGAGCTTAAGCTGTACTAATGACTGTGTCCTGATACAGCTGCCCTCTGTAATGAGGTCAGTGTTGGACCGGCTGAACTCGGTGCCCCCCTGAGCCTGTACTCATCGGCTCTCCCTGCTGGTGATGTAGAGGAAATGACTCAGTGGCAATTGTGATAGCATATGGAGGCAATTAATCAGCTGTTTGTAATACTAAGCATATGCACATTTAGAGCAGGAGGAAATATCATGCCTACAAGGGTGCAACATAGACGACAATACAAGAGTTGCACACACGTATAGTATAACAGGACATGACAGGACTTTCTGCAGATCTCCACTTTTTTTAAATAAGCCACAAGCATAAAACAGTATATGTACAGTATAAATACAGAATAAATAACTACACAGTTCAGGCTAACTCCTCATGAAAGCAGGAGCATAAGGGTGGATCCTCTTCACGCCTTTCAGTCAAGTATGCATCAGCTTTTGTTGAAGTCAGAGAGATCTGGTTTCTCATTGCCTTGGTAACAATAATAAAGGAGTTCTGTGTTTTATGTGGTTGACTTGTGCCAGTTAGGAGATGCTGTAATAAAAGAAAGCACATGCTTGTGGTTTGGACGGCAATGTCTTTGGATCACCACTGGAAATAAGGTGATTGAGTGGCTTTGGTTTGTTTGCTTAACCTGTTTGTTTAGTGGGACGTGCTGCTTAACTTTTGCCTGATTAAAAGGCGTAATGCTAGAGATACACATAGTCAGCACTTTGCTATAACTGTAGGGCAAGAAAATTAACCATATATTAACCACAGTTACATTTTTAGCCTTGATTAATTAAACTTATACCACATGGCTGTTGAATTTTCGAATCTGATTGGTCAGAAGGTGATGATTAGATTTCTATAACAGCAGCTCTGACAATGGTGCCGGCTGCAAGTTTAATTAATGTGCTCATTATACTACGTTATCATTTCTACAGTAACAACTTAAAAAGCAATTACTCCACATAACGGTTTAAATAATGTTGTGTAACTGTTTATATGGTGAAGTCTTCTGTGAGGAGATGTGTATTTAACATTTGTGGAAGGAGACTCCAGTATCAGTCAGAGGCCAGGCTGTTCCTTTAAGGCATTATGGTTTCTCTTTAACATTGTGTTGTCTTATTAACTTCAAGAGAGAGGCTGATGAATTACATGTAACTGTAAATGGACAAAATATACAATGTGTCTTTAATTTCTTTAATAAATAAAAAATGTTTAGGTTGACAAATTGCTGTGGTATAAGAGGAATAAAATATTAGTTATTATTGAAAAATAATCATTTTCTTGGTGGTAATGGTATCACACCATCCCACTGCTGATTCTTATAACAAGGTGACCTATTGTTTTTATTCCTTACATAATTGACTGCAGTATTGGTGTTTAATCAGTTAACTGGTTAAAGTTAAATACTGGCATTAAATCACAAGGTCTTCTTTTAAATCTTTTCATCTCCTGTGTAGGCATATAGTGTAAGAGCATATTTATTTATGACTTTTCCATGTAAATGCTCAAGGAGCATTTATAATGTAATATCATACTATATAAAAAAAAAAACAAAAGAGTGTTTACTGGTTATTGAAAATAATAAAATGTAAAAGCACGGTAAAAGTACAGTATTGTGTTCCTAATGACATGCAGCCCTTTGCTACTGTGTGCTCTTTAGCCTCAGTCTTTTTATGATGTAAGTTACTAAGTTATAAATGTGACCAGAAGTGAACCATTGTCTCACAGTGTGGTCATCTGTTTTCCACTGCCTCTCACATCTGTCTAATCGCAGGCTTTGTGCACCAGAGCAGCCTGAAAACACAACGCATGCTGTATGCTGACAAGTCCTATTAACACGGCTTGTGTGTATGCATGTGCCTGTGTGTGCACATGTTTAGACAGGTGTGTTTTTGCCCGTGAGGGACACTCATAATCTTCATATCTGTGTTTGCTCTCCCATTTTGTGGTGTGTGGCTTTGGGTTTGATCTGCCCTGGGATTAAAAAAAAAAAAGAATAAGTAATCAGATGCTGAAGGGTACTCAGGATGTGCTGTAATAATGGCAGTAATGATAGTGTAATTTTTTTTATTGTGTCCACAGGAATCAATATTGAAGGCTTAGGAACATTAAGATATGTAGAGGACCAAAGACCCACCACTGAGTTTTACACTGCTTTCAGCTAAACGTTTGTTTATGTCATTGTGTAATCATTTAATTACTTATTGGCCAATCTTCACCTTGAAATCCTGCAATAGATCTAATCTCTTCTTTTCTCTGAAACACTTATTCTATACAAATCACAATTATGATAATTGAGATAATTTGACCAGTTTGGTAATTTGAAATTTGACATTTCAGTTCCATTCAATTCAGCTTTACTTACAAAACAAGTTGTTGTTTGTATACAAAGTATTGTTCAGGATCCCTACTGAACAAATAATTTTCCAAATTAGATTTTATAGAACATATTTGGAGCATTTCCTGAATATAGATTAAACCATCCAGACATCAACCTATCTTCTGTAACTGCTGGTCAATTTTGAGGTGGGTCTGGAGTCTATCCCCAGAGCACTGGCCTACACCCTGGATGAGATGCCATGCACACACACACATCCACAACTAGGGTGTAATAGTATAGCCAAGTAGCCAATATAGTGGCCAATCCACCTTCTAGTGTGTTTTTGGGAGGTGACAAAAAAAACAAAAAACCCTGAGGAAACTCACACAGACACTCTGAGAACATGAGGAACTCAGAATAGGCAAAGGTTCATACTCATTCCTCAGTCTTACAACTTTCCTGTAGGTTATAATGTAATTAATGAATAACATGCTATAAGATGAATAACTGAAAAAACAAAGGTCGTTCACTGTCTTCTGTAGTCCAATAACTGTGATCAGAAAATCCTGCACAATCATTCTCTGTCTGGAAATTTTAAGAACTAGACATGTTAAGTGTAACTGTTTAAATTTAAGTGAGCAATTCCTGCCTGGTTATCTACCTAACAGATAATAATCACAAATAATTTCAAATAGCAATAACTAACCAACACTGTATATTGTATTTGGCTTCAGCAATGAATTGGATAAAAACAGGTTGCCATTGACACCAGGGGGAGACATTGACTCACAGTGCCCCTCAGTGCTATGTGTCAGGATTGCAGTTGTATTCTCGTGGGTGTATTTCCAGCGCTTGGGGCATGTTGAAAGAGACAGTGATCTGTGTTTAGCCTTGTATTGTATTGCACGATAATTCAGAACAGGCATTGTTCTGTTTTCAAAAGGGAGAACATGACTTTTTTTTTTTCTAGCATCTGGCAGTAGTTTGTACTGGCATTTACAATGAAGCTTTGTGTACTTTCTGTGTCTGTTTTATCATATCTAAATTTAAACCATGAAAAATGACTTAAATCAATATTATACAGTATATCTAATCCTGGTTAATCATAATTGGGTTTGCTTCATATGCATTGGTAATGGAAAGTCACTTTACACTCTGTGTTGTAGGGCTCTACATGGAAAAGGGGCGAAGCAGCAAACCTTTTCAAGTAGTGGTTCTCAGATGTTCTGTTGGTGGAATTTTCAGGAATAAAATGCTCTGTGGTTGAGATGAATAGCCAAAATATTATCACACACATTTAAATAACGAGCCTAATATTTAAACAGTTGAAATTTATTTTACAGATAAAGGGGTCCTCGGCAGCTCAACATTTAGAGTTCGTGTTCATGGACTGGAACATTATTAGTTTAAATCCCATGACTGTGCAAGAGCCACTATTGGTTATTTGAGCAGGCTTTTAACATTCTATGTGCTTAGATTGGATTCGTCCTGACTGGTAAGTCATTTTGAATAAAAGCATCTGCTGAATAAATTATTGTAAATGCAACATTTATAAGGTGACACATTTGAAAATCAGTGGGCATTTGCTTTAAATCTGATGCTTAATCTGAGGAAGTAATGTAGGAGTGTGATAGGAGCATCATACAGTCCCCTCCAAAAGTATTGGAACAGCAAAGACAATTCTGTTGTTTTCATTATACGTTGAAGACATTTGGGTTTCAGATCAAAAGATGGATAGGACACGATAGATCAGAATTTCAGCTTTCGTTTCCTGATCTTTACATCTGTTTACATCTGGATGCATTAAACAACTTAGAACATAACTAAGAACACCAATTTTTAGGTGATCAAAAGTATAGGAACGTATACTCTTAAAGTAACACTTTCATTTGCACACTTGCATTTCTCTGTAAACTGTCAGACAGGATGTTTCTGTAGACTTCTGAATTCATTCTGCTGCTACCATCATGAGTTACATCAGATTAGTGAGCCATGGAAGCCCAAGCCATGACATTACCTCCACCATGCTTGACTGATGAGCTTGTATTGTTTTCTGTCATTGGACCATTCTTTCTCCACACTTTGGCCTTTCCGTCACTTTGGTAGAGGTTAATCTTGGTTCCAGAACTTTTGTGGCTCATCTCTGAATTTCTTTGCGAATTCCAATCTGGCCTCTGATTCTTACTGCTGATGAGTGGTTAGCATCTTGTGGTATGGCCTCTATATTTCTGCTCTTGAAGTCTTCACTCCTGCCCTGTAGAGGTTGTTGGTGATGTCACTAACTATTATTCTTGGGTGTTTCTTTACAGCTCTTACAATGTTTGTCATCAACTGCTGTTGTTTTCCTTGGCCGACCTGTTCCATGTCTGGTTGTTAGTACACCAGTGGTTTCTTTCTTTTTCAGGACATTCCAAATTGTTGTACTGACTATGCCCAATGCTTGTGCAATGGCTCTGATAGATTTTCTCTCTTTTCTCGGCTTCAAAATGGCTTACTTTTCTCTCTCATAGACAGCTCTCTGGTCTTCAAGTTGCTTTACAATTTTTAACAACAAATGCAGTCTTCACAGGCGAAACCTAGGGCTCAAACCAAGAGTAGACATTCAGAGCTATTAAGTCTTTAAACAATCAATCTAACAGAGCACACTTGAAAAAATCGGTGGGTTCAAACAAAAGGTGCCATGTTCTAACATGTTTAACACACCTAGATGTAAATATCAGGAAATGAAAGCTGAAATTCTGATCTATTGTCTAATATTCATCTTTTGATCTCAAACCCAAATGTCTTCAGTGTATAGCAAAAATAATGAATTGTCCTTGCCTTTCCAATACTTTCAGAGGGGACCGTATGTTATTTAGCATGTTTTGTGTATTGTGTTATTATGCATGTCTAAGCAGGAATACAGACCCTCTGGGCTCTTCACTCACCAGAGCTGGGGCCATCACCACAGGATGTATTTATCAGGCCACAGCATTAACTTAGCATTCTGTCATGCATACACACATCCACACACACACACACACACACACACATACACTATACCCCAGTGTCTCAGTGAGGGGCTCCTCTGCAGTTCAAGGTGGTTTCTCTTTTCTGTTCAGGCATGCCCCACTGAATCCTGCACCAGGTCTCATTTAGAGATGCAAGTGCAAGACTGTATAAAAAAATGTAACACTAAAAGTAACTCCTGGCAGATTTCAGAGAAAGTCGTAAAAGATGAGTGTTCTTGAAGTAATTTAGGAGTCCATTTCTTATAGAGATTCACAAATCATTTCAGCTCATACACCTGTGATGATATAGGGTTGATTTATACTTCTGTATCGAAGCAGGTTTGTGTTTCTGCATTGCTCTGGACATTGTCAGGGAAGCAGTCTCCTCATCTACTAAGAAAAAATGCAATACCAAAACAGCTTAACTCCACTACAAGCTGGACAATTACAAAATGACTGATTTTCAAACCACTGCACTGTTGTGTAAATAACAGTAGGATTCTGTATGTCTGTATATACGAGTTAAACATGTCTGGATATAGGAGCTTGCTGTATAAAGGACAAGGAGCCTCACTTTATATACACTGTGTGTATTTATTTGAAGAGATGTAGAGCGTACTGATCAGCAGGGTAAGAGAGCATCCTGTGCTCCTGCTTCTCTTTCCTCAACACTTTACAACTTCTCTCACTGCAGAGAAAGAGGAAGATGGTCATTTTCATAGACTATCAGAATGTAGATATGAGTGTCATAATTAAGCAAGGTCACACGAGCAAGAATGTGGTTATACTATATACAGGCATGGCTGTAATTCGGCTGTAGGCACGAGCTCACAGGGCAAGTGCTCTAGCTAATCACGGGCGTGCTGATATTCAGTATAACCACACAATTGCAAGTGCAGTATTGCTTTTATAAACAGTTCAATAAACAAGAAATTTATATTGAGTAACTGATATTTTAGACACAAGATGGCCAAATGTTTTTATATTTTATATTTTATTTATATTTTTGCTCTGCTAACGGAAATAGATCCCAAAGAAGCCACTCTCACTGATAGCCCATTAGCTACATGGTTATCTTGCTGCTCGTTGGGCCCACTTTGATTTGTACGTTCCCATTAAAGGTGCATCCCATGAAATTAGCTTCACTTCTTCCTTTTCATCTTCATCTGACAAACTTTCATATTTTAAGTCAAAAGTTATATTCATGAAAAATGTATCATTCGAAAAATATATCTGCTGATGATGCCACTAACTCTGCTATAGTAATGGCTTCTGTTAACTGTTGGTTTCTAGAATTAGAATTTTATGTGGTGGACATGGACGAGTGGAGTGATACACGCAGTGAAACGTCCCAGTGTGGTTATACCAAATATAAGCACTCTTGGAACGCTGCTTGTCCAATCAGATTTGTGAACCGGAACTAACTGCTGTATAATTAATATAATTTTGGATTTTCTGGTTTTACAGATTGGTTCTAATTATAGTTAATGGCCTATGATGTTACTTGTACTGTATGATATGCAGAAAAGAAAAAAGGTCTTCTGCTTATCATGCATCTTCCTTTCTGTCACTTCCTGGACTCACGTTTCCTCGTACAAAAACAGATTTGCATGTGCTTGCAGTTCAGATTTCAGTGAAAGCATTCTGGCACAGACTCAGTGAATGTTGGAGATTAGCATCTGTTATCAGCATATAATCAGAAAAAAAGATCAACAGAAAACAGTCGCAGGTGTTTCAGATCTAGTTTACTATCCATTGGGCAGGTTGTCAGAAAAAATAAACACATTAGTGTAGTCCCCGTGCGTCTCTTGGACCAGGTCGTCTCTGCAAGTAGTGCTTAGCATCTCAATGTCCCCCATCTATCTGCTCGTCTCCGCAGGGGGCCACACAAAAAGCCCTGGACAAAAGGCAGCTGGCCCCAGGGAGACATGCCCTGCATGCCATGCTATTGTCAGCATTTCTATTGAATGTTTAAGTGGAGGGTCTTTGTGTCTCCCCATGAGACACGACTCCTCCCTCTTACACCTCCTGCTGTACTGTTACTGTACACACATTGAGACCTTTGACCTGGAAGAGTGGAGGAAATTTTCAGAAACAGGATCACTCAGATAAACATGTGTGAGTTGCTGAATGCTTATATGTTCTGATCTGTGGTTTATGGAGCAGTCTGAGAGCCTTTCTGTATGTAACAATATCCAGAGTCTGTCAAAAGAGCCTGGGAACTGGCCATGTATGTTCATAGCTCAGCAACTCAACCATCCATTTCCATCATGTGTGTATAGTTACTTAAGGAAACGCCCTCTCTACCCAAAGTTTTTCATTTATGGGTAAAAAAAAAACAACCCAGTGCTAGGGCAGTTGTGGATCCGTAGTTAGAGATTAAAGCTAATTATCAGATGATTATTTGTTTATTTTTAGGACAGGAAACCGCAGCCTTTTTTTTCTTGTATCACCCCCATGGACAAAAAACATTGGTCCAGTTAACACCTTGACAAAATCATTGGCAGGGTCAACTTTCTCTGATATAGTATCACTGATAGAGATGGGTATTTTGGTCAGCTTGAATAGTCAGCTGCACAGCTTGGCAGCTATTTTAATTCCCTGGGAATAAACCTAACAGCAGCAAAGTTTTTGGCTGTTATCTCTATAATGCAGCCTGTGTTGTCTCTCTCACATCTTAGTTCTTCGGGTTGACTTGTTTAAATGTGAAGTGATGATGCAAGAAGAACATTAAAAGCTGCTTTAACTCAACCTCTCAACTTGGCATATGCTAAATAAATAAATGCACAGTAAGTTATCATTTATACTCACTGAAGACTCGTCTGCTGCTCCTGTTGATGGCCACACATGAATACACTCAACATTTACATTGTTTCAAAAACATTTTGTGCCCAAAACCTATCCTTTCCTCAATTAATAATCTCACATAGATACTGTAGACTTACATACCTAAGATACATACCTAAGATTAGATACCTAAGAACTGCTGTAATCATAAAGACGGTCCTGTGCTTACGGGTTCCAGATTGAGTCTTGTTCAAACCAACCGGTTTCTTCTGCATAAAGTCTCAGAGTTTTTCTTGCCATTGTCACCTCTGTAAAACTGCTTTGTGTCAGCGTCTGTTGTTAAAAGTGCTATATAAATAATATTACATTAATTTATCTTGCATCGATTCAGCCATTTATATAACAGTATTTGTCTATGTTACTTACTAATACTTGGAAAGTGTATTCATGATAGCCACATTTCTCTGGAGAAAGTACATTTGTAACCAAGCTAAGTTAATGTAATTTTTCTACAAGCACCTTGCGTAACACTGCTGAGATGTTGTGATTGTTTTTCTTTAAATGAGTGGACACCATATTATCTTGTCTTGGTTAAAATCTGCTGCCATTTTGCAAATGAAATTCACCTAATACTATCCCAGCCTGCTTGTTTATGGACAGCCAGTAAATTGCTAAGATCTTCCTGATGGTCTGAAGATCCAGGAATGTTCCAGGCTTTCAGAACTTTGTTTTGGGTGTTTCTCTTAGGCACTTCTGATGAAGTGTAATCTCTACTTTACTGCTGGAGTTACTAGTGCAGTCGGATGTAATGTGGCCTTTTGGTTAAAGGCTAAATTTGTGGTGGTTGAGGCATGCTCTTGTGCGTCAGATGTCTGTGACTAAAATAAGAGGAAGTGGAAAAAACCCAGTTTGGTACATCAACAGTTCAGAGCTAACCTAATCTTGTTTGTTTTTTTAAACAGTCTATATCATCACTATCATAAGAAAACTTTCTTAAGAACAATAACTTTTTTTCAGGAGAGAAAGAAGAAGCAAAACAATGTTTTCTTGACCTGATCACATGTGAGTTTAGGAAGTTGTGACGGTATGTCCCCTCTGTTGCATTCTCTTTATTTCCTATGGCTGATAGCCTTAGTGCTAGAAATAATAAATTACATACATGAACAACTACCCGGTCACGTCCAGGTCACCAGGACTGCAGTTTCCTCATGGTTTAGTGAGGCAAAGTGATGACTATCGTCAGTGGAGTTTCACTCTGTGCACAGACTTTTCTCTGATTGCACCTAATTACCAGGCCTAAGGATGTTGTTTTTGCTGAGTGCTTGCACAAGCTCAGACAGGCTGGGTCAGGCATGCTGGAGGAATAACAGAAAAACCTTTAGCTGACAGGTTCCTTTGCTGAAACATAGGGAAACATGATCTGTGGCACAGAAATTGTGACTTATTAAGCAGTAAAAACTTTTTTTCTTTTAAACAAAAGATATGTAGTGTGCAGTTGTAAACTGGGCTTAAGTATTAAATTCAAATACATGTTTAAAAGTTTACTTAAAAAATTGTGTAAATTCAAATGAATGCAGACGCTTCTCAAGAAACACAGTTAAAAAAAGATTTGGGATGAGATCTGAAAAAACACCACGCTGCACTTTATACACAAATGTCATTATCGTTTATGATATATTTCAGTATTTCAGTGACAAATGTTAAATTTCATGAGTACTTTAAACTTTAATTTTACTTATACACAGATAACGTGATGCGGACCAATGTGTATATTAATATTTTAAATATTATACCAATAAATATTTTTTTTGTTTGTTTGTTTTTTGACGTGTTTGTCCTGTCTAATTCTATCAGCCAAGGCAGTATTGATACTGTCAGCAATGATACTGTCACATCTGGTTTTGCTTCGGGCCTAATACACGCTGTGAGCTTGTCTACATTTGACATGGAGATTTCCACTTTTACGAAGCTTCAGACGCTGTGACAGCAGAAATGAGACATCCAGAGAAGTTATTATCTATGTATGGACAGGTGTATTCCTAGCAGGCTGTAAATCCATCTGATGGGTAAATACAGAATGGTGTGCAGTAAAAAATGTGCATCTCCTTTAATTTATTTTATTTCTTCACTCACTTGTTGCACTCTTAGTGTTAGTATCATCTTGCTAATATTTCCTAACTGTAGCCGAAGATATTTGGAGTCAGTTTAGCATCATGAAAGTAATACAAAACGTAAGAGAAAGTGTTTTATTCTGACGTAAGGTTAAATAAGGACATGGGCTCCATAATTTATTTTCTCAATTTGCTAATTACTTGGAGGGATTGTAAACACATAAGCAAATCAAAGACTTCTGTATTCTAACCTTCCAGCAAGAAATGTTTCAAACTCTATTCTTGCTCTATAAAAAAAAATAGCTCTCTAATTTTCTTAGGGTGTTTATTGCTTAGTCTGCATTTGTCTGAGCCATCATTCATACCGCTCATGTAATTATCAGTTATAACCCGGGTTGGAGCCCCATGCAGGATGCCGCTGTATGTAAAAGCACAGCATCATTACAGAAATTAAAGAGAACATTGCGGCTTGGTGTAATTGCTGCAGATCCCTAGTTTGCCGAGGGATATATTGGGACTTAATCCAAACTTACGTCACATGATTTTCATGCCTCTACTGTTGAATGTATATTAGTGGCTTTCTTCAAAGTAGTCAAGTCCATCTATGGTTAAGGCTTTGGGCCATAGACACAAAAACACAGTAACCTGAGCTCATGCTCAAACCAGGGATCTTGAAGCTGTGAAGCAGCAAATATTTTGGTTGCACCACCATGCTGCTCCAGTTTAAATTTGCTAAAAAATATAATTATGCAATTGCAAATGTTCAAAATCAATGGCATAGAAGAGTCTATAAAATGAGGATGAGGCATACTAGAGTAAAAAGCTAAACGTGGCTGGCTGCAATTTATCATGACAATACCTTATACACATTTTATAATGGTACATCAGATTGTAAATTGTACTATGGTAAGTACAGTGGCATTTGTGGAGTTTACATTTCATTTTATGTTAGGTCTTTGCACAAAGACTTTTTTTGCGCATTGCACCCGGCTTTGTATCCATTGTACCCAGATGGTTGTACTAATAATGCCTGAGAATAATACATTCAGTAAAATATGCTACATCATTGCTAGGACTTACACAGGGTCTTAGTTGTTGGTTAATTTGCAGAAATATCTACTGTTTTGACTATAATTCACTTGTAACAGGAGACAGCTCGATTAATGACTTAATTCAAACACTAAAAGCAAATACAAACATTGTTATCACTTATCATTGAAGGACACGATGGAAGTTTCCTGTACAGAGGAAGAGCGTGAAGGAATAACATGTCGACCCCTGATGAAGGTCTTGCCCACCCATCCTTGCAGTCCATCTTTCAAAAATCCTCTGCAATACAGACTTACGTCTTAACATCTTCTGACCTATTCATTATTATTTTTTTTTTTTACCAGCTCTGACACCATAACATTTCCAGAGCCACAGTCATGCCAGAGTCTTTTGTTGCATGAAAGTCTGCCAGGGGGCTTCCTGGCTCATAGAACCTTTTCGGCACTTAAAGTTCTGGAAAAAAAAGACGCGCAGAAAGAAAGGAAGGAAACGAGGTTGGGGAGTTTGTTGCAGAAGTCTGGAGCACAGGAAGCTGCAGCAATACGTTACAGAGCCAGTGCCATGGTTCAGCTTGACCAGTAAACACACCGGAGAACAGCATGTCCCAGTGACGGGACTCCAGCAAGAGTGAGCTGTGGGAAAGAGGTGGAGTGCGTGCTGGGAAAGGTCATTAAGAACAGGTCCTGTGAGGGAATCAACATATAGAGCATGGGGTTTTCCATCCGTGGACATACCCGAGCCATGAAGTGATATTTTGCACTTTCCCTCAGAGAACAAGCCCATTGTGAATTGAGGTTATGAATGGTGGTGACTGTGTTATGGTTCATAAATTTCTCTTCCCGGAGAGGAAGGGATAATGTGCAAGTGATACTTTTCTAAGACTTTGGTCATGATGAAACTAATTGGATGTACTGCTGCATGTTTGGTCATAAGCACTAATATTTAATGTATAATAATAATAATAATAATAATAATAATAATATCTACATTGGCAAATAATTATATAAAATTATATAATCAGGTCTCCATAAGTTTTTGGCTAATTAGTGTTGATACCAGCTGTTAATCAGTCACAGTGCATATTGCTGAGATTTTTATTTTTATTTAATAAATAACTTTCAAAACATGTTTTGTAGGATGGACTCTATTAAAAGTCTATCCAGATACCATTCATGTTGATCTAATAGTGCCATGAATACATTGTTTTAGAAACCATAAATGCAGTCTTCCAAGTTTTTTTTTTCATTAGTCTTAAGAATCAGACGTGTTTTTAAGATTAATTAAACTTTATTTAATTGACCATATTTCATGTTTATTCATTGGCTGATATAGGCACAGAACTATTGATTTTCTGCATCTGTTTCCTCACTGGTACATCCCTATATTAGTGTATTTGGCATATTTTACCATTTTCTGCAATAGCCATTTGTCATGTTGCTTGAGGCCAAATAGATGAAGTGCTGTTTAGCATTTGTTCATGTCATTCCCACATTATTCCCCATGGACATCCCACTCATTTGACCTTGTTTCCTGGCTAAATGCTTGCGAAGAGGAGGGGTCACGAATTGCAGTTGCTCCTTGAGAACCAAGGCAGGTTCAAGTATCTTGTGTGTAGGATTGCTCATTGTTCCTTATTGCTCATTGTTTCTTCCTCTAGCTTAGTTTTAAACAGAACTACAATGCAACTACAGCAGTCAGAGGCTTCCAGCCTTTTCCATCTATTTTTTTTTTAATTCAGGCAGTGTGCGTCAAATATGCTAGGAGCCCAGTTATGCTCAGTATGACTGCTTCTAAACCAGATTATGTCCAGCTTTAGGTTAGCTAAGTGCATTCGGCCACCTTGTGTTCTTGTATGCTTAAGAGGTATGCTTAAAAAGGATTAAATATTTGCCAAAATGACTTGTACTCCCATCCACATATTTAGTTAGATGTTTTAAATGCCTTACCTTATCAGGTAATATTTAATTGAGAGGCAAGAGCTCTCATTAAACTCATTTAGTTGTTTACAGTGGTTAATGTCCTATAGTCTTGTTGGCAGGCAAAAAAATGTAAACATTGTTTTAATAACACTTTTAAGATATTATACTGAATTAAACTCTAATGCATGCTGGAAGTGCCTGCTTTTGGAAGAATTTCTCTTCCCCTGTGATGGTCATACTCCTGTGCTAAGCTGACACATGAGATGGTCTCTGTTGTCAGACAGCTGATATAGAGGTGAAAGCCATGGGCAACCATGCATGCACACTTCTGATCATCCTTTACATGAGTTTATTTCCTCTACAGGCATATGGAACAACTAGTTGTTTGTCTTGTAATAATTCTGTAGCTCACAACTCCCATTAATGTGTGTCCTTGTCACCAGATCTTATGGACTTGTCTATACCAGTCTGAACAGGAGAGTGAGTCCTGGATCACTGTTTAACTACTTCTTGCATGGAATGGAGAGTTGGGGGTGGAAAAGTAATTGCAAGGTAGAGCCAAAGAGCACAATTTACATTGACCAGAGAGCAAGAGAAAGAGAGATAGATGAAGATATATCCTGTACTGAATTCCTGTACAGGAATTCTCATCTGCAGTCTGATACTGTACATATGATTGACATGCCTTGTTAATACTTAAAAATTGATCATTTTTTTTCTTAGCCATCCAAAAGGATCTGTCTTGTTAGTTAAGTTTGCTCTATAGGGTTAACCTATTTCAATGGGAATGGGAAAGGCACAGCTGATGGATATTCAGTGCTCTCAGATTTTTTTAAAAAAAAGAAATATTTTGCAGGATATATGCTAATGAAGTCTATTCAGATATTTTTTTTCATTGATCTAATAGTGCCAACCTGTTTTAGAAACCAAAAATATGGTCTTCTACAATAATTTATCCTTAATCTTAAGAGTCAGAAGTGTTTTAAGACTAATTTTGCACAGTCCATTTAAACTGCAGGGGGGTAGTTTGTGGAATGTCTCTGCCTCAGTAAAGACTGTAAAAGTGAAAAAAAAAAAAAAATTCCATCAGGGAGGCATTTGTCCCAGTCGCTCAAATCACCAGCACTCACAAAAGGAAGCCTCACAGGCATTTTTTTGGCAAGAATATCTATCAGCAGACACACTGTATCACTACAGAGACAAAAGAAGGAGGAGGAGCTGTGGGAGGAAAAGTCCCAAGCTCAGCCCAATAAGGAACCAGCCCCCCCACACAGAATAGTTTACTCCTCCTCTGTACTTTTTCTGCCTGCTTTGAGGGGCTAAGTGTTGTGACTCCAGGGTGAGTAAGTGTGGATTACTGCATGTGGGCATGCCTGCTGCAAGACCCTGTGTGAGCTGCTGAAAGATCAGATGTTGAACAAGATGTCTTCGCTTGGACTGTGGCTTGGTGTGCTGGTGGGTCTGTGCATTGGGCACTCACATGGATGGTTTTGGTTTGATGACTCAAAGGACAACAGCCCGGGCACTCAGACACCAAACTATTTGACTACTTTGGGCACAAGCGTTCCAACAACAGTACCTACAAGAGAACACCTGAGGACAAAAGGCACAGATGCTTCCGATGTGGATGTCCTTGCTAAGGGTGAGGAGATGGGGAGTGGAGGGGGCTCTAGAGTTGGTTCAGCCAGGAATGAGCAGTCAAAGGCAGAGGTAGAACATGGTTCTGGGTTAGAGTCTGGCTCTGGATCTGGATCATTGTCTCTTTCTGGGTCTGGGGTTGAACCTGCATCTGGGCCTACACTTAAACCTGCCACTTTGTCCCCTCTGTCGGAAGACCAGGAAATCAACAATGTTCAAACCAATTTGTCCATTGGTGGGGATAATATCCATCTTCTTGCAGAGGATACTAAGCTGGAGAAGAATCTGACCAAAGCGGATCTCTCTCAAATGGATGAACACATTGGCAATGTTGCTGGTTCACCTGGTGACCCCATTACAAGTCAGTTAAACATAAGCATAAACATTTCTTCTGAAAGTGTCAGCGGTTTTAGAAACACATCAAATAGCAATAGCTCTACATGGCATGCTGATCTTAATAACATGACACAGTATTCTCATGAATACTCTGTCTCAAATGATTTACTAACTGTAGAAAGCAATCGTTCTTTCTTAGCTAGGGAGACACCTGCCACTGAATCCCCACGCTGTGTGTTGGTTGATTATGATTTGCCATTTTGCCATGGCCTGAAAACCGATAGTTTCAGAGTACCCAACTTTCTTAACCAGAGCAGTGTGGAGGATGTGCAGGCACTTCTGGGTGAGTGGGCTTTTCTCATGCAGTCAGGCTGCCACCATGCAGTGGAGTGGTTTTTCTGTTTGCTGGCAATGCCACGCTGCGGGGTGCCAGGCCTGTCCCCACAGATGCCATGCCGCAGCTTCTGCGAGCTCCTGATCGACAGCTGCTGGACACTCCTGCAGGATAGACGCCTCCCAGTGGAATGCAGCTCACTCCCTGAGGAGGGTGATGATGGCAATCAGTGCTTGTCCATTAGTACCCAGAAAGGTAAAGGCGGGTTAGAATGCCATCTCTCTTTTCAGCCCATTGAAGAGATGCATTCTGAACCAGCGGCCATCTGTTTGTGGGTTGTGTCGTTCACCTGTTTCAAGGCGTTTTTTGTTATTTGTCTGAGTTGATTTGCATGCTTGAATGCTGTGTGGTCTTGAGACAGATGTAAGTGCATGGTGGTGTGGATGGGGAGAGGGAAGGCAACAGGACGCTCTGTGCTTTATTTCATTTTCACTTCATGGTGTTCCACTATGCATGGCACAGCCTGACTAAATCTTTGCATGTCCTTGTTAATGTCTTTGTCTTTACATGTGACCATGTCCCTAGAGCAATTTCTTTCATAATGTCATCAAAACTAGGTTAATTTCCCTTTGGTATAATTGTGGATACTTTCAGGGTCATTACTTTTAATTGGGTCGTCTTTAATTAACTTTAATAAAGACATGCATGTGGAAGTAGTGAGGTTTACAGACATGGGGTGGGAAATGGGAAATTTTATGCCCTGTAACATGTGTCTCTTGTGGTCATTGGCTGTTTAAATCGTTGAAATGCTGGAATGTCTATCCAGCAGGGGCATGGGGTACATTTATGAATGCATTCCTGAAAAAAAGAGTGTGACTAAAGGGCATGTGAAACAGTATCGTCAGTCATTGTACTGGAACATTGTGTTCCATAACATTATGCATAGACATTATGTACTTTCCAGACAAGAGTTAATCTAGTTTAAGTTTTTAAAGGGAAGCAATTTAGTTCAAAACCTTAGTCTGTAATCAATTCTGAAAAATTTCCTTAAATGTTCACATGATCCTTCCTTAGTATCGCCAGCTTTTTCCTAAAGCTCTTAGCAGCTAGATGTCACTGGTTTGCAATTATTACGGTCATGCTGAATTTTTCACAGCCATTTTTTCAATTTCTCCCACAGTCACGGGTCTTGTGATTACAATCTGCCTGTCTTTTGCCAGATGTACAGGAAGCATGTTGAATTAGGGTTTATGGTTTAGTAGGACTGCAGAGTTTACTGTTGGGTGATTTTCTGATGATGGCTTCTGGTGATATTAAATGTCTAAAATTGATACAAAAAAAATCTGGCTTTCACAGAACAGTATTTATTGTTCATATTCTTTCAGATGTGTGCAAATGCATTCTTAGCATCAACTCCTTATTTTTAAAGAGTGCCGTTGTCCTGAAGAGTGCATGCACCAATAATATCCTTTAATGGACATCTCTGGGCAAGTCCTTCAGAGCAGAGATAGAGGAAATGCATTCTGAGACCTGTTCAGAGAACTTCACAGCACCATTGCTGTAAATCTGTGTTTCTTGAACAATACATCACAGGTGGATGTTCCACAGAGCGATGTGAAAAACTGTGTTTGAAGTGTTTCTACACTCCTAGATTGAGCATCTGGTATCACTCTTTCAGAATCAGGAGGAGTGAAACCAGCAACTGTCTCAGTGCAGAGGGGACAATGGCAAGATTCAGACCGCAGTATTAGGGAAGTTTTTAATGCAAACAGCATGCTGAACACTTGAACAGGTTCTGGAAAACCTTCTTGGTGGTCTGCAGAAAAGTGTGGTTAGGATTCAATGGCAAAGCACCCAATGATGGAAAGGAATTCCATTCATTTATTCATTTTCAAGATTGTGCTAGTACAGAATGAAGTGAATTCTGCACATTATTTATTAGCAAAAAAATTGAACTGTGTTAACTATGGTAAAAAAAAAATGGGGCACTGTTCATTTTTGCAATTTTTTATTAATCTCCTTAGGAGAAATTTGTGGGGTGGGTTTGAATGGGAGAGCTAATATGGTCCAACCTGCCCGGCTTGGTATGAGTAAAGATTTATTACTATTCCTGTCCATTACCTTGTTAGTTTTACTCAGCCACAGCCCTCTCATATCCCCACCCATGTCCAACTTTCTCCTTTTGCCCCATATTTCCCAGCACAATTGAATACTTCAGTCTTTCTCATCTCTCACACTCTGTCCCACGCTCACACACAGTCCTAATAAAGAGTCTACTTGTTCACACTTCATGGCTCTCAATGGTCAATATATCAGACACATCCTGCTATCTGTACTGACTGCGTCATGGTGTGTGGGAAGTGCTACTTTATGCCAGTTTATCAACAGTTTAAGGCTTCGTCCTGTCAGCCACTAGAGATGGCTCTGTAGGTGATCAATCTCACTGTTTCTTTTTTAAGGAGCAGGAATTCAGAGGAGGTAGAGGTTTTACACAGGCCTTTTTTGGTGCTGCATGAACAAATTACAATGCATACATTGTGGACTTCTCTCTCACTGAGGTGATCCTGTGTTGGGAACATGGATGATTGAATCACAGTGGGAATATTGCTGATTGAATCTAATTGGA
This sequence comes from Pangasianodon hypophthalmus, assembly GCF_027358585.1. Taxonomy (NCBI): domain Eukaryota; kingdom Metazoa; phylum Chordata; class Actinopteri; order Siluriformes; family Pangasiidae; genus Pangasianodon; species Pangasianodon hypophthalmus. Next base: position 23,731,224 of record NC_069714.1, on the reverse strand, counting down.
CCAGGCCCCACTTTTGACATCTTTATTATAGTAGGGTGTCTAACTGGAATATACTGTGTCCCCATATCACTCTTACCGTCTTTTCCACTCACAAGGATCTGGCGTCAGTTCTGGTGCTGGTCTATTGAACCTTTATAAGAATGGCTTCTCACATTAGTCAGTTTGTGAGCTTAACCATCATGCCATGAGATGTGGGAGTACATGGCATAAAAACACCACCAACTAAGGATGTAATCAAATATGAAAACATTATTCAGATTGAACAGATGTGTTTTAAACAGATACAGCTACAGATACAAAGAGGAGGCTTACTATTCCTGCTTTTTTGTTTTTGTGGGTTTTTTTTTTTTTTTTTTTTTTTTTTTTCAAAGAAAGCTTGCTAGAAAGGTTCACAGGGCACCTGGTTGAGACTAAAGCTGTGTGCCTGGTCAGGTGAAGTCACGTGAGTGGGAGGTTTGTACTATTATACGGGTGAGCAGTCATATAGGAACCATGTGGGATAAAGTATCCACGTTACATTAACATGAATGTGTGGTGCTGTGTGATGCATTTACATAGTAACTGCATGGTCAGTGTTGCTGTGGTTTAAATTAGGCTACTATTTTGTTTATATTTAGGGAAGTAGAACCAAATAAATGTGTTAGAAAATGTCACAGGCAGGTATAATAGCTGCGTGAGCAGGATTTCCAGTTTTTCTGGGGGCATAGTGTTAGGGTACATATTAAATTTAAACGAAAATGCAAACAAAACAAATTACAGATACAGATAGCTTCATTGCATTACACCATTACTACAAACTTTGGGGGATCTTACGTTTTGTTTCTGGGAACATACTTTCCCATTCATCATCCATGCACATCTTAAAGATATCACCATAGACAGTGATTAGGTGCAAGACAGCATGGTGTGATTGTTTTTAGCGATATATTTTACAATGTGTACCTTCTTAAGTGAAGCTTTGTTCATATTAACAATTAATTCTTTTTTCTTCTAAAGTTACTGATTTCTCATTTTCACACCAGCATCTTTTTGGTACCAGAACTGAACCTAATTTGCTGGCTGAGAACCTGGGAAAGGGACAAACTTTTCAACTGTGTCTGCCAAGATGATGTGTAGATAATTGATTGTATAGCACAGCTGATGCGTGGGAAGTGGTGGCAGAGTGATTACGGTTCTGAGCTGGTAATCGGAAAATTGCTGCCAGAGAGCAGCTGTTGGTCAAGAATGTTCAGCTGCTTATCATATACAGTACATGGATTGTGTTTCTCTGTATTGTAAGTCACTTCAGGGACTCAAGGAGGATGAGGCTTTCCTTTTTCTCAGCAAAGTCTGGGAACATTTTCTCCTTTTTTAGTTTGTTGGTGTTTTCCTGTCCTCTTCCTTGGTGGGCAGAATGTGTTTGCTGATACTTGACAGTGTTTGGTGACCACAGGTCTCAGTGCTGACTCACTATCCAGATGTTTTGCCAGAGGAAATGGACCTGTAATTGGGTGTAGTTTCTTTCAAAATTGACCAGAGCCAGACTTTAACACTTAATATGTTCTAATAAATTGTTTAAGATCTCATGACACCTGTAGGAATTAACTTTAGAGATTTAGAGTCTCATCAGTGGTTAAAAAAAAGCACATGCACACCATGCAGTCAATAAATATAGATCTCAAGCCTCATGTTTTGAAGCATTGCTGAGGTCTTGTTTAGGAAAATGTGTGCGATCAAAAAAGGCACATCTCTGATCTTGGCTTTGAGCTCATTTGTTGATTTCTATGGGTAAACTCCAAAAGCAGAACCAGCTACTTTCTCCATTAATTACTCATTCAGTGATTGGGACTGATGTGGGGGTTTCTATGAATGAGTGGCAACTGGGTACCAGAGGTATGCAGATTTACTGCTTTTTAAACTCATTGTAAGAACATATTTGAAAGCCAATATGTTTATATATTCATAGATGCATTTTAGGAAATGATGTTCTTATGTGGCCTTCTTCAGTGAGACATTGGTTGGTTGATGGAGCGTTCTTTTCCTCAAACTGTGCCAAACAATAAGAAAATCAGTCATAGATCAGCTCTTATCACAGTTTCCTTACAACCAGCTTTATATAAGTAAATGAAATATCATTTTATGCATAGTAAAAGACTCTAATCAGATTCTAATGCCAGCATTTTGGTGTGGCTTTTGCAAAAAGCACAATCATCCTTTGTTTTCTCCGACATTCAATTTTCTGTGAAAAGTCACCAAAGAATAGTTAGAAAACTGTGTGCTCATCTTCTTCTGTTCAAGGTCTCTACTTTGTCAATGTAATATTTAGTGTTTTTTAATTGTTTAAATGGTTTATAAGGATGTAGTGATCTGGGCATGTATTGTGTCTACATGTGAAATTTGGTTTACAAAATTAACCCAAATGAGGCACAGATTTTGGCAACATGGGAAAAGGTCATAAAGGTCTTGAGAGCCTCTAATGTGATGTTTTGACTGCATGGCTCACTGCCTGGCGATGGGGAACTTTTCTTAAAAAAAAAAAAAAAAAATCTAAAACCGTCAAACTCTCTTCTCTTGGCGACCACTATTAAAGGAGTTGGAGCTTAGAATGCACTTGAATATATTCACATTCTGTCAGCTACAGCTCTACTACCTTAATTTGAATGGGAATATTTACTCAGTCTTTTTCTCCCATCAACAAAGTGATTGTAAACCAAAAAGACATGCCTTTTTGTTTCGTCAGTGCAAACAGAGTGAGATTGAGTGCAAGCTGAGAAGCGTAAAGCCTGCAAGCGCATTCATTGAGAAGTCTGCTTTTTCTGTGCCTCACTGCCTTCAGTAACTAATTTAACTGTCAGAAATTTGTGCGAAGAAAAAAACCCATGTGCATGAAGACATTCTAATTAAATTGCTAATTTTTAACTCTTGATTCCTGCTGCACCTTTAGGGTTAACGGATCACCGCTTTGGGTCTCTCTCGAGTGAGAGTGTGCTGGTTTGACTCCTGAGATTAGTCAAACAAGCTTAAATTACAGTGCATTTTGCATTTTTTCTGAGTAAGTGACAGTGATATACAGCTGAGGAGCAGAAAGAGTGGTACACCCTCTGAAAGCTCAGCACACATGCAAAACTCATCCACTTAATATCTGACAATGAGTCAGTTCGGTATACTAAGCAAAGAAGACTTAATTTCAGTTAATGGGAATAATTACCTGAAAGGTTGCTAATTGCCTGGAGTGTTTCTCCAATGTCAGAAACTTCCACATCAAGTTGCTCATGTGAATTGCTTTCCTGTGCTCCCAGCTTTTATTCTTAGGTAAAATAACTAAATAAGAATTTTCATGTCGAACGTTTAAGGAGACCTAGCATTTCTTTTACAAAAAAATGAAGGGAAAAAAAGATTTAAAAAACTACTATGGAATTAAACTATATATTCTTTAAAAACCTTATTTAACAGCTGTTACTGCTACAAACACTTTTTTTCATATAGTCATTCTTTTCCAGATGGTCCCAGAGGAGGGACTTTTAGCTGTAATATTTGCTATAATTGATACAGGAGAATACTATTTGAAAGATATTCATTTCTGAGTTGTTTTTTTTTCAGCTGAAGTAGTGGTCAGAACCAACTCGATTAAAATTTGTCCCATCAAAAAGCCAACTCACTAAAGGATGTGGGATGTGGAAGATGGCATTTGCTTCAGATACTGGTTATTTTTTCTTTGTGCTGACATTACCCTCATTCTCGTGAACCTATAGAACATAAGAAGGCGTGTCTGTGGTCTGTTTGGTTGGTGACGAGAAATGAAAATGGGGTAGCTGCTAATTATTCAATAGAATTTTGCCTTGCAAATTTATTACTGTTGTTTGGTGCACATCTGGAAAAAAGGGCCATCATGTTCATCTTGTTCATGGGCTTTTTGTGGTATTTTGTTAACAATGTTGCAGGACATCCCAAGAGGTTTTTGGAACTAGCTAGACACCTCTTTCGAATCTTTTCGTCCTTCTTATACCATAACAGCTCATTTGGATTAAGGTCATTGCCTTACTTCTTCTTTCCTTTCCAAATATCTCTTACACAGCTTTGACTTGACAAACCATATAAGACTTGATGTGCATTTTTAAGGTTTGGATTAAACCTATTCAATTCAAATGAGATTGACTAATAACTAGAAGAACTCAATAATAAATATAATAACTTGGATAAATATGGGTTGTGAGTTCCACTGCTGTAAGTCAATTAAAACAATTGCAGTCCCCATGGCCATGCTTCAGAAAAAGCATGTCTCTGTTTTTAAGATTAGCACCACATTCCTGTTCATGGCTCTTGCTTGATCTTTCTTAGCTGTCTGGTGACCCTGGGGCCATTACATAACTGAAGGTATAGTCAAATCTTAAAGTGAAATGACTGGTGAATTAGCTGGCTTTGTGCTCCTCTCAGAGAACAGACCTGTCCCACCCTGAGGGAGTCTCTGAGTGTGACTTAATTCCTGCAGCCATCTGGATTCTGCTGTTACAATTTATCGCCTGCTGACAGAAATGTAACAGTCAAGGACTCTTGTTTCCCTAAGGTGCTTGGGAATCTTAGCTGGTCAGTGACAGTTCTTCCAGTCTCGCGCAGACTCTATATATGGATCAATCCTCAGAGTGCTCAGTTTCTAGTTTGGCTCTTCACACAGCAGCACCTGGACATGTGCAGGATGTTCGCCCTATTCTGAGTTTAGCATTGTCCTGTCAGGGTCTTTCTTTTATGGTTTGGTTATTTTAGTCCTTTTCTTCTTGCATAGTTTACAACGAAATGTTCAGCTGGGGTTCAGATCCTGCATGTCTGCTGTGAATGATGTATGTTTTGCACTTCTTGCAGGCTATGACCCTTGTGTTGATGTGACAGTGGTCTTTTGGCAGGTCTTTATTTATTTATTTATTTATCTATTTATTTATTTTTAAACTCTATTGCATTGCCTCAGGTTCTTGATCATATATTTTGACTTAATGTTTTGACAAAACCAAAACTAAACCATCTGCACCTCTTGATGAAATTACAGGATCCCAAATGATTATGATAAATGAGACCAAGTGCTTAAAAACCTGTAGAATGCTCTGTTACATATGCTTATGTATAAGCAGTTATATATTTTATATATAAATAAAGTTCTAGCATTTTGTAATCTGGTTACCCTGAAAAGGGAGAAAATCACATTTAAAGATTTAATTCCAATTCCACTGAAAGACACACCACCTACCTCTGCATTTGTACATCTAATTGCAGAAAAATAACATTACTGCCAAATTTGTAAGAATTGTAATTTAAGCTAAGTAGTGCTTACTTTGATTATCAGCACCATTCACATCAGTCTCTAATCTCATCACCTGAGGTAAAGTTACTCGAGGCATTTAAACGCAAGGCTCATCATCATCTCTTCACTTGTCTGATCTTTGTTCATGCCAAGATTGGTGTGGAAATAATCGCTGATTTATTTCTAGTTATAATAATAATCGCTGAGTTCTTCTAGTTATTCAGTCACTTCTCTTCTCTGGACTAAATTTCTTGTTATTAATGTATTTTATCAGGTTATGTAAGCATTTTAAAACTTTTCCCACTGTCTTCTGTACAGAGTGTTTAAGTGCTCTTCTCTGTCTTGATGATGTGATGGTGCAGGAGCATCGCAGACGTTCTGACAGCCGCTATCTGATTATACACTAAATTGATTAGGCTTGTCCATGTCCATTTTGCTGTGGCACTGAGCTATCCAACAGCTTGATCAAAGAGTGACATTTATTGTGTAAGAAAATCTTGCTTACTTATGTAGGATTAAACCTCTTTAGGCAGACTGACTGTTTTAACCATCTCATTTGTTAATCTGGCCCTGGCTCCTAAGTTCCATAGAAGGTGCAACATAGCACTGTGTTCTGAAAGAAAGATATATATTATCAGTGAAAGAAAGATATACATTATCACATTAACATGTGGCTTCCAGTTCCAGATGTGCACGTAAAGTGATAGTGGGCTAACTGACATCTTATTTCCAGATGCCAGCTAATGCCATGTGACATGTGACAAGGCTGATAAGTGTGGAAGAGAATGTGAAGGGTTTCATCTGTGCAGACTTTGTAGAGCTTTATCACTACATTTTAGCATGTTATGCTGCATGGCGTCAAGTGTCTGTGTACCTCATCTGCACTTATTTTCTTAGAAGCCAGCTAAACTAATAAAGTTGGGTCGTTACATAATTGTCTTTCGGCAGACTCTCTCTCCACACTGATTTACAGCTAAATAGGACATTTTTCATAAAAAAATAGCTTGTAAATAGCATAACACTGGGGCACTCCTCTGCTTATCTAAATTAGATACACTAACAGGCATTGGATGTGTTGTTTTGTAATTTAGTTTGAGCTGAGCCTACGAACAGTCCTTTGACTATTGAAATTGGTGGTGAAATAAACAAATTAAGGCTAATTATTCTGATTATATGAACAAAGTCTAATTAGCCATGGCATTGATGTCTTAAAATGTTAGAACATTTGTGGTGAAACAACAAACGATGGCTCTTTACAACAGAATCCTTCCTGCTCCTTTCCTTTTTTGCACAAGCATTGAATTTGTGGAGCAGTCCCTATCACAAATGATGCTTATGCTTAGCTTTTTTTTCCAACAGGGTTGGTTTTGCTATTTTAGAGAAGACTGTGTGGGCAGGTTTGTTTTATTTTATTTTATTTTACAACTCTCTTGAGGTGACCCACTGATCCTCTAAGGAGAAATACAAGTTGAATGTCATTGCCCCAATGAAAGACGAGAATTTTCTGACATCTGGGGTAAATGTTATTTCCTATTAAGGCATGGAGTTTTTTCCCCCTAAAGGTTCCAACACATTTCTCTCATATATATGGTATAGGACTCATACATACAGTGTAGGACTTTCAGAATAAAATATAGATTGAATGCAAGTGTTATTTTATTATTTTGCTTCTGTGTATTGAATTGCATGGTAATAAAAATAAAAATAAAGCAATATACCACTATATAGGCAGTGTTTGGGAGGGGAAGGGGTGGGGTTGGGCGTTCTGAGTACTTTTCCATGTGAAGTCTGCTTAATCCCAAATGAACCCTAAAAACTCCATCTTAAAGGAACAAAAATGCTAATTGCTAATGTTGAATGAAAGCTGTGCTGGGATTATGGTAAATGTAGCCATGCAAACTAGTCCTTACATACTTTCATTCACTGTTAGGAATGTTAGCACTTTTGAGTGCATTCCTTTAAGGTGTGATCCAGCAGTCTAACAACACACTTTTCTAACCAGGTCCTTCCCTACAACCCAAATGTAAACCTCACTTATTTCCACGTTTTCTTTTATATGTTGTCTATCATGTTTAATTAATCTCTATTCCTCTTCTTTTCTTTTACAGCAGAGAGAGGTGTTTCGCTCTCACAGCTGATTGGTTACCCTCTTCCTGAAGGCGTCACCAAGAGTTATGAACCAGACCCTGGCTTTGTGCTCGATCAGAGCTCCAAGACTGGTCAGCTGGCCCGGGTGCACCTGCCCACATCTTTTTACCGTGACTTCTCCCTCCTGTTCAACCTGAAGCCCACTTCTACCAAAGCTGGAGTCATCTTCTCAATAACCGACACCAACCAGAAAATCATGTACGTCGGAGTGAAGCTTACAGCCGTGAAGGACAGAAAGCAGAATATTGTCCTGTTCTACACTGAGCCAGACTCCCAGGCATCCTATGAGGCTGCAAGCTTCACTGTTCCCTCCCTTGTCAACTACTGGACTCGTTTCTCCATCAGCGTGTTGGACGATCAAGTCACCCTGTACCCCAGTTGTGACTCGGAGCCCCAGGTGCTCCGCTTTGAGCGTTCTCCAGATGAAATGGAGTTGGAACCAGGAGCCGGGATCTTTGTGGGTCAAGCTGGAGGAGCTGATGACGATAAGTTTGTGGTATGTTTGCCCTGCTGCCAGTTTAAGCATGAGTCAGAGATAGCCTGGAAAACAGTCAAGAGTAACAGTATTGTGTTTTACAAAAACAGATCACTTGCTCAAGCATGAGGCATGCAAAATTAGCAGAAGCCATTATGCCTGCCATTGTACTAGTTTGATTTGATTGAGTAGTTAATGTAATTTTGTAAATCCTGAATTTACCCCTAAAACCTGTGGTCTATTGAAAGGGGATCCAGGGGATCCCAAGTGGTGCAACAGAAAAGTTAAAATCCTGATAATGCCTAAGCCATCTTTGATTGGGAGTCCAAGAGAGCAAAATTGGCTGTGTTCTCTGGGTGGGAGGGATGTCATTACCCTCTCCTCTGTCAATCACAGTGAAACTAGCCAATCACGGCTGTTTGGGAGGTCATAAATGTGGAAGAAGGCAGTTAGCACTTTCCCTGGAGTTTGCTCAGTTGTACTGTGATGTAGTGTGAGCAGCAGTTAGAAAAGATGCAGTGGCTGTATTCACATGTCTTGGATGAAGCAAATTCTAGCCTTGAGCCTCCCTGGTTGGTAACTGTCACGTAACATTAGTGCTAGCTAGTGGATGGGAAATGGAAATTGGAAGGAAATGGGAGAAAAAAATTTAGAGCAGCAACCTTCTCCTTCCTTATCTTATCCTAGGCCTGAAAATTATATCTTAAACATGTTAAAAATGTTGTCTGGTAGTGCTAGAGAATGCTCATATGAACCTAATTTAAAGGCTAACTCTCTTAATCAGTGTATAAATGCCACAGCTTCTCTTGGTGATTCTCCTCAGACATACTCTTCTATGTGGTTATAAGCCAGTACACTGTGGGCTTTGTTTCAAGTCAAACACTCCACTCCAGAACAAGGAAATGCAGATATAGTAGAGTCAGCCTCCAAATGGCCCTTTGTGGTTTTGATCATGGTCTGACTAACCCTTCCTGATCACTTGATGAGAACTGCAGACTTTTAGCCAAATCTAATCTGTAAGTGTGTGCAAGTAGCATTTTTTTCTCTGTGGGTTACCCTAGCTAATTACTACATGGGTAATTCCATTAGTGAGGTGCACAAAAGACTTGAACACACTATTTAGAATATTCCACAAATCACATGTTCAACAGGAAGTTGTATGAATGAATTTACTGAAGATCATGGGAAGAAGAAAATTATTTTCAGTGGTAATGTGACATTGACTCATGAGGTCATTTTGAACGTACAATCCTGGTACCGAAATCGTAGCTTGAAAATAAATTATTAATTTAAAATATATTTTAAATAAATCACTAGACATGTCCTCATGTCATTAGCATAGATACTAGTTAACCACATTTTGTATATTTGTTAATTCTATGCTGAAAATCTTAATCTAGTTACTTTTATCCATGTTATGCATTTTAGAGTGACATGCAGCCATTGTCAGCAAAGAAACCTCGTAAACATGATATATTGTTGATTAATACTGGATAACACATCTTTTGATAAATAATATCTAAATGTAAATAAAATAATACAAATTATTTTTAAGACTTACAAGCTAAATGGCACTGTAATCATGGAATCATCCACTTATTTAGGTTTGAACTGTCCCATTTCCATTTCACTGAACACATCATGTAGTGGGCTAACATAACTGTCACTGTAATAGCCATTGTAAATGGATTTATTGTGTAGCCTTATATCTGTGTGCTACATAGGTATTCCAAATATTTAAGTGGTTCTGAAAATGCATCTTGATCTTCTACAAGGGAGTGGGACCACACTGAGGTTATCTCCCTCCTACCTATTATCCATGGCAGCACTGTCCTGCTGTCTGCCCATAACCATAGTGAGGCGCCCGGGCCAGCAGGAATGCTCCACTTTCAGTGCTGGACTAAGAGTTCACAATAGGCATTCAGCAGCAGATGGGTGGGATGCGCCTCAACACAACCCCTCTGATCTCACTGTGTTTTATGTGGTCTAGGGAGGCCTTTCAGAGTGACATCAGCAATGTCTTTGTAATGAGTCAGCCATTATAATTACAAGCTTCATTAGGCTAGATATGATTACCATCTTTTTGCTCTCATTAGGGCTGTGTACTAATCGGCAGATCTGTGCTTTGACTAAGCCGGGCTAGGACTGCGGATGTGTGGGATTTTCAGTAAAGGTCACGGTGCACCACAAAAGTTCAGTTAAGGTGTCATAAAGCCCCTTTGACTACATTCTTGCGGTAAACCTTTGACCTCAACCCTGGTCATTGAGTGAGAGAGAAATTTGGATACTTGTGAAGATGAATTTCAGTTAATGTAATTTGGAAAAGCTCTTAATGTGTGTTTTGTGCTTATGTTGCTTAGTAGTTGGTAGCCTGAATAACATTATATTCATGGTACCAGTTACAGTTATGGTCATAAAGCACACGGATGAACAGGCACTCTTCTTTCGAAGTCAGCGACATCATACCAATTGTTTGATTATGTGAGAAAACCAGGGGGAATCTGACACAGAATGCGAGTTGCACTAATACACAGACTTGCTCATTTATGTGAATGTCTGTCTTTCAGGGTATTATTGGAGATCTGAAGGTGGTTGGAGACCCTCGTGCAGCTGAACGGTATTGTGAGGAAGAAGAGGATGATTCCGATGGAGTAAGTCCCAGAAAGCTGCTTCCATGAGCCAGAAGGACCATAGTCACATCCTGACTCACTTCATGGGATGATCTGATTTAGATTACACCTTGCCTTGGAATAAATTATGTACTTAGTGGAATTCGTAGGGGGTTTTCTGGACAACAGCTAGACTTAATGTGTGTTTGGGAAAGCAGCCCAATACGTCAGATCTTGAACAAACTGTTCTAACTCAATTTCTGTCTCAGGAATATCTTAGAAAATATATATAATTGTGAAGACAGCTGTAAAACCAATTTCAACCACAACTTTGTTTTAATCAGTAAAATAAAAAATTACAAATAAAAGAGGATACAGTCCAAGCTTTCTGTTCTTGTGTTTAAACTCTTCAATCACTAGTTCAAAGCCATAACTGCTAAACTGCCACTTCCCCATATATGAAGTAACATAATAGACATAGATTATGTAACTATAGAAATTCTTCTATGAAAATGTATATTTATTCAGGGTAAAACTTTAGAAAAGAATGTGACCAGACAGCACAGCTTTAGGCAATGGCGGAGACATCCTTTACTGTCATAATTAGGTTTATATATTCAATAAAAAGTTTAATAAAACAAGTGATGCAGGACTTTTCATATTTTTACTGTGTTCTGTCTGGATTTAAAACTTACCATAGGACCCAAAGGGGGCACATTCAGAAACTCAAAAAAGAGTGAATTTTGATTGCTGTGCAATGTTTACATTCATTTACTTTCTTCCAGCAGTGGCAAAAAAAAGAAATATAGATGGTATGTAGTTCTGAAGTATTTTATACATGTTTTGGGGTTTACATTAACCAGGGTCTACACTGTAAATGCTTGTGCACTGATAGATACCAGCCCTGTGGCTGGTAGTGCACGGAATCCTCTCATATATTTCAGAGAGAATGCTTTGCCTGCAGTCCCGTTTCCATACAGTCAAGTTTTAAAGCCCAGTGAAAAAGATCCTTTAGCCTGCAGAATTGTGCAGAACCTCTGGCTTTTGAGATAACATCAAGGTAATAAGATCATACTGATAAAATGAAGTTAAGGAGATGAAATAATTCTCTCTCTCTCTCTCTCTCTCTCTCTCTCTCTCAGGCCTCGGGTGATTATGGAAGCGGTGATTACGAAAACAAGTACACAGTCTCGGTATTATCTTCTTTTATTGTTTAACTTTCCTTAAAGCATTGTTTATGCTATCTTTATATTTGTAACCATGAACAATGGGACCTCAAACTTTCACAATCAACCTACATGTAATCTTCCACACTCAAAACTTGGTCAAATAGCAGTGTGGTACGGTTTCAGTCTGTTTCTAGATGTGTGTGCCATGTGAGTTTTGGCCAGACTGCGGTTTTACAAACTCTTATCTTCTGGAGGGAATCCAGTCAAACACTGACATCTGGGTCCAAGTCTGACACAAAAAACATCCTGTGCCTTCCTGTTCCGCATACACTGGACCATATTAAGGTTAAAAATTAACCTTCAGTCTGATAGTTAGTGCTTCTGCCTGAGCATGCTGGCCCCAATTACAAAGGAAGGGAAAACCAGGTGGCTCCACTGGACTGAAGGCACTGGTCTCTTCCCTCAGCTTCTGTGTGCGTTTTTACTTAATACACTGTTTTTTCCATCAGTGTAAAGGAACATTATGCTCTGAGAGGGGGATGTTTTGGCTTCTGTGCTCCTCCTGAATTAAACAAGTCTTGGAGTATCAAACTCCTGTTTTGAAGCTTGTGCCGCATCACGGCGGCCTTTTCTTTCATTGACAGGTATTTATTAGGACTATAAAATCAGCCTTAAATGTTCTCAACAGCTGTTAGGAAACACAGAGTCAGCAGCTTCATTCTTTTCCAATCCTCCTACAGCATGCAACGGGTTTAAACAAGCTCCTGAAGAAAAGCAAGAAGGTGCCGCAAAGCAAATTTTCCATTGTGTTGCAGTGGAATTTGTTCCTGATTGATGGTCTGTTCCCTCGGGGGCATTTTCCCTGTTTGTTTCACAGTGGATTAAGATGTATGTTGGCGTGACGATGTCTCATGGTGTGAAGCATTTCTGGGGTAAAAACTCCCAAAGCGTGAACTCTTGTAGCTACTTCAGCATGAGTCTACCATCTGCGAGCTGCTTCATCTAATCATATCTTGTAGGATTTTTTTTTCTGCTAATAAAAGGCTTCATCTTGTGACTCTTGTGCGAACACGAGTTTGTTCTCATTAAGTTAGCGCCGTGAGCTTGAAATATGATTTGCAGAATCACAAGTGCATTATGGTTTATTGGCGTGCAGGTCATGCCGGTCACAGGTTGTGCTTTTTTTCAGTTTGCGTAAAGTTAATAAGCAGTCCAGTGAAAGGTCAGTGACTCCCCAGTTCCCTCAGGGACGAATGGATGCGTGGAATGGAGGTCCTGCCTTATTACAGTACCACTGAGCTTCTAAGGATGAGCAAAATTCCAGTCTTGTGCAACAATAAGAGGAATGTGTACCAACAAAGGAGAGTGATTTTTTTCCCCCTGAAGCAGGCTTTACTTGGCAACACCTATCCTCCCTTACTGTCATGTGCTCAGCGCGAGTTAGCGATTTTGGGAGTGGAGTTGTGTCAGATGTCATCTCTGCCTTGTAGCAGTAAGGAGGACTCTCCCACACATAGACCAGTAGCTGTGATAGCAGATGTTCAGCAGCTTCTTTTCCTCCACATACGTCTATCTGCTGACAGATAAAAAGTGTGAGGCCCTGGGCCCCAATTCTCATCCTGATCACTCTCTTCAGGCTAAAATACACACTGTCAGTATACCCTAAACGCCATTCTTGTCCTATTTCTGTGCCCCAGTGGGAGCTGACTCTCATTTCAGTTTCTTGGACTATGCTGTGAGAGTGTCAGACTTAAAATAAGTACATGCTGTCACTGTATATGTGAGATAAAGAATCTTCAGGGAAACATGACTTAGACAGTAGGATACTTCAGGAAACAAGAAATCGTGAATAACCATAAGCCGTATAAAGGTAACTAAATTATATATTTAATTTATATTCTGCAACCCGGGATGTTGGATCTGGTTCTGATTGGTCTGAAGCTCATTCACAGGGACATGAATGGTGGACGCTCGACACTCTAAGGCTAATAATAAACTGATTATAAAGTTTTTTTTTGTTTTTTTTTTTTAAACAAAGAATTATATATAATTGTATTGGATCCATGGATCCATGTTGATCCATGGAGGAGTCTTTGGTACCAGTGCTCTGTAATGCATGATAAGTTTTCCACCACAGACAAGTCTTCAGGACAGAGGATTTTGTGCTTTCTGGCTTCTTAGTAACATGAAAAGCTGTTTTGTCTTATTAACTTCAAGAGAGAGGATAAAAACAGCATGTGCTATAGTGTACTTGTCTTTTTTATTCTTCTTATACCACATGAACTTGTTAATAATATCACAGCACACTTTTTATTCATTTATAGTTACATTTATTGTTGTGAAATATCCATGAAAACAAGTCATTTCCTGTATTACATTCCCTTACATTACATTATAAACAGTTATAACCTCAGCAGTCTCTCTCTTGAAGTAAACTTTTGTTTGTTCATGTTTGTTTGCGTTTTATTCCTTACATACGTGACAGCACTGTTTTGATAAATTCCTTTATTTCTGACTCACGAAACATAGAACATGGAACATGGGGGAAAAAAAAAAAAAAACACTCCAGAGCCCATGGGATGCTGAGTTACTTTTCTCTTATGGTTAGAATCAATCCTAAGCAGCCATAATGTTGAAACCCACAAACCATAACATGGCATCTGCAATGAATAATGATCAGTTATACTCCAAAAGCTGTATGGTATGTCATTACCTAACAAAAACTACTACATCTGCTTAAAAAATACCAGCAACCTTTGGCTTTGTGCAGTGCTATAGTATGTAGTTTATGTTGTATACTGTATAGATCTCACCTTCCCTCTGTATATTCCCCTGTAGACCACAAGTCAACCTTCCAGCCCCTTACAGCAACCGCCAGTAAACCCTACTGTGGTAACAGTGAGCAAGGATGTGCCCAAAGGTGAGTGTGTTTATGACCTAAACCTCAGTCTAGACTGCTGTTTAAAAAAAAATGACAGCAATGTAAAGTTTTTTTAATGCATTTGGTTTAGATTGTTTTACAGTTGATGTTACTTCTGAGAGTTAAACTGGATTATACTGGGAAATATTTTTAATTATGATTGCGGTTTTAGCACAGTGGTTACAATAGTCTCCGATGTTTATCTTCTGCTTAGATATTACTTGTCAAAATTGCAGTCTAATTCCAAGTTTGAAAGGGAAAAGAACTATCCAGTGTCTTTTCTATTGTGATGAGCCCAAATTTCAAGTGGAGACCATCTTGTTGTATGTCACGCCCTCTAGTGGCCATGATATCACTTACAGCTGTCAGTGTGACTAAGCGACAACAGATTTCACATTAAATTATTGATGTCACATATGATTTATTTAAAAAAAAACCCTAGTGTTACAATCATCATTAAGATGCTAGTTATAAAAAATAAAATGGATGGATATCTTTACTGATAGAATATTAATAAAGTAATGGTAGTGTGAGAAAGATGCTGAATGATTTTGGAATAACTAAAGTGTCTACATTTCAAGTTTCTTTTTCCACAATGGGTTTAGTTAATCATTTTTAATGAACATCAGGCTCAGTTGATGGCTATGGACGAATTTCTGGCTCATATGCTGATTCTCGTCGAACGTCTGGCTCACACGGTAATTCTGGACGATCATCTGGCTCAAATGATGCTTCTTCTGGCACTTCTGACAATTCACACCGATCATTTGGCTCATTTGACAATTCTGAGCCAACATCTGATATACATGATGATTCCCGGCGTACATCTGTCTCAGCCGATGGCACACGAACTTCAATTTTGATCCAAGATAGCAGGCGAACCTCAGACCGAACTGCTGATTCAGGGCGAATTTCAAGCTCTAGGAGAGTAACAGGGTTGTCTGATAGCTCCCGACATACATATACTGTGAGTACTGGTGGCAGAGGAGTTTCTGGCTCCGGTGCTGAGAGAGGCAACTCTGTGGAGCTCAGGCCTGGGACTTCCAGCTCCCAAGGTGGGTCACAGAGCATGAACGTAGGCCTGCTGCTGCTCTGTGCTCTCCAATAGACTTTCCCAATGATGCTATGCATGAAGTGCTGAGATAAAGCTTGAAGCTTCAGAAGTGCTAGTTGCACCAGTGCCAGAGCGGGTACCACCAGTGACTTTTGTGTATTGCATGAAATGCGGCATTGCTACACTATTTCATGTCACTGTACAGGAGTGCTGATGCTGCAGCTTGGTGAGATGTGGGAATATTTCTTAAAGGAATACTTCAGCAATACTTCGAAAAATAATGCTTTTTCTTTTTCCTGATGCTTTTTATGTTTTTTAGCAGCCATAAATGGAAAGTATGATGGAAGATATTCCTTAAGAAATATGTTGATGTCAGGGCTGAATGGGGAAGCTGTGTGTTTAGTTAAGATTAAAAAAATTATTTTTTGTTGTTAAGTTGAAAAGCTGCAAGCTTTGATTGACATTGATTGAAGTGGCATTGATGCCCCTCACATTGAAACATCCACATTGTGTCCAGTGCTAACAGGCATAGGTGAAGCTCGGGGAGAAAAAGGTGAGAAAGGAGAGAGAGGACCCAAAGGAGACCGTGGTCCTGAGGGGCCCAAGGGAGATGCAGGGTCCATGACCGGATCTGGAGGCGGTGCTAAAGGAGAGAAAGTACGCTAAATGTTATCTTTAAAACATATATTTGTAATCTGTTAAACACTGTATACAGGCTGTATAAATATTTGAGGTATATGAAATGTATGTTAGACAAAACCATGAGATAAAGAAGCCTCTGTACTGGTCATTTCACCCATATAGATGTCAGAAGGTTTGTGTTGTAATATCAACATTTGTCTTTTATGTGTACTTTTTCAGGGTAGCCTAGGAGAAAAAGGAATGAAGGTATGCTATGACAGTTACCAAAACCCACTGTGAATATTACTACGTTGATAAACTGGCTCGATCTTTTTTGTATATATTTTAGTAAAACTGATATCTTGTCTTTTATTCCATTGTGAATTTTCCTCAATGTTTTCCTGTTAAAAATTCCACCATTACATGTGCAGTTTGTAATGCTTCAGACTGTAGTAATCATTGAGTCCTAGCATAAATTGAATTTTTGATTTGTCAGAAGGTGTTGATTAACTTTCTATACCAGTAGCTCTGACATTTGTTCTGGCTACATGGCAAATCACAGGTTTATACTAATGAATGTGTTCTAGTAGGTTATCTTTTCTATAGTAACAACTTACACAGGTACCTGGATGGCAGATTTTCTGTATGGAGACGTTTATTTAGCATTTTTGGAAAGATTCTCCAGTGCTTTGTAACAGTCAGTGGCAAAACTGTAACTGTAGTGTTTTATTGCTTATATATTGCATAGCATTGGATCTTTATAGCAAATTTTCTTCATTTAGACTCCACCCGCAGCCAGAAAAGACTCCACCAGCTCTGCCCCTATTCCTAGAAATGATCTCACACAGCAAATGTAGTTTCAACAGAAAGGCTAGGCTAGAAGACACTTGTTGTTGTTTTCATTGCGACTGCAATTTTGCTCTCGCAGCCAGCAGAGGGCTCAAAATATTACAAACTGCTCCTTTAATTCTGAAGTGACTTAAACATGACTATGACTTCCAACATGTGCAAAAGTTATTAGCTCTTTTAAGAATGTGATTTTTGTCACATGCACTTCCTGATTCTCATGGTTCTCATTTTCTCAGGGTGCTGCAGGATTTGGCTATCCTGGACCAAAAGGTGACCAAGGACCTCCTGGTCCTCAAGGTCCCCCTGGTCCTCCCGGGCCCAGTGCTGACGTAGTGGAGAGGGGAGACGGCTCAGTAGTGCAACGTATAGCAGGACCGAGGGGACCTCCAGGACCTGCAGGACCTCCAGGGCCAGCAGGGCCTGAAGGAGAACCTGTGAGCAACTCTATAACATGCATAGACACTTCTTTTCTAAACAATTCTTCACTCTTTAGTAGTATTCATACAGTGGAGAATAAGCAGAAGGGACTTCTGAAGAACAAAACATACAATACAATGTAGTAAAACAATGTAAACACAATTTTTATTGCTCATTGATAAATGCAGAACTTTATAAATATACATATGCACTGCTATTTACATGGTTTAGTAGAGATCCATGAGACAGTTATATATAGAACTTATGTATGGACTATTTGTCTATAAGCAGAAGCACATACACAACAGTATGTTTGTCTGTAACTGAAGACAAACTATATGGATTTATTTGAGTTATTCTCAGCAGAGAAATGTGTGGTGCTCTAGGAAAACTTGCCAGGTATGTGGCTTAATTCTCGGGAACAGTCAAAAAAGACCAAAAAATCCGGTGTTGGACAAAACTGAGTATTTCTGCCTATAACATAATCTGATACTGAGAAAGAGGCCAGTTTTGCGAATTCAGTAGTAAAAACAGTTGGTTTGCCAAAAGATGTCTAAAACCTTGTTAGCTAAGGGTGATTTCCCCACCCAGCGATGTTACACTCACTTTATTTGA
The DNA here is from genome assembly GCF_027358585.1 of Pangasianodon hypophthalmus. Classification (NCBI taxonomy): domain Eukaryota; kingdom Metazoa; phylum Chordata; class Actinopteri; order Siluriformes; family Pangasiidae; genus Pangasianodon; species Pangasianodon hypophthalmus. Next base: position 23,713,078 of record NC_069714.1, on the reverse strand, counting down.
GTTGTTTGAGTTGAACAGAGTCTTTAAACTTTGTCTTTCCTCTTTTGAGGTTAACCAGATTTCAAAATACTATATCTTTATTTCTGGTTGAGATACATATTTTAGTTCAGGAAAGCATGTAGTTTTAATAACGTATAGTAGAAAAATGTGACCATGTGAAGAGTTTTCCCAAGCGAAAACACACATACAGTGATTTATTTACTGTATGGAAATTAATGAGATGTATGTAGGGCTTTGGCCAAAAAAATAAAAATGAATATAACTGCTGTATGCCCTGAAGGTGTGGCTTCATACTAGCAGTGCAAACCAAGCATTCACAAACTCAGTTTGGATCGTTATGTGCTTCTGGTTTAGGATCCACTGCACATCCACTTATATAGCACCTTTGCAGTCTGTAATCTCTAACTGATAATAATTGGCACTAATGGCCAGTGCATCTCCCACTTAATTAGGCTCAATGAAGTGAGTAAATTGAAATGAATTGAATTTCCAGATTGTGGTATGAGGCCAGTGGATGTCCCTAGCACTGCAGAGTTTAGCATTTATCCTGCTATAATAAATCAGATTTAGCTCATCAGCTACTTATAAAGCCTATCCCAGTGTAATCCTAATGTACCAGCCTCCAGCTGTAGGCTGGAGAAGTGCTCTGCAGTGCTGTGGACCATATGGACTGCAGGTGAACAGCACCAGGCTCTCTTACAACCTTGAAACCCTTCATTTATAACACCACTGACTTAAGCTGTGACCAGTGTCACCCAGCATCCTGTTTGTATAATATGTTCATGTATAATATGTGCTGTTCATTTGTGGATGTCATACAAACTGATGTTGTGTCAAAACCCTATTGTGTCTTGCCCATTGAACGCAATTAATGGCGCAAACGGCCATTGTATTCTGCCCTTGAAACGTGCGGTGTAATGCATGGGGTCTCCCAGATGCTTCAGCTCGTGTCTGAACAAATGCACCCTATAAATAGATTTCTTTCTGTTCTCTTATAGGGTGACCCTGGTGAAGATGGAATTGCTGTAAGTTCTCCTGAGTAATGGAACACTTATACAATGTGGACCGGGGTCAAGTGCATTTCTGCTTTTGAATGGCTTCCATGTAATATTTCCCTTTTGACTACACAAGCAAGAGCAGCTGTGAGCAGAGCAAGCGTGATTGGTTAAACTTTCTGCAGGAAAGGGCTAAGATTGGTCAGAATTCCTTCACAGGTGGCAGGAGTGGGATTAAAAAACAGTCCTGCACATACCTATACTTGGATATTCCAGCATTATAAAGTTTTCATATGTACACAGTATTCAGATAGTCTCCCCCATTCAGAAAAAAGCATGCACACACACGCACACATACATGCCTTATATGCTCAGTTTGTTTTTTAAAAATTGCAAATATCATTGCATAATTCCTGCATCCACCCATTTACATTGCACTTTTCATACTTAGGAAATGCGTTTCTGTGTTAATTTGCAAGGACATCCATAGTTGATGAATTGGCCACGCCCACTAGCACAAATGGTCACTAAAATGGCTGTGAATAGCACTTCTCTTTGTAACTACAATGTCCCACAGTGCACTGCTCTAGCTCTCTTTGACTTGATTAATCTGTAGCACAGGGAAAGTTAAATTATTATTAATCAATGGATTGATTAAACAGAATGGTTATTTTTATTTCCTGCTTTCATTATACACTGCACAAATATATATGCAAATACCTTACATTTAACTTCAGTTTCTCTGGTACATTTTTAGGGACCACCCGGACAACCTGGATTCCCAGGAACTCCTGGAGATACTGGAGCTAAAGGAGAAAAAGTGAGTGCAATGATCACATTATGAATCATGCATTTTAAAGCCCAAGTCAAGACCTGCTGCAACACAGCAGCATCCAGCGGTATTAATAGGTGGATGGTGGAATGTTCATTGTAGAATGATGTTCTTGTTCATAATGAAATGCTTCTGTGGTTGAAGTAACAACACTGAAATGCTAGTTACAATGATTTGTGCCTGGTGATGTAAAAGATATAAAAGATTTCACATACATGATCTGCAAATATCTCATTTTCAGGGTGACAAGGGTGAAGGTCATCCCGGACCCAGGGGACCACCAGGACCTCCGGGACCTCCAGGACCCCCGTCTCGCTCAGACAGGCCTGTGAGTATTCAGTGAACTGTGTCAGACTTGTGGTGGCTTGTGTCAAAATGTCTGTTAAAAACTGTTTTAATAATCAATACTCTTTATTTTATATGCAGACATTTGTGGACATGGAGGGCTCTGGCTTTGGTGATCTAGAGGGTGTGCGGGTAAGCGTTAGAAACACAGGGTATCTTATGTTGCAGTTAGTCTCCATTAGTGAATTCAGTTTAACTTTGGCTTTCCAGCAGCATGCCATACAATAAAACCGTGTTTTTCATTTTTGTATAACATAATGTAGAATGTCATTAGTTAAACATTTTTGCATGCACTTGGATATGTCTTGATATGTTTTTTTCCTCCCTTTTCCTGATTTCTCTTTAGTTTTTCCATGATCTTTAAATCTAAACAGCAATTTAAGCCACTCACTGGGCCAATAATAACTGAATGATGTTTTTAGATATACAGTATGAAGAATGGTATGTTTCGTCCCAGGGAGTGTAAATTATTCTCCTATTTTAACAAAATTTTTTACATTTTAACATCACAGGCGAAGATTTCACCTATGAGCTGCAGTGTTTTATCCTCGTATCACATGTAAAATATAATATTCGAGTCTGGCTAACATCTCAGTATGTTTAAAATGCAAAGTGTCTGTTACTACGCTAGAGAGTTACATGACAGTTTCTACATACCATATAGATATCAACATAACTAATTACCATAATTTTAAAAATAGCCACATATCAAATGAAAACTTTTGCTTTGTGGACGTTGCTGATTTCTCCACCCCTGATTTCCATCCAGCCTTAATAGAGTATTTCTGTTTTGTTTTTTTTTGTTTTTTTTGTAAATCTGTCTTTTAGGGATTGCCTGGTTTGCCTGGTCCTCCTGGCCCACCTGGCCAACCTGGGCTTCCAGGACCTGTAGGTCCTGCTAGTGCTACACATGCTACTGTTTCTGGTGTGTCTGGACCTCCTGGTCCACCTGGAAAGGACGGTACTCCAGGACAACCGGTATAGCTTTCAAAAAATCTGCAATACGTGATAGTATTCCATTCCAGGCCTTTACCAAGTCCAAGTTCTATGTGCTGGTTCATCTACAAATATGCCTGAACCTGGCTAAGTCTTTGAGAAACCCCTGCCTTTGACCATACATTTTCAGAAATGCAGTACTTGTTGTTTAAAATACATAAATATTGTAACCTACAGGGACTTCCAGGTCTCTCGGGTGCTGATGGAAAACCCGGCCTGCCTGGCCCTAAAGGAGAGAAGGTAGGAGAGCATTAGCACCTTAATCCCCAGCCTCCTACTAGTTTTTTGACAAGTTGTGGGTTTGCATCATTAGTTTGCACGGATAAGAAGAATTTGCATGTTAAAATTAAACATCATGATGATAATCCCCTGAGGGATTTATAAATGCATGTCAGGCCTAATTCTTCTCCTGTAAGTCCTCTGAAATGTCACTGCATGTGATATTAAACACACTCACGTCATGCTCTGCAGGGTGATACCGGCGAGCTCGGCTTACCTGGAGCTGTGGGAGAAAAGGTTAGAGCACGTGCACATATACAACAACACACACACGTATGCACATGCACATGCTGATGCAAACTCGTGAAATACTCTGGGAAACCCATGCATTTTGAGAGCAGCGGTGCATTCTGGAGATCTTAGTGATTACAGTGTGCTGTATGTATTACAGAGCATACAGTGTGTATTTTCACCACTTAAGATTAAAGAAAATCTTAATCAGGCTAGCGTTTTTATATACTTAAAACTAAGTATAGTCTCCAAAGACATATTCAGTATCTCCAGTTCAAGATTTTCCTATGTATCTGTTTTCTTTAGTTTCTATTCTTCTACTTCCTCCAGCTTTTCTCCCTCTCTTCCTCATTGTCTGTGATAAAACACCCTCAGTTTGACAGGTAGAGTAGGGCTTGCTGACTCTCTGTTGGAGTTTTTTTATATAGAATCTTGGATGTGTGAAGTTGTTTGTCGATATTTTTCTATTTGGATGTTATTTGTGAGCAAACTGGGATGGTTGTGTTTGTGAATTTACAGTGCTAATTTTCTAATCTTTAATTGCATTTGCACTGTAGTTTTGTTTAGTACCAGATCTAACTTGTGTGATATTAGTGGCCTGACTGAATACTGCTGATGTAAGCTGATTATTCCGATTATTCGTTTTCATGTTCTCTGTTCTTGTATTTCCCAGTTGATCTTTGTATCATCTTTAGTCATGTAGCAAGTGCGGTTGACCTGTACTCACATGTGTCTATGATTAGGCAGAAATCTAATAGCTGACATTATCAGACATTATTATTTAAGCCAACTAATTATACTTGAACAACAGCTTCCTGTGTTTTATACAACAGATGGTTGCTGCATCAAATATCATTTGAAAATCAATCAAAAATCAATTATTAATTTTCCTTCCCCTCTTCCTGGTGGGTGTCAGTGTGAAATGAAAGTGAGAGAGAAGACCACCAAACACACACCTACTTAGCCAAAATCTTCTTTACCATCATTACGTAAACTCTCATGTCAAAATTATATCATCTATCTGTTTAATAGAATAGAATAGAATAGCAAGTCTGTGAGTGAAAGTGGTATAAGGTAAAACTAAGGTAAGATAACTATAAGTCAAGTCTTGTTGGTATGAGATATTTCAGACTTTTATCTAAAAATATTAATTTATTCCCACCCATTATACATTCATTTTCTGCATTTCCACAGGGTGCACAGGGGCCTCCTGGTCTTCCAGGAACACCCGGAGAGCCTGGCCTCGCTGGCCTTCCAGGACCAATGGGACCCGTGGGACCACCTGGGCCTCCAGGGCCGGGCTACCGTGCTGGATTTGTGAGTTCAATAATAATATCACTATAAATTTATATGCAGTTCGTGTTACATTTTTTTTTACTTTTGAGATTTTATTGAGATTTCCAAAATCTCACAGCACTCTTATTTAAATTAAGCAATAGAATGAAAAGAATTATAAAATAGTGAAAATTAGGCAATTAGGAAAAATACACATATAAAATGAAACAAATGTAGATAAATACAAATTCTGTATTTGTATTTAAATAGATATTTTTAATCTGTATAAAAATAGATATTAAATCTGTATTTTAAGATGAAAACTTGTTAAATTTCTTATCAGAAATATATATATATATATAAGTGTTGTGTGTGTGGTATCTAATTTGTGCTGCTGTGTTATGTTTTGACGAACTTTGTGCTGTGTTGGTTTTGGGTGGACTGGGACTGTTATGAGAATTGCATTTCCCTCTTTGTTCAGGACGACATGGAGGGTTCAGGTGTAAACTTTTTCAGTGGCGTGCCTGGAGTCAGAGGACCAGAAGGCATACGGGTTAGTGACCTCGTCTACTGGTAATATCTCATTATTGTTGACTCTATTTGCAGTGCTTTTTAAATTAATGGATTTTGTATCACTGTAATTCTTTTTCAGGGTCCACCTGGTCTGCCTGTAAGTTCTTTTGTTCATATTTTTATTCTAGAGTAATTCTTTGTTAAATGATTTTGTTGTTTGATTATGTATGTAGATGACATTTTGAGTTTTGCTGTGTGTGTGGTGTTCTGTAGGGTCAGCCTGGTATACCTGGGCAGAAAGGAGAGAAAGGCAGCGAGGGACTTCCGGGAACAGGTGGCCATCCTGGACTTGATGGCTTCCCTGGACCACAGGTAGGCGTGTGATTTAAAAAAAATATGATGATATTATAGGATAAACGCTATACCATTAATGGTGTTGTATATCAGTATAAATGATGACATACAGGAAAAGAATTGTTCCCATGTAAACACAATTTTGCATAGGATGCATATCAAAGAAAGCTATTTCTTCTTAGCAAATAATTGACCACCATGTTATGTGCGGAATAAAGCACATAGGGCATGCTGTTATAGGAACATAATCAGTGACAGGATGGTGTGTCACTGTTACCATCACAAAGTTTATTATTTTCAAATGAAAGCATGCCCTGAAGTATTTCATCCTCTTACAACACAGCCTGCACTAACATTTTTATTATTTATTAAAGAATGATGTATGTTTTATCCATTTATAGTTACATTTAATATTGAAGAATATCTGCGGTAAGAAGAAATTGTAGCTGCTTATGTTACTGAGAAACCACAAAGCTCACAAACCTCACAGAAAACCTCACTTCGTTTCAACAATTACATACATTTAAAAAAAAAAAAAAAGATGTAGAATGAGTGCCCACCATACAACTCCCTGTGTAAGCTGTTACTATAAAAAAAAAAAAAAAATGAGCACATTAATATACCTCTGTGATATTCCTTGCAGCCAGAACTACTGTCAGAGCTGCTGTTGTAGAAAATTAACCAATCGGAATAGAGAATTCAGCAGCGCTGTGGTATAAATGGTATTTAATAATCAGTTTCTTGAAACTGCTAAGTTGTAGATACAAAACATCTACGCAGGGTTATGTGTACATCAGATCTTATCAGTCCCTGTGTATAAAGTGCACTGTTACCACAATGATTCTCTTTCTCCATTAATCTTTTTTAAGGACAGTCACAATTATCTAGTGTTATAGTCTTAGCTATATTTGCTATATTTTGGATTGGGTTATATAGGTACAGGCATGAATATGGCGCAGGAAGATTTTTTTACTTTTTTATGTTCTACTGAATCCCTTGTGTCATTTCGGGCCAAAACATTCATTATCATAAACCAGATCAATCTGGTATAAACAGATTTCTTAGAGCCACACATCATTAGGACAAGCATTGTGAATCTTGTAATGAGCAATCAAGGCTGGAGACTAACTGCAGATTTGTTTTTTCCACAGGGACCCCAGGGAGAGCGTGGATTTAAAGGAGAGAAGGTGAGTATTTCCTCAAATGTTAACAAAGTTAACAAACATGTAGGATCCTGATGGTGACTCAGATGTAATTGGTTTGATGTGTTTACGTAATAGGGTGATCCAGGTCGCGATGGTACTGGCCATCCAGGCCCTCCAGGACCACCTGGACCTCCAGGACAAATCATCTATCGGTCTACGGATGAAGTAAATAAAATATATAAATAAAAAGGTTTCCTGTCGCTTTAGTACACCTATATCAGAAAGTCTTGTTGAACAATTAATAATTAATTGTTTATTTTTCCCCTTTTCTCTCAGCATGATACTGTGGTTGAAGGACGTCTGGTAAGAGCCTTTTAATTCAACTGAAACTTATTCTGTCCCACTGCAATAGGTATATTTAATTATTTACAAAATAGAAATATACAATGATTGTCATAATGACAAATATTGTACAGGCAAATAACCGGAGCAGGGATCTTTCTCATGGTGCTGCTCCTAGCAATTTCCAGCAATTAATTGCATCATAGTTGGACTTTCATATCTGTTCAGTGTTGCACAGATTATAACCAGTAATTTTAAAATACCAACTTATTTTTTCTGCTGCGCAACTACCAATTTAACACACTGTTTTGATTTGTAACCTTGTTATTATTGCTCATCCTTTCATAGAAAATAAGCGCTCAAACAGATGTTTTCTCTTGTGTTTGTTTGAGGGAGAGAATTGTAAAGAAATGCCAGACATTAGCGAGCACAAAAAGTGAGAGCAGCATAATATGAAGGAAAAACTTTGTATGTTAACCCTTCCTGACCAAACTGTGCTGTACAGAAGAAGTCAAACATGACATTTATTTCCCCGATTGAGAAATGAAAAGATTTTAGGCTTTTGTTGTTGTGGCACAGCATTTAGATTATCTTCTGCACCATGCAGGTCACAATATTTAACATTCTTTATGTAATTGATATATAATGTGTATGGTTATGTTAATAAGATGAATTACTTTCTTTTCAGTCTGGCATCCCTGGTAAAGCAGGATTCCCAGTAAGTACAGTTTGTCAGTTTAGTTGCTAAGTCACTGATGTTAAAGGACCAATTTGGTTAAAAAATCTAATTTACGCACATTTTCTAATTACGAAATTGGTGGCTATGAGCCAAGACATGTTTGCTGTCCAAATTTTGCTTTTTCTACATTGTACTAAAGCTTTGAGACTTATCCTATGTTCACAATAGCAAGCAACAAGTCGCTTGTAGTTTGTCTCTTGTGGGTGTGTAACTGTTGTCAGTTGTGCACTCTCCAGCACATTTTAGTTTTGATGAGAAACAGTAGTAGCTACTCTATATTTTTTGATCAGAAACAGTAGTAGCTACTCTATATATAGTTTAAAAAGCTAACTAGTTAAATATTAATTAAATAATGCACTAATCAGCATGAAAATTTTTTTTGTTTGATGTACATCTTACTTGCTAGGCTTCATGCAACCTCTGTTGGCAGATTAGCAAAGAGATCCAACTGTACTAGCTATGTACCCACCAGGGGCACCAGTGATCTCTGCTACTTCCCTCCAAGCCTTATTTTTTCTTTGTAATGTCTCTGTACACATATAAAAATGGTTGTATGTGACCAGATGAGATAAAACCATGCTTTTAGAGTTTTTTTTTTCCAGTTTTCTTGTCAGACAGTTAACTGGAACTAATTGCAGGTAGGAACTAATGTTATGAGTGCTAAACTAAAGAGACATCGGACCATACACGCCATACGATTGATCAGGGAAATCATTTGAGCCAGTTTTTTGGATTTGCTGTCTTCCCATGTCATACCTAATTCAAATAGAATTGTGAAAATCTCAATTCAAATCTCAATATCACATGTCGTGCTTTATGTCTTACAATCATCTATTTGTCGTATACGTACATAGAAAATGAATAGTCGCTTTGTCGCCTGCTAGTGTGAACACTGGGTTAGGTAGATTGAGGAATATATAAATAAATAATAATTGAGTATGCAAACTTTACGCTAAAATTATCTCAAATTTTCTTCATTAAGTGTTGTTGGCTAATTTTAAATAAATTAAATAAATTAGATTCATTTTCCTGGCTAACTAGCGCATTATAATAGTGGCTTTTGAAATTTGCTGCTTCACTGGAAAACTAAAGAAACAACATTTGAATTTCAAATACAGACAGATGACAAATTATAGGGGGAAAAAAACAACAAAGTGTCTTAGTAAGGTTTTTGTGGCCACTGCACACTACCCACAATTCAAATGAACTCTTGTTATAGATAAATATTGGGTACAGTGTTTGGACACTGCCTATTGTGGTTCATTGTATACACTTGATAATCTCAAATATATTAAATTCAGTTTCAGAATAGAATTTAATATTTATAGCATTTTACAATACATATTTCTGTGAGCAATCCAAGAAAGCTTGTGAGGAACCAAGACCTATCCTGGGAAAGCCATCATCTTCTTGCCTGCACTGTGAATCATGAATCAGTTTTATATCAGATAGTATGTCACAAGGAAATATAAATTAATGGCTAGTAAGGGCACACAATGCACTAGTCATGGGTTGAGTCAGTAAAACCGTAACTCCTAGGTGAAGGAGAAGGTTGATCAAAGTCAGCAGTGAATCAGTGGCAATGGAGGAGATGCATATATAGGCTGAGTGGGAGCAAGTGCTTGTGGGCTTCAGGTTTGGTACTTCATGATTGGAATGGCAGGAGTGGTAAGAAGTGGAGAGATAAAATCGTTTAGTATAGTGGAGTGACATACAGACTGATGAAAACCAACATAAAGTATGCTAGTAAAGTGTTGGGCCATCATGAGGCACCAGAGCAGCTAACAAGTTGCTTGTTATAGATTCTGCAAGTCTTTGAAGATATACTGGAGGGATGAACACCATTTTTACCAAAAAAATATACCCTCAGTTGGTGTTTATATGATGGTGATGTAGAGCACTGTCTGAAACATTGCTCTGGAGTCTGCCATATGTGTTCAGTTGAGCTGTTGTCTGGTGCTTTACTCATCAAACTATTCACTGAGCCCTTATACCCTGAAATGTTTCATCATTGGATAAAGATGATCAGTCAAAAGCCCTATAAATTGTATTGATTTGCAGTGATGCCTCCTTCAAGGGGGACAAGTGCACTTAAACCAAGCTAGCAAAATGCTTCAGACAATATAACGGAGCCAAGAAGAGTTTTCTCTTTAATTTATTACCTGTCTGTATATTTGATATGGCCAATCAATTATAGTGAATGTAAGTGGAATAGTGTAGATCTTTAAATGAAATTTTGAATTCTACCTAATGTTTGTCTTTATTTTGAAAAAGGGCCCGATGGGACCAAAGGGTGAGAGAGGAGACCCAGGTGCTCCAGGACATGGCATTAAGGTCAGTCACACAGTTTGATGCTGATTTGTCTCAAATTTTATCATTTTTTCAGAGCTTTCCCAATTAAATCTTTCTTTTTTTGTGGTGTACGTAGAATAACCAAAAGAATAGAGCCATGGATAATGCATATGATGTTGCCCTGTTCTTGCCTCCACTTGAGCACATTCTGTTTGTAGGGTGAGAAAGGAGAACCTGGAGTGGTTATTGGACCTGATGGAAGCCCTCTGTTTCTTGGTTCAACAGTTGGTCAAAAGGTGAGGGCTTAAAATGGGAATTTTAAAGCTATGTATAGCCATGTACAGCAGCATATTAAATTCACTGATTTCTTTTTTCATGCTTTCATTGTTGTTGCTTTCTCCAGGGGGAGAGGGGACCTGCTGGACCAGTTGGACCCCCTGTGAGTATAATATAGGTTTTTTATTTATTTATTTATTATTTATTTCTGCTTTTATTTCTGCTTTGAAGAAATTACAGCGTTGATATTGTAAGTAACATTTCCCTCTGGCTGTGTACTCACACAGGGAGCATATGGTCCTCCTGGCATGAAGGGTGAGATCGGGATGCCAGGCAGGCCTGTAAGTCCTCCATTTATGAAGCTGAACATTGAAATATGTTATTATTAACTTCCTGAAATCTTGTAACTTCCAGACAGCTTGTTTGTGTAAACTAAAGTGGCATTGTCATATCACTACAGGGTCGACCAGGTATCACTGGAAGTAAAGGAGAAAAAGGAGAGTCAGGCTCTGGCTCAGGATATGGTTATCCTGTAAGGACAAAATGAATAAAATGTGCATTTGTATATTTTTAGGTGTATGAAATCTTTTCTGGCTTGACAACTGAACAGCATTTCTTAATTTTTTTTTTTGTTTTTTGTCTTTTAAGGGTCCACCTGGGCCTCCAGGCCCTCCAGGTCCCCCAGGACCCCCAGCATACCCTACAGCTGTGGAGAGATTTAATGTATGTTTTTATTATTACTATTATTTATTTTTTTAGTATTAGATAAGCTGTTTAATTCATGCGTAACTGTTGCTTAGAACACCGCACTGCTGAACAAATGGATTATTAATTATATCTGGATTTTCAAAGCACAAGAAGTGCAATAAGGCTCCTAACTCTTTGTGCTTCATTTTAGAGATATGAAGACTCTGGAAGAGTGTATCCTGGTGAGCCATTTTGCATATTTGCACTAATTTTAAATTGTTTACACAGAGTCCAGTGGGGACCTCAATGCCAGTAATGATTGACCTTTTCCTTTGAACACCTACTTATTTCCCTAATTGTTAACGGTTGCCATTTTTGAAGGAGATATTTACATTTAGTTGTTTAGCTCATGATGCAGGAATAATACACACTGTGTGGATCAAATATATTGCTTACAGAGGCTGTAGTCATCACCTGTCTTATTCTTAGGTTTTTACTGACTGATGTAGTGACATTATTTATGCAACTTTTCTTTTTTTCTAGGTATGAAAGGAGAGAAGGGAGACCGTGGGACTCCTGGTATTCCTGGGGCGCCAGGTATCACTCCCTTTCTAGCATTTAAGCAATGTTTTCCTGTACAACTTCGAAAATGTATATTTAGTGGCATGTAAATAACTTTATAAATCATTTCTGAAAAAAAAAACATCAGTTTGATCTGTATAATCCAACAGATTGAATATCCAACAGTTTACATTTACATTTGTTTACATATTTTCTTTTTGTATATCTTTTTGTAGGTAACTTTGACATTTACACTCTGAAGGTCAGTTACTTTTTAATGGAGAATATATACAGAATAGGTATATATCACAATGGAGAAGGTGTGTGCTGAGAGCCGTGTCTTTGTGCTGTGTATGTTCACAGAACGAACTGAAGGGTGAGCGTGGAGACACCGGACTGAAAGGAGAGAAGGGCGAGCCGGGCGGACACTACGGTTCTCCCTACGGAGGTGTTCAGGGACCACCAGGACCTCCCGTAAGACCTAGTGGGGAGGGTTTGGGAAACATATACACTGAGTTGTTGTTTGTTGCTGTTTTTAATACACCTGAGCATGAATTCGACAAAACGGTGGATGCATTAACTGTCTAAGTCTGAGTGTATGTCCAAGTGTTAGTACACTGTAGCTATAAGAAATGAAATTATGAAATGAACTTTGCGGTGCTAAGATATTTGTTCTGTATGTATCGGGGGGTGCTTACGTTTGCCCCACATTCCCCACACCATCATACAGCCACCATTTATCTATACTACTGACACTAAAGAGGAGGGCCTGTAATGTAAGTTGCCTGGTTATGGCACTGTATGCTTACACAGATCTCCAGTCTGTTTTCAGCCACAGGATTTGGCATCGCTGGTAGCGTTTTGCTTTTCACACCATTCTCAGTAAACCCTTCACACAGTTGCTCATGAAGCAGTCCAGGGTGAGAGCTGCTTTAAAGATGCTAGATCAAGCATATGCTGCGAAAAAAGGATATCTTATATAAATTATCTGACGATTTCAAGACGATAACAAGCTTGAAATTAGTAAAAAATGTTTTAAAATATTATTTAATGTTTAATATTTAATATATTATTAGACATATGTTTGATGATCATGAATATCATGAATATAGTCAGATTTATCTAGTAATTCCTATTATAAGATAAATCTGACTATATTCATGATGTTTTCAATTGTTGAGATGTTTTTTTTTTTTTTTTGCAAAGAAACTAGCACCTACTTTCATGCCACGTTCAAAGGCACTCAGGTCACTTGTTTTGCCATTTCAACACTCAATTTAGCACTAACTGATGCTATAAACTGTGCACTATCTGATTTATCCCACACATTGCAGCCTGTGACATATGGCTTTTGCAGTTTGCGCGAAGGCAGGTTGTGTAACTATGCACAGTACTGTGCAAAAGTCTTAGGCACCCTATTTTTAAAGTACAAATTTTGTTCTAGTTGTTTATTTTATGACTTCTGCATTATGGAGTCAGTACAAAACATATTTTATATTTCCAAACATTACTTTTCCAAAAAAATATTAAAAGTTACAGAAAAATGTTTGTATGTCAGTAAAGAATGCAACATATTATGTAACAAACCACTTTTCAGACAAAAAAACATAATGAAGCCTGCTGGGTTTTGATGCAAAAACAGAAGCAAGTGTGACAGTCAAAGTCTCTAGAAACTGTGACAGATTCTCCAAGATGCTCAGTAACACTTACCAGCCAACTTCCTTATAAAACTGCACAAATTGTACCTGAGAATACTTTTTTAAGCAAAGGGTTATCACACCAAATTCTGACTTTATTTAGTTTATTACTGTTTAATGCTCTTTATAGTATTATTTTATGTAGAAATGTTTCATTTTGTTATTTTTAAAACGTCTTTGCTTCACAGCATTTCTTTTCATGTGTAAAAGACTTCTTCACAGTACTATATATATAGGAAAAAAGCATTATGCATTGTGATATTGTGATGCATGGGAAGCACTTTGACTGATATGATAGATGGCCAATCACAGATGTTTCTCAGAAAAGCCAATTAGGAAATATACAATTTTATTAAAAAAAAAAAAAATTCTGTGAACTTCTGTGCCATGGATGAGAAAGTGTGTAATGATAAAGACCATTGTGGAATCTCTGTGAATTAGGAAAACTAAATGTTTTAGTAATTGTTTATCATACAGATCTGGCTTGTTTATCATACAGATCTGGCAAACCTGATCATAGCACATATGTCAGGAGAACACAGGTCAATTTCGTCATGTCCAGCAAAGATATTCAACGCATTAAGTAGGACATTTGTGACATTTTATAGAAGGCTTAGTCGAGTTTAATTGCATATTTTTCTATAAAGCTAATTATCTACAGAGCAGCTTTCATTAAAACCAAGTAGTAATTAAAAGCATATCAGCCATATTAATGCCTTCCAAAATGTTTACTTTATTCTGACGAGAATTTTCATTTGGTACAGCTTATTTAATAAGAACTTAATTTATTAACACATTATCTTTGTTAGTGAACTTCCTTTTTATTCTGAGCTTTTTGGTGGTTGATGTTACACCAGCTTTTAAACTGCAATTTAAGTCTCATGCAGAGTGCATTTAGTTGGCTCCAAGCTCAGCGTTAGTAAATTGAACATTAATTCCAGATGCACAGCGAGTGTTATTTTGTGCCTGCAGCAAGTTATGTTTTGTGCTACGCCTCTTGATGTACATACATCTGGCCCTGAGATTTAGGTTGAACTAACCCTCTATTAGCACCTGTGATTTAGCTCATTAGCAAACTATCAAGACCTAATGAGGTTCTGTTAGAGAATGAAGACACTGAAATGCATATTTTTTGGACAAACCTTATCCAAATCTATGGGGTCTAAACCTAATGATTTCTTTACCTGTACTGTTCATTGCAGGGTCCAAAAGGAGATTCTATCATAGGGCCTCCAGGTCCACAGGGTCCACCAGGACCTCCTGGTGTTGGTTATGAAGGCCGTCCAGGAACCCCAGGCCCACCAGGACCTCCCGGCCCACCTGGTTCACCCTCATTACCTGGCGCTCACAGGCCAAGTAAGTCCCAAAAAAAGAGCATTCTAAATTCTTTAATACAAGAATTCAATTCTCAATTTAAGCTAGAGTCTGTTGTATTTCTTGATTGGGAACACTGATGATTTTTTTTTTCCATTCAGCAGTCAGCATTCCTGGCCCTCCTGGTCCTCCTGGTCCACCTGGTTTGCCTGGCCAGAACGCTGGAGTAAGTAAAATCCTGGAAGCGCTCAGTAACTTTCAGTTCCACAGGACATTGCAGTATAAGATTTTATAAGATCTCATACTGAGTTTAAGCCTGACAAACCTGAGCAGCAGTGTGATTTAATACTGCAGACTGCTTTAAGTCAGCATCTAGCTCTTAGCTTTATGTAATACCTACAACTGAGCCGCTTTCAGTTTTGGTACAAGACTCCAATAACAATAATATTCTGCCCTGTTATATTTTATAGGTGACAGTAGTGAGAACATTTGACTTAATGCTCGCAACAGCACAGAGACAACCAGAGGGTGCTCTCATCTACATAGTGGACAAAAGTGATCTCTATGTCAGAGTGCGTGATGGCGTCAAACAAGTCATGGTATGGTGCTTTTGCCTGTCAGAAATAACACAAAATAAATTCATACTTATGCAAACAGAGTGGCATTTCTTTCACTCTTTTGATTATGAAATTCTGCTTTCTTCCAGCTTGGGACTTATAGCCCCTTCTACAGAGATTCAGTAAGTAGATTTATATCTGAAGAGCTGTAGTCTTCAGCTATTACTTAAGCAACTACATAAAAAAGCAACTACATTAAAACTGCATTTAAGTGTACAGCTTAAATGGTAGAGCATCGAAGGAACGGTTTGGCTTTCTGTGATACGTATTACTGTTGTCCACTTTATTTACAGAACAACGAGGTGGCAGCAGTACAGCCTCCCCCGGTAGTGCACTACTCTCAGAGCCACTCAGCAAATAACGGAGCAGGGCATTACTCCCATGTTGTTGAAACTCCAGTCCGGCAGCCGGAGAGCCACGGGAGCGAGCATTTTCAACCAGGCAGTGATCCACAGTACAACATACACTACTCCTCTCACCCAGACACCAGGTACCCACCTCAGCCGGACCACAGATATCCGTCCCACACTCATCAGGAGTACATCCCTGTACAGCCAGAGAGGTACCCCATCGCCCCGATCCAAAGACCCAGCACACCCGTCCATCAGCCTGAGGGTCATGTACACACATCAGGACCGGGGGTAAGCTTCCAACCATACACAGTAGATTTTATTATTATTATTATTATTATTATTATTATTATTATTTCTTCTGGTAACTGATGTGGCCCTTCTAAGGCAAAATATCAGTGTCAGAATTTCAGTATTTGTATTTGTTGCTTTGTCATTTTGTTTAATACATTAAAATAATCTTATTATTAGCCATCAAAAACATTCTATTTAAATTTTCTACTTACTACCTGACATCAAAAAAAGTCATTTTTCTCTACTTCACACATAGTTGTTAACAGAGCAATAATTCTATAATTATGTAAGGAATAAAACCTAATGTAGCTTGCTGTTATAGGGAAATTATCAATGATGAGGTGGTGTGATGCAGCCCTAAGTGAAGCGCATTTACTTTTACCATCCCGAAGTTGATTATTTTCCTATAACAATATGCTGCAAGCAGCTTTATTCCTCTTATACTACATCAATTTGCCAACAAATACAATTTTTTGTTTTACTGGTCAATGACACGTAGCACTTTTTTCACAATTTTTTCACAATGTTGTGGAGTGTCTGTGAGACAAGGTAGAGCACCAATAAACAGTCATTCCCTCACTAGCTTCTCTGCTCAGAGGTGTTTTTGAAAAAATACAGCTTGTCATTTTACCCAGAAACACAAAAGCACAAGTCCTGAAACCTTTCCTATGGCGAAAACAAATTGTTACAAAATGCTGACACTGGAGACTCCTTCCACAAATGTTAAATAAACATTTCCAGAAAACTTCACCACATCAATGATTATATATTTTTTTATTTGTTAAATAGCAGCAAGTCATTTATTATCACTCTGATTATGTGGAGCATCCACCATGCAAGTCTCTGTTAATTATCTGTTACCATACAAACAATAACATATTAGTATGAGTGCATTAATATAAACCATTATAGAAATGTTATCACCTTATATATGTAACTGCACTATATGGCCAAAGATTTGTGGACATTTGACCATTACATACATGTGATATATGTGCTTTTTGAATGTATAACCTCCACTCTTCTGGGAAGGCTTTCCACTAGATTTTAGAGCGTCGCTGTGGGGATTTGTCCATTCAGCCACAAGAGCATTAGTGAGGTCACACGCTGATGTCAGGCAAAGAAGCCTGGGGTGCAGTCTGTGTTTTAGTTCATCCCAAAGGTGTTCAGTGGGGTTGAGGTCAGGGCTCTGTGCAGATCGCTCAAGTTCTTACACACCAACCTTGCCAAACCATGTCTTCATGGACCTTGATTTGTGCACAGGGGCATTGTCATGCTGGAACACGTTTGGCCCTCTTAATTGCAGTGAAGGAAAATCTTAATGCTGCAGCATATAGAGACACTCTATACAATTGTTTATGACAGTCATACAACAGTTTTTGGAAGATCCACATATGGGTGTGATGCTCAGATGTCCACAAGCATGGTATCCATACAGTGTATTTGTATATATAATCTATATATATTTAACAAAGCTGTAACTTAACCCGACTTCTGTGGTGCTGTGTCCTTAATAACTGCTGTAAATGTGTCTTTAATTCTGTTTTGGCTGGAGCTGCTTGTGTATAATGCCATGTGGTTTCTCTGTGTGAACAGCTGCATCTGATAGCCCTGAACAGCCCTCAGGTGGGGAACATGAGGGGCATCCGTGGCGCAGACTTCCTGTGCTTCCAGCAGGCACGTGCTGCAGGCCTGAAGGGAACGTTCAGGGCTTTCCTGTCCTCCAAACTGCAGGATCTCTACAGCATCGTTCGCAAATCTGACAGAAACACATTGCCCATTGTCAACCTCAAGGTATGTGTCCTCTTTACCCTCATGTCCTTTTATAAATGGGTGTCATCTAACCATCATCTTAAATTAAATACAACAAAATAAAGGCAGTTTTGCTTCATATTTACAAGGAATACTCATGTTCAGTATTATTCCTGTATATCCCATGCCAAAATATTTAAATTTATCAGTTTTATACTACACTCTTGTGTATGTTTTTTCTTCGTTTCCATTTTTTTAGTTAGAGATTCCCACCGCAGTCCTGGTGCTCTTTAGTGTTTTCTCTCTCTGCACTCATCAGCTAATTTCAGTTGCTGAATCGGGGTGTGTTAGCGGGGAAAGCAGTGAACTGAGCCATTTGGCTTCCCCTGTGCTTGGTCATGGGTCAATGTTGTGCTGATGTTATTCTCCACAGGACCAAGTGCTGTTCAGCAGCTGGGAATCACTGTTCGGGGATTCAGAGGGCAGGATTAACACCAACGTACCCATATATTCGTTTGATGGCAGAGATATCCTCAGGGACAGTGCTTGGTAAGTGCTTTGACTTTACATACAACAATCCTCACTGTTAATTTCAACCAGATTTCTTTCACTGTGTTTGTACTTATTTTGTGTAGTTTTGTGTTTTGTTTGCACTGGTATCACTTCTGATAAAACGGATCTTATTCATTGTCAGGGTTTTACTATAAAGCACCAATCATGGTGTATAAAATCAGTGCTTTAGGTTACTGTGAGGTCAGATGCTCTGATTTGTCACTACACAAAAATTAGATATTAAAATAGAAATTTTTCCCCTAGGCCTCATACAGAGTACCCAAACTGATGCGTAAGCATTTCTCCACTGTAACGACACCTGAGTCACCTTCACACAGGACAAAACTAAATCCCCCACCCCCTCTTTGCTTGACTCTGTATGTGGCATCACATGTTTTATTTCATTCTGTAGTCTAATATTTCTCCTCCTGTGTGCGCTCTAGGCCAGAGAAGATGATCTGGCATGGCTCCAATGGTAAGGGTCACCGTCAAATGGATAACTACTGTGAGACGTGGAGGACGTCAGATCACGCCGTGATGGGTCTGGCCTCATCTCTGCAGGCTGGCCAGCTCCTACAGCAGAAACCCAGCAGCTGCTCCAACAACTTCATAGTGCTGTGTATCGAGAACAGCTACATCATACAGTCTAAGAAGTAAATGATCCATCAGTCTTATATAGTGCAGACCACATTAGGTTAACTGTCTGGGCAGATTTTTTTTTCTTCCAATTTTCCACCCTGTTTATAACGTGAAAAACAAAAAGACAGAGCCTGGGTCTGCATCGCAGAGAGGCTGCCCGCTGTCCTCTGGTTCCTTTTATAATGCCAACAAGACAGGCTGTTGGCGCTGTCTCCCGGCATTGGCACATATTTTGTAGGAGGGGTTTGAACCAGAGAGGACAGGAAATGCAGAGAGGCAGGGTTTTCAATTGTATTTTCCATATAAAATTGTATATGAAATGTTTGTCGTTCCTGTTGGTTTTTATGTTTCTTTATAAAAAAATGTCTTAAGTGGTATATTTAACCAGTTGTAGCTACATATTTTGTGTAACTTTGTTTTTGTTAATTGCTTCCATTCTCATTCAAGGATTTTTGAAAATTAAGGGGCAGACGTGACTAAAACCGTTTTAGATTTTACAAAGAGAGTAAATATTTATTTTGTGCTAAAAACAAAACAAAGAAAACCCTAAGTGATGAATTTGAAATGTAGAATACTGTTTTATTCTATTTTAGCTAGCACTTTTTGCAGGATATGGCTTGTATATACACAGGTGCAAGTGTGAACCTAAAATAGGCTTTTCCTAAACCATGGCCACAAAAGACTAGTTTTGTGATTCCTTGAATATTGCAGTATTTAGCCCCTGAAATACTACACGCAAATGTCACTTGTACGTAGACTATGGGATCAAAATTATATGAAATATGATCCGTGGAAAATTAATATGGACTTTATTCTCTGTGTTATTGTTTTTTTTTTTCATTCCAGACCACTTATACAGGAAATGTAAAAAAAAAAAAAAAAAAAAAAAGAAGAACAATCTCCATATATTTCAGAGAACAGTAAAGGAGTTAAAGGTGCTTTTAATTGGAAATCAGTACCACTTCAAACTGCAATCATTCACCACTAAGTGGGAAACTCATTCAGTTGCTGCTTTCTGAAAATTAGACATGTACGTTCAGTACAGAGAGTAATTTATGAAATGACGTGCTTTTATAATACGTCTGTATGAAATCTCAAATGCTAACTCTGCTGTAGAGGTGATGATATAAGTATGGCCCTGTGGAACTCACATCCTTTTTGTAACTGTTTTGTGCTTCATCATTTTTACATGGCACTGAATAAATGATTTTTCACCATTCACATGAAAAAAACATGGTATTGGTAATACTTCTTGTGTAATAGATGTTATCTTTAGACTTCGATATGATATGATATGAATCTTTTAGCTTTTGAACATGGTTTTTGTCTTCAAACTTACACCTGAGAAAGAAGATGGCTGCACTGGAGTTCTATCAAAAGAGGTATGTAAATCATTTGATAAGACAGGTACAAATGGAACTGTAATATTTAGTGTTTTCACCTGCTACAGCACAGCTGATGGAGCACAACTTTTGTTCAAACCATCCCATCAACATACACTCACTGTCCACTTTATTAGGAACACCTGCACATTCATGCAGTTATCCAATCAGCAATTATGAAATCCATAAATCATGCAGACACAGATCATAAAATCATGCAGGTCAAGAACTTCAGTTAATGTTCACATCAAGCATCAGAATGAAGAAAAGGTGTTTTCAGTTAATTTGACCATGACATGGTTGTTGGCGCCAGGCGTACTGGTTTTTCAGAAACTGCTGCTCTCTTCTTACAAATATTTTACTTACATGCCACTTATTATATGTGAGAGGTTTAACACAATAAAAAAGGTATAAATACCAAATAAAGTTGAAAGTTTGTAGCAGCTTATACCTTATTAAAACTTTACGGTGTAGTATCTTAAAGTTACAGAATTGTCAGATAGAAAATCGCTTTTTTTATTGTTATTTTTAAATGCAACAGAATGAAAATGTATATGTGGTGAAAATTGCTTGGTTTTATTACCTTTATTTCACTAATGCGTTTTTTATACTGTTGGGTCTAACTGATCAGCTGAGGCACAACTATGACTAAACTAATATTTTCTCCAAAACAGTTTTGAAAAAGCATACAGTATGTGCCACAAGACTGTCCAAAGAGTGAAACTTATGTATCCATATAGCTGGAAAAATGGAATTGAATGAGATAATACTGTACCTTTCTGCAGTGTTGCATCATGCTGAATATGGAGCGTACCTTTCTGAGCTTCTGTTTGCTGCCATCATGAGAATACATTAGGTGGCAAACTGTATGTTTACTTGTCCATATTTGATGTAGAAATGTATGGAAATTAGAAAATTATGCAATTATTTCAAAATACCAAAAATTCCCATGGTGATATATTTTTTTTCTCCAAATTTTAATGTTTTTTTTGTTTTGTTTTTTGGGTTTTTTTGCCAAGTGATCATGTCCATTTAGATATAACTCCAGAGTGGACAGTGGCCTAAATACAGTTCATGCATTGCAGAGCCACATGCTTGTGCTCTTCACCCCTATGGAAAAGAAAGCCAGAAGCTATGATTCATGTATGTCCCTAAATCACCCTCCAGGCCCCTCTGACGAGACGGCACTCTCCTCTATAGTGTCTTTTGCCCTGGCTCAGTGTCCGCCTCGAGGGCTTTATAACCCCTTCAACAGGATTTAGCTATGCGGCCTTGAGAGGACCTCTGAGGTACAAATCAGTGAGTAAAAAGAGCTGCTCACACTGTGGAAAGGACCTTCTTCAGCCAGTAGTGCGTTAAAGAGCAACTGTTCAGTCAGAACAAATTGCATGATGCCAAACGATTTGATTCAGTTCACCTCTGCTTTTTTTCCAACTGCTTTTGCTGTGCTTTAGAAACCTGCTTTTTATTTATTCCCAAATGAACAATTTAAAACTGATTTTCAAAATCTATCCACTGTAGTGAATTTAAACTGAAATATTCCTTTTCCCCCCACAAAATCTAGTTATTTTGTGATTGGCATTTGGCATCACTGATGCCTGGCCTGTAAATCAGCACTTGTATGTAATTTGCTGAGTGCTAGATTATGCTCCTAAGACTCTGCTTTTCAGAACGAGGCGGTACATCTTCAGCTGCCTGTTATCTCCACTCTGCTCCACCAAGGCTATACTTAGTATCTGGTGAGTAATAAGTAATCACATTTAAGTGGCTTACAGACAGTAATGATACAATAGCGGGACAGAATGAGGACTTTAATTACATTGGTGCTCGTGTGGAAGCCATGTGTGCTAGACGTGCTGTGTTTATGCTGTCCTCAGGAGTCACTGAAATGGACATGTTTCTCTGGGGTTACTGTAAAGGCAATGTATTTTTTTAGTTTGCTTTAATGGCTCATCTGCTAAAATATCTGCACTTGAATGTGCTGGCTTTTTAACAAAGTCAATTTCAAGCAGGTGTTAAGTGAGGACATGACATATGGTTCACTCTGTGACTGCTTGTTTATTTATTAGGCTCATGTTTGTGTAATTTTTAAAAAGTGGTGCAATCCAAGGCTGTGTCAGGTCATGAATCTGATAGTTTTCTTTTGCCTGTTGTGAAAAATCTTGCAAAATCTTCCTCCCATGCTTTAATAAGCGACATTGCTGTAACAACTTATTGGCTGCATTCAACTAAAAAAAAGTCAAAAATTTCAATATTAGCACATTCATGCTGAAACATGGATGTCTGGAAACAAAAGCTGCTTTTTGTTTGCAATGTTGTTTATTTGGTCTTACGATACTCAAATGGTTTCTATTTTGGTTGTAATATATCAATAGCTAAATATTGTAGCATAGGGATGTCAGTGTAGTGATGAATTTCAGTTTTGGTATTTACCCACATAGTTATTTATTAAATACCAGCTACCTACTCCACACTTACATAGTAAAAACTATTAAATACCAGCTACTAATCGTACAATATAATAAAGTACTACCAGTATGTATATGAAAGCAAGATTAAAGCTTGTAAAAGTAGTTATACATTTAAAATATACTTTACATATTTTAAAAGCTCCCAAGAAAAAAGAAATAATTAATTTAATAAAGAATTTTGTACAATATTTATGAAAGGGGTCTGTGTTAAAGGAGCAGTTTGTCATTTTTAGAGCCATCTGATGTTTGCAAGGAGATCTGCACTTGAAATAAATACACTGACAAGCCTTTCCCTTGACTCCCAGCATACCTCACCCTATCTGCTGAAACTATGCCTCATTAATTGCCTTTTAGCGAAGAAGAAAAAAAAAAAAAAAAAAAAAAAAAAACGTTCAGAACCAAGCAGCTCTATTTTTGCTGACATGGTGCTAATTTGCGCCGGAAAAATGTTAACTGAGGCCTAAAACAAAGAAACTAGCCATTTCCATGTTTACATGGAAATAAACATGGAAATATTACAACTAAGATGTTTTCTAAGGCTTATTTGAAATGGCATGACTATTGTCCCACTATCTGGTGTCACCCACAAGAGAAGTTCTTCCTTATGTCCTTGCCACTGTCTCCTCTAGCTTAATCATTAGGGATCAAAATCTATCTGCAAAAAAAAATCTACATCCGGATATCTGCAAAGCCGCTTTGAGACAATACCTTGCAAGCACAGACACTAACTTTTATAAACCCTTAAAAATAGCATATTTTCAGTATAGAAGACATTGCTGATTTTCTTTACGTGAGGTCAATAAGCTTAATGTCGGGGAAAGCCGAGTTTGAAAACCAAATTTACCAAACCATCAAAAGACATTCAGAAACACTTGCTTATTTTAAGCTGTTTGGTACACTCTAAAAAAGTTCGTCAAGGGTTATGTAAGGGTTTATTGGATTATTAAGGGTTCTTAGCTTCCAAAAAGGTTCTACTGAACCCTTTCTATTAGGAAAACACTTTGTTATAAGGTTCTACACAGAAAATATAAAAGTTACCGGGTCTAAAAGTTACCGGATCTGTAGAGGCAGATAAGACTTAAATTTTAATCTGCTATTTATCAAGGAGGAATCAGATAGTTATTAGTTGATGTGTTTCCTTAAATCATCGACATCCTGCGAAATCCATTCATATGTCACTGCGGCTGAATTCTGGTAAACAAAATGACAAAGAAACAAAATTTTCAATAATATAGTTTGACACCTCAACTTTAAGAAAGCACAAATATATTTTAACAAAATGACATGAAAATGTTTTTATTTCTATGCCTTGGCTTTCTGCCTGCAATGATCATGTTGGGTAAGGAGCCAGTTTAACAAACTCAGTGGTAAATGTAGTCATTCTGCCTAAAGATGTCTAAAACCTTCCTAACTAAGTGTGCTTTTTTCCCCACACATCAAATGTCAGGCTTTGATCAAGTCGTTTGATCACCATGTGGCATAGTGAAATGTGCATAAGCCTAATAGATTCAGTTCGCAATCAGATAAGAACTGTCAAAATGTCCACGATGCTCCTGTGCCATCATATCATCAGAACAGACAGAAATGATCAGAAGTACACATCTGTACAGATGACAGCAGAAAAAATTCTCAAATGTTTGAATGACCCAATAAAAATATAGCAAATGTCAAAATTTTACCTTTGAAGGGTTTTCCCAGGTTGCCACACACTTATATACAGATTTTAAAATGTCACAGTCAAGAGAATGTGATCTGAAAAAGACCTGTATTATCGCAGATGGCTCTGCTTTATTAACCTGCTGATACTGGGCACACATATAAAAACCATCATGAAAACATTTTACTTACTATAACACACAGTGACTATGTACAGAGGCTTTTCTCGCTGGTAGGAATGACATTTAAAGCATGACTACCCCTGAATTTATGCATTTTTAATGAGATCTCCTCCTGTCATCATCCAATATGGCAGCAGTCACCCATGCGCACCCAGTCTTTGCATATTACCGGTGTTAACAATGTCTACATTACAGAAATCCTGCTTTATATGTTTGTTACAGTGAAATGTAGATGATGAACACTTTAAATGTCAATTGTCCTTTGCCTTATTTCCTAAATATTTACCTTTACGCACTGTTTTGGAGACTTCGTCCTGGAACGTCCTGTAGAAGCAGCATTTCAGAGACACTTAAGTGCTTCTCCTACTCCCATAATCCCCCACTTCTCACAACACACAAACACACTCTCTCCCACTCACACGCTCTTAGTGTTAAGTTCACTGGTACGTACCTAGCACTCTCTGAGGTTTCTGTGCACCAATATCTCTACAGCTGGAAGCATATTCAATGTGACATCTGCTCCCATCTCTCATGCATTTTTTATGGGACTTTCTCCCTCCCAGAAACAGCCGTACAAAGTGAACGAACTCCATCCAGAATGCCGCTTCTTTCTTTTTGCATGATATCGGGTCCTTGCGACACCTTGCCAGGTAGCCACACTCAAATCTGTCCGGTCTGTGGTGCATGTAGGTGTGTGGAGGAAAAAAGTTAGTGAGACAGAA
The DNA here is from genome assembly GCF_027358585.1 of Pangasianodon hypophthalmus. Taxonomy (NCBI): domain Eukaryota; kingdom Metazoa; phylum Chordata; class Actinopteri; order Siluriformes; family Pangasiidae; genus Pangasianodon; species Pangasianodon hypophthalmus. The sequence continues at coordinate 23,687,588 of NC_069714.1, read as the reverse complement.
GGACAGTTGACAGTGCTGATGGTGCACTCAACCCACAACCTTGCTGAGTCATGATTGGGTGTTTCGCACAGTGATGCTGTGTGGTATTGGCCCATGATATGATGCACTCCCATATTCATAGCTTCATTGATTTTTCTGCTTTTGTAAACTTCACCACTTCCTGGAGCCTCTTGGTCTGGAATAAAGCTGTGGCTTCAGCAGGAAGAACAGTTCTTGCACTTTTCTTCACTTCTTCAATCCCAGTATCTCCCAAGAGCTTACCTGAAAGAGAGAAGGAGAGAGACAGCCCTGATCTTTGCGCCTTGTTAATAACGGGACATTTATTGCTCTTCTGTCTCTGGAGCTCTGCTTCCTGCAGTGCAGAGGAACTGAAGCTTGATGTGCTTTTCATTTATCATTCTGACAGTCTGCCATTGATCATGTATCATGCTGGGAGCTCGGCTGTGCTATCGATCTGAAAAATAAAATAAGTCTTTATGAAATCAGCTCACTTTTGTGTCTTGGGTTTTAGTCACATGTATGAGATGCCATGTCTCTGTTGGCTTTGGGGAAAAAAGGTGAATAATTGTATAATAAATACAGAATAAATACACTCTGGTACATGAGTGTATTAGGTCAGTTTGTTCCTTCTCTCTGCCTCTGCTGCTTTTATTTTGCATCTGCACACTTTGCTGAAGCCCTTGTGTGGATGTGAAGAAGCTTTTCTGCCAGTTCTGCAGTGGAGCATGCGGTGTTATTGTGGTGGGTTAAGTGCCTCACAATCTAATTACTCTAATGTCAGCTGCAGTCTTAAATCACACTCGCCGGCTGAGTGCACTGCTCAGTCTGTCCTTCAGAAAGGGAAGCCTTGCACTGCTCTCAGATTCATTATTCCGATTGGATATGAGCTATTGCACTTATTGGCTGGTATGAGGAAAAGGCTGCTTGGGCTCCCATTGGTGGCAAGAGAAGCAGCTTGCTGGCACGTGATTGGCTCCTGGGAGAGAGTGGGAGGTGAGCTGTGTCTTTCCTCCTAGTGCTGAAGTGCGCGTGCATGCAGGGGACTCTTTACTCTCCTCTTATTTGACTGGCTGCAGGTATTGGTGTCTGCCTCTTCTGCGCGCGCCCACGCGTGCTTCTGTGTGTGTGCGTGTGTCTCACTGTGTGTGTGTCTGTAGCAGAGAGAGCAAGAGGAAGAGGAGCAGCGTTTCCTCTCCCCCCTCTGGCCTCCCCGTCTCCCTGCTCCCTGTCACTCCGTCCTTCCTCCCTCCCGGACTGCACTGGCCTGGACCCTGTACCCATCAGCCCCTTTGACTCTCCTCTCTTCACCATCCCATCTCAGCCGCCGCAGGTAAGGAGCCGCACTAACATGACCGGCTGCAGAGCTGCTCCAGCTGTTCACAAGGTATAATAGCTTTTCTCTCCTTTGGGCTTTTTGTTTTCTTCATCTTTATTTTTAAGTCTGATTTCATTTTGCATGTTTTTGGCCCACTTTTCCCTGCATATTACACTCTCTAACAAACACATTAACACTCCCACCATCTCTTTCTATTCTGGCTTTTTAAGTTCTCCCTCTGGCAGTTCCTCTCATGAGGAAGTGGGTAGAGACATGAGGGATTAGGATGTTTGTTGTCACGGCTTTTGAACCCAGATTCGGCTCATGCTGAGTGCTTCATACAACTTTCTCTTGTCAAGCTGTGACTTCACCTGCACCACTTTAGAAGCAGTCTATAGCCTCATTGAAAAAAGAAATTGTATTAAGTGTGTACTTCAGCTCTCTTTTGTTCTGCTGTGGTAGTTTTATTGGTATCATTACTTTTCTGCTTATGTTTATTGATTCCCATCCGCTGCTATAGTGCCTCTGAGTGAGACACTTACTGCAGCCCCAATTTGCTCCAGGAAAAACTTATTGTGGCTGTTTATTAAAAGTTCCTTTGGGCAAAATCACCGGCTAAATGGCTCAGTGTAAAAGCAGATACTGTACGGTAAACCTGATAGTGCATGTGCTTTGGAGATTTCCAGAGAAAGAGAAGACAAACAGCATGACGTAGCAGAAACTGTAATTACTTTAGGACTAGAACTGATCCAATCAAGGTGGTCAGTTCAAGCATTAACATGGTCTACACACCAGTGCAGCCACAGCAAAAAAAAAAAAAAAAAACCTGCTTAGTTCCTGGTCCTCCACTCCGCAGCACTTTGCCGCGAATTAGATTTTTCCTGAAGAAGTGATTGAGCTATCAGTACTGACTGAACATATTTCACAGAGATCCTCAAGTGTTTTGGCTCTTGTGCTGAAGCAGGCTGCATCACACTCTAGTCTCTAGTCCAGGTTGGGCCTGCAGTGGTCTCTGTTACAGGATTGTTTGAAGCCATGACCACTAAGTGTAGTTAGTCTTGATTTTACATTATGTGGACACTGAAGCGGAATCAGCACTCTACTGTAGCCCACTCATCATCATAATTGGCCATTTTGTTTTTCCAGTTTCTCACATACATTCTCTTTATCCTGCCTTTTGGAAGAAAAAGCGAATTTCTCTAAGTGCTTTGTCGGGTGTAGCTATGGGAAGCTTTATTCATCATGATCATGCTGAGACTGCAGGCTTGTTTTGCAGCATAGACCTCAAATTGTCTGGGGATGTTGGAAGTGCGGAGGCATTGATTAGGCAAGTAAACTGAGAGAAGAACAGGTGTCTTAATTAACACCAGTATCCCTTTGCAGCCACCCTGGCCTGTTTCCAGCGGTGAGATAAAGAACAAGTGATTATTCAAATTAAAAAGCTGCTTTAATTCATCGCAGGCAGTTGACAGATCCAAGCAGGAAGTGGAGCTGGAACTTAGCGGGGTGACGCATTTTAGCACATACACATTAAAAATCTCCAGTGCAGGATTAAATCCTAGCGAGTTAAATGGGTATTCCTACGGTGCATTTGATTCAGTTCAGTGTTTGTTTGTGTAACTGTGGTGATATCAGCTTCATATTTAGGAAAATTTTCTTGTGCACACTGTGACTGTATTATATAATGAGAGCTTTTTCGTTTTAACTTTTATTTTAATTATTATTGTTTTAATCAGCACAGTGTCACTGTCTTGTTAAGTAAATATATTTATGGTTTGCATAGTCCTGCATTATGAGCCCACAATGTTGTATGGAACGTATTTGACTAAAAGCTTTATTTCAGAAGCATATATCACATCCCATGTTGAGTAAGTAATTTATGAGCTTCTTCTTTCACCCTGCCCCCTCTCTTTCCTCTCTACCTCTGTCAAATCCTAGAAACAGCAGTGCGTCAACACTTTTCAGAAGCTCTCATTTTTAGCTGCTGTTCTTTTAAGGAATTTAATATTAACGGTCGGTTCTCTATAAAGACCGTCGTGTAGAGGTGAATGGATACTGTATGTGTGGCAGAATTGGGGAAACCTTACACTCTGTGAAATTTGATCATTTTCTACTACATATACAGAAATTATGAATTCCTGGACTTAAATGTATTTGCTTTGTATGTATCTAAAGAAGTAATGTGCTAGCATTTTCTAATCTGGAAACCTCCAAAAGTGGAGATTTTAATCCCAACTCTACTGACACACTCCTTGCCTACTTCTACATTTATTGCCTAATGTATCTACTTAGAGCAGGACAACATTGCTACCAAATTTTAAAGACTTAATTAAATAATGAATGATTATTTTGGGTTTGTTCTGTTCTGTTGGCTATCGCCTGTACAGAGTGTGTATGCGCTTTTCTCTGTTTTGAAGATGTGATGGTGCAGAAGCATTGCAGACATTTTGAGAGTCGGTATCTGATTACAGACTGAATTGATTAGGCTTATGCTTGTTTTGCTATGGCAACAATGTGATCATATGGTGGCATTCAGTGCTTGAGAAAATCTCTCTTAGCTAGCAAGGTTTTAGACAGCTTTACACAAACTGAGCACATTTGTTAAACTGTCCTTACACAACATGGTCTTCACAGGCAGACGTCAAGGCAAAGTTAGAAAGTAGCATAAATAAAAACATTTCCACTCGTTCTGGTGAAATGTGTTTTCTTAAAATAGAGATGCCAAAGTATGCTGGTGAAAACCCGAATTTCATCACTTTTGGCTGTTTCTGAAATTCAGCCAAGGTGACATTCTCCTGCTTTGCAAGACAAAATAATTTCTGTTAGAGAGAAAGTTGTTTTTAAAAACCTGTCTTTCTGTCTTGTAAAGTTTGCTTGTCAGTCAACATGGATTTGCATTCCAGCGGTGTGCCATGGTGGAATTATGCTGCAAAGCTGGGTGTTAAAAATGAACCCAGCTTATCTCACATATACGGACCCGATTTTTAAGCCTTGCTAAATTAAAATGTCATCAATGTGGGGCTAAAAACCTGCTAAACCACTCCAGATTAGTTTCAGTTACATATTTATCTCTGTGTATGCTTCCATCAGCTTCAGACAGATGTGTGACGCGTGACAGAAAGTTTTAGGCAAAAGTTATTACTTGCAAGATGATTTCTTATTATAATGTTCTTTCTAAACAGACATTTTTTTCCCTCCTGACAGTCATGCTCTTGAAGCAGCTGGTCTTTTTGTGCTTTTGGCTGTTTCTTTTATTCCTCCGGATCCCATGTTGTTTTTGCTTCCGTGCTGTTGGAAAGGCAGAGCTGCAGTATGAATGGGTCGTGCCATTTCTCTTCTCTTTCTCACTCTCTGTGCCAGAACGCAGTGGTAGTCTGGCCCTCAGGGTCAGATCCATTTCACTGTCAAAAGTATATGGAGACCTGATTGTGCTAAACTTTTCAACTGGATGTGCGTTATCTTCAGGGTGTGGGAATTATTTCTTGTTTCCTGTGTTTATTTAACACTTGCTGTAGGGTGAGTTGTGGTTTATGTAGTGCACACTTGCTTGTTACTAAGGGTTAACTCGCATAGGTGATTATCCACCCTCTTCCATGAAGCTATCAGCATCAGGATCATGACATAACTCATAAGGCGATCCAAAGAGCTGCCCTGAGGTGTGTGTGTGTGTGTGTGTGTGTGTGTGTATGTGTGTGGGGTGGTGGTGGTGGTGGTGTGGCTGTGATTGAAATGCTGTACCTTTACGAAGTTGGTGGTACAGAATTATGGCCTGTGAAATCCAGGAGCCCTTTGTGCAGAGCCACTCTGCAGTGTAATTTAACCCGCCGATGGGCCGTGAGATCAATCGGGGCCTGAGAGCAGGAGAGGGGGTGGAGTCTGCCTTAAAGCTCAGACTATTTATGATTCTCAGGGACAATCAGAGAAAACAGCACACATACTTCTCAACTCTCTCTATCACAGGTCACAAAAGTCAGTTGGCACCGGATGTGTAATTAAGTACAATCTCCCAAGGTGTTAATTTGTCTATGATCCAGTTTAATTACTCCAGTTTGTATCATAGTTCAATCCAGGGACAGGGCGCAAACAATGACCTTGTGAAGGTTTTTGCGTGAATGAGCGTGGAGTCTGTGCCTCTTTAAATAATAATAATAGTAATAATAGTAATAATAATAATAATAATAATAATAAGAAGAAGAAGAAGAAGAAGAACAACAACAACAACAAAAGCATTATTTATGTAGCATACAGTTTTAATTCAGCTCAAAATTTAGTTTGTTTATTTCTTTATTTTTTTACTTTATGTGGTAGAGTGAACTAAAAAAATTCTTTGAGACATAAACAACAAAACTCTTAAAATAAAATAGTAAAATAGGCAATAATAATAATGCAATAAGTAATAGCAGTGAAAAAACAAGAAAATATATATATATATATATATATATATATATATATATATATATATATATATATATATATATATATATGTATGTATATATGTGTGTGTGTGTGTGTGTGTGTGTGTAAAAGCTTTAGAGTAAAAGTCAAATAATTAAAATAAAAAATAAAAGTACTATAAAAGTAGCATGTCACTAAAAGTAAGGCAAATAATAAAAGAGGCAGAGTTGCTACAGGGGCCTTTCTTCTTGCCTGCTTTTGGCCCTCTAGGGATGTGTGAGGTTTTGTTTGATTAGTGAGTGAAAGAGTTTGTGTTAGGTGCAAGTGCAGGGCTGACAGCTTAACCACTGATTATTCAAGGCGTGCTAAGCCGTGGCACTTCAGTGACGAATGCCTTCTCCGTTTCTCTCTCTCTCTCTCTCTCTCTCTCTCTCTGAAGCTGAAGCAGTGTCGTGTCTTCGTGTTTGGGATCACTGGCCGTGTGAATCACACAGTGCAGAAGCTTTATTTAGACATAATCCGCTGAGTGTCACTAGAAGCGTGAGACTTCGCTCGACTGGCCCTTCTACCGCACACGCGCTCCTAACCCTTCCCAATGATGTGACTGTGTCAGTGGGTCACATGACCCTGATATCAGGGGAGGAAGAGCGAGGAAACACCACACACGAGGTGATGGACCAGATTCTCAGCTCCCTCGGTCCTCTGAGCTTTAGCCATCGTGGGTGGCGTGGATAAAAAGTGACAGGGTGGCACAAATGGATTCCTCTCCAGAGATTTTGGCCAGGGCTTTTTACATTGAGGATCTGCTGCTACGCTTCCACCTGCTACTTGGCAAGCTCGCCATCCAGGCAGTGTGGGACTGCAATAATGGGCAGATTGGCCTCAGCAGGAGAAAGGGTGGGAGGGAGAGAGGAGGAAACATGTCATGTCCTGCTCAAGAGACCTTTTTAGGTTCTTCTAACCCTGAGATGGACTCATGTGAGATCCTCCAAATTAAAATGTTAGTTTTTCTGTTTTATTCAGAACCTTCCCATATCTTGCTCCCTTCCGTGCTTCCTTGTTTTTCTCTCCGCGAGCTTCTGCCTAGGTCTTTTGCATGCCCTCTCTGTAACAATTCTGCTTGCTTGACACACTTTCGAGTGGCTTGTGTTTGCACTCCCGAAGCATCTGCCCAGCTAAGTCAGCAGTAAGTGCACTGTGTAAGGTAGCAGATGGAAGAGGAGAGAACACTTCATCCCTGTGCAGCACAGTTTGCTGTTCTATGAGCCAGAGCCATTGCTCTCCAGATTAGCTCTCTGAACAGAGATGAACAGCATGTGTGGTGGCAAACCACTGAGCTCAAAATCACATGGCTGTGGAACTGCTGTCCCTCTACCAGCTAGACTAGTACACAAAGCTGTTGTGCTCATGGCACTGTCTCTGTAAACTGGTAGCCTTAAATCTCTCAGGGAAGGCCAGTTGGTGTATAATTTTTTTTTTTTTTTTTTTTTTTTTTTTTGCTTAAGATGTGAAGCACTATGTAGAAGTTCACTCACTCACCCATTCACTCACACACTCTCTCACTCATTTACTCACTCACTTATTCATTCACTTGTCCAGTCATTCACTCACTCACTCATTCACTCACATCCATTTACTCACTAATTCACTTATTCATTCATTTGTTATATAATACTAATTCACACATATATTCACTCACTCACTCACTCACTCACTCGCTCTCAATAACTCATTCATTTACTCACTAACTCACTCCCTGATTCATTCAGTCCCTCATTCACACGCTCATTCTTCTACTCATTCACACATATATTCACTCACACACTCCTTTAATGACCCACCCACTCACTCACCCACTCACTCACCCACTCACTTGCTCATTCTCTCGCTCTCAATAACTTACTCATTCATTTACTCACTCAATCACTCACTCACTCACATACTCCCTGATTCATTCAGTCCTTCACTAACACACTCACTCATTCGTTTTACATGCACACATTTTTTCACTTGCTCACTCATTCTTTCACTACCTCACACACTCCCTCATTTAATGACTCATTTCACTTACTCAATCACTCACACTCATTCATTCTTTAATTCATTCATTCACTCACTCATTCATTTTTAAGTTATACACAAGAACGAACTCTTACTCTAATAGCTTTATTGTATATCAATTTTGTGCATCACACAATCCTGCAGTTGATTATTTTATATTATATTATAAGTAAAAGCACACGCCCAGGTGTTTCATTCCTGCTCCTATTCCAATGTCTCCAGCCAGACAGCTAGTTTCTCACATTACAAATACAGAGCTGTGAATCATCTAAACAGAAAGATTTAACAGCTTGCTTTATTCTAATGGTTTCATTTTCATTACAAGATTGCTGTTAAAAGCAGAAGAACTTCTGCTTGAGTAAGGAAAAAAACCTAGGACTGCACAATTAATCTTATTTTTAATCCTGAGTATGATTTTTGCTTTTTCTCAAGTAATTAAACATAACATAAAATAATGATAATATCAGTGAGGATAAAATTTATTGATTTTTTAAAATTGCTTTTACAGCTAGTATTACTAAGGCAGTTTTATTTTGACTTATATTAGGATTTATAAATTTGAGGGAATATTATAGCCATAAAAATACATTAACACTTTATTTGGAGTAATCTGGTGTGGATAATTATTACACTGTCAACAAGCTATCAGTAACATTATTTAAACTATCATCAGTCTCATTATGAGCAACATATCATTATTGTATCATATAAGAGGATATTCAAGGATGGATTCATGGATTCAGGATTTCACTACTGCTCCTGATATGCTGTTTTGTGTTTCCGATATTGTCTTGGTAGTTTATTATTCATTTCAGTTTTGAGGAAAAGGGTCTAAATGTGAATAATTCTGACTAATATTCATGGTCAATCTTTTTTTTTTCCATGACAAAATATTAAACTAGGCAGTGGGCAGTAGAAAGTGCCTCAGTCTTTAGTGCTTGTCATTAATAAGAGCTTTAATTTCTGACACTTTTAAAGAGCAATCTGCTTCCTGCAGGGAAATTTGTGTGCCAGATGACTTAGCGAAGCAAGACTTCTCCCACACGGTTTGGAATTTTATCCAGCGGCTAATTCCCCTTGATGATTACCTAGGGGAGAGAGTGAAGAGCTGTCAGTTAGATCATAACACAATCCTTCCTATCTCTTACAGTAGGGAAGGTAAATCTGAAGATAGGGCTGAGGGCTGTCTATTCCTTCTATTCCTGGATGGAGGGGAAAAAAAGGTGTGTGTGTGTGTGTGTGTGTGTGTGAGGCTGGTAGCAGTTGGGGAGCGGTTGGTATGAGCATTATTCAAATCTCGGATGAGGCTTTGAATTTTGTAAAGGAGCCGTTTGTAGGATTAAGACTTTAAAGGCTCCTGATCATCAAAGTGTTTTAATGTCAGTGCTCTGTAAGGGGGTGAGTGTGTCGAGTGGTTTGCTAAACATCGCAGCACACCTCCTTCCCCATGCTAATTTAAAGACCTATTTGCTATCTTTTCATATATGCCTTGTCATTGAGCCGTGCACTCAATTGATTCTGCCCTCCTTTTCACTCTTTGCATACAAATATTCCCAAGTGAGTCACTTTTCTGCTCTTCTAATGCCTTTGAATTGATGCTTAATCTGCCAGTTTACACATTCAGAGTTCGTAACTAATTACATAATCTATGTAACTGTTCAGAAATGATCAGCTGTCGGTTGTTAGAATGTAAATGATAATGTCTGAGGACAGAATTAGATTACAGCTGCGTTGATTTTGCATTGATTTCATTTAAAAGGGTAGATTTTATACATGGCTAGCCTTACAGAGAATCATATCAGCTTCACATGTGAATAATTAAGTGATTCATATGAGAAATTTACATGTGGTCATGTGGTTTTATACAATTCACACATTACATTTCACACATTTTTCACATGTACTGCATGTGTTTTTATTTTTATGCCATTTCTTTAATCCAGTGGAATTTTCACACATGGTTCATGTGTTTATATTTTCAAATGGGATTTTTTTTTCATGTCATAGACATTTGACTACATGTGTGACTGTTTATATTTCCACATGCAATTTTCTTTGCATGATTTCACATGATTAATTTTTCAAGTGATTTTTTTTCCTCGACTCATTTATTTTCACCTGTGATTTTTTCCACATGATTTTTTTTATTGTCTCATGTGATTGTTCCACTTATATTTCACGTGTGATTCATTTTTATTTCACAAGAGTGTTTTTCCAAATGATTCATTTATTTACGTTTTCTCATGAATCTTTTCCACAAGTCATTTAATTTTCATATATGATCTTTTCCACGATTCATTTATTTTCACATGTGATTTTTCAGGATTCAGTTATTTCACGTGTGATTTTTCCCCACATGATTCATTTATTTTTAAATGATTCATTTGTTTCACCTGTGATTCCCCACCACATGATTCATTTATTTTCACATGTGATTTTTCCTCAATTCATTTATTTTCACACAATTCTTTCACATGATTCATTTATTTTCACAAGTGTTTCTCTCACATGATTCATTTTTCTCATGTGATTTTTCTACACAATTCATTTATATCCTCATGTAAATTTTCCCACATGAACACATATTATTCATATGTTCTCACCTCTACATGAGTTCAGATGTACAGCTTCATGGTGAAATGCACTTTCACATGTTTTTCCTTTACGTTGAGTTAGCTGAGAGCTTCATTAATATACAGCACTGCAAGCTATGAAATATTTTGGTGTAGTTCTGCTTTTTACTGCTCATGATTTTCAGAGCCAGCTGTCTCGCTCCATCTTGACCATGAAGGACTTCAAAATTTAACGATTCAAGCAGCACAAGGGGACTATGGGTAATGTGGCACAAAGCCCTGCCTCTCTCTGGAGGATGGAGGGGAACTGTGTGGCATCTCCAGGGATTTCGAGACAGAATGTGGACAATGTGTAGCAGTACAATACTCAGAGACACAGTGAGATGGGGCATATGAAGGGTATCTATGGAATCCAATTAGCACTTAATTAAAAGCAAGGGCATGTAAAATACACTGATGTATCTGGAAAACACACATGCTTTGTGCTGGGAATGAATTGGATTCTGAGAATGAGCTGCTATCATGTTTGCGTACGCCGCCTTGTCTTATGTGACTCAGATGGTATTGTTACAGCTGTGTGCTATTTATAGAGCCCCTAAATTGCAAAACCAAAAGACTATTGAAAAAATCAGAGAACACAACAGCAAAGGGAAGGTTACGGATTAGGAAAACTCAATTATGAGTAAATTTAAGGCTAAGTTGCATGTTTTGGGGGTTTGATATTTATCATGCTATAATCTTTTGTTGAATAAAAGAGGAAATTCAGTGGTTAAAAAAAAGGCAAGAAAAAACAAGAATCATTTATTTATTTAAGTTAGTGTGTTTATCAGAAAAACACAAATAAATAAATAAATAAATAAATAAATAAAATCCAAGAGCGCAAATGCAAAACACAACAGAAAATCAGCCACAGAAAAGGTACATACTGTAGTAAGTACATACAGTATATAGTACAGTATATTAACCTCAATATAACATCATCATAAATGTCCTGGTGGAAATCAGTATGCATCAGAAGACATACCTGAATCATTCACTGTTTAAGAGAATATTTACTTGTCAAGATCCTCTAAAATGTATCCGTATCCTCCACAAATGCTCAACCTGCTTCACTTACTAGTTCACAGTGTTTCCATAATGACTTGCCATTGTGTTCTCAGATTCAGTTTTTGATTTGCGGGTGTGGTTTTTAGGCTTCCTATTGTGTTTTTCAAATTCTGTGGGTGAGTCCAGTAAAAGTGTGACATAGATTAGAGAAACAGTGTGTTAAATCTGTAGTTGCAAAAGTACTACTAGTGCAAATGTACTGCTGGTCCGTTGTTCTCTATATACCCCTCCACTGCCTTTACCTTAAACCTGATACCCTTTTGTGACAACTACAGTATTTGTAATAAACAGTGCAAAATAAAAAAATGAGGTTTTCATTTGACTCATACAATGTTCAATTTTCATTTTCTTTTCCACTTTAGGACTTCCACAGTCGAAAGCACAATGGGCCTCATTTATCAAGCTGGATATGAATGAATTCATTTGTAAATCATTTCTAGGAGTATTCAAAAATGAAATGTGGTATTCCTGAAAATCCGGTTAGTTCAGAGAAACGTCTGTATCCTGTGAGAACTTCTGAGGGTGTGTAAGCTTATATATAAGGAGACTCACTAATGTAAAGCTCAGTGAATTATACTCAGTCTATTTATATATTTTTAATGACTTGAAAGAAAGCAATCTAAAACAAATCCATAAATTAAGGCAAATACGCCTAGGTATTCAATTAGGCCAAGATAAACGGTTAAGAATGGGAAGAGTTAATGTGTGGCTGTGGTAACCAAAAAGCTGCAGTGGTTGAGCTTCATTACTGGAAGATTTAGCACACGCTGCTTTTGGGAGGCGCTCTTTTACTGTTTAGTCATCAATTTGTCAAGTTTTCAGCTCGATGTGAGTGTTGTTTCACTAAACGTAAATCCGCTGTGCTGTGAACACATTTAGCATTTTACAGGTACTTGGCGTTTATTAACATACATATGTGAGTATGAAGAAAATCAGCATCTTTTGTAAATCTTCCAGGAATTTTTAGTTCAGTTTCGCCTATGAAAACATTTACACACAGCTTTACTAAAAGACTGATAAATAAAGCCCTGTGTTTGTTATTGCAGGTACATGATGATTGTTCTGCTTAGACATTTTTATGAAGCAAATGGCTGCAGCTGAAATGTTATGAAAGTGCAGTGCATTGAAAAAAGCACTGATAAGCCCATATTATACTGCTATATAATAATGACGTCCCTTTTGAGATGCCTGCATCATCTAACAATCTGATTTGTTGGATGTAAATGATGTCCATTTTAAAGACACTCCTCTATTGCGTTGTGAGACTCCACAAGCCATTAGATCCTAATATTTCACAGGTTTACCTCAGGCAAGTTTCTACATTAGAGAAACTCAGTCATGGATAATTTTAGGCTCAGTTGCATGTCTTGGAGTTTGGTAATTTATCATGCTGGTGAATAAAAGAACAATTCCTTTGTAAATGTACTTATTTATTAAACCATGTTGTTCAATAAGCAATCAGTCTTTCTATGGTGGAATGCTTACATGAGCTGCTGTTAGTCACTGGCGTGTAATCTATTTTTTGTGTTCACTCTTGTTTCTCAGAAGACAGCATCGTTGCATCACCAAACTAACCTCAGTCTTTTATTTGAAAAGAAGAAAGTTTTTTGTTCATATTTTTATATTTATATGCCATTCTGTGGTAGTCATTTAATAAGCGATTCTGTATAACTACCGAATGCACAGTATTAGATGAGGTCACTGATGAACGTGAGGGTGAATCATCTTCCCTGAATCAAACATGCAATCAAGCACACAGATGCCATTGTGACAATCGGAGCATAATCAAAACCTTTCTGTGTTTGACACGTGGTGCTCAGGTGAACCATGATCGGGGCTGCTATTCCAGTTTATCTACAATTATGTTTTTATATCTCACATGTAATTCTTAGTGAAAGGGTTTAATTTGTCCTTCTGGAACACAATTTTAAAAAGTTATCTTTAAATCCATTTGTTTTCACAGACAGTCATGGTAGATGGCCAAAGATACGTCAGGTCTTCTCTCTAACAACTTGCAACAAAAAGCACTAAATCGATTCCAAGGGGAACAATATTGATCACAACCCAGCCTGCCTGCTAACAATATGGCACTGATCTTAATTGCTTCAGGCACATTATGCCAAGTGAAATTAACAGTCAATAGTTGTGTGACTTGAGCACGGACCCTGCTTGTATTTTGCATATAAAAGCATCTCTGAGAGAAATGCTTCTTTTTTTTCTTTTCATGCTACAAAGTCGTTGTTTGCTGTTTGCTGGTTGCACAATCCCATTTTACTGTTACTGAAATGGAAGTGATATCAGAATTATAAGTAAGGAATAACACACAACAGGGCTGTTATCCTAGAGGAATTTCTTTGCTTAAAGGTTTCAATTCAATTCAGTTTTATTTATATAGCACTTTTAACAATGGACATTGTCACAAAGCAGCTTTACAGAAATATAGAAATTCACGATATAAATTTTACACTTATACATTTGTCCCTAATGAGCAAGTCAGAGGCGACAGTGGCAAGGAAAAAGGGAACCCATCCTCATTTTGGTGACACAGGATAGGGTGATTATAAATAATTCCCTTCTATCACTGTGTACTACATGGTCAAAAAGTGCATTTGTGTAACCAGGAAATTCATTACAGTTTCCACATGAAGTCTATTTTGTTGAAGTTATCAACTGTTCACTGATGGAGACTTGAATGATTGATTTCCAAGTGATGAGAACTCCAGAAGTTTTCTCTTTGATATCTTAGAGGGAATTCTCACTTGTGGGTCATTTAGGTATCAACTTTGTCACAAATGTGACAAAATTCCTTAGGAGAAATAGAATGACACAAAAAAAGAGACATAAGAAACCGAGAAAAGGCCACACTTCCCGCCACCTGCAGTAATCAGTGTGTGATTTTCAGCTATTATCATTTCTATTATGTTAAGATCTGTGCCTAAACCATTTTCCTGATGAGCCGATTTAAAGAATTACAAATTCGTTTCAGACATGAGCAGCTAGCTGTCATAACTTAGTGCCTGGCAAGAGGTGTAACATGGACCAAATCCCCTCATTGATAGCCTTTGGCATAAAATACAATAGTATAGATTGAATAGGAACACATGAGTGTAGCAGGTGGGGGCGTGGATTAGCGTGGCTCTGCACTGGGTGGGTGGCAAAACCTACAGGGGTAATAGAAGGCACACCTGAGCATCATTTTCCCCATATAATAATGCGAGCTGTCTTTCTTTCTCTCTTTCCCTGAGCAAAATGCTGGGCATATGTGTCTATGTGGCCATGAGCAGAGCAAAATAGAAAGGGGTAAGTGAGCTGGAAAGCTGCCAAGTTTTTTGTTTTGAAAGGTTTTATATTACTGATGGACTACTGTGCCACAGGCACAAGCCTAAATAATCAGTTTAAAAAAGCTCACGTGCACTCTTTTTTGGGTCTGCTGTGTTTCTGGGAGGCCAACGCTGATACAAAGACAAATCCAATCTGATACGAATCCAGTGTTTCGGGCAAGTATTAGCCCAGATACTGATGAATTGGTGGTGTATGTGTAGGTGTTGAATATGTTTAGTGCTAATCATAATGGATTAGTAGTCAAAAGTTTTTTTGAACACCTAGAGTCTTCTTGCAGTTTAAGCAATATTATTGCCACAGAGCAAACAAAATGATACAGAATAGCACCTAGAAAAGGAAACCTAAATCTTTGTGGAACTTAATTGTTTGCTCTCAGATCCTAATGTAACTCTAAATGAGTGCTTTATTAAAGGCAGGGCACTTGGAGTGTAAAAACCATTAAGCATATAGATAAAAGACTCCTAGACAATGCTAGTAACAAAACATAGATATGCGGCGTGCCTAATTAAAGTGATTTACGAACATTGGCCTTTTCCGATTACATGAGATTGTTCCGACAAAATAAAGTAACTTCTAACATTTCTAAAATTTAAACCCATTCGTTGATTAGATTTAAATAAATAATAATTTAAATCATTTAAAATGAGGTCATTTAAACAAAATGCTAAAGTATAGAGTGTTCAATAAATCATTTAAAATGTATAAAATGTAAATGTGTACATTTAAAATGTATATAATGTATACCAGTGTATACTGGTGGATTTGGTGCACATGTGACTTAAGTGTACGTGACTTAAGTGTATGTGTTAGTGATAAGAAGCCATACCAATATTCAGTGTAACTACAAGATTGCAAATGTGATATGGAATTTATTTAACAGTTCTATAAACAAGAAATTAATATCAAATAAGTGATAATTTGCATATAATATGGCCAAATGTTGTTGTGCTTATTTTTGCTTTGCTAGAGGAAATAGATCCCAAAGAAGCTACAATCACTTTATAGCACGTCAGCTAGCTGGCTAAAGGTGTTTCTGGTAAAACTTGCGTCCCTTCTTCCTTTTCATCTTCATCTGACGAGCTTTCATATTTTAAGTCAAAAGTTATATTCATGAAAAAAGTAAAGTTTACCATGTCTGCTGATGATGTCGCTAACTCTACTGTAGTAACCGTTTAGAACTAGGAAGTGGAAATTTAAGTGGCAAACACAGACAAGAGGAGTGATACACACCGTGAAACATCAGTTTCCAGTGCGGTTATAAGAAATATAAGCACTCTTGGAACACTGCTTGACCATCAGATTAGTGGACCAGAAATAACTCTTGTATAATTTTCCACAACAGCAGCTCTGGCAGTAGTGCAGATCACAAGACAAATCACAGGTTTATATTAATGAGCTTGTCATTTCATTAATACGTTATTGTTTCTGTACTAACAACTTGCACAGGGACATGTATAGTGCAAGCTCCACATAATCTAAGGCTAAAAATAAATGCATTTAAAAATGTGGTGATTTACAAAGAAAAACATTTAATCTAAGGTGAAACTTTGTAAGGAAACATTTAAGTTATGAACGGAGTATCCAGTGTCAGCGTTTTATAATGGTCAGTGAGTTTTCAGACACAGGCATATTTTCAGGACCAAGGGCTTTGCATTTTCTCTGTAACATAACCAGCTGCATTTTTTTTGTCTTAACTTCAAGGCACAAAAAATGGAGGCTGGTGAGGGAATGATTGTTTATAGGTGCTATAATGTGAGTGATAACAGGAATTATCTTGTTTCATTAACATTCCACAACATTAACATAACTATAAATGGATAAAAATTATCTAAGTAATAAATTAAAAATTGTAACCATTGCCAATTGCTGTGGTATAAGACAAATAAAACACTTCAGGATGTTCTGTAATTGGAAAAAAATCAACTTTGCGTTGGTAAATGTAACTCATTCTACCACTCTGTCCTTGATTACTGTCCTATCACAGCATGCAGCCTAGTGGTTTTTTTCCTTACATATTTGCTAAAATTTTCAAATGAAGTGTTTCTAAGCTCCACTGTTGGTCTTTCTGTGTGGTTGTGTGGAGGAGATAGACCCCCGGTGTCCTGCTCGCTGTTTCTGCACATAAGCACTTTGCTGACTTTCTGCTTACTCTTTCTGAGCTGTTTTGTGTGTGTGTGCATTGTGTGTGTGATTGTGATCCCACCGCTCCTTGTGTTTGCGTTCCGGCCTGCTGAAAGCTCAGTTCCACTGCTGAACGCTCCCCAACGTCTTAAAAAGGATTTTCAAAGGTTTTAGTCACGAGCAGCCCAAACACAGACACACACACACCTGCGTCGCACCGATTGTGGCAACTGCTGCGTAGAAATTTTGCTTTCATCCCTGGTTTCTCTGTCTAAGTTGCACAGTGTTAGCAGTAATATTTCAGGGATTATTTATTTGCTTTAATATTTTGTCATTTCAGCATCAGTGACAGCCTTAGTCGCTTCTTTTTTGTGGATCAGTTTAAATCAGCAAAATATTGTAGCCCATTTTTTTCCCATGAACACGCTTGACAGGCACTTAACATTTTCTTCATGTTAATCGAACCGAATAGAATGTGGGATAATGGTTAATTGATTAGGATCTACACTGCTGAGAGATTCATTGACTATCACCAATGATGATTTCAGCGTTCAGCTTTGCTGTTGACTGTTCTGCAGTTTTATTACTGCAGTTTTCACAAAAAGTGTCTTTTTTTTCATTTATGTTAATGGAGCATTCTCAGCATTTATTAATGCAAATTTACTGTGCATATAGGCTGTGCTGCATAGATGCTATACAATATTGTGTATGCGTATGGCGCTTAAAATCACCTAAAAAAACCTTGTTTGTGGATTAATAGAAGTAAGTCGTGTCTATCAGTCTATGGCAGTGCTGGGCAATTTGAATTTAAAATTGCAAAATATTTTACGAAGAATCTTACTTTAATATGCAGGTTTGTTGTCACATTAGAACAATTTGTGACGACACATTAAAGTAAACTTATTAAAAGCAAAAAAAAAAGATGGGTTAAACAGTAGCAGGCAGCAGTAGATAACTATATTCAATCAATGTCTAATGCTGTATAACAGTTTACTCAATTGAAATTGGGGACAACATGCCCTTTGACTAGGAAATCTGGCTATGGAACAATCACCAAGTCAAATTCTACATTTAGAAAGGCTTTAACAAAATAAACTGAAGTCACAGTCGAAATGGTTCACAGTGAACACTAAGCTTTTATCTTTTTTATTTTACAGCATGATTTGATACATGTAAAGAAGTATTATAGCAACATCACTATTAAATTCATTCATTCATTTTCAGTAAGCACTTTATCCTGGTTAGGGTCACAGTGGATCTGGAGCCTATCCCAGAAACTCTGGGTATGAGGTGGGAATGCACCCTGTATGAGATGCCGGGCCATTACAGAGCACCATACACACACAGTTTCACACTGAGGGGCAATTTAGCGTATCTAATCCACCTACATGCATATGTCTGGGAGTGGTGAGGGAACGTGCAAAACTCCACACAGACAGTAACCGGAGCTCAGAATCAAACTGGGGACCCTGGAGCTGTAAGGCGGCAACACTACCCACTTCTTCACCATCCCACTGCTAATGTTTCCATTTGTAACACAATATGCATGATTTCTGCTTAATACTAGCTAGAGGGTTTTTTTTTTCTACAAGCTCTTTTGTTAATGTTCCTAGAGAATTGCAAAAAGGTATTGCATAAATAACTGACTTTAATTTGGCCATTTAATCCTTTAGGTAGACATATATATATATATATATATATATATATATATATATTTTTTTTTTAAGGTTACAAATGAGCTATTTGCCATACAAACGTCAGTTTGCCCATGGCATTTTTGCTTTGTTTACCTGAACATGTGATAAACCCTGCCTCCTCCACTTTCATTCATTGTGATGCCTAAGCGCTATTTGTTGCTGTCTCCAGGAAGAGATGGACAGGAAGAGATACTGTAGAGATCACTGCAGGCAAACAGTTTGAATTTAGCAAGACTGCTGCAAATTTCCAGAAATAATGTCGATAAAACAAAATGTCAGTACTGGTAAACATTCTGATTGCCTATCTTTGCCTGAAGAGCATTTACCCCAAGAGCATCACTGCTGATTCATTTTCATCATGCTGGTAAACACACACGTTATCCCAGTCATAAAGCAATCACTCTGTCACTTCACCATTTCCTGGCCCTCCGCAGTGAAGAAAAGAACATGTTTTTCCATTTATCCTACATGTAAAACCTTCATCTACAAATTTTATATATATATGTGTGTGTGTGTGTGTATGTGTTACAAAAACACTATTTACGTGGATTATATGCAGACAAATCTTTGACTGGAAAACTATATACAGTAATAACAGTAGTTCTTTAATATATGCTTCGATCAACAGAAATGGATGAAATAGCTGCCTTCTGATCTGACTTGAAGCACAAATTTTAAAGCCCTGCCATTTATTATTAATACTCACAATATAAATAGTTTAGGTCCTATTAATATTTCATGACTGCAAGGCAAAAGATTTGAATGATTGCTGGTAAACTTGATGACAGTGTCTTGAGGCTAACACACTGCTGGTAATAATTATAAATAAATATGCAGCATGTTATGTAGGTGTTTTGAGTTTGCCAGCTCTATATACAGTGTGTTGCAATTGTAGGATGCATTTGTTTCCGTTGATGTTAACAGAAATTGCATTCACAATCACCCTCGCTGATATTAAGTATTTAAAATTTGTGCATTGGACCTCATTATTATTGTTTATACCATGTGGTGTTGAATTCTCGAATTTGCTTAAGCAGAATGTGTTGATTAATTTTCTATAACAGCAGCTCTGACAGTAGTGCCAGCAGTAAGTAAATCGCAGATTTATATTAATATGTTCATTCTAATATGTACACAGGGAGTTGTATGACAGACGCTTCACGTACAGTGAAGTTTTCAGTGAGGAGATGTTTATTTAGCATACTTGGAAGGAGTCTCCAGTGTCAGTGCTCTGTAACAGTCAGAGATGTTACAAAGCTAAAGCTGTTCCTTTAGGTTTTCCTCATTGAGAAAATCTTTAGGATAGAAGGCTTTGCAGTTTCTGTGTAACATTCTTTTTTTTTGTCTTATCTTCAAGAGAGGGGAAAAAATAGGTTTGTGAGGGACTGACTGTGTATAGCTGCTGTATAATAAGTGATGAGATGTTCCACAACATTAAACATAACTATAAATGGATAAAAAAGTACACCCCATATTGTTTTTTTTTCTTACATAAAGAATCTTTATTAAATAAATTCTAGTAGCATCAATTTATTGATGTGCATAATGTGTAGGCAAGAGTTTTACTGCAAAAGACTTCTTTGCATACTCCAATGCTTTTCCTTTTTCACAAGGAAAGATGCACAGGGCCAAAGCACAGCATCAGCATATTTAGCATCCTGGAGTTGAGGAGATAGTCCAAGACCCCAGTCATGTTAGGACAGGACTGTAGCACTAGTTCCCCCTCTGGCTGCAGGATCAATTCCTACAACCCCTGATGCTTCTGTGAATTGAACCATATTCTGTTGATGCAGATGCAGATGCAGGGCTTTAAAGGAACACTCCAGAGTTTTTCAACCTAATCTCAATCTACTACATATGTGATTACCACAGACAAGAATTAAGACACATTTCCCTGTAATGAGAAATGAAGAGATCCAGTTTACTCAAATGATACTTATAATTGACATCTAAGGGCACTTGTTTGCGGAACACATTCATGACTGATTAAGTCAAATATATTTGTAAAGGAATCTTAAAATCTGTATAGTTCATCCTTTAAGAGATCAGAGTCCTCTCAGGAAAGTGTAAGGAACCAGAATTACCTGTAAGTGTATGGCTTCAGTGTTCCAAATTAAGATAAAACCATAGCACAGCTTTAGTAAGACATTTCTCTCATCCTAAAACCTGTTGAATTTATTATAGTTACATAACTTAAACTGCCCTTAGACTTGCATTCTAAATGAGTTGCTAGCAAACTTTTTTTTTTATTTTGTTCATTTCTCAGTACATGTCAAAATTATTGTCTGTGATAGTTGCAGTATGTTATAGATGCAGTGGATCGAGAAAATGACAGAGTATTCCTTTAATCTCTGAGAGTAACAAGCTGTCTGTGTTGAATAAGTCTCTCTGTTTAGCATCACGGATAGACAAGATGTGATGACAAGATTGCTAAATAAATAATAATAATAAATTAAAAATAATAAATAATAAAATTTTTGCTGTTTTCCTGTACTGTTCTAATGTTCCCTAAAATTAATATATAATACTGTAATAAATTAAGTCACTATACTTTTATGCATCTGAAATATTTTTAGAACACTGACTTCATTGTTATTTTCAGTTACACATTCTCACCATCTTACTAGGTAGTGAATGTGTTAATGTTCCTCCTCTAATAATTTTTCTAAATACTGGGCTCCTGAGTGGCGCAACAGAAAAGTGCTCCCCTAGCAACAGGAGGTTGCAAGTTTGAATTGGCGATGCCGCAGCCATCAATGGGTGAAGTCCAAGGCAGCAAAATTGACCATGTTCTGTCAGTGGGTGTCAATCACAGTGATATTAGCCAATCATGGGGGTCTGTGAGCTCACATGTTCAGAAGAGGGCAGATAGTGCTTTCTTCTGAGTGTGTTACACTGCCCTGGCAAGTAGCTTGAAAAAGGCACGGTTAGCTCTGTAACTTGAGTACTATGATATATTGTGTATATACTGTATTTAGATACATGAATATATTCTGAGATATATTTAGATATATTGTGCATCATGAAAATGTCTATAGCAATATGTTTTTTTAAAACCGTATAATCTAATGAAGAACTCTTCACTGCTTAGCTGTTAGGCTTTCTCTTGCATTTTCTCTCTATTATCCATTGATGCACATAGGATTATTGTGTCCATACTCCATTTGGCCATAAATAAAAGCACCTTATTCTCCCCCTCTCTTAAACAAATTGTTTTATGATAAGTGATTTACAGATCCACATTCCCACATTCCCACATCTCCATCTCAGTGTCTCTTCATGACCTGGCTATCTGAGCAGGGGTCAGGCCAGAGTGTATGGAGGTTAGACTCTTAAGGCCAGAGAAATCCAAGTGAGAAGTATTAGCTTTTAGATATCATTAAACATTTATGAGGTGAGAGATATGTGCTGAGTCTCCTTTTGCTGAACTTCATGCTGTGTCCTAATAGATCTTCACCTGTGTGTCTCTCTGGTGTCGCCCCGTGTCAAATGAGATCAGATCTGTGGCTGTTTCAGAGGAAACAATTAACTGCTCTCTGTACACTCCGTCTGACAATTTCAGCACTGAGGAACACACATCAAGTGTTTGAACGCATATTTCATCTGTAGATTATGGAACAAATGGAATGCAGCACTCAGTTTTGACTTGAAATTTATTGTTCATAATGAGCATTCTCTCAGAGGAACAGAAGATGTGATGGACGTGTGATGTGACTGTCTCACAGATTCCCTAATGATTACACTTGATAAAGTGGCCTGTCTCCATGTTTTTGCACATCAGTGATGATAAACATCAAATGTTTCTCTGTGAACTGGCATTGCAGAGTTACAAGCATGTACTAGATTGTTCTGGTTCTGAAGACTTTGGTCTAGACAGATTTGTGGTTTTCTAGCTCTGACACTGTAGCATGCCCAGGTTTTTAGAAAGGGAGTGCAAATAAGGCCAGGGGAAAGAACACACTAAATGTGGGTTGTATATTTCAAGTAAAAAGAGAAGTAACTGGAAGAAAAACACCACGAAGTTCATAAATATAATTAATAAAAACTCATTATAAGTCTTTCTAGGACCCTAGAGGCTTAGAGTGGTTTTAAAGAGGCTCTGAGAACAGGATTAGCACATTCACCTCCTTCAGATATGTTCATGCTACTGCTTTCACAGCCACAAACATCAAGCAAACAAAGGAACTTGAAATCAAACAGCCGACCCCGGTGCACTGATGCAAGCAACTCTATGATATTTGCAGGCAGAGGATGGTTTCAGATAGTTTCTGTATGTGTTTGTGTATGAACTCAACCCTCAAAAGATGTTTTTTTGAAAGTAGCTTTTTTTTCATCTGCAGCCAGCTTTTCAGAGTGACACTATATATAAGACAGGATTATTTTTGCAGTCCATGTGATCTGTTCCAAAATAAATGGCCACATAATTACATTAGTGTTCTGAATTATAAATTGATCTATAGTACATATTGATCAATGAATTTGGTTAAAACAGATACAGAGCTTCAATGGTTATTTAAATCAACACAAGCTAGATATGGTGGTCGTGCAGTGAGTAGTGCTGCTGTCTCACAGCTCCAGGGTTGAGGTTCGATCCTGAACTCATGTTATTGTTTTCGTGAGTTTTGTGTATGCGTGGGTTTCTTCCCATCTCCCAAAAAATATACTGGTAGGTGGATTGGCTAGTAGTTGTGAATGAGTGTGCGAATGTGTGTGCATGGATTTGTATATCATCCAGGGTTTATTCACACCTTGCTCCCTGGGGTAGGCTCCAGATCTGCTGCAGCCCTGGCCAGGATAAAGCTCTTGCTGAAGATGAGCTAGATATGATTTATTAGGTCTGCATGAATTGTGTACTAAAATACCTCTCAGAGATGTGATTTGCATTTGGATTGCAATTGAGGTGGCAACTCTTAATGTCAAGTGCTACCCATGTGGCCATGCCCCTGACACTTCTTTACTGTATCATAAAGGTCCAGTGTTGCCAAACTGGGCTGCTTCAATCCACTCTATATTTTTTTTCACATGGGAAATGAAAATGACTTTGGCCTGACCTTGGTAGATATGTCTTGGGTTCATACAGTTACATTTTGGACTAAGTGAGTATTTTGATTTGGTTTTAAAACCTGATTTTGTAGAAAAGGCAGTCATGTCACCTGTAAACCTGGTAAATAACCTGATAAGTGGCTGAAAAGCTAAACGAGGCATGCTAGTATTAATAATTTATTTTTTTATCAGACAATGTCATCCACAAGCTTGGCACTGGGAACCACTGCACCAAGTTATTCATTAATGCATAGATTCTCTACGCTTGAGTCCTATTACAAGTTACACTGCTGTACACTTTTCTTGCTAGTTTTCATGAACATGATAATATTGCAGCTATGCAGGACTGTTGGTCCCCAGAACCAGAGCTCAGGATCCTGTATAAATGTGTTTGCTCTGATTTGTAGAGTTACTCTTTTTTGCCAATAGAGGGCAGTCTGTCCTCATTTTAAGCATTCTGGTGCAGCTTTACAAATGAACTGCATTCCAGTGCTTAACCCATGTCTTTTATTCACAATATGCTCATATTGAGCATTCTTTTAATACAGTTATACTGTAATGATTTATAATCATGCTATACAGTATGACCCAGGAGAGGATGGGATCTGTACTAAGTCTGGATCCTCATGTTGTCTCAGTGAGATTCTTCTTGCCACTGTTGCTTCTGGCTTGCTCATTAGGGAGCTAAATTTACATCTGTAGAGCTGCTGTAAATCTATTGTTAAAAATAAAATAAAAATAAAATTGAATTGGATTAATATAGTCTATACTATCATAGATAGTTGTGGTGGATAAAGAAGTCTTTAATAACTATTCTCCAGTGTTCTCCAAATAACCACAAACCTGGCTTGATATAAAATATATAAAAAATATAAAAATACAAAAATATAAAACAGATTTACATGTACATTTCATCCAGAGTGCTTTATAGCCTTGGAAAATATCCTCACACTAGTACAAGCAGGCCAGGTTTTAAGAATACAATAAAGCTAAAACCCTGTAATATATTTTCAATAATTATGTGTAGACTTATTGCTCGCTTAAGTACTCAATAAAGAGGTAGGTGTTCAGTCTTCGTCTGAAGACAGCCAGTGTCTCAGCTCTTCAGAGGTTTAATTTTGATATTTTGGTGTTTTAAATCTAGCAGCTACAGGATGCCAGTGCAGGGAAAGCTACAGGAAGAACCTGGATAGATGGAAAACAAGTAGTGCAGCTGCAGGCTGGATCAGTTCCAGAGGTCTGATGGCTCACAGGGGAAGATTTGCCAGGAACAAGTTGCAGAAGTTCAATCTTGAGATTGAACAATAATATAAATAAATTGATTAACCACTGTTTGCTCTGTCATCAGAAAATCTTACTCCAATATTTGTTGCAACCACCATTTTGATTTTAGGTACATATATTTAATTGCACTATTACTTATAACAGTTAAGAATGACATCTGTGCCTAATACGATCTAGATCGAGAAGATATCTAATTTTAGCTTAACAGTTGAAATTCACTGTTTAAAAATAGCAGCATTAGATGGCAGTGTGCTGTCAGAGGCAGGACTGAGGTGTCAATTCTCACGCTCACACAGCTGATTGTGTTCACTCATTATTGCTGTCTGTCTGAATCTCACCATTTTCTATATTTTCTATAACTATCCTTTGGTTAGGACAGTAGTTTCTCAGCACAACACTACACCTGAAATTAGATTGTTAGAGCTAATGTGTTCAGCTATTGTGGTACTCCATGAATTCTATTAAGTACCTGTAATAGACATTGCAGTGTAGAGTGTCATTTAAATAGTTTAAATAGAAATAAGAAGTAGTGAATGCTCATATAGTTGAATCATTGTGAACCCACATACTAAAAGACTCCAGCATTTTGTCTTTTTATGCCTCCACTACTGAGGGGGGAGGGAGTTATCATCTTTTCAGGTTGTCCTTCTGTCCGTCTGTTAGTGTGATATCTCAAGAATGAGTGGTTGAATGTTGTAGGATTTATATGGCATTATCGTTGTAACCATCAGATGAACTGATTAGATGTGATCCAAACAAGATCAGGGTCACAGCAGGGTCAAATGTCTGATAGTTTTTCTTTAATAGCTTCCTTCATTTTTGAAGTACATTTTAAGGGTATTTCTGGCATACAGATTAGTAACAAGAAGGCCTAGACTTGCTGGTTACAGAGGCATCCCTGTCAGTAAAGGTTGTCAATTCCCCCCCGCCCCCTGCCCTCCACCCCCAATCTAATTTCTATCTATCTATCATATCTGTAGTACAAGTGCAATTACCATGGTTTTCAAAGCTCACTTATAATGGAAGTCTAATTGCAGTTATTGAAATCTATCATTAAACATGATTTAAATCTGCATAATACATCCTTTCAGAGGTAAGACTACATTTTTAGAGGAAACAGTTTGTGTATTACCGGTGTTTAATTTGTGTATTACCGGTACAAACATATATCCTACATAAAGACTGCAGACTGCATTAGGAAATTTGGATAAAAGTAAATAAGAACAGCTTTAGTAAGACTTAATATTGTGTCTAATACCTGTATTGATAAAGCATAAATGTTTACTGACAAAATTCAATAACTGCCCTAAGACCTTTATTATAAAGGAATTTCTAATAAACAGCTTTTTCCCCTCCTTTGCACAGGGAAATGTGTCAGAATAATTGTCTATATGATACAGAGATGCTGGAAGGGAGAAAACTGTCAGTCAGAATAACAGCTCACATTACAATCTTAACATCAAATATTAATGAAGTATAGTAAAACAAATTAATATCTGTAGCATATACTTATGATTATTATATTTGATGATGATTAAAAAATCTTTGACACATAAAGCTAGTCAGTTAACAAACCACTTGTGTTGCACTTTCTTAATGATTATCATTAATTTACAATACAGATTAGTTTTCTACTTACAGATGAAGTAAAGTACTTTGACTTGTTGGTTTTTTTCTGTTTACAGAACTGCCTATTGAGAAGAAGAAAAAGCCGGAAACTATTGTTTATATCTACAAATCCCTTTAAAAGAAAACAAGGCTTAGGTAATATGTAAATTCTATCAATTATGAATACTGTAAACCGATTTTGATTTGTAATTAATCCTCTCTTCTTTTCACACTTACACTATCTCTCTTTTTCCCCACAGGTAGAACTGTACTGAACAGACTGATCTTTCCTCAGTCTTCTGGAAGTGTGACAGCACCTGGTCACATGACCTGGAAGAGAAAAGCCAGGAGACCTTTTGGATCCCTCTCTGGTTAGATTGTAATTATATTTATTCATCTGAGCTGTGCTCATGAATGTGTGTGTGTGTGTGTGTGTTCAAGTGTGTTGTAGTGCTTTATGCCAAACATATACAGTATGTTTAATGTTAAAGGAAAATAGAGATACGGTACTGTTCAGTAGACTTGAACTCAGTGATGGAGGACTAAAGTCTAATATCTCTCAATAACTTGACAATGAAACTATTAGGAATAAGCAATGCATTATATAATGAAGTCCCATCAATAATAAGAATCATGTGGGGCAGACTATTCACACCAAAAACACTAAACTTACGGTTCTCTCATCTGTCCTTTTGTGTAATTTGTACTTTGACTGGACAGTGTGTGCTTAGTCCTTTTAGTTTCTCCTCCAAAGGCATTTTGGGGAAAAAAGGATGATGGAGTAAATAATCGACCTTGTTCACATTCAAATGTGTCAGTGAAGTGGGCTGACCAATATCTGCCCAAATGAAGCTCCAAATGAAGAACTCTATGGTTTGTTTCACTCTGTATAATCACCTGACATGACTGACACCGATGGGCTGCATGAAAAAAATCAGCTCCGGTATTTTTCCGATGACCGTTGTTGTGCTTGGTTATGCGCGCACACACACACATATGCACACAAATCACCTTATGACATTTGTTAACAGCAAATAATCAGATTGCCAAAAATGAAAAACGTTTTATTGGTGTCCTTTAATCTTTGAGAGAAGGAAGGGTTAGCCCTGCCAGGACATTTACAGTCCCCTCTGAAAATATTGGAATGGCAAGGCCAATTTTTTTTTGCAATACGCTGAAGTTTGAGTTTGAGATCAGAAGATGAATAAGATGATAGATCAGAATTTCAGCTTTCGTTTGTGATATTTACATCTAGATGTGTTATACAACTTAGAACATGGCACCTTTGCAGCAGACCACCCAATTTTTAGGTGAGCAGATTGGAACAGATAGATTTTGTGTTGCATTTTCAGGCTTATACCACAGCTTCTTTCAGTTCAGTGGCCCCTTCAGGAGGTGAAAGACATGCTCAATTGGGTTAAGGTCTGGTGATTGACGTGGCCAGTCTAAAACCTTCCACTTTTTCCACTGTTGATGTTCTTTGTTGTGTTGGCAGTGTGTTTTGTGTCTTTGTCTCGCTGCATGATGAAGTTCCATCCAACTAGATTGGATGCATTTCTCTGTAGACTGGCAGACAGGATGTTTCTGTAGACTTCTGAACTCATTCTGCTGCTACAATCATGAGTTACATCATCAATAAGGGGGCCATTCCAGAAGTAGCCATGCAAGCCCAAGTCATGACACTACCTCCATCGTGCTTCACCAGTGAGTTTGAATGTTTTGGATCATGAGCAGATCCATTTTTTCTCCACACTTTGGCTTTTCCATCATTTTGGTACTTTGGTAGAGGTTAATCTTGGTTCCAGAACTCTCTGTATTTCTTTGCAATATCCAATCTGGAACCTTCCAATTCTTACTGCTGATTAGTGGTTTCCATCTTGTGGTAAACTGTTAGATGTCTGTTTGTTAGTATACCAGTGGTTTCTTTATTTTTCAAGACGTTCCAAATTGTTGTATTGGCTGTGCCCAATGCTTGTGCAGTAGCTCTGATAAATTTCCCTTTCTTTTCTCAGCTTCAAAATGGCTTGCTTTTGTCCCATAGAGAGCTCTCTAGTCTTCTTGTTGGTTTATCCTTTTAAACAACAAATGCATTCTTCACAGGGGAAACCTAGGGCTCAAACAAACAGTTGACATTCAGAGCTATTAATTCTTTAAACAATCTATCTAAAATGGCACACCTGGGCAACAACAAACATATGTCAGTCACATATTCCAATATTTTCAATCACTTGAAAAATGGGTGGGTTCAAACAAAAGGTGCCATGTTCTAAGCTGTTTAACAGATCTAGATTTACATTTACATTTACATTTACGGCATTTGGCAGACACCCTTATCCAGAGCGACTTACAAAAGTGCTTTGAAGTCTATCAAACATACATTCTGATACTGGCCCGCTAGGTCACAAACTAGGAATACCATCAGTCCAAAAATTCTGCTAGGCAGGTAATAGACAAACACTCAGACAATACAATTTTTTAAAGTGTTAATTTAAGTACGTTAGGAAGAGGTAAGTCTTTAGACGTCGCTTGAAGAGTGCCAGTGACTCAGCTGTTCGGATATCTAGGGGAAGTGCATTCCACCACCTTGGTGCCAGAACAGTCTCGATGCATGCCTTCCTTGTACCCTGACAGATGGTGGGACCAGTCAAGCAGTGCTAGAGGATCGGAGGGAGCGTGCTGCCATGCGGGATGTGATAAATGCTTTGAGATAAGTGGGTGCTGGTCCGTTTTTGGCTTTGTAGGCAAGCATCAGTGTTTTAAATCTGATGCAGGCAGCTACATGAAGCCAGTAGAGGGAGCGTAGCAATGGGGTGGTGTGGGAGAACTTAGGAAGGTTGAAAACCAGTCGTGCAGCTGCCTTCTGGATCAATTGCAGAGGACGAATGGCACTCAGAGGCAGACTTGCCAGGAGTGAGTTGCAGTAGTCTGGTCTTGAAATGACAAGAGACTGAACAATCACCCGTGTGGCCTGTGTGGAAAGAAATGGATGAATACTTCTGATGTTACAAAGGAGAAATCAACATGAGCATGTCAGATTAGCAATGTGAGAGCAAAAGGACAGATTGTCCATGGTTACCCCAAGGTTGCATGCAGTAACCGAAGGCGAGATCTGAAAGTTGTCTAGGGAGATAGCAAGATCCTGAGATGGGAATGAATCAACTGGGATCAACAGCAGTTCAGTTTTGCTGGGATTAAGTTTCAGCTGATGAGCTATCATCTCTGATGAGATGTCTGCCAGACATGCTGATATCCGAGCAGAATCATGAGTGTCTGAGGGAGGGAAGGAGAGGATGAGTTGAGCGTCATCCGCATAGCAGTGGTATGAAAACCCATGTGAGGATATGACTGCACCAAGAGATCGAGTATAGAGGGAGAACAGGAAAGCACCAAATACTGAGCCTGGTGGGACACCAGTGGAGAGTCTGCAGGGAGCAGATGTGGATCCCCTCCATGTCACCTGATATGACCAACCTTCCAGGTAGGAAGCAAACCACTGCCATGTTGCACCACAAATTCCTAGGCTCATGAGGGTGGACAAGAGAGCCTTGTGGTTCACTGTGTCAAATGCTGCAGAAAGGTCAAGGAGGATGAGGACTGAAGATAGTTTGGATGATCTAGCATGCAGCTTCTCAGTGACAGCCAAAAGGGCAGTTTCTGTGGAGTGTGCCAGTTTGAAGCCAGACTGGTTGGAATCTTGGAGGTTGTTCTGTGAGAGATAGAGAGACAGTTGATTGTAGACAGTTCGTTCAAGGGTTTTAGAAAGAAAAGATAGAAGTGATACCGGTCGGTAGTTGCTGATGTCAGAGGGATCCAGAGTGGGTTTCTTCAGGATGTAATATCAGGAAATGACGTAAATATCAGGAAATGAAAGCTGAAATTCATCTATCATTTCATTCATCTTTTGATCTTAAACCCAAATGTCTTTAGTGTATAGCAAAACAAAATAATTGGCCTTTGCCGTTCCAATACTTTCAGAGTGGACTGTAGACCAGCCACTCCTCTTAGACAAATGTAAAGGAATTGTGTGAAGGGAACAAGCCTTCAAAAGTAATAAAAAGAAAAGCTATTAAGTATCAAAGTAAACAACCAGTAAAAAATTAATCAAGTCATAATTGAACTTAAAATTGCATAAATTCTCTCAGGTACATTGTCATGCAGTCTTCTAAAGAAATGGGCCGGTAGACTTTCAGGCTTCTTGATAAACTTGTTACAGTTCGTGTGTCTCAACAGGTAAAATCCCAAACAGTATTAATGATGTTTTTATTAAAAATACTTATTAAAACAGTTGTTCTTCTGTAATGATACATTTAGAAAAGTATATTGAAGGAAAATATTGTTTCACTTTTCTACTGACACACTAATGCATTAGGCATATAAGAGATGTGGTATCTAAGACTTTTCTACTTTTGTACTAATTAATTAGAGACAAAAGCCTGTGCAAATACCTGTTTTTCCTCTACATCTGTGGAGATGTTCCTAATGAGGCAAGCCATCTAAGCGTATGATAAGCAAATCGTTACTCATATGGCTCCTGTGTGTGTTCACGCATGCTGTTGGGTCATGAAGCCCCTTTGGCTGCAGTAAGACCC
Organism: Pangasianodon hypophthalmus; assembly: GCF_027358585.1. Taxonomy (NCBI): domain Eukaryota; kingdom Metazoa; phylum Chordata; class Actinopteri; order Siluriformes; family Pangasiidae; genus Pangasianodon; species Pangasianodon hypophthalmus. The sequence continues at coordinate 23,656,453 of NC_069714.1, read as the reverse complement.
TGGCGTGGCTACTGTGCTACGTATGGTGGCCAAGGATGACTGGAAAGCTAGGACTAATCTATGAGTCATTGCTAGTGAGTTTGTGTGATTTCTTTTGCAGAATGGGCCGGTTATCAACCTGGGAAGAAGTCTAAAGGCTGATGTACTGATCCACACTGCGACACAGCTGTGCTCTCTGTCGGCCCAATCGGACCATTTATGACCTGACAGCCCTGACCCTGCACTTACTCTGGTGAGTTTTTTTTTTTTGCATTCCTCTTCCTGTTTCTGTTTTTCCTGCTGCTCTTTTTTGTCCTAGAACCCTGCATGATGCTCTGCTAATCTGGCATCATGCCTGAGGTCCACCATCTGCTGGGATCTGTAATGTTTTCATGCTGGAGTTCTTCACTCCGCATCCTGTGGGCCACAGTACTGCACAATTGATGTGTTTATTTTGTAGAAAGATCGGGTATTGATGTCTTAAACTCAGGAACTGTACATGGTTTCACACTCCTGACACACATAACGTAATATTAGCTTACTTACATCTTAAAGGAGAAACTGATTAAAGGCAGTTTTATTTTTTTAAAACAATAAGCTACACTATACAATATGGCCTAGTGTCTTTGTGAAGTTTTATTAATGACCTAAATGTCATCCACATCCTCCAGTCAAGACTTTAACTTAAAAACTAGTGTATGACATGACATTTTTGTTCATCAGCAATGAAAGCAGTTAACATTACTCAAATGACCTAGCACATGATTTTATGATTGGAGTAGTGGTCTGATGAAAATGCTATAAAATTATGGGGCAGGGTGACTGAGAGAGAGATTTGTTCTCATCTTAGCTGCATTTTGAGCATTTGTCCACTCTGATCGAAGAATAATGTCCTGACAGGTTGTCAGTTTACCCTACTGAAAAATAAATGTGTTAGTCATGCTAAAGATTTGTCTAACATCTAGTGAATAAGGTTGTCTTATTGGAGGTGTAAATAAATATGTGACTGAAATTACAGGAAATGTAGTCATAAATATCTATATCATTAGGATGCATAGCTCTGTTGTAGCCAGGAATTAATTTCAGGAAGGGTGAGAAATTGTGTGAATCACATGATTTGTACAGTTACACTGATAAGTATGATGTGCTCATACATTTTGAGGGGATGCCAGACAGGAGCAGTGGTGGTATTCAGAATTTGTCGTTTAATTATTTAAGGCATGATCTACAGCCAACCAAACCTGCCGTATTAATAGCATTAATAGCTTCCTTGAAAATAAAAATGCCTAGAAAATAAAATGCATTTATGATATTTATACTGAAAAGGATTAAAATAATATGCTAGTACTAATGGAGAAGTGACATCTTCATTGGCTGTCACCTTGATATCTCTATGTTCAGAGTGTTGCTAGCTGAACTGGGAAAAATGGATGATTGGTTAATCCTGTTTCTCACCATAGGAGCCGGTAGCCCATAAAATGTTATAAAACAAATTTTGAATCATAATGATGGCATTGTTGACCTTTTATGATCATTATAGTGCAATTACTGTGCAAAACAATGTTATTTCACACACACACACACACACACACATATATATATATATATATATATATATTTAAAATGTATATATATATATATATATATATATATATATATATATATATATATATATATATATATACATATATATATTTAAAATGTATATATATATATATATATATATATATATATATATATATATATATATATATATATATATAATCAGCTGTGCTGTGTGTTAAATACTCTCTAATAAGCATTTGAAACTACTGTAAAATATTTCGGGGAGGGTTCAAACATGAATTTACCCCAGCCTCCCACTCCCCCAAGATTTTTTTTTCACTCCTTGTTCTCCATGCTGATGCTGCAGCACATTACTTCCCCATCAGCATGCGGCGTCTGTCAGACACCTCTGAGGGAACTCTCAAGGGAGCTGTTGTCCTTTGTCATCATGAGTGCCTTCGCCACATTGGCAGCTTTCACTGAAGGGTAATCCACACATGAACTGCAGAATGGGCATTAAAAATAGCTTGCATGGAGCCATTGGCATTTTCTCCACACGTTGGTTCATGAAAAGTTGAGAAGGTCATACAGATCACCCCTAGTCTACTTTCACACCCAAACAGAAAGTGAATTCATGTAATTCTGAGGTTAGTAAAATGGAAAGCAGCTAAGAGATGAGAATGGAGTCTGAGAAGCTCTGAGAAGTCACATTTTCCGAATTGCGTTTGAGCTGTTAACTACAGTTTATGGCATTTTAAGATCAAAGTGCAGGTCAGTACACTGAGAAAGCTTTCTGTATTCAAAGTTCTGCTTGTTCATTGACTTTAGGTGGACCATTCAAATGATTTAAAATGACGTGTGTGTGGTTTATATCACTATTGTTGCCAGATTTTTCTTGTGTAGAGTTTTTGGGACACAGGTTTTTCAATTTCATTAATAGGCTCCCCTCATTATAACAAGCACTCACCTACAAGACCAAAGAAATCAGGCAGAAAATACTGAATAATGAGACATTTTAAGGATGAACTATGCTGTCTGTTGCAGTACCATGCAGCACACAATAAAAACAGCACACAATGAAAAAATAAAATGTAGACTAATACTATGAGAGAGGAGGCAAATAAAATAATTGAATATTCATTTTTTTCATTTCATTTTTATTTGTATAGCGCTATTTTACAAAGGTCATTGTCTCAAAGCAGCTTTACACAAACAAAAGTAAAGTGAAGTGTGTGTGTGTGTGTGCGAGACGTCTCTGATGAGCAAGCAGGGCGACGGTGGCAAGGAAAAACTCCCTGAGATGGTGATAGGAAGAAACCTTGAGAGGAACCAGACTCAACAGAGAACCCATCCTCATATGGGTTTACACTGTAGTGTGCGTGTGTGTGAGTACAATGTTTGTTGGTGTAGTCCATGGAAAACAGCTGAAGCGTCTTCGTGGCAGTGTGAAGCATTGCTGGTGGACAGGTCCAGAGTGAAGGGGGGGGGTCTGGATCACCAGCAGCTCTGGAGCGATGCTCATCTGGTCCAGAGCGTAGGGGGGTCTGGATCACCGGCAGCTCAGGAGTGTAGCTCGGCAGAAAGAGAAGGAAAGTGGTTAGGTACACTCACAGTCACCGTGTGGAGATAATACTACCCATATATACCATATTATAGTATACTGAGGTTCATTGTTATGAATAATCCAAGCAAATTTCTATCCCACATTAATTATTAAATTAATGATAATTAATAAATAAAATAATTAAATTAATTATAAAACAGCATGATACAATAAAATTGCTCAGCACCAAACTCTCACACAGTTTGGTTTGGTATAAACAGCACCAGAAATCTTGAAGCTTAGAGAGGAGTGAAAAACGCTGTAGGGAGTTGGAGAAGTGTGAAAGATTCATACAGTTATTTATTTCATAATGTCCTAGATAAGTATATTTATACACAGTTTGTGTTACATATTTTGGGGCAAAAGTAACCTTCTGTCCCTTTAGGTGGAGATGGCTCTTTAAATGTTCCAATGATAACTTTTCTTTTGCCACCTAAAATCATAAATGCACTAAAGATTGATTGGGTTGATGCCTTGCTTAAAGATTTCGCACACACACATATGTTTTTACGGACTGCACAAAAAATTCTTTGCCAAGAGTGATGAGTGACTTAACAGTTGATTTCAGTTACCCAGTGCAGTTTCAGGTGTCTTCTGCCAGCAACCTGTCCCCGTTTTTGGAGGTGCCAATAAAATGTAGCGAGAGCATACCCATGCACACTCAAGTCTTTTCTACTCTAGGGTTTTTTAGCCAAGGGTACATTCCAAAGAGAAACTGGAGACAGATCTGGCACATAAAGTGAGAATCTTTCTAAAATAAACCAAAATTCTACCAGTACAATACAGACATAAATGCTCCGTGCTCATTGTCTGGTTAATTTTTTACTCCAAATCTCAGCATGTGAAAGTCAAAATTGCATGGAAAGGCTTATGGGTGAGATCAAGAGGAGATCTGTGGGAATAGCTAGCAGTTTGCACATGGCATTCCTCTCTGTCTCAGTGTTTCAGTGATTATGCCGAATGATTTCTGCTGCTTGAGTGCTTTGAGTTGAATAATGCACTTATCAGATGTGCTCACAATGAAGGCAAAGCTGCCTGTGTCAGAGAAATGAGGGAATACTCACCACAACATTATTCTTCTTAATGCTCTCTGTGTCAGTTAGTGCACCAAAATTGAAGTGGTAGGAGACTCATGAGGGATGTGAGGCAGAAGGGCAAACCGGTGTGGATTTGTCCTAAAATAAGTTTTTGTTGTTGTTGTTGTTTTTAGCATTAGCTTATATACATATGTAAGTTACACATGAGAACATTCTAGTTTTTATTTTACTCCATTTTATTACTCCAGGTGCCTCTGTGACATCCAGTTATCTATCTTCAGCTAATAGACTAAATCAGAAAATTCTCATTTATACACCATCACCCATTGATGACTGACTGCTGAGGTTTATAAACATCACTACTGAGGCCAATCTAGCCTGATTTAAATTGGCCTATAATTGGACATTGTCATTGATCTAATTATTGTTTGTCCTGCTCCATCTTGTATATGACTATAATAGTCATCTTTCCCATTTTATTAAAATCTTGGTCAATACCTAGACATCCCATTAACACTAGAAAAGACACATTTCCCATGTACTTTAAACATCCTTGTATGCATATTAAATTCCTAGAGATATTTCTATGTTGTAGTATGTATAGCAGTCATGAGTTATTTGTATGTTATATGAACACAGTCACCCAAGTGAGACTTAAATACCGGATGAGTCTATGAAGTGAACGAGGAAGTTAAATTTGATAATGTAAGTCACTACAGATGAAAGTGTTTTTTCCCCCCATATTTTCTCTGCAATTTGGTCACCTGCCAATTCCCACCAACCAGCAAGCTCCCTATCATATGACAGCTACCAGCCAGGAAGGGTGAAGGCTAACACATGCTTTCTCTGAGACACGAGAAGCCAGCCAACGTGCTGAAGCACTCTACACACTTTTCTGCATTCATGGGATGACAGACGCCCATGATCGGCTTGTATCGCTGTGATTGACGAGGGAGAGAGTGTATACCATCCTTCCCACCCAGAGAGCATGGCCAGTTTTGCTATTTTGCTTTGAAGATAAGGCCAAAGCTTTTCTGTTGTGCTATTTGTCAGCCCAGAGCAATCGTGTTAAAACCACTTATGGTTTAAAACCATAAATTTAGTGTACGCACATAATTTTGGCCTAGCATCATTTTTGAAATCAATAAAACATTGTTTTAAATCTACAGTCCTTGCTGGTTTCCTGTGTGGCTGGAATTTCTATTGTTTTGTTTATTCAGTGTTTTCTCATGCAAGATAGAGATTGACAAAAAATGAGTTATTACTGCTTTTAAATAGCATTCCATAGATTTTGTGTGTATTTACAATGACATTTTCATTGTGAAATGTTGTGGTTATAAAACTTTCTTACTGTACTGGGTCCACCTTGGAGATAAGGGAGAAGGGTATGAACACATGGTCAAAAGATTTGACCAAGATTTCAACCATCTGTGGAGAAACAGCAGATGTCTCTTTCCTTACTGAGCTACTTTCCACTTCCAAAGTTCAGGACTGGACCTCCCTGTGGGGTTTATTAGGCCTTCATTCATTTTGCCCAAAAGTTTTGCTTTCTAACTTTGCCCTCATTAACTTATTTCAGGTTTCCTTTCTGAAGCTTGGTTTTTGCCTCAGATTGGTGTAGAGAAATAGAGTCCCTCTGTTTGGGATTTGCAGAGGTTTTGGATTTCAGCGATCAGAGTCGGTCTGCTGCTTGTTAAACAAGGAAGACTCGTCTGTTGTGGCCTGGGAAACTTTTGTAATGCTTTCCAGTGCTTCTAATGATTCATGACAGTGTATGGATACATACACATGCACCATTTCTAGAGAAACCACAAAAATGGTATACTAGGTACCATTGTTTCATTCAATCCACCTGTTGACAGATTTTTGGAAGGTGTTAGGAAACCATAGAATCTGGAAAAAACCCATATAGACATCTTACATAGACATACAAAAAAAAAATCTTACCAAGTGAAAATATCTTAAATATAGTCAGATTGATCAAGTATTTCCTATTATAAGATTACAATAAACCAAATATAAGATTATTAAACCTATTTTTGAGAAATTGTTACTCATTTTAAGCTTTATATTTTTCTATTCTTTTGGCAGATAATTTTGCTTCTTTCTAGAAACAAATGCTTAAAATGAGCACAATTATCTGCCAACAGAACAAGACTATTTCAAGTTTGAAATTAGTTTAAAAGAAGTCTAGAAATAAAAAATAAAAAAAGTTTACCAATATTATTTTTGGTTTATGGTAATCTTATAATAGGAAATACCAAATAAATTTAACTACTCAAGATATTTTCACTTGCTAAGTCGTTTTTTTCTCCCTACTGTTAGATTATTATTATTAGCTTTTTTTTCTCATGTACTGTGCTGAAGATAAATTACAATAATAATGTGATCTAGTGCAGTGTGATTCAACCGTGATATTAGCTGTTAGCTCAAAATATCACAGAGGATCTATAGCTATATAAATATATGGTACATCTGAAAATAGCCTTATTTTGTATAATCACATCCAAAACATAAGGAATTCATATTTAAGAGTGTATGAATATGCATTATAATTTGCATATTCATGTACAATATGCAGATTCACTTAGGTTGTTCATAAGCTCTGCAAGGAGAAGAGGGTATATTAGGAACTGGCTAAGATGGTTGCTTTCTTTCCACAGCCAGAGCTTAAATTGAGTGGGGATGCAACGCCATTCACCCAGTTAAACAAAAACCAACTCCTTTTTTCATCCTTTTTTGGATTAATGTTATTATAAACTAGATTTTGGAGTGTGCCTCTGGGGATTTGTGCACATTCAGCCACAAGAGCATTAGTGAGGTCAGGCGCTGATGTAGGGTGAGGAGGCCTGGGGTGCAGTCAGTGTTACAGTTTGTCCCAAAGGTGTTCAGTGGGGTTGAGGTCAGGGCTCTGTGCAGGACACTCAAGTTCTTCCACTCCAACCTTGGCTAACCATGTCTTCACGGACCTCAATTTGTGCACTGGGGCATTGTCATGCTGGAACAGGTTTGGGCCTCTTAGGTCCAGTGAAGGGAAATAGTAATACTACAGCATGCAAAGACATTCTATACAATTGTGTGCTTCCAACTTTGTGGTAACAGTTTGACGAAGGACTACATATGGGTGTGATGGTCAGGTGTTCACATACTTCTGACCATATCGTGTATAACAGTACTATTAGTGTTACTTTAATGCTGTTATTCTGTCCATATTTTAAGTGTGTGCAGGAGGTACCTAGTTTGGACGTATTGGGAGTTTTTCGTATCAAACCAATGAGTTAAGATTGAGTAAGATCATATGTGAAGGTGGGTAATAGAAAGTACACTATATTCCAGTGGTAATATAGTGCACAGATGTTGCACTATAGTGGTAATATAGTGCACAACATGCACAGATGTTGGTGCACTGTTTAAAGCTTCATACATGACTGAGCAAACAAAACAATATTTGTCAACTTAAAAAAATAAATGAATAAAACATGATGGTTTTGGATAAAATTATTTTCCTTGTCAAATTAGGGCATTTCTGGAGTAACTTAATGAACTTAATGGAAAACCATGTAAAGCTTGTAAAGGCCATAGTTCTAACGACTGTAGAAATGCTATGGCCAGCTTGTTCTCCTTGAGTGGGAAGGACGGCTTAGCCTCTGTCTGTACAGAACACCATTAAGCCCACTGCGTCATGGTAGTTGCATGAGTGTCGTATGCAGATGTTATGGCACACTACCTTACTTCTATGTGCATTTTGTAGGACTTGTTGTCAGTTTTAGTTTGAAATGTGAGTAATTTAGATTCCTCATAGTGGGCATGGGTGTGCTTGGGCCACATTCATGACCACTGAGTCAGACATTTTTCCGGGAGAGGAGAGGTTGAGGAGGATTACTCCAGGATCCTCTGTGACATCCTGGGCTGTATAGCCATACTCATATAGAAGGCATTAAACACACACACACACTTTTCTCCTCTGCCTTTTCTTTCTCTGTCTCTGGGTTACTGGCTTGCTGCTGGCTATGCTGTCTTTTTGAATGGCTGTCTCTTTTAGGATTAGAGATGGCTTGTATAGAAGCAGAGAAGTGTAAATAATAGCCCATGAAGAGGAAACTCTCTGAATCATTGAGTCTGTTTAAGGCATGATGTGGCTTCCCTTTGAGGAAAAGCACAACCTCCTGACCTCACTGGACCTCTCATTGCAGGCTGAGCTGGGATACTGGCTTTGGATGGCTGGATGTACAACCACCTATTGTAGTGGTGTAATGTTTTATGATAGTGTTGTCTTACATTACATTTGATTTTTATGATTGGCTATACTGTCAGGGCTGCATGTACACAATTTTAAGATATTTTTTATAAGTTAATATGATGATGGCCGTTTTCAAGGTAGTGATTTGACTCAAGCTGAAATCTAAACTTGAGACTTGTAAGAATTGGGTAAATTTCATCAAGTTTACAGTTATTGAACTTATATTCACTATTTAAACTTGGGCATAATAATATGTAAATAGTAAGTGTTAATTTGCTCTGAATATATCCACATTGTCAAAAAAATGTTCCAATGTATTTTTTTTTCATATTTCAATGCATTTATTTGGTTTTAATACAAAAGGGAAACAGATGACATTCCAGAATTCAATAACTACTAGTGAGTTATTCATTAACTACAATGAAAATAACCAAAAATGTTATGTAACTATGAAAGAGAGACAGAGAAAAGATGTGTGTGTGTCTCATAGAAAGAGTGGTACCTAGCATAAATTAGCACTGGCTGAATCCGGTGAATGCTCATATGTTTGCACTTAGATTTTATGCATAGAAAGTAAAAGGTCTAGAAAAAACACCCTACATAAATATTTGATACAGTGATAATTCTCTAACCTTCTAGTAATCATGTGTTCCCTTGAGCCTGACCTCATGAAACCTTTTCCAAGACTTCAGAAAGCAAGTGTGACATCATTGGATACTGTTGGATTTCAGGTTATAAACAAGGTATAGCCTCTAGCCTTAACCCTTGGAAAGTTACCTAAAAATTAAGTAATGTGGATTCTTAGAAATTGGCTAACATGAGACAATAATTGGCATGTCTAGCTGCTTTTCTGTTCTCATTACCCAAATATCTAAAACCAGCATAGCTTCACTGTATAGCTACAGGGGTGTTAACAATCTGTAAAGTGAAATATTTAACAGCTTTATTTATTGATTATTAACTATTTCACTTTCATTATAAAATTCCCAGTAAAAGTAGAGTAGCTTTGACATTAGCAGTCAATGTAATTCCATCCCCATTACTTCACTCAGAGTATGCTAAACCTTTGGCTCTTATGTTCAGCATTAATCTCTCTCCTAGTGATTTCTCCCATACTACAATTTCCCTTTCATTCCTGCTCACATTTTGCATTGGTAATCACTGAACACATTGGCATTATAAGTGTCTTAGGCTCTTAGGCTAAATGAGGTACAATTACATACAGCTATCTCGTTGTAGACATTATGCTTATGGTTGCACTATAATTTGTCTTTAAAGCCAGAATCCGTAGCCCAAAGGATGATTTGCTGTTTAGATTTTGACAGATGATAGTGACTTCACCTCACTTCACGCCCCTCAAAACACTGCTGCCTCCAACTATGTCTAGAGGCTTATCTTCAACAGATCATCTCCAAACACCAGAGTGTGTTCTGCATGGTTTCTTATCCTGTTCTCAGTAATAAACAATGATCAAACTAAAGTCATGCTGAGCCAAGATATCAGGATGTAATGCCAAAAACAGTGTATTAGGGTAGAGGTGGTGGTGGTGGCAGGGTCTTCGCTACATTATAGCATTACTTATTCAGTAAATAATCTAGGCTAAGGATCTGTGATAGATGCACCCCAGGGGAAGTTCATGAAGATTATGATCTTGGGAAGAAATGTCCTGGAACGCAGCATCAAAGAAAACCCAGGTTCATTCATGCACAGCATGGAAATATATTCTTGGTTACACTTCAGTAGGGGTTTGTGTGTGTGTGTTTGTGTGTGTGTGTGTGTTGATCAGGTTCTTTTGAACTGCAGTACACAGCAAGGTAATTTCAACTCTTAATACCAGTCTCATGGCTGCTCACAATTGCCTGGCTAAGCTCGATATTTATTAACACTTGAAGTTTTTAGAACTAGAAATGAATCCTGTGGTGGGGAGTTTACAGAAGCCACATAGAGATCTGTGCATTCTGTGTACTGCCTAGTCTGCAATGTTTGATAGGGAATAAAAAAAAAAAAGACTGCTGCAAAATTTTGACCTGAAATGGTTGGAAGAGAGAGAAGAAAGCAGGAAGGGGGATAAAAGCATCAAGTTCAGCAAAGTGTCTTAATAGCCTTGTATTGCTTGTCAGTTCAGCATGTACATGATTAATTGAAACAGCGCATCAGCAAATATTTATAAACAAAAAACGGGTGGCCAGGAAATCTGCAGCTTGGAGATCTGCACGGTAACTCAGCTTCTGTCTGTAATATCCATTCACACAGCAAAGTAATGAGATGGGGGAAGAAAAAGAAGCCTGAACTAGATGTACAGTATAATGTTACACAGTGCTATAATGGAATTCATTGTAAATAGCAGATGAACTGATTAGGTTTTAGAAATGGTCCAAACAGGGTCAAGGTCAAAGCAAGGTCAAATGTCTGAAATAGTTTTTCTTCAATAGCTGCCTTCCTGTTTGAAGAATATTTTGAATGTATTTGAGGAAAAAAAATAGTTACAAGAAGGACTATACTTGCTGGTGGTGGAGACATCCCCATTGACACCATTAGTACATAAAATATACGTATGTAAATTTGTAGTACACTCTCAGCGAAAAGGGTACTAAACTGAAGCTGTCCTTGTCGCTGGGGTGATACAAAGGTGCACCTTTTGTGCCTTTAGTTTGAATCTTTTACCTAGAAAGGTGCATATAATGTGCCTTGGAAGCTATACTCTAAAAACTATATGTACTTTAACCCTCTATACATATTTCTGCCCATTTTTTGATACCTAGATTTAACAGTCAATAAAAAAAAATCAAATAGATATGTGGTGTTTTACATTGTAACTTTCAACACAGAGTTATGCTTTTACCATTGAGCAGTGAAAAAATAAATGTATAAAAAGAACATTTGCAGAGTGCTGGTTTATAAGCCAAACAAAATTTTTAAAAATGTTTTTTTTTCTTCCCTGCTAAAGTGTGATGATGCTAGTGAATTGCAGTCATGACTTTCTTTTAACGCTAAGTCATGGATCTCTGAGAAAGGTTGTAATTTAGTCTTTATGCCAAATAATTCCTAAATTAAGCAATATGTTGTAAGACATGATGGTTCACAGCACCATGGATTAAGCTATTTTTAAGTGAAAGGTACATATTAAAGGTACAATATATGCACTCTAGATGGTACCACACATGCAACAAGGAAAGGTACAGTTTAGTGCTATTTTTTTTCTTAGAGTGTGCAGCTCTCCTATTGTTCTATTTCATGTTCATTGGTTATTGGTTTTAGCTGCAAGCGTTCTCAGTATTAAAAGCACCGAACATGGTCGAGTGGAGGGTCAGGCGAAATTTTCCATTAGCTACTTACATCCGGGTTGAATGTGGATAGGGGGCATAAAAGCTTATAGAATCAAATGCAGAAACAAATACCCCTTTGAGCTGGCACAACGCAATCCGAGAGCTAAAGAATTTTCCACTCTAACCCTATTTATACACTTACACACAAACTCCCTCCAAGCAAGCTTCCAGAGTAATTTGTCCCAAGCATCATCCTCTTCTTTCACCTTTTAGAGAATGGAAGATCGGGGAAGGGAGTGGATGTGACTTTACAATGGAAATACATTGTCACTAAAGTGAACATTAAAGGATTTTCGAATGACTTGAACTGCCAGTCTCTGCGGCAGGCTCTCACACACTCCATCAGCAGTAAGTGATGTATAGATTTTATCAGGCCCGTCACTGCTCTCGGAGTCCAGAGAACCGAGCCAGGCGAGCCACGGTCAAGTTCCAACCCAATAATGAGGTGCTTGATTACAGCCTGAGGGTTCACAGCTCAATTTGACACTGAGGCTCGTTCAACCAATCGATGGTGGAAGTGCTTTAGCACTGCATAGCTAAACAGCCAATCATGAGTCCCAACCTGGAGAAACACATGTATGAGTAGGTGTCCCGTCTTTCAATGGCATTATAAAAGTATACTCTACATACCATCAGTTCTTGTGAAATTATATCTACTGTCTAACAGCTAACTCACACCTCTTGTCTTTTTGATCACACCGATTGCTCTGTCCTTCACGCTCGTCTGGGCCGATTAGCTTGCTCAGTTGACGTGTAGACGATGAAGCTATTGCTATGCCTGAACAACCCACTGGCCAATCACATCCCACTCCATGTAAGTTGTCTGATTTGTGTCCTTGCTGGAGGCGATAGGGCAGTTTACTTATAGGACCAGGATGTCACTCTCATCCCTCATTGTGCCCATTCTCTACCACCTTTGGTCCTAAATCAACCTCAGGAACTTTCCCTACATCTGGTAAGACCAATGGCAGACAGATTCGATTATAGTCTATTAACATAAATTACATTTTTGCACATTCCATGCACTTTAAACATAGCTTTAAGACAGTGCTTGGGGCATCGCTTATAGCTCCTTATAGCACAACACTGTTTAATTATTGAATCTGATTGTTCGGAAGGTGTTGATTTATTTTCTATAACAGCAGCTTTGACAATAGTGCTGGCTGAAATTCAAATCAAAGCTTTACAATAATGTGCTAGTTCTAACATGTTATTGCTTCTATAGTAACAACGAAACAATCTTGTAACAAAGAAACCCATGTAACTGATGATATGGTGATGTGTGCTATAATCAGACGTTTATTTAACATTTATGGAAAGAGTCTCCAGTGTCAGTGCTTTGTAACGGGTAGTAAGTTGTCTGACATGGTAGAGTCTTCAGGACAGAAGACTTTCTGTTTTCCAATTTCTGTGTAACATGTCAAGCTGCATTTTTTTTGGTCTTAGGTATTTCTTATACTTCAACAGAGAGAAGAAAGTGGCTATTGAGGGAATGACTGTTTATAGCTGCTATAATGTTAAGAGATAGCAGGTAATAACTTGTATCATGAATGTTCCACAACATTAAATGTAACTATAAACAGTTAAAAATACAACATGTCCTTCCGAGTGTCATCACTGTGCTCTGTAGTTTTTTTTGTACTCCTGTTTTGTTGTTTGGTTAAATTTGAACCTAGTTGTGTCCTTTTTATGGGCCCATAAGTGCACGTGTGTTTGTATGTGAAACAAATTGCTCATGACCCTAATTTCTTTTGAATGCACAGAAAGCCTCGACTGCTGCGCCCTCATTTAATTCACCACTGTGATATTCCATTTGAGTTGACATCCCAAGGGCAAAATCTTTAGACGATATCCCACAGGCCCTATGTGTTTTACAGAAGGTGTGGGATGTTGTTGGAATTGCTTTACAATAGTGGTTTTAAATATAGTGAATTTTGTGAGTAAATCTTTTTACACCTTCACTGGGTGGTTTCATCATGCCATACCCCTTTTGTAAATTCATCCAGTCCCATTTTGGTAAAAGCAATGCAGCTTATCTGTTGATTAATTCCCATTTTACTGTCCATCTGAAATGGATTAGTCTGTGGGGTTTATAATCCCGCCTGAGTCTGTGACACTGCTTGCAATCTCAAATGCAGTGAGATTAAATGGGGGTAGAGAGTGTATGATGCAGATCAGACATCATGGTAGCCATCAGGAGAGCCAGGTTACAACAGTAAGACTTTTCCCTGTGTTTTATGTCATTATCCATGCCTAAGGTCCTTTGCCTGGAAAAAATGGGGACATGGGCGATGGTCTGGTTGAAGTCCAGTTGTTATGACAAACCTTTCTCTTTCAATTGACAAATGAAGCAATAGAAGTGAATGTACTGAGATAAATACAACTGTGCAGACCGCTGATGTGTTGACCTGCAAGAGAATCCAGATGACTATCGCGGGTGTCATGGGTGCCATCCACCCCCCCCATTCGCCCCGAATACCCCTGGGGCTGCTCGATTGGCACACAGAGACCACCTCTCGTCCTCTAAACCAAGAATTAACCTCAATCAGAAACAATAGCACAAACAGCGACATTTTGATGCAGGCAGTTTTTTGTGCTTCACTTTCGCCACAAAGGTCACGTGTTCAATGCCTCGCCCACGTGACCTCATATGTGGGCCAATCAAACTCCAGCTTCTGTCGGGGCTGAGAGCAAGAAAGGACGGTGGAGAAATCCTTTCTTCGTGCAATTATTTGAATAATTTCAGTCTTTTCCAAGCGTCCTAATTTGTGGCCATCTCTTAGGAGCCGCACGAAGGTAAAAGACTTCCTGTTAAAGCTTCTTTTAATTGTTTTCTTAAATACTTTCTAACTATGTAATGACTGAACATTCTTTTATGGAATAGTTATACTAAATACTGTCTTTGACGTCAGATTGAGGAGCTCTAATAAAACAAATGAATGGTCATCCTTTGAAGACATGAGTAGGATCGATCATCTCATTGCTTGCTTCTGTGTTAGCATTGTGCTCCTGTTTGATTTGGATTGGCTTATAAACCCCTATTTGGACCAGATTTCTAATTATTTGTCAATTGGTTACCTCACTGCCTGTCTTGAACTTGCCAAAGGAAGCAGTGGATGGAGTTCTGTGGTCAGTGAATGGAGAATAATGTCATGACATGACTGCTCAGTTGTATCGCTAGCTTTTGAGTTGTGGTAATGCAGAATGCAGCAATTTTTGTTCATCATTTAACAGCTGGTGTGACTACTAAGGGTAGATAGTGTTGTATTACACAATGTGCCATGTTTGTCAGCATCAGTAAAGGAGAAAAAAAGTACATCATCCTTATGAAAGCCACTACGTGGTCTTCCGTGACATCGTTACTTCGATTACTGTCATGGTTTCATTATCTGCCACAGTGAATCAGACAAATGTTTTTGCACAACATCACTGGTCTACGGTGTGCTAGAATTCGGTGCCATATTAACCTAGACATATCTCATAGATTTCACAACATATTAAAATTATAATATAGCATAATTGCCCTGGAGATTTCTGCTATGGCTTTACCAATGCACATCACCAAAATAAGAAAATAGTTGGTTTTGATGTTGGTTGTCTGGTTGTCGTTTCTGGTGGGATTGAGGCTTTGGTGATGAACCTACATCAGCTTAGGTGGAGACTTGAGGTCTGGATTTAGTGCTGTAGCCAGCTGCGGATATGTTTAGTGCATTTGTTGCAATCCCAAAATGGTCGCTAGCAGTTAATTCTGACACAATGGCTGCACTTCCTTTGACAAAATGATATCAGGGGAAACTGTTTTAGCAAGCTCTTAACTGATGAAGTAGTCAATATGAATTCATAAAGGCAACATTGCAGGAGAGATGATGATATCATTCACTGCCTGCATCTTCAGACCTTGCCTTCGCTGTGATACCAGCCAACAACTAGAGGTGCCTCCTTTGCAATTGGGCTCTTGCCATGATTTTTGTAGTAGTGAATAACTTGTTATATGATGTGCTGATTTAGTGGATATGTGTGGCTGGATTTGTGATTATAATTCGGGGTGAGATTTGGGCGAGGGCGACTGATCTGTGCTGACAGCTTTAGAGGCGGTCGTCGGGGGAAAGGCAAGGGTAAGGGAGGGGCTGGACTGGAGGAGTGGGAAAGCGAGGGAAGAACGGTGCCCATGCTGACACAAGCGCTGCAGTAAAAACCCTCATCTAAAGCTGTTAGATCCGAATGTCTGTAATCATACACCCCCTCCTCCACATACATGCATGTACCCAAGAATGCAGATGGACCACAGCACAGTACAACAACGTAATCTCTATTATTATTATTATTATTATTATTATTATTATTATTATTATTGGTGGTTGTGTTTACTATGATTGATTTTTCTACCGTTCTTCATTTAAAGTTTGATTCCAACAACGCCTGAATGAAGAAAAATGTTCAAAAAATAAAAGTCTGGCAGCATCTGCCAGTCATTTATGTCTTCTCTATAATATCTGTATAATCGCTATCATGTTTTCATGGTAATGAGTAACGTATAGTCACATGCAGTCTTCTACAGTTATTTTTATATCCCAGAATTTCAAGGAAGCAGGCATCATCTAAACACTCACAAAGATTAATTTATCAGAATTTTGATAAAACGGTTAACTGTGTGTGGTTGTTCAGGAAATAGCTTTGATTGCCTGGTGATATTTCACGGATATGTTGCATTTCCAAACTAGAATCATCCATAAATTAAATACAGATGTGTAAAGAGATTGATCCTGTGTGTCTGTGTTAGTTTACTGTCAATGTTTTGTTTCTTTAGTTCGTTACTAAGAGAAGATTCATTGTCTTCATTGTCTCTGTGAGCATTTTTCTGAAGCCATATTATGGTGAAGGATAGTAGACGGTAGATTTCAACATTTGTGGAAAACCTCGTTTCATAAGATAGAAGGCATGCATTATAAATAATTTTTCTGGGACATTCTAACAGCAATTTTACAGCTTTATTTATCAGCTTTGTGACACGTAGATAAAAGAATAGGAATTAGCACGGACACAAAATGTTTTCCACTTTGTGTTGTAGATTTGTTTAAACTGGAGCTTTGCATTTGAACCATAATGTGAGGAATAAGTGGGCACCATTTCCAGAATGCAGTACTTTATTCACATTCACATTCATGGAGATGACAGGAGAGCTCTCAGCTAGGCAAGGAAAGATAATCTTCCCCACCCAGCCAGACATGAGGGCTGATGGGAGGCTGCTTTGTAGCTTGCTTTTTTTGTCATCAGTTCTTTTTTTTCCCTCACCAAGTTTCATTACATTATGAGAGCAAAACAGTAAGTCGCATAATGCGTCATTGTGCATATTATTAGTGCAATGTTCAGTGCCAGTGACGAAGCAAAATCTGCCAAGCATTATTCAAGTGACAGATGCTCAGCTGTGTGTAAGAGTCTGTCTGATTGATTACTGTATTATATTGCTGTGCAGAGAGGCATTTCAGCCCAGTGACTCATCTATAACTAAATATTATCTATTGTGAAAATCTATGCTATTTAAAAAATTTATGTATTTAAAAAAAAAATACAGATGTAGACCTATTTTAGATAGACGCTTCATATATATGACAGTGGCAGGAGATAGAGCAAATAAACTGACTACTGACCTTTTAAAATTGTTTAACTTTTCATTTTAACTTTTACTGCTTTGTCTTGCTTTTATATTCATGTTCTGCCTGTTCTAGGCCGAAGCTGTAGTGTGGAACAAGAATGAACAAAAAAAAAAAAAACAAATGTGTTGCCCTGGGCAGTAATTTGCCCTGAAATGTAGTATGAGCCATGGTGTCTCCAATAAACACTGCCATGTCATGTTATGCTCAGGCCCTTGACACACTGACAGGCCTGGTGATGTGTTTAATACAATAAATCATGGCTGTCGATTTGCACAGGCCGCACTGCCAGCTCCCCTCCAGCTCCAGTCCTCCTCTCTCTCCTCTTCTTCCTCTGCCAGGTCTCCACAGCCCAGAGCAAGGGCTGCACTCACTGCTTCCCCACTCACTCTCTCTTTTTATTGCTCTGTCTAGCTCTAAAATATTGTCAGCCCTTCACTTCAAACTCTTTCTCTATTTCTCTACAAATGGAATTGCAACAAAGGTATCTGGACTTGTGGTTTAGGCTTGAACACCTCTCCATGGATTAAACGTTAAAATTAAGACTTTACTCTGCCTTAGTATGAAAAACGTGATTGAATTAATCAACTGAAACATGCTGAACGTCATGTGATAAGTCTTAGCACACCACTGCATTATGTACTGTAGGCTATAGCTCATTAAATACCTAGGTAAATCATAAATCGTAGCTAAAATATTATAATTTTTAAAACCTTTTTCTTCGTAAATTGGGCCTCATTTATCAGTCTTCTAGTAAGGTTGTGTGCAAATATTTTGTAGGCCAAACCAAACTACAAATTCCCACTAGATTCAGCAAAAGTTTCATTAACGTTCATTTTCTTTGTATTCACATTCATATTTTGATAAATGCTAATCTAGTATAAATTACCAAGTGTACTCACATAGCATATGATGAATATTCCAGTAATGCAGCTCAGCCACTACATCGCTCCTCCTCCTTTTAGAGGGTGACATTTCTATTGTCCTAATTGAATAGCTAGACTTATTTGTCTTAATGTATATATTTGATTTGGATTGCTTTCTTTCAACTTATTAATATGAAACTAGTTTCACAAAATTTTCAATACATTGTGATTGAAATAATTTAAAAAATATATATATTAATGTATTTATGAAAAAAAAATCTAAATAAATAAATAAATAAATAAATAAATAAACTATTTAAAAACTTACAGCACAATCCGTATTAGTGAATCTTTATACATAAATTTAAGATATGAACATTTTTCCGAACTAACTAGATTTTCATAGATTTAATAGATTTTCAAATCATTGGAGGAAGTCTGTCCGAGCACAAGTCAGCCATATAAAGCAGCAAAAAATGAAAAAAACTAAATACAGTCATGAGTATTTAATAATCTCAAAATATTAATCCATATTTCTTGAAAAGAGATTTGGACACACAACATGCAAACGTAACAATAACCCCAGCTAGACCATTTCATACAATACAATAACGTTGCAATACGAGAGATTGTTTATGTGCATACAATAGTTTTTCCTGATCTGAATGTAGGGACAGTAGTTTACACCCTGCTGCCCATGTGACGGCAAGACGTATTTGTGCATGTGAGATTTGTCCAGTTTCATCTTCATGTCTGAAGAAACACTTCTGTTCTCTAATCTTCTATGAAGGAGCTTGAAAAGGAGCTAAGATTGCTGGGAAGTCACTCAGCATATTCCTCTCCAGTAGCTTTTAATACACTGATTGCCTGCTAATGCACATCTAGCCCAAGTATAATCTATTGATGGACCCTTTATACGAAAAGAGTGCTGAATCACCTCAACTCTTGCAGATGACTGTAAGAAAGGATGCTTGTGTTAAATACTTTTTATTTGAGCAAGTTTAGAGATGGATGTTACAGTTAATAAAGCACCAGTAGTCAGCATAAGAGCATACATCAGATATAATGTTATTAAAAGTGGTGCTGCTGTGTAGCACCGTAGTGTTTACAGTTGGGGGATGATGCAAACATGTTGAGCTAGATAAGATTTGACAAGCTGAAGATAAACTTTGAATCCTTGCCAACTTATTATTTAAGTCCACAAATAAGCATTAGGAGTGTAATGATAAACAAAAGTCAAATGTGATACAATATGATACAATGGTGTCTCAATATGATACATTTTCAAAACAGCAACACAAGCATTGCCTGAATATGTGACTTAGGTTTTCATTTTCACTTGATTAAAACAATTATAAAGGTTCTCTAACTAAAATATAACGACAGTATTTGCATAGCTAAGGTTTCACTGGCGTGACTCTCGTGTGCATGTCTGAAGCACAGGGCTTTTCCTGTTCCGCTGTCAGAGTTACATAGCTCTCTGTAGCCCTGGATGTGTTTTTGAATACTGCGTTCTCCGCTACGAACTTCCCAATCATTTCAGTGATTTCTTTCGCTCGGATTGAAGAGAGTTTGCTGTGCATGCATACACATGGGTGTGTTGCCTCATGTTTTGTTTAGTTTCAGAGACACAGAAGGGTGAATGCGCCAGTGTGCTGTACTGTTATTTGGCAGATTCGGCACACTGTTTTGGTCCACCACTCACTGGCCATCAGCATTGAAGCCAAGTGCTCCTTTGCACCAGATGTTCAAGATTGGTGGAAACTTCAAGCACCTGCTTGATGCTGATTATAGCCATTGCTGCTTTTTCCAAGTCGATACGCGAGTATGCTAGCATATTCGAAAAACAATGTGCTTAAGAGAAGCGTGACTTTACATCCCAGTAACCTTTTCTGATTTGACATAAAGAAGAAGCAGGCGTATTAAATCAAGAGCCAGGCGTATTAAATCAAGAGACTGTGAATGATACAATACACTATCATTACACCCTTAATAAGCATATATTAAATTCATTATTATGAAACTAATGCTTTCATAATGATGAATTTAATTTAACTGACTTTCTAAACACACTCTTCATAATGTAAATAATCTATTAATTTGCAGAATGAGTAGACAAGATGTTCATATGATGCTAATCATTATCACTATTAAATGTTTTTTCAATATATGACTCATATGTGTTAATGTAGTTAATGTATACTCTTAATTATTTCCTGATGTGTTAAGGATTAGTGCATTTATTCTTTATTTGTGCATTATTCATAATTCATCATTATGAAAACATTAGTTAAGCATTACTATGCTTAACATACCATGCATTATATACAGTATATGTTTATTTGTGGACTTAATAGTAAAGTGTTACCAGATATATAGTGTTTATAATTTAATTTGGATAATGAAATTGTGTGCTTGAAACAAAAAAAGAGCAGAGCAGTTTTTTGGGGGTGCTCTGCTTGACCAAGCATAAAGCGTGATTAATTCGATAGCAAGCTCAGAGGAAGGGCCGGAAGCTCTTTATGGAAAAGCATGACCCACTTACAGCATCATGTGGTATACAGCAAATGGCTTTTAATAACAATCAGGAATATATCAAATTTACATATTTGTCATGTTAATGATTAAATTAGATACAAAAGTGTATTCAAAGAACTTATGTTTAATTCTGGCTGTGGGTTCAAAGCACACGTGGCCTTTTGATTCAGATATGCATTATGTTTGTGTGACTGACTCGGCTAACCCCAACACAAAGGAAGGACTCGGATTTTAAATTCTGAGCATGCCTAAGTGCCTGCTTCTCTTTTTTTTTTTTTTGTACATTTGTATTACCTCATGTTTAGGATTCTCAAAATAGCTCTTGTACCATTCAGCCGTTCACCTCCGAGCACAAATGCTGATTTAATGAAACCGTAATGACATGACTGTAGTCATGAAATACAAACAGCTCATGGTTAAAAATACCAGAGATATAACAGGTGCATCTCTTCAGCTGTTATGCAGCGCCCGTTCTCCATTATAGTGTATGATAATTATGCCATGTTGTGTGGTTTGTTTTTTTAGTGCTGTGTACTGATGATATTAATTAGCTTTTAAACAAAACTAGCCTCTCTCGAGTGTGTGTGTGTGTGTTGATTGAAGGAACAGATGTGACACTTTAAAAGGGCTATCATACAACACAAAAATCTCACCGTGACTCTGAGCTTAATGTAATTATAAGCTGCTTCTTTTCATACTGATGGGTGACTTTAGTGAAAAGGATGCTCCTGTTCTGGCCTTTTTACTGCCAAATACAGTATAGTGTTCATGAGATTTAAGAGAATGTACAGTATGCAAGTAAAGTTGTGCAACAGACACACAATTTGTGCATGTCCACATCATACATATATATATATATATATATATGTTAGCATTAAAAAGAGTAATTTAATGATAGAAAAAATATTTTTATGTTCCTTATACTCTTTAATTTGTCTGTGATTATGCCCTACTATGCACTACTAGTATGTACTCTATTTTCTCAAGCCCAAGAATTTAATGGGTTAAAAACAAATAAATAAATATATAAGAATCTTTATTATGTCACTAGGAAGTCTAACTAGCTGATAGTGTTCATGCTTCACCAGGTCACTGATTCCTCACAGCAAAGAGCTCGTAATGATAAAGGAAGGGACCTCACAAGGCCGAATTCTGATCTTTTGTGACATGGCTTTATTTCCCATCATGGGTTTAGTGTGGATTAGGGGCTTTATGCAATCCGCAGTTTTATGGGGAGATTGGTGGACATCTGGCTCCAGCATTCATCTGTCCATCTTATTCTACTGCTTTCTCTCAATCCACCCTCTCTCTCACAAACACACACACACCATGCACACACCTTTCAATCACTTCTCTTGTTCCCTTTCTGTTTCTGCTTCATCCCACAAACACGTCTCAGGTTCCTATACACCTTTAGAAAAAAATCACCCTCAAACACTCCATAAAATTCTCCTGCTGTGCCATCATCTTCCACGTGCAGTCTTCATCACTCACTCCCTCAGCTATTTCATGGACTATTTTTCTCTCTGTCTTTTCACCATCCTCAACTTTCTGTCCTGGAGCCTGGCATAATGTTTCCATCTTTCAATGTCTGCTGAGTGACTGGTGTGATATGAGAGAGAGAGAGAGAGAGTGTGTGTGTGTGTGTGTGTGTGTGTGTATGTGTGTGTCTGGGGGGGTTTGGGTGGACCTGCCACAGCATTAAGGGAGAACTAATTTTGTCCATTCCCTTTCTGTCTGCCTCTCTCTCTCTGTTTCTCACTCTCTCTCACACACTCTCTCCATGTGTGCCAGTTTGCAGTTTGATGGTGAACTAGTGCAAGGGAATTAATCTCATTTCATTTTCTTGTAGAGAAAGCAGATTTTGCCTATCAATGGTTAAGGCTCTGGGCTAGAGTTTAAATCTCAGCCCCAGCAAACTGTGACCGTTATTCTTCTTCTGTAAGAGCACTGGAACAGAGCTTTAGATCTTTCTGGAAAGTTGCTTTATGGCAAGGTCTACTGTTACATGTGTGATGCAAATAAAATTGAGTTAAATCAAATTGAATTACTCCTCTGACCCCAACTTTTCCAAACTAGGATATACAAAGAAAGAATTTCATTGTACAGCACACACATCTGTATAATGACAGTAAATGATTTCTCAGTAAGAACATCTCTTAAAATTTTCATTCTGTGTGTATAATGCTAAAGCTTAGATTCATATACAAGTACAGGATTCTGTCCTACAGATGATTATTTTTTGTTTCATGAAAAGGGTCTGATCTGTGTTATTTGTGTTTGAGGGTTTTACGCCATATGAAGTAAAGCGCCAGATGAGGTACTGAATAATCCTTGGGGTTTAAAGATGTACTGTATGTCAGGAAAGTGGAGACTTGAATTTACAGGATGAGAAGTGCTCCCTCTCGTGTTCAAAGTATGCATATATAGCATCAGTACTGATTTCAGAACATGCTGCCATATAAAGTCAGCCCTCCTTTTAACATGCATAAAAGTTTTACCTATGCAAAGGCAGTATACTGTAAAGGTATATTCTTCTGCATGTCACTTATCTGTGTAAATCCATATGTATACCTTCCAGGTGACTGGTTGGCTGTCATTACCATCTCTCTCTTCCTACTCCTGGGGATTTCCTGTCACGTGACCATACACCAACTTCTCCTTCAATCCCACCATGGAATCCAGCAAAGTGCAGTCTGAGGGCGGCCTCAACGTCACCCTCACCATCCGCCTCCTCATGCATGGCAAAGTATGTACAGAGAAGAAGTATGTATATATGAAGATGGGGTATAAGTATGAAGTATGTACAGTGGAAGATGGGGTAGTAAAATATTGAGTAATGAGTGCTGCTTTCTAGATCACTATATTTTTATTTATGCTTTGTCTTACCTCTATCAGACAAAAAGATAGACAGATAAATTAATAAACAGACAGACAGACCAATAGACAGACACAGACAGAGAGACATACAGATGAATAGACAAGCACAGAGAGAAAGAAATGGATGGATGGATGGATGGATGGATGGATAGAGAGAGAGAGAGATAGATAGACAGGCAGGCATAGATAGATAGATAGATAGATAGATAGATAGATAGATAGATAGATAGATAGAAAGCTAAATACTAAGGCAAAATACATCTGCTGATTTGTTCATTTTGACTTGAGTTGTTTTTTTAATGCATTAAACTTGTGTTAGTCATCAAATAACCAGCAATTAAACAAACTAGTTCCTCCTCCTTTTCACTGTCACTCTGAGCTGTTACTGCGTTGTATGGGAATGTACTTTTTATACTTTTATCTTTTCAGGAAGTCGGAAGCATCATTGGAAAGGTATGTTAAGAATATCTACAATATTATATGGTCTTAAAAACTTTTTGAAAGCATTTTGAGATGATTTAAAGTTTTTTTTTTTTTTTAAATCCTGACACTATATTTTGTTTCTCAGAAAGGAGAAACTGTGAAGAAGATGCGCGAGGAGGTAAGGAAAACCTCTCTCTGTCTTGGTCTCTTTTCTGTTTCTCTTTTTATCCTCCAGGAGTGACTGAGCCCTAGTTGCAGGGATTTTGGAGTGACATCTCCTCTCACTCAGGTTTCAGTAATACTGAAAAACTGACAGCATGTTAGCTTTCTAAACCTTAGACAGAGCTGGGAAGAACCAGCAGTTACTTACAAAAAAATGTACAGAAATAAAGTCAAATATTATATGAATATGCATCTTTTATAGACCCTAAGGTTAAAACCTTATTTGTACTTCAAAAGGTTCACCTCAAGTTTTGTGTGATCTACAGAGTGCTGCTCGCATCAACATCTCAGAGGGGAACTGTCCAGAGCGAATCGTCACCATCACAGGACCCACAGACGCCATCTTTAAGGCTTTTGCCATGATTGCCTATAAATTTGAAGAGGTACACATTATTAGCCACTGATCATGCATGGCTTTTAATAGTAATAATCTCTGTCTTACATCTTTTTGTCTTTTTGTCTTACATACCTGGATAAATTAGAAACAACAATGCATTGCATGCAAGTTAATGGATTAAAGTTTGTTTGTCCTGAGCAGAACTGAATCCATTCAGTGAGCAGTGCTAGCAGCTCCTCAAACTCTGAAATAAAACATGTCATCAAAGTTAAATCTCCAATCACCAATCACTGCAGCTGGCACTTCACTAACTGCTCAGGGAGGCATTCAGATTACAAAATACCACAAGGCTTCTGCCTTCTTTAAAAAGTGTTGCATTCTTTAGAAAGTTTTCAGCCATCATGGTAAAATGTCTCACTCTTGCTTCAGTGGATAAACTAACCTGCATACTATAGATTTGTACCTAAGAACTGCTGCTGCAATCATAAACACTGTCTTGCACTCATTCCAGGACTCTTATTCACAATCTGCTCATCCTGAACATTCCAACACACTTAGTACTGTTTGACTTTATACTATACAGTTGTAGGAGAGTAATGATTTATAATCTCACTATCTGCTGTTGCATAGAAGAGGATGAGTTCCCTTTTGAGTCTGATTCCTCTCAAGGTTTCTTCCTTGTGCCATCTTGAGGAGTTTTTCCTCGCCACTGTCGCTTTGCTCATTAGGAATCGAAATATAAAGCTGTATCTTTTCTGTAAAGCTGCTTTGTGACTATAGTTAAAAGCACTATACAAATAAAATTGAATGGAAAAACTATTGAGACTGAACATCTTAAATTCCTCACTCTCATTCCTACATTCATTTTCTCTGTTTCACTGTAGCTACTGAATAATTCATCATAGTTACTGAATAAATGCCTCTAAGATAACTGAATCATTAGCCTGGACTCTGAGAAATTAAACTGTGTGAATGAGAGCTTTGCAGCCGTTTGACATTTTGACTCTTGTTCTCTTTCACATGCTTCCTCAGGATATAATCAACTCCATGAGCAACAGCCCGGCCACCAGCAAGCCCCCTGTCACCTTGCGGCTGGTGGTCCCAGCCAGCCAGTGTGGCTCTCTCATTGGCAAGGGAGGCTCCAAGATCAAGGAGATGAGAGAGGTACAGTGTTTATACCCACCCACAGTACTGCTGAGTGATAGAAACCCTATATTTTAAAATAAATAGAGCATGACAATCAGTTCTGCCCACCAACTGACAGTTTTACTCTCATGTGGATGTGAACAGCCAGAAATAATTAAGGAATAAAGCACGACAGGGAGGTGTGATGCAGCCTGACACGAAGCGGAGTCACTGTTACCACCCTGAAGTTGAAATTGTACAACAAATCCTGAAGTGTCTTAATCCTCTTTTATCACAGCAGCTTGCCAACTATTACAATTAGGGATTTATTAATGAATATCGTACTTTTTTCTCAAGAAATGGGAAAGCAAAAAGTCATCTTTTTCCCGTAGTGGAAAACTTACTGACCTTTCACACTGGAGACTCCTTCCGTAAATGTTATATAAATCTCCTTACAGAACACTTCACCATATCAATGATTATACATTTTTCCTAGTTAAATAACTATACATTTTTAAAAAAAAAAATCTGTTTATTAGGATTAGATTATGTGAAGCGTGAACTATGTGAACTATTGTCAGAGCTGCTGTTGTAGAAAATTAATCAACACCTTCTGACCAATCAGAATCAAGAATTCAACAGCACAGTGGTATAAAGGGAGATGTGACCCCTACTTGTGAATTTGAAGTGTATTATTGAATAGTACAAAAATTTAAAATATGACAAGTCACATTTTAAACTGATGATGTATC
Organism: Pangasianodon hypophthalmus; assembly: GCF_027358585.1. Classification (NCBI taxonomy): domain Eukaryota; kingdom Metazoa; phylum Chordata; class Actinopteri; order Siluriformes; family Pangasiidae; genus Pangasianodon; species Pangasianodon hypophthalmus. The sequence goes on along the minus strand of NC_069714.1, from coordinate 23,629,929 downwards.
TTGTTAATGCTTTGATTGAATTTTTAATGTTATTTTAATTTATTTATTTATTAACACATACACTCCCGTCACACATTGTGGTCATTGTTGTGTTTGTTCTTAATGGCTAACACACTCTATTGCCATCATCAGTCTGATACACTGGTACACATTACTTTGTACACTTTTTTCAGTGAAAAATGACAGAATCTGTTGTAAATTTAGACCCCCATTGTATGCTTATGTTTGAGCATGTTTTTTAAAGTGTGTGTGATGTGACCTCTTTATATTTGTGTGTGCTCGTGTTATATTCTCAGTCTCTCTCCAGTCCACAGGAGCTCAGGTGCAAGTGGCCGGGGACATGCTGCCCAACTCCACAGAGCGCGCTGTGACAATCTCGGGCACCCCGGACGCCATCATCCAGTGTGTCAAACAGATATGTGTGGTCATGCTGGAGGTAGAGTGCAGTGGCCAGTGTGCTTGGACCAAGGCTTTGAGAAAACTCAAACACTACCACATACCACATGCAGTACAAACTCAGCTGAACTCTCCCTACTCTACAGTAGCACACATTAGCCAAGAACTTTTCACCTGTTAATTAAGTAGCCTGTATGCAACGGCTTTCAGAGTACAAAAGCATACACACACACACACACCCACACACACCCACACACACACACAGAGCCTTGACAGCCTGTCTGTCATTTGTCTTCCCTTTGATGAGACAAACATGGCCTTCTCTTTCTCTCTGCTTTTACAGGACAGAGCTGAAATACTCTCATTCTCTGCTCCTTCTCTGCCACATCAGTCAATTATCTGGCAGAAGCACAGTTTTTTTCCTTGATGCACATGCTCTATTGCTCTCTCTGTCGAGTTCCCTCTTTCCAGTCCTTTCTTATTTTTTAGTTGATATTTCTGTGACAAAACCTGAATATAAGGCTGATAAAGTACATAATACTGCATCTACAGAGTGCAAATAGACATTAAAATGCAATACCATGCAATGTTCTTATCACTGAAATTACTGACAAAAATTCTCATTGACAATGTGTTTTTAAATTCTACCAAAGGAAATAACCACGGAGCAAAAAGGTTGTAACACGGCAATGTTTCAACTGATTAGTGGCAAATATGTCTAAAACAACAACAAAAAAATAAAGATATTATTACTCCCCTCAGATCCCATGGACTCAGGGAACACATAGTATTTATATTTGTTTGTGCTGGGTTTGTACAGGTTGAGAATTAACAGTACAAACAGCTCGTCTAGGTTTTAAAAAGCAGCACTCTTTTTGTACGATCTGGATTTTGATGGCCAGCTGAGTGACATTATGGGCTATTCATTTAATTAAAGCACGAATGGATAGAAACTATGCAAAATAGAGTGCTTTTTGTTTGTTTCTTTGTTTTGGGCTCAATTTGTGGTGCAACAGAAAAGCGTTCATCCTATCTTTGGGAGATTGTGTATTCAAATCCCAGCAATGAAACAGCCTTTTGTGGCCATGAGCCATGAGAGCAAAGCTGGCTATGGACTCTGAGTGGGAATGATGGCATACTCTTTCCCCCTTGTCAATCACAGTAGCACTAGCCTATCACGGACAACTGTGAGGTATGCAGAAGAGGGCAAATAGAGCTTTCCTCAGAGTGTGTTACACCTCCCTGTGATGCAGCATGAGCAGCAGTTAGGTGGGAAATGGTAGCTGGTCAAATTGAGGAGAAAATGGAGAAGTGTTGGAGATTTTGATCAACCACAATCAAATTATTATACTTATCATTTATTTATTGTAGTTATAAACTTAATGGAATAGTCACATGAATTAAATAAGATTAATCTAAAGATGACAAAGAGGTATAAATAATGTCAACTACTAAAACTACATAAATTGCTGTTGATATAATACAAGCACTCTATAACAGGTTTGTGTTCTGTGGACAGGAGTTCAAGAATAAAAAGCTTCAGTGGTTCAAAGTAACACATTTTTTGTGTGGCAGCCTGAGAAAACCCTTCATATTTTCCACTATATATAGTTCTAAAAACTACAGGCTTAGCTGAACCGCAGTGTGTTTCTCTTTTGTATGTGTCTCAATAACAAGTAAAGTTATAGCATTTGAAATTCTAGTTACCCCCAAAAGTGAAGGAGAAATTTGCATTTAAAAATATCATTCCGACTGCGTACATGTTCTGAACTGATTAGGCTTGTGTCCTTTTCATGTCACACAGCTATTCAACAACTTGATCAAAGTATGACATTCACTGTGTGAGGAAATCACACTTAGCTAGCAAGGTTTTAGACATTTTTGTCTAACGGTTTTTACCACTGAGTTCTTTTCAGGAAGGCAGCCAAGGCAAGATTACAAAGATTAAATAAAAACATTTCTACGTTACATTTATGGTTTCTTAAAATTGATGTGTCAAAGTATATTATAAGTATTTTGGCCAAAAACTTTTATTTTTACTTTTTTTTTTGTTTTACTGATTTATGGGAGAATTCAGCCACAGTGACATCCAGCAGGTTTTCTCAGACCACCACACATTATGGGGTATATTTCCGTAATGTGCCTAATATATGAATAATCAATTTATATTCATGAAATCAATCTGTGCTGCAATTATAAGGGGGTCTGTGGTATTTTATTTTAGGAACAACTGCTGTATGCAATTCTAATTATACTAAAATTGACTAAAAATTCATGCAATGACCAAATTTGAATCTAAATTTATAATGGTGATTGTTGCAGTCACGCAGCCAACATCACAAATGGCTCAGAGGGAGTTGAACAGACAGCATGACAGAAAAATAGGATGGAGTGTTGAAAAAGGGAGAGAAATAGGAAGAGAAAGGAGTACTGTTTGTGTTTGGTTATGCACTCTCATGGGTGATGTTAGAGACTGGCAGAATTGTTTCCACATCTCAGTTCTTTATATATATATATATATATATATATATATATATATATATATATATATATATATATATATAACATTGTGACAACTCAAGCACACATCACGCACACAAACTCACACAATGATGTACATACTGATGTGTTTGCACACAGACTGACACACAGACCTGTGTACACACTATGTCTTCCTGGGTCTAACACTGTCTTCACCTCTTCCCTTTTTCCCTCTGCTAGTCCCCACCGAAAGGTGCCACCATCCCCTATCGCCCAAAGCCTGCCTCCACCCCGGTCATTTTTTCAGGTGGCCAGGTAAGAGCCGACCCGCTGGCGGCGTCCGCAGCCAATCTCAGCCTTTTACTGCAGCACCAGCCACTGCCTGTTAGTGCACTCAGGTTTCTCACCTTTTCACATGCATGCTACCTACGGCTATAGTCCCTACTGCCCAGGGACAAATACTATATGAGGGGGAGAGAGAGAGACTGGACTTGCTTATAGATACATACTGAGCATGATGGCACTGTTTACTATAGTGCTATAATATTTGAAGTGTGTTGGGCATTTTGTTGGTTTATGTTAGGGGTTGCATGACTATTCATTTTTACTGGTCAACCAGTAATTCGATAAACTAGTCAGCTAGTCATCTTTGCCGTAGTTAAGGCAACTGATTCAGGACGTAACTATTTTAGGTTATTTTATTAGTGCAGCTAAATGCTGATTACAGCAAAGAACAAACCAAACAAACCGCATTTCAATTAACAGCCAAACCCCGGCTACAAATTACATTTTGGGCTTCTTTAGGCTACATTAACATGGGAAAAATAAATCAGCAATCAATGTAATAAATGAGCAAAATAATAAATCTGTATTATATGTATTAATTAAATAATACAATGAATTACATTAAATAAATAAATATTTATTTAAATATGTGTATTACATTATATTACACTATGTAAGGATGTACAAAGTCTGAAAATGCACTTGTGTGGACAAATTGCTGGCACATGTGGCATTGGCACCGACAGTGCGCAGCATGGAAGCTCATGCCCGTCAACAGATCTCTCCTTATAGCTCAATGACTGGCCTCGACTAGTAAAAATCTGGGAGGTTTTCCCAGGCTGATAATGCCCCAGGAGTTGAACAGCCATGTTCAACGAACTAGCTGAGTGGGATTATAGTGATGTGAACTTGAGAGCACTGAATGTTCTCTTTCACACAGTGTTGGTCAGGATGGAATTTAGTATGCCTCAGTGCAAGGACTTTATTTAAATTTTATTTAGCTTTAAAGGACAACATAAATAACTGCAGAAGGAATTCCTTCGGGGAGTCGGAATTGAAAAAAAAAAAGAAAAAAAAAAGACACACCACTATACTACAAAGTGATGACAAAGTTTGATTAAAAAAAACAACAACTTTTACCAGAATAGTCTTACACAATGTGCAGTTGACTGTAGAACATGCTTCATATAGTCTGAAATACTTTCACACTAACAATTTGTATTTGTAATCTGCCTGCGTTTCCTTGCCCTCTGCCTCGCTGTTGTTTTCCACCATCCTGACTAGGTGACAACTCCCCAAAGCAGGAACTAGTGAATGTTTTATTAGCGGAATATTCTATGCAACCCTTAGTGTATATACAAAATGTCAGTTTACACTGTAGAGATAGATTGTTTGTCTTGATCTCAAAAATGTGTTGTATTTGACCTGAATAACATCTCAAGTTTTATATTAACATCTGATGTGCAAGCTCTTGTCAAGCAAATCTCTTCTCTCCCTTTAAATAAGATATCATATCCTTTTAATATGCCTAAAAATCAAATCAATGCATAAAAACAAATAGTTTCCGCAATTAATAGAGTGGGGCAAAATGCCCTGGGTTGTATACTAAATTGACAAGGAATCCAAAATAAAGGGAGCACCATTGAAGGCAGAAGAAATATTAAAGGGATATTTTATCAGGCAAGTTTAACAGTCATTCCAACTCATTTGTTAACATGACTCACAGTGCAGTGTGTGCTTAAGATATTCTCAATAATATTATAATGAAAGCTAAATGAAGAGTTATGACGATTTTGCACCCTTAACATTCCACTTACTTAACCTTATCCACTTCCATTTCATACAGCCATTAATTAATTATAGCTGGCCCTTTGGATGGAGTCTGAACTCAAAGCAGAAATCATTAATGCCATTTTTTTCTGAATGCAAGTCACAAACACATCATAACAAATTAAACAGTCAGTTAAAAAATTACTGACTGTCAGAGACAATATATGTGATCTTGAAATGAGGGAGGTCCAATCTGCTTTACATTTAAATTATTCATACTTGGGTGCGAAGATGATATTTCAAGCCTAGACATGAAAGTATGGGGTTTTAACAGGAGCTCTAGTGATTATGCATCACCTGTTTGTTGTTTAATAGGTTGCTAAAAAAAAAAGTGTTAATTTATTTTCCCGTCTTTCCCTTTTCTCCTCTTCTCTCACAGGCTTACACTATTCAGGGACAGTATGCTATTCCACATCCAGATGTGAGTTCCTAACAGCTCTCCCTTCCCCCATCCCCACTTCCTATCTTCCTATCTGCATGGTTCTGTAGCTTTTCAACATGCATCTCTATTAATATTAAGCAATAATATTAATATGACATTTCTGATGTGTAATTTTTGTTGCATTACAATCTGAAATTGTTCATGACGTGAGCCCTCCGAGGTGTGGGCCAGACTTATTAGGACTTGGCCTGTCATATTCGAAAATGACACCATCACAGGATTTGTCATTTTCTGGAGGAACAGCCTTTTTTTTCAGACTGTAAGCACAATAACAAATATGTGATGCCAGTAAAATGGCAAACAAAGGAGTAGGGCTGCACAATATATTGTTAGTTAATCATTATTACGATATTAGCCTTTGTGAAACAGATTTCACATAAGCCTGTTGTTTGTATAAAAAAATCTCTCTAAATTATTATAATTAATATTAGAATTAATATAATCTCTACATTTTTATAATGTCCTCTAAACATTCCAACCATCTGATGTTTCAGATGTTTTCAGTAAGCAACAATATTTATGAAATCAATTAACAATAAAAACCGTGAACTTCAGCAGTAATACACCATACGTCACGCTAATAAAGTAATTAATACTTGTATTAGTTGATGATTTTTTTTTTCAAAATAAACCAAACAACACCAGCTTTAACCAATTTCTATTTTATTCCATCTTTGAATAAAAAAAGTCCATGAACTAATGCTTTAATTAACATTTGCAGTGTTTAATTGGCAATATTTGTTAGGTTAAATGTCGTGTCCCTTTTTTTTTTTTGTTACACCAAGGAACGTTGATTAACATATACTCATGATTTAATTTAATACAAGCTAATATATGTAAAATTAGTTTTATTCATGAATGGTGCAAATAGTTAACAAATAAATACTCCTGTTAACTTAGTGTTACACTGTTATATAAGGAATGACACACTTGGGCGCATGCTGTTATAGGAAAATAATCAGTGGCAGGGTGGTTTATTTTTTGTTTGATGCAGTCTGGTGCGAAATAGATTTACTGTAACCATCCCGAAGTTGTTTATTTTCAAATTCAAATAACACCACATCCTGAAGTGTTTTATTCCTCCTGTACAACGATAACTGGCTAACGCTAACAATTTGTTGAGGAATGCTCGCAAAACAAGTTAATTCCTGTTATCACTTAGATTATAACAGCTATAAAACTGTTGAGTGTAAACCGTGATGTATTACTTGTTTTGACAAGCTGTGGCATTGAAATATCAACAATGTAATTGCAGTATTTTTGTGCATGTTGTGCAGGCCTACATTAGAGGATAGCTAAATTGTAGTGGTGTAATGGTGTATTACACCACTACACAGGTACCTTCATAATTTTCTCGTTCATTCATACATCTTCAGTTAGTGCTTCATCCTGGTCAGGGTAGTGGTGGATCCAGGGCATATCGTGGAACACTGGACGTGAGGTGGGAATATACCCTGAATGTCCATTGCAGGACACCGTGCACACACACACACATTCACACAATTTAGCATAGCAGTGCATGTTTTTTAGAATGTAGGAAGAAAGCAGAGAACCTGGAGGAAATCCACATGCAGAGAACTATTATGCTATAAACAGTATATGTGTAGTGGAAATATTCAAAATATTCAAAATTCAAATAACACCACATCCTGAAGTGTTTTATTCCTCCTGTACAACGATTTTTTAAATAAAAAAAAGTAAGCACAAAGAAACATTTTACGTACATTTCAAACATTTGAAGCCCTGCAATGGAAGCAAGCGAGCTAATTGCTGTAGTTTATACTCCACTCTAATCATTTCATTGTTGCCCATATTATTATCTCTCACTGAATGAGCCCTTTATAAATGCTAATGATCTGTCAATGACACTCATGATAAACAATATAATGCTCCTGATTAAACAGACTGGGTTACATACGCAAACAGCAGACGTCTCCTCAGTCCCCTTGAGCCTCATCATCATCTCCATTAATAATCAGAATGAATCTGTCTCAATAGTAATCATATGCAGAGACATTAGTGTGTGTCAGTCCTTCTCAGTGTACTTAGGCAGTGATTGATGCTTAGGGAGAAAGTGGAGGACATTACAATCACTCAAATGAAGCTTGGGCTTAAATTTTACCTGCTTTTAAACACAGATTTAGAGGACAAATGCAGCACTATGCATTAGTCTCAGATTGTGAGGAACAGTGAGGGAGTTTCGTAACACCATTTGTTAGAAAGAGTGAAGGGAGCCATGAAAGGCTGTACGTGGAAGAAAGTTCATACAGGGTTCAAGCATGCATCTGAAAAGATAGTGAGCATAATTTCACTTTTAGAGATGGTAATATTTCAAGAATTAGCCTTATTTTGATTGTCATTTATATATGAAAAAATTAAACTAAATATTTTATATGAGATAGAACGTTCTCTGCTAAAACAAACAATAAAGCCTGAATTATACTTGTTTTTAACTACACATACACAAGAGGATTGCAGCACATATCCTGTGCTTATTTAAGCTTAACTTTTGCACATCATCAGAAATTAAAGCTACATGCCTGCATGGTGCAATATCAATGTAAATACTGAGGGCAATATAACTCACTAAACAAACTAGCATTATCTCAAATCACATTCTTATATCTAGATATGTTCTAGATATTTAATGTGTGCACACAAACAACCAGTTTACCCATTATGGTTAGTGTTTGAATTAAAAAAAAACTTTTCAATGCAAGATGCGGATAATGACAGCTATCACGACAACAGCGGAACGTTTTAAGAGAAACAGTGCTGTTTAAAATCAATGTGCATGAAATCGCTAAACATTCTACAGTTTGACTTGATGGACAGGGACTTTTTGGCTCTGATGTGCCATCAAGTGGATGTTGCTTTTAATCTTACAGATGTACATAAAGTATGCAGGCAAGTATGTGAACAATGCCATACACACAGACAAACACACACACACACACACACACACAAACACATACGCACACAAAGCCATGCGCCAAGTATAAACCAGGCTTGAGACTTTCATTCACAGGGTCAGGCCAAGTCCTCCTCAAGTTGATCTCACTTTTTGCTCTCGTTCTCACTTTCTAGCGCTTTTGTTTCACCACTGTGTCACGGCTTCTTCTCCTCGTCTTCTCTTTATACTAGTTTCGGTTTCTTGATTTTCTCAGTGTGACCTGTGTTATAACAATAACCTCTTAGTTCTACTGTCCCTCCTACCCCCTCAGCAGTTGACCAAGCTCCACCAGTTGGCTATGCAGCAAACCCCCTTTACCCCCCTCGGACAGACCACCCCTGCTTTCCCCGGTACGTACCCACAAGCCCTTTCAGAGTCTCCTTCTCTTTGTACCTGTAGAAACACTCTCTTTGTCGTTTTCTTTCACTCTCTTTTGTTTCCTCTTCTCTTAATGTCACGCTTCTTGACATGCCCCTGGTGGTTGCTCTTCACTTTGCTGTGACTTTTTTTTTTAACTTGTATATGTATTTATTTTATTTGCTTGAACAGCCTCTACTATTAGCTAGGACATAAGAGAAAATAATAGAGTGCGGATGAGAAATGAGATTTCAGCATCACCTATTTTAGTAAAGAAAAAAAAAGTGTGTGCATGTGTGTACGTGTGTGCATGTGTGTTTGTGGGTTTAACCATAAATCTTGGACATAAATAACAGGAAGTTTAATCTATATGATGGCAATGAAATCAGTAGGGGTCTCATTTGTATAACCAGAGGCCTCATTTATAAAAATGTCGTACGCACAAAGCACAGCTTGAAAGGTGCATTTGTAATTTTCCATGCACACATCAGTATTTAAAAAAAAAAAAAAGTAAATTTGATGTGGAAATATACTTTTACTTATATTTTTAAAGTAGTGCTTTAAAATGATGCTTTTAACCATATTCCCTAGTCATGATAAAAGCAGAACAATTGAGCCATAGTTTCTTATCAGTAAGCATAAAGCTCTTTCTAGTACGCATGCGGGAATAAAAATGGTGTATTACAGAAAATGGATGCCTTGGACTTCTAAGGAACTGTGCTAATGGCAGACTATGCCATAAGAGTATGTCTTATGACACAAGGATATTTCTGATGACTTATGTGCTGTTTTCAGTTCCAGTTATTATCCAGTTTTTGAGCAATGCAGGATGGGTTGTATCCTGTCTCAACTGTAATGACTTCAGATAAAAGTGTCTGGGAAATGAATGAATGAAATGAAATTAAAAATTTAATTCTCCAATCCCCTTATCTTTACAGGTAATGATAATCTATTTGCCAACAGTATCTTTAGTGGGATCAGACTGATTAGTCTGGCATCTCTGGTCTTTCCTGCGTCATTTCGGATTTAAAGGAAGATACCACCCTGATAGATAGATTTCCTCACACTTAGGGTAAAAATGTAGCTTGCACCAATGACCAGTTTTCCAAAAACATTGTTGAAAGCACCCTATAGCAATAAAGGCAGACTGTAGGGTGTGTAATAATATATACAGCAAGTATAACTGCTGAAGAATGAATTTACTTTCATTTGCTGGAAGAATTACCATTGTAATAACCATATGTAATATGCAGTTTATTCTAACATGGTATCAAAGATGGCCTGGGTCAACATTCATATATTTTATTTAATGATTATGTATTAGACTATTTACATTCTGAAGTTATCTTTTTTTTTTTTTACTTTTTTCACTTCCACCAGCTTTCCTACAAACAGAAAACACTGAAACAGGCTACACTGAAAATCATGATTTTATTTATATGCACATGAGATCATGACTTAATAATAAATGTGTGGCAGCCTTGGAAAACCATTCACCTGGTCAAATTTTTACATTTTCTTCTAATCACATTGTCCTGAACTGAATTATGTTTCCCTTTTGCAGCTATCGCAATCACAAGTGAAATTATCGCATTTTAACAATCTGATTACCCCCCAAAAGTGAAAAGGTAGAAAACTGCATTTTAAGATTTCAATCTAATTCCAGTGAAAGATGCCTCACCTACCTCTACACTTATAACCTAATCTACCTATGGGGAAAAACAACGTTACTGACAAATTGTGAAGAATTATAAGTTTACAATGGGAAATGAGTTCTGACTTTGAATATCAGCATTGTCCACATCAATCTCTCTCATCACCTGAGGTAAAAGTCACTCACTGCATTTAAACACTAGCCTCCTTGTTGTCATGTATCTTTAACATTACAGTAATTAAGTCTATTTATTAGAGATGTCCCTGAAAAATCTCCCCTACTCTCCTAATGTAGGGGCAGTCGTGGCCTAATGGATAGAGAGTCAGACTTGCAACCCGAAGGTGAACCTGAAGGTTGTGGGTTTGAGTCTCGGGTCTGGCAGGGATTGTAGGTGGGGGGAGTGAATGACCAGCGCCCTCTCCCACCCGCAATACCACGACTGAGGTGAGACCCTTGAGCAAGGCACCAAACCCCCAACTGCTCCCCGGGCACCACAGCAAAAAAGGCTGCCCACTGCTCTGGCTGTGTGTGAGCACAAATTCCAAGTATGGGTCACCATACATCATATCACGTCACGTCACTTCATGAATCTTGAAACAGTTTGGGGCAATTAAAATTAAATGGAAAATTATAAGCAGGGAAAAATCAATATAGCACAAGCCTTATCAGTGTGTAGACACTCTTCTCTGTTGATGTGGTGGTGCAGGAGCATTGTGGATATTTGGTACCAATATGAGTACAAACTGATTTGATTAGGCTTATGTCCATTTCACTATGGCATGTAGCTCATTAAAATTGTAACATTCATGGCTGAGAAGAGCATGCTTAGCTATCAAGGTTTTAGACAAAAGACTGTTTTCACAACCACATGTATAAACTTGCTCCTTATATATATACACATATATATGTATATGTATATATAAATATATAATGTATGTATGTGTGTACGTATGTATATCTATCTATCTATCTATCTATCTATCTATCTATATATATATATATATGTGTGTGTGTGTGTGTGTGTGTGTAATATATATATATATATATATATATATATATATATATATATATATATATATATATATATGTATGTATGTATGTATTTTTACAAAACATGAAAATTATTTTAGGCTATTTTCCCAAATATATATATAATGTTTACTTAAAGTAGAGGTCAAAGTATATTATTGGCAGAAAAGAATTTTAGTAGAAAGTATATCCTTGGCTTCCCAGAATTTATCCACAATGACATCTGACAGGTTTTCCCAGACTGCCATGCATGTGGGTGTGTTAATAAACAATTAAGGTTACAGTATTTAGCAGATGGTAGATTTAAGGTGGAACTGAAAGCTTGTGTATGCGCACACGTATACTGGTGGGAATTTCTGAAGAGCAATGTTAGTGGCAGACAGCCCTGGCATGGTGTTATAGAGCTGATTATTTTTTGTGTGGGCATCATGCTCAGTTCCTTGTTTTACTGCAATCCATGCAACATTTTATAAATGAGGCCCTGGGTGTACCTGCTAGAGAATGAAATATATTTAGTTCTGTTGCCCATTACATGATATTTTATGCACATTCATTTGACACCACTGTGTAGCCTCAGTCTGGGCAAAGAAAGAGAAGCCTCATTCTCCCAAATGCTGAAAAGGATAAAAGGCACTTAGAGAAAGCATAAAAGGCACTTTTTAAGAAAGGACATTATTGCAACTTTCCTGAATCTTCCAAAAGTGAAATTTTAAACACCTGACATCTCTAACAGTCTGTCTTATGCAACACATCAGCAAACTGCTGTCCCAAATTCTCCTAATGCCTCAAAAGAAGTCTTAGAGATTATACAATGGGGGAAAATATATAGTGCACTTCAGGCACCTTAATAAGTATTTTTTTTATGTCAGCCGTGTGCGTGTGTGCGTGTGTTTTGGCATGAACAGCCCAAACTGGAAATTTAGTATTATTGCATGCATGGTCATGGTTAGTACATCACTTATGCATGTCAGAGCTAATTAAATAAAATCAACTTTTCAATTTGGAAAAATGTAACACTGTTAAGACAATTATATACTTGGAATGAACTAGAGTTTTGCTTTTTGAGCTTGTTGGCAGTATATCCTTTCACCATGCCAGCAGATTGCAGTGTGTGTGTGTGTGTGTGTGTGTGTGTGTGTGTGTGTGTGTGTGTGTGTGTGTGTGTGGTTTATTGTGGTCTCTCCCCCAACCCTCACCTGCTCTGTCTCTCAGGTCTGGATGCCAGTCCCCCGGCCAGTACTCATGAACTCACCATTCCCAATGATGTGAGTATAAACAAACACACAATACACTCACCCTATGGAGCTATGGAGGTCTTTTTTTTTTTTTTTAGTTGCAGTGGTGGAAATCAAGTCATAAAGTCACTATATTGCTTCTTATTATAGCCATTAGCCTATTTGACTGCTCACTTTACTTGAATGGGTTTAATTTAATTCAAACCACATTAACTATATTAAAAAAAACCTCCATATATATATATATATATATATATATATATATATATATATATATATATATATATATATAATGTTAGAATGTCTGTGGAAAATATTATTATACACATTTGAGTAATGTACATTGTTGAGCTCCCATGCTGTGTAGCATCTTAGCTGTTGTGATGCTCAGAGAAGGAAATATAAACGCACACAGAGCAGGCATTGCACCAGTTTGCTCAACATAGTGTTAACTTTGAGACTAAATACTACTATTAATTACTTTATGGTTATAAAAATGTGTTGGCTAACAATAAACCTGCATTTGGGGTAATGTGAAGATTGTCAATCAGGTTTTGTTTCACTTTTGTACTGGGGCTACAAGGCTAATGCTGTGAAAATTTGGGGACGCTTATAACCAATTTGCAAACTACATGTCGAAATCATGATACGCTCAACACGAACCATATCAAGTTGTTCAGTATCTCTAACAGACTTATATGACTTCTAACACTGTATAATGCACTGTTATCTATAAAGGTGTAAACTATACATGCTAGCAATATAGCAGCCATATTGAAGGCAGAACTTGCTTCCTGAGCACATAGTTTCGAATCAATGCACAAGAATCACACTCAGTTAAGAGGTTTGGCACAATGTTCTAAGATATAAAAAATAAAATATCCAGTGATAATACAGTTCGAGTTTGAGTTTTTTTTTTACTGAGTTATTCTACTTCTTTATGGAACTTTTATACCACAGTGGTGTTGAATTCTTGAATCTGATTGGTCAGAAGTTGTGACTGCAAGACAAATCACAGGTTTATATTAATGGGCTTGTTCTAACACGTTGTCTTTTGGTAGTAACAGCTTGTATGATGGACACTCCACATAAACAGATAGTTTATAGAGTCTCCAGTGTCATCGCTTTTTAACAGACAAAGGTAAAGCTGTACCTTTTCCAACACTGGAATGTCTTGAACTTGAACTCCAATTTTTTTTATTACGAGATTGAGAGAGAGAGAGAAAGAGAGAGAGAGAGAGGGACAGAGGCTGATGAGGGAAAGACAGCTTATAGCTGTTACAATGTAAGTGATGACAGGAGCTAACTTGTTTAAAATGACGTTCCACAACATTAAATGTAACTATAAATGGATAAGACATACATCATGCTTAATAAAAAAAATAGTGTTGGTAAATTGCTGTGGTATAAAAGGAATAGAGATAAATTATACCAGCATGACCATCTAACCTGGTAAAGAATCCCTGGTATATTCTGTTATACTGTGGAAATATTTGGCATATATATATATATATATATATATATATATATATATATATATATATATATATATATATATATATATATGTATAGATAGTTAGATAGATATAGATATATATACAGATATATAGATTTGAAAAAAAAACATGTTATTTATATATCAATACAAATTTGCATAGCACTTATTTTGGTCCACCAGAGAGCTCTCCAGGTCTGTTTCCCAGAATATGATTTTGCATTTTAATAGCCTTCGCAATTTTTTCCCCAGCTAATAGGCTGCATAATTGGGCGCCAGGGAACCAAAATCAACGAGATCCGTCAGATGTCTGGAGCACAGATCAAAATTGCTAATGCCATGGAAGGGTCGTCAGAGCGCCAGATCACCATCACAGGAACCCCCGCCAACATCAGCCTTGCCCAGTACCTCATTAATGCAAGGTAAGTGCCTCGGGTCTTCCACATCCATGCTGAGTCAAGTATCAAAGCTCTCCTTCAATCTTATAAAGGAAACATCTTCAGGAAACCTGTTTGCAACAGTGTGAGCCACAGTGCTCGCACTATTTTCAAAAGGTTGTATGAAGCTAAGCTAAACAGGTATGTGGTAGGGCTTCATGTGCTTGCTAAAAGGCAAGGGTATTCACTTCTATTAAATATCTCTGATGCAGATGCATTTTACATCAGTTTTGAAATTCTATTTTGTCTTCGACGCATACATTGTGTCAGTTACCGAGGGTCAGACTGTTGCATTTGAAAATAAAAAAGGCAAGTGTATGATAGCGTGTTAATACAGTACTGGAAGGCAGGACAGATGTTATTTTGAAATGTTTTCTGCAAAGCAGTGAATGAAGTAGGACATTCAGCTTCAGAGTCATGTGTATATCGTGTCATGTGTGAGTGTGTGTGTGTGTGTGTGTGTGTATATTACATATATATATATATATATATATATATATATATATATATATATATATATATATATGTATGTATATATATGTATATATATGAGTGATGGTAGGCCTTGCAGGTCAGCGGCGGGGGATGTACTAATGGATATTGCTTTCCCATAATTCCGCTGACAGGTTCAGAGATGTGGCAGCCATGTGGATTGACCCCTCTTCAATGACTACATCCTGAAGCCCCAAATCTGCTCTCATTATCTGAAGCGAACAGCGAAAGTTAATTTTCCCCATTAACTTTATGTACCAGACTTCCCTAAATGTCCCAGCATTCCCTGCCCCTACCTGTAGATTAATCTGTGTATACAGAATACTGTAACAGAATAGGAATATCCTGTGCTATGTAGTGTTTCAGTAGTGTTTCAGCATGCTGAATGATTCTTCTGGATTGTCATTTATTATTTTTTTTGGTTGATAGATTAGTTAAATATTACGGAAGCCATGAACTGCACCTGACCCTATGATACAGTTTCAACTTAATGACTCATCATTTCAAGATGTTATGTCCTTTGTATCTCATTGTTGATTTATCTTGTTAGCTGAAGATGTCATTTTTTTGTGTTAAGTTAATATCTACTTATTTCAAGATATTCACATTTTCAGTTATCTTCAAGGTATTATCTCGTTATTTCAAGATATTGTCATTAATATCTTTAATTATTGTCAAGAGTTCTCATTATTTCAAGTTATTATTTCAAGATGTATCTTTATTTCAATGTCACATCTTTTGAATTTAAGATATTATGTTATAATAAAGATGTCAATTGGAAGCAACATAATATCTTAAATAATAACTCAAAATAAGGACATAATATCTTGCAATAGGAAATAGAAAATAATGAGATGTTAAGTCAAAATAATTACATAATATCTCTAAATAATGAGAACTCAGAATAGTGACATTTATTTTCAGATATTAAATCATAATAATGAAATGTTAAGTGGAAATATTGATATAATATCGTGAAATAAGTTACTAAGTTGAAATTGTTATTTTAATATATTAAGTTAAAATAATGATATATTGAAATAAGTCACAATAACGACATGACATTTCTTTTTTTTTTCACATATTGCGGTTCAGGACTTCCATAAATTCTGCTTACTGATTCAGTCATGTAGTATAAAAATGCAAAAGAGAGAGAGAGAAAAAAAAAGAAGAAAACTGATATGTGGTTGGTATCTAGTGGCATATTTTGCCATGCAAGATCTGATTACAGTTTATTCCTCTCATAGTTTTGATATTTGATTGCTTGCGCTTGTCAAACACTGTGACTGTTCTTTTAATTTGATTTCAATTCAAAAGACTTTTTTTGTGTGCAAGAGAAGTTGATTTTATTTCAGTTTAGCCATGTGCTTCACTGTTTTCTTCTTGATTGCATCAATAAATACAAACGCATGACCACTGTGCAGGTAAAAAACGTTTAGCACTAGTAATAGCAAGAGAGTTGTCAGTTTACTACTAAAGTTTCAAAAATAATTCAAAATTATTTTATTTTCTCTACTTTTCTTTCTCTCCCCACCAACCCTACCCCTGTCCTCTCCCCGTCCCTCCTCTCCTGACTGTTTTAGGCTGACGTCTGAAGTCACTGGAATGGGCACTATCTAATTTCTACCCATCATCCTTCACTGCATCACATGACCCTTGAGCCAATGGCATTACACCTTGGTTATTATTTTTTTTCTCTTCCTCTGTACTAGTTTACCCTGGATTTTAAATTATTATAACGATTTTAGATTCTGTAATCTCTGTCTGTTCAAAATCTCCAGTTCAGTGTTGTTCCTACTGCTCCTGCGTTGTTATCTCAATGCTCCTCTGTTTTGTTTTTTTTCCTAACCTCTTGATTTTAAAGGACACTTTACTTTTTTGACACTCTAGTACCTTCCATGTCACCATATATTTTCACTGTGGGTCATTCATGTCGTCTTTTTTTTTTTATTTTTATTTCAATCCATATTCTGCTGTGCTGCTGGATCTGCACTGCTGGTTTCAAAATTAATGTATTTCAAAATGAATAAGTAGTCAGTAGCTCACAAGGGCTCAGACTTTCACCTCACACACCAGCTAACGCCAGGAACAGACCTAGAGATCGAGTGGCTCCCGCATTTTTATACACCTTTCTTTGCAACATGATACAACACACAATGTCCGTTATCAGCCTGATTTCTGCATTCACATTCAGAGCTGCTGAATAAATAAATAAATAAATAAATAAATAAATACCCAGTTACAGCACACAAAGGAGTTGAATAGAAATGAACCAGTGTAGCTTGTGTCCTTGCTACGATTTATTCAAATTAAATATGACCATTACTCTATGGCACATTTTCATACACAGCCGCCATGGTATAATAGTCTATAAAACATGGTTTGTTGATATCTGTTAAAGCATTACAAGTGTAAAACTGATTCACTGAAACCTGATTCACTGACTGCATGATTCATTTTGTTTTACAAATTACTTTCCAGTCTTTTCGGTGAACTGAAAGAGTTTAATGGACAGCAAACGTCTTTTTGCCTGCACATTTGCAGCTAATGCAGGTAAAAAGCTTGTAGTCTTCGGAGAGCTTTTCGAACATGTAGCCACCCAATCTGCAGCTTATACACAGCAATATGTTTCTCACATGTCCATCGACCACTGTGTCTGAGATCAGCAAGATTTAGGACCATTGCGTGAAGATGATTAATGATCATTTTAATGGGTTTGGGTGAAATTCTATGTTATAGCATTAATCCAGCCTGAGGTGAACCAAGGTATTGTAGCAAAAAATCCTTAGACACAAACTGGGCCCTAGGTGTCTACTTTTGTTATTCATCAAAGAGTACTTTTTGGCATTCACAGTTTTGTTTCAAACCCCCATGACTCATTTTTTAAACTGGCTTCCCATGGTTCCCCATGTGCAGTCCAGACCTCTATTTTCTTTCTTCTCTGGAGCCTTGTTTACCGTTTGTTTTGGCCATTTTGTAGCGTAATCATCATTGGCGATAAAACCCTGTAACCTGCAGCTCCATGCAGTCTCCGGTAATTTTCCTGCGCTACTCTGTGTGTGTAATCTGGAGTTATTTTGAGACCCTTTCAGAGCCAAATGTGTAGCATTTTACTAAATGTTCAGATCCATTTGGCCGGTTTTAGCTCTGGTCATCAGCTATTCTTCTAAAAATGACACTCTGAACCATAAAGCCCTGTCAAGCGCACAGCAACTTTGGTGATAAAAGTAAATAGACTCTATTATGGTTATTATACTGTTTTTCCAGCTCAGTGTTTAAATCTCAAATTAACCGTGTGTGCCTCAGTGTCAAATTAAAAGATTTGATACTGAGGCTGAGTTGAATGTAATTCTTTCATGGACTATTCTTTAAATGGAGACTTTATATTTCTACATAGTCTCCATTTTTTCCCCTAAAATGTTCTTCAAATCAAAAGGATCACATTCTGACCTGGTTTTCAAGACTCAGATTAAGTGCAGTAAAGTAGATTAGAATTTGTAGACATTTCGCATTGAAAAGGCTTTCAATCTGGGATTAGACTTAATCTGAGTCTGGAAAGAACACTTATGAAACCACATATATCCATAAAGGAAATTCATGTATTCATGCTTAAAACATTATGAAGTTACTCATGCATCCCATTTGGTGTGAGATGCACAATTAAACGATCCAGTTATATGCAACTGAATGTTATTCCACTACGCAACATGCTCCGATGTAATCAGACAAAAATCTGAAGTTTATTCGCAAATTATTTTCAGCTGTGAACACAAAAAGTATGCACACAGTCATCTCGAGCCAGTGGCACGCTACACATGACTGAGATGATGTAATATTGTTGCTTTAAATTAGTTTTGTTCATTGAAATTTCATTATAGTTTTATTAATGGTTGTGTCAGTAATATGCTAGAGATTATTTTATTAAATGTCATATACATTATATTTTGCACTGAGTTGAAATGTAGGATTTTTGTGCGAGTGTCTTAGGCTGTATTCAAACATTCATTTAGATTGTATGTTTTTGCAAGACTGTGTCTTGTATTATTCATATGGAATGTTCTTTTTGTTATGATTTGGGTATATAATGTGCCGTGCTGTAGCTCATTATACAGAAGCATAATATTCTCACCTCTTAGTACTTGTATTATTATTATTATTATTATTATTATTACAACACAATAAATGCAATAAAATAGGTGTTCCATGATGTATTAAATCAATTAACTATATACAGTGCCATCATGTTTTTTTTTTCACATCACATTGCATTTTGATGTCTTTTCATGTCATTAAAGTCACTGTATTTTCATGTTACTTTTGTGACACCTACTAACATTAAATTTTACTGCTAGTCACATGTAACACAGACAAATCTGTTTTCAATCATTTATCATCTTTCATACACAGTTTTTGTTGTACTAGAGCTGCAAAAAACCAAGGGCCCTTTTCCTCTTTGTGCTTCTGTAAATTATGCTGTTTGGAGTAATTACTTAACATTGCATAATTCGCTGCTTGCAGGTCTATATTAGTTTTAAAAGATTGAGGTTAGGTTACCTTTGAAATGTTTTGTAAAAGGAAATAAAGTTTTGTTTTTTCCCTTGATATTGTTTGTGTGTGTGTATTTTAGTAGTGATATTAGCATGATAACTAATGTTAAGATTGTTTTACCTACAAACTATAGTTCATAGGATCATTTCTCACATGGAATCAGACCTCTTAAAGAACCTTTATACAACCTGGCCAGCTAGTGGTGCAGAGAATTAAAATATGGTGAGGCAGCATTTGGCTTCTATACTACTGGAGCCAAGGAGGATCTCAAATGTGCTCAAACTGAGATCCGGCCATTTAGATTGAAAATATTTCTGGTCTTTTGTGCCTGTGATTAAATCCCTGGGCTATGGAATGGACTACATTCAATACTGTTTCTCTTGTGCACATAACTGCTTGCATTATGGTTCTCTTATTTGACATTATTTAACCCATCACTTAACATTAGCAAACCATGGAAATCAGCAATAATACACCGTAAGTAATATTAACAAAATAACTAATATTTGTATTAATTATGTCTTTTTTTAAATAATAAAATTATTATAAGCCAAATAATCCACACCTGCATTAAACATTCATGCCTTCAATGAATAAAATGAAGCCCACAGTGAACAATATGAACACCATGAACAAGTTTGTGATTGTTAACTAGCAAAAATCAGAACTGAGGCTAAAAAAAGCAAGCTTTAATATTTACACTTGTAGACCAAAATTCAGTAGTTATCAAATTTTTAGTATCATGCTGTAATTAATTATTATTATTATTATTATTATTATTATTATTATTTGCTTATCTATGCAGACTTATTTTTAGACCGTATAAACATAAGTAAGTGCAGGTGAGTTTAGTTAACATTTCAACAAATGTCAGTTAATACATGTTAAGTTACTTTGTTAAAATTACATATGCTTTTATTAATGCTGAACTTTATCATTTGTAATGTTAACTAATGCAATACAATAATGTTAGATAAGGAATGTAAAGCTTTACCTATATATTATATTGTGTTATTTATTTATCTATGTTGTTGCCATGTCTGTACACTTAATGCCTTTGTGCATGAAATAGGTTGCCTTGCATATAATCTACCTGCAGAAAATATCAATTATATGTTATCAACTTCCACTAGAGGGCTCTGAATGTTACAAAGCAGCTTAATGAACCCAGCCTAACATGGCTGTACTTGTACATTGTAATCATATTGCAGTAATTACCTCATAATATTAACTATTTGACTGCATCTCCCTGAAACGCAGTACTATTAATGGCTCTGGAACAGGCCAACACAAACGGGGTAATTAACCAGCTGTTTGGAAATGAATAATTGGCATCTTCTATAGGTCAGAGGGAGAGATGTAGAGTACTAGATTACTCCAGGTGAGAGTTTTCTGAGGTTTCTGACCACACACTGAGTCATGACCAAACCTGAACCATCACATGCTTTTTTTTAGCAATGGATACACTGCATAAGACACTAGCTATGATATGGGGAAAAATACAAAACAAAATAAAATTTGCCATCACTACAGAAACTAGCTGAAATTTTTAACTGAACTGTTGCTTCTCTATACCCCCACCCATGTGTTAAGGTCATTTGGCTCCAGTTTACTCACAATCCCTAGATTCAGACTTTCCTCCATGGGCAGCAGGTCCTTCAGTGCTGCTTGTGCCCGAGTTATTGAATTCACTTCCACAGAGCCTCAGAGAAATCTCCTCCATTTCCTCCTTCAAGACATTCCTCTCACAAGCCATCTCTTCACTCAGTGCTATAATTCCCTGATTGTAAATAACTAGCTCCAGCCCCATCACATAACACCTTCCATCCCTTCATCCTTAACCCCATTCTGTTAACTGTCGTGATTTTTTTCCTGATCCTTTACATTTTTGTATGTGTTACTTAAGAATTCCTTATCATCCCGATGTAAAGCGACCTTGTGTTTGAGAAAGGCGCTATATACATAAAACTAATTATTATTATTATTATTATTATTATTATTATTATTATTATTATTAAAATGCATCCAGTAACTTTAACTATAAGCAGCACTATGAATGACATTACTAGCAAGGTTAAAGGTAGGAGCTTATATCTGAAGTGGAACTGAATATTAGTCCACTGCACATTCATCTGCAACAGTATCATTGGTAAAGTAAACTTTTAAACCACTTCTCTCTTTTGAGCTGTACCCCTGCTGCCTACATGACCCTGACACACTTCTACTGCTATGGCTCCTCTTCCATACCTGCCTGATTCATCCTGTTGCTTCTTCTTCGGCTTGGAACGTCTTCACTGTGACTCACTGTGGTGAGAATGGTCCCACATGGTTACCCTAAAGACTGCACATCCCAAAAACCCAAGTTTATGCCCAAAACACACCTTTTCATCAGTGGATAATCTCACATAGTAACTGTGGACATGTATGTGAGAACTGCTGCTGTAATCATAAAGACTATAATGCTCATAATAAACATCCTTTCAACAACTTTATAGTATACAATTATGGTAGAGTATACCCAGCTTTATAATGCTTTATAATTCCCCTATCCAGGGTCACACAGAAGAGGGTGGATACCCTTTAGAGTCTGGTTCGTCTCAAGGTTTCTTCCTCATAAGAGTTTCAGGGAGTTTTTTCCTTTCCACTGATCTAAATGTAAAGCTCCATACAGATTCTTGCAAAGCTGCTTTGTCAGTGTTTATTGTCAAAAGCACTATACAAATAAAATTGAACTGAATGGAATTATGTCATCTTAGGACAGTGGCATGTGTTACTGAGATGATGTGATATTGTAGAAGAGTTACGTTTAGGATGTCACCATTCTCAGTGAAATCAGATTGTGGCTTCCTTGCTCGGCCTAAACATACATCCCCACGGAAAAGCACAGTGCTTAGAGTAACAGTCCCAGTGAATCATCGTGTTTCCAAATTAGCACCATTGCTCCAGGGAGAGCTGAGGTCACATCCAGACTGCCTCTGTTCCTTCTCCAATTGAGTTTACTCTTGGCTAGAAATAAGATAAAGCAGCCCCTGATTGCTTTCCCCAAGTCCCCAAAAGCATTTGCTTGTCTGAATCCCTTCCACCAGAAAAATAAATAAATTACATATGAAAAAAAGTGAAAAGCAAGATAAACATGCCAGTGTAGCAGGGTTCAGTGTGTTATCTCTGCCAGTTGGCTTGGATATTAATCCGACATATGACTTTCAATTGATTGTATGAGTCGACAGCTGGCACACACACACACACACACACTTATACAAACATGCCCACCCATTAGACTTAATAAGGAGTTTTTTTCTCTCTGTTTTTCAGTAGATTTTTCTGGTTTGTGGTCTAAATTAGAAACTAATATTAAACATATGTATAATTATACCATCTCTCTCCAATATCTGTGAAGAAATCTAATAATATAAAAATCTTAACCCAATCTATTATAAATATTCTTATCAATTTAATACAGTTTTATTTCTATACTGTTGTCAACAATTGGCATTGTAGAGTTCAAGAACCCTGAATAGAAACAAGACTCAAAAGGAAGCCCATCCTCTTCTGGATGACACAAGATAGTGAAATTCTAAATCATTCTACAATTGTATTTTCTTAAGTCAAATAGTGCTACGTGTGTCGCAAGGATGTATGAGCATATAGTGAATAATAGTCCTGGGATGAGCAGTCTTTATGATTACAGCAGAAGTTCCTAGGAACATGTCTAGAGTATCTAGGTAAGATTATCCACTGAAGCAAGGGAGAGTTTATATTTATAAATAAGTATGTTTATCTTCTTAGACATACAGCTCGTTGCCATTGTAGCCAGCGACATATACATCCGTTCCTATTTCCCAGCTATTACCCAGAGTATATTAGAATAGAAGAAAGTTCTGTGAAGGTTATGGTTCTGGGAATTTTTGGTTCTAAGAACATCCAATCTGTCAAGTTCTCTGGGTATCCTGACATGTTTGTCATATAACCTTCAGGAATGTTATTTGCAGGAACATTAATGTTTCTTTAGTGTTAGCTTTTGTCTAAGTGGAAACATTCTTTGAGCAATGATCAAAAATTTTGTAAACCAGGTAAACCATTAACCTTTTTAGAATCTGCAAATAAATGGTAAAGACAGTAAATGGTAAAGACTTGTGGTATCCCTGAAGATGGATAAGATGGATAGTGGTCATAGGCTCAATTCTAGCCACAATGATAGCCCTCTATGTGAAATTACATCGTATATAACTTAAGTGAAAAACAATCAGAAACATTTTAGGGAAAAATAGGAAAAATAAAAAAGTTACAATAACCTTGTTGCATAAGTGTGCACATCCTTTTATAATTGGGGATGTGACCCATGTGAACCAATCACATTCAATCTCATGTTCAAAAGTAATTATCATACAGCTGTCATCAATGAAATTATTCTGATTAACCGCAAATAAAGACCAGTTGTTTCTGTAGGATTTTCTTCACATCTTCTTGGTTTCATCTGACAGCTGAAGCACTTACAGAGCTTACAAAGCATATACAGGGTCTCACTGTTGAAAGGAATAGATCAGAAGAGGAGTATAAAAGAAAACATTAGATGTACCATGGAACACCCTGAAAGCCATCATCAACATGGAGAAAATTGAGCACCACAGTGACATGACTTAGAACAGGATGTCCTTCCAAAATTTACAAAAGGACAAGACAAAAACTTACCAGGGAGGCTGCCAAGAGACCTACAGCAACATTGGGCTGCAGGAATATCTGACAAGTACTGATTATACTCTGCATGTGAAAACAATCTCTCATATTCTTCACATGTCCAGGCTATGGGGTAGGGTGGCTCACAAAAAACATCCAAGCCCAACTAAATCACCCCAAACCATGTGGCAAAATGCGTTATAGTCTGATGAGGTTAATTCCAAAAGGTATAATAATTCCATGATTCCAAAAGGTATGTTTGGCACAAAAAAGCACATCAACAAAACAGCCAAAACTGGGGCTTTTATCAAGGTGGAGGGACTTATGAATAGCTACAAATACCAGTCAATTTAAGTGCAAAACCTTCAGCTGTCGGCTAGTAAGCTGATGATGAAAAGGAATTTCACCTTTCAGCATGACAATGACCCAAAGCATACATCCAAATCAACAAAGGAATGGCTTAACCAGAAGAACATCAATGTTTTTGAATGACCTAGCCAGAGCCCAGACCTGAATCCAATAAAAAAATGTGTGGGCTGACCTGAAGCAGGCTGTGTGCAGGAGATGCCCTTACAATTTGACTGACCTAGAATGTTTTTGGAAAAAAGAGTGGGAAAATATTTCCAAGTCAAGATGTGCCACGCTACTCACCCAGAAAGACTAAGTGGTGTAATAAAATCAAAAAGGTGTGTCAACAAAGTATTAGTTTAGGGCTGTGCATATTTATGCAATCTGGTTATTGTAACTTAAAATGTTTCTGATCGTTTTTATTTCTATACTTATTTGTATACCTTGTATACCTTTGATTGCACATTAAAGGTGGGAAAAGAGCGGACCAGATTTATATTGGTTTAATTTGTTTCATCACAAAACCCTGCCATTTTAACAGGGATGTGTAGAATTTTTAGATCCATTGTATGTTTAAATAATATTTTGAAAAGAAATAACCATGCATGACAAAGAGGTTTGGAAAGGTAAATTACTCTACAAATCTAATATGTGGCATATATACTACATACACCAGGAAGTCAAACTGATGAATTCCTAAATATACTAAACACCATCCTGTGCAGTATTTACAGGAATCATTCCTTTCTTATCTATTGGGCTGTAACATGATCACAAGGGTCTTAGTCTTTTAGACCCCTAGCTTCAGTAGAAGGTCAGAGGCCTGTTGCATGAAGCGAGTTGAACAAACTCAGAGTTGCAGAGCAAGTTTTGAGTTGACAAAACCAAACAAATCCAACCCGCCTTAATTAAGGTTAACAGGTTTCATGACCCTGGTTATCAACATTCTCAGTCAACCCAGGTTTTAACCCTGGGTCAGTGGTTGCTTAGCATGCGCATCCGCATAAAATCCAGACATTTGCAGCAAAAAGCCAACAGTGTTCAACATGGAAAAAGGCAGGTCAGCATACTTCCGGCTGAAGGGCAAAAAACTATTTTGTGGAAATATGAAGAATTTAAACCTACGCTTACTGCATAAAAGCAACACCACTGCAGCTGCCAGAACTCAGGAATACTGCTGATTGTGTAAATGCAAATGTTTAATTTTATAAGCTCACAATGAGCATAAACAGATTGAAAACTTATAACCAACATATTTCATGTAATTCCATTTAATATAAATGTCCTTTTAAATTAAATATTAATATAAATATATTTAAATATATATAAATTTGTGAAAATATATTAGGACAGGAATAATGCCACCACATGAAAATATGTACCACTCACAAAGAGCCGCAAAACAATACACACAGTTTGCGGTACAGTAAGAGCGTGGCTCCTGCGGCTCAAGAAGCTGGCATAGATACATTTTTCCATCTGCCAAATAGCAATATCTTTTGTACAGATGGTCATTGGGAAGATCCAGGATTGTGTCTGTCCCTAAAAATCCTTTCCTTTTGATGTGCCCTTCCTATTATTTGCGCTCCAAGCTCCAGAGGATTCTCCACAAACACTGAAGCCATCGCTGCAAACACTAAAGGGTTAAATATCATGCATCAGATTTATATCACTTTGCTCACAGCTGATTGGCCCAAATTGGGTTTGAGTTCTCTTACCCAGAATAAAACCTGCTCCGGAGCAGGTTAGCCATGACGATGAAACCCGCTGAAAACCAATCCACCTTGTTGAGAACAAATAAACAGAGTTTGCTCAAACTAAACGCAAACTTACCTGGGTAGCCGCTGAAACCCGCTTCGTGAAACAGGCCTCAGGAATCTTTCCTCAATAAACATGTCCAAGATCCTGAAGACTGTGGCCAGAAAATTGTACAAAAACTATCAAATGCTTTCTAACCTTTAGAAAAATGAAATGAATGTCCATGTTATTCTGATGAAAATATGAAGAACATAAACTAGGCTACATGCTAGTAATTGCTTTGTTGTGTTAGATTAGAGAATGTGCACAACTACAAGCACTAGAGGATCTAAAATGACAAAGTGATATAAAAGTGTTACAGATTGACTGATCTTTGTTAATATGAAACAAGAAATTGATTTTCAGCCACTAGAACAGCAGTCTTTAATCTTATCCACAAAGGGCCACTGTGGCTGCAGGCTTTCATTCCAACCAGGCAGGAGCCACACCTGATTCCACTTCAATCAACTATCAAGAGTGCCTCTGATTTGACTGGTATGACAGCCTGCAGCCTCACCGGCCCTTTGTGGATAAGACTGAAGACCCCTGCACTAGGACATTCCCTTTATCTCTTATTTACACTCTTATGCACATCCCAACATGGTCTCAATTCAAATGAAATAAAATGTACAAAATCATTGTTAGATTAGGGGTTGATCTCTCAGTTCCAGTGAAGGGAAAGTTTAATGCTACAGCACACAAAGACATTCTATACAGCTTTTATCTCCAACTTTGTGGCAAAGGAAGATCCACATATGGGTGTGATGGTCATGTGTCCACGTGCTTTTGGCCATATAGTGTATGAAACTGAACGAAATCTATCCGAATTCATTCATTAGAATTTGTCACTCTCACACTCACACTATTTTGCTGATCTTGCTATCAGTAGGATCCCTAAGCATTGGAAGGAATTTAATGTGTGTCCATTTCCATGAATATCAATAACATAAATTACATAGGTGATGATATATTGAGAATCTTCAAATACATTCTTGCAGTTATATTTCTATAAAATAAAAGAGATCTTGTTCACACTTATTGCTAAGTAATGAACAGAACATGAAGGCTAAACCCTGTTATGCTTGTGTTTGGAACTTTATTGAGGATCTTCAACATACCACTAGTCACTTTTCCGTAATATTCAGATCTGCTTCAGAAAGTTCCTAAGATTTACAGTACTGCCTCAGGGAACTCAGGAGTTCATGCTCTGACTGCCAAGGACCTGTTTCCCTGTCTCCTGATTTGGGTTGTTGTTTTCCAGCTGCCTCTTGACACTTTAAATTAAAAGTAGCCCCCTGAGGACTGTCTTGAACAAAGTTGTAATTAAAGTCAATATGCCTGAATTCCCACATGCACTTCCAGGCTGGCATGTAGGTTAAAACTGGCTCATCATTGAATAGTGTGATTTTCTATAATATGTCAAACTAATTAGCTATATAATGCAGGTAAAGCATCCTAAGCAGCCCAGGAGCTTTCCACGTGTGTTCACAAGATAAGGCTCAGGATTTGCTGACAGCCGCTATTTCAGGATGCCAAAGTCTATGGATAAAGTTTTACCATTTACATGACAAATCTATCAGATGAAAACATATTTAACCATAAAATCACCATCAGTTTTAGATTATTTATACAATAAACCACAGCTCTATGAATACACATAGTAGGCTCATATTACATTCATTAATTCTAGAGAGAATCCATTTAAATTAATTTTAAATTAATTTCTTAATGACATGTCAGAAATGACTTAACTCCCTCCCACCTTTAAACCCAGTTGGCTTGCCTTATTTCCACATATTTTCCAAATTCTCTTCTCTCACTTCAGTTCTTTTTTCCCTTATTCCCATTCCTTCTTTTAGCCTAATAAACATTTGTTTGAGGTTCTATAGCTGTTATTGATTTAGCATGAAAGCATGTGTTCAGGACTGCATCTGAAAAGATAAGAAGTTGAGTTTGTTGACCTTTAAAATGCTCTCAAGTGCGAAAGAGGTGGACTTGGCAGACTGAGTAGCTGAGTAGCAATGGTGTGGTCAGACCATTTACCCGTGAGCGCCAGTAATTGTGATGCATCTGCTGGGACAAAAGGTCTTTCTAATCAGAATCTATTACACAAGAGATGGAGATGGATTTGCGTTGTCATAGCATTGCTGCACTTGAATAAGCGAAATGGTTACAGAAGCAGATTTCACTCCTGCCATTTGGCACATGCAATTAGTCTATGAAACAGACTTGAGCATGGGGAATTCAAGGTCTAGGTGTACTTAGAGGGAAAGTGAACAATTTTGATGAACAATTAGGTACAGTTTGCCCATGTTAATGTGTTGCTTTCTTTTAGTCATTGGTCACACTGCCTTCGCATGTCTGAGCTGAACAAAGTGTTCGGTTTTCATGGTCCATATTAATCACTGCTTAGGTCATCTAAACAGTTACACACAGCTAATGTAAGAAATTCTGGTAGTTCTTTATTTGAAGCATCCCTAAACTGGGCCTAAGTCTCTTATAAAGCAATGCTGGAGATTTATTAAAGGCTTATGTCAAAACTCATGAGGGACCAATAGGTGTTTTATGTAGCATGACTTTGCCTTTACCTAAAAAAAAGAGAAGACAGAAGAGGCCTTAATTTTCATTATGGGCAGATAATAAATATTTTTACTGTATTTTTAAATGTTATCTTGCAAGTAAGTGGACATTTGGTCTTTCACCAACAGCACATTCATGAAGCCTTGGGACATCTTATATATCTTGTTCACTGACATATGAGCTTCTTAATAAGTGTTGTAGAAGGTATAAATACTGCTATATAAATTGTTTACCACTTCAGTTTGCGAACATAAAGGCTTTTTAAATAAGTGCAGTTTTAAGAAGTGTAGTCCCTTTATGTAGGGACTCTTTACACAAAGAGTTAACAAAGTTTCTTCTCTGAACTAAAAATAAAAGTAATTCTCATTTCTGGTTGATTAGATAAAAGCACATCTCTGACAGCAGTTCTGGCTGCAAGACAAATTACAGGTTTATATTAATGCATTCATTTGAATATGGTTTTTTTTTGTTTGTTTGTTTTTGTATGCTTGTATGGTGGACTAAAGGAATAAACAAAATGTGTAATTGGTGATATGATTTTCTGCGAGAAGACTTTTTGGAAGGAGTCTCCAGTGTTAGTGCTTTGTAACAGTCAGCAGCAAAGCGGTTCCTTTAACTTTTAACTGTTTATATCTGCTACAATGTAATGGATAACAGGAACTAACTTGCTTTGTGGACTCCACAACAATAAATGGAACTTTATATAGCCACTGAGACATCCAGAGATGACCTTCTAAAAGTAACACAATCTCTCATCTAGTGGTTGGGGTAAACAAGCATGGCATGGCGTGAGCTGAGGCTGTGATGGAAGGCCACTTTTAAACGCATCACCCTACCAGGAGCACTGTCAGCTCTATGGTTAGCAATGCTAAACAAGAATTCAGAGGGTCTGGGTGCATGGTTACAGCAAATCACCTAAGGCCAGTGGGTGAAAACTGCATTGGGACTCTATGGTTGGCTGTTTCCTGTGGGGAGACCAGAGAAGAGGAACGAGATAAACCAGCAGAAGCAGAATTGCCTGAGGGTAGACTCCAGTTAGGCACTGAGCTTGTACCCCACGTATGCCCTTTTTTGCAGTCCAGTAGCCAGACTCAAACAATAGCCTTCTCCTTTTCTCCCTTCCCTTCACTACTATGAACCTCACCACTATGAACAAACATATTTTACAGGGTTTTTTTTCCCATCACAAGACTCATTCTATCTTAACAATTATCTAAAATCAATTTTTTTTTTTACCTTGCTACCTCATGTCCACATTTCCACAATTCATCAGCATGAATTCCAAACAAAATAACCTTCTATCAATATGCAGGCACATATGGGCAAAAATAATATTAATCAATGTCACTGTGTGCTATTATTCACAATACCATCATGTCATTTTTCACAATACCCTCAAAGATTGCAGAAATGTATGCACCAACGTATAACTGCAGTTCAAATGTGCAAGACCTTGTGGCCTTGTCTGCTTCTTTCATAAGTGAAAGGCAGCCGCTTAGTTCCGGCTTCTTGAACTGGGTTTAATAATAATCCCTGTTTAATAAAAAGGTCCATGGATAGATTGGTTTGGAGGAAGGTCAAGACGACCATCTCTCACACACACTTGTATCTGAGGATATAATATATTCAGGAGATGGTTGTCATGCTAAATTCCTGCATAATATAAAACTTCTCAATCTATAATATTATCCAAAGCAAGGATTTTTTTTCAGCTGGCTCTGAAATGATTTGAAACTGTAGTAAGTAAGAGAAATGTAATTCTTGCTATTGTGAAGCTTTCTATAAGGAAAATGTTAATTTAACATTTATAGAAGAAGACTCCACATCAGTGCTTTGAGGTAAATCTGCTCCTTTAAGTTCCCTGTTGCAGGGAGAGTCTTTATGGTATAACACGGTAACCCGATTTTTTTTAATCTTATTGAAAGAGAGAGTGAAAAAAAAGAGCGACTGGTGAGGGAGCCTGTTTATAACTGCTATTGTGTAAAGAATAGCAGGAACTAACTTGTCTTGTGTATATTCCACAACATTAAATGTAACTATAAATGGACAAAAAGTATCACCTGACTATCTCTAATAAATGAGAGTGTAATGTTTAGCAATTTATTGTGGTATGAGAGAAATAAAACACTTTAGGACATTATAGGACATAGGTTATAATAGAAAAATAATCAACTCTGCAGTTTCACTTTACAAAGATACTCCAGTTTATATAGATAGATATTTAGTAGATCATCCATCAGCTTATCTGTAGTGCTATTACAATTTCAAATTTAGTTCACATGGACTCAGTTAAGACTTTTCATTCCATGTTTATGATGTCAATGGTTCCATGTTGTTGAAAAATTGGTGATTTTTGTTGAAAAATTGGTGGACGCTATTTCATGGCATGTCTATATATGGTTTGTAATTTGTCTATAGTGGAATTTTCTAATACAGTGTAAACTAATGCGTTGTTTTCTGATTTGATTTGATAATACTGACACACAAGAGTCATACCAAGTTATTTTTCCTCGAACCATACCTTGAGTTATACCAATATACCACACCATACCAACCATACCAAATTCAGTGACCTTCAACCTACACCAAAGTTATATTTAGTGTGAAATAAAATATCATGTCTGGACCTAATGCAGTGATTACTTGAAAACAATGCATAATTCATCAGTCATGCTTTGATATACTTTTTATTTTCTTCGTATTACAGATTGAAGCGTAATGAAGGTTAGAAGCAGAGCTTTTCCACTATAAATTAATTTAAGGGAACAACATATACAACTTATTTCCAGACATCTACTGAATTTTAGAGTGTATTTCAATTGCATACTGTAATTATGTTGGCTGAAACTCAATATTACTCCTGCTGATGTAATCACATCTAATCATAGTGTGTTACAGAACTTCTAGAAGGCTTGACTGAAGGGTGTTTTTCTTCAATCTCACACTAAGATGTCCATTTCAGCATGGCTAATGCTACCAGCTGAGTGCACACTTTGCTTAGGCAGTAGACAGCATAGCCCTTTGCCCATGGCAAAATCCTTTTTCACTTTTATGTGTGTTTTGGAGGGTTACATCCTATGCTAGCATTGTCCAAATCTATTTGATTTGTGTTCATTAAGAAGGGAAGGTGGCACACCATCATTCTGCTGTCATGGGTGTTTTCTTCACTACTGAGGTTTTGCTTTGAGCGCTACTGAGGGTTGTTTTTTAATCACCCTGCTTTTACCTTCAGTCATCTGAGGAAAAGGAGAGTGAAAAAACAATGTGTGCTGAGATGCTCATTAGTCTGACATTAAGGCCTGTTTTACTCGGGGAAGAAAGAGAAAACTGACAGTTATTACATTGTTTATCTTTGCAGGTTGACTAGGCTGTCTGTGTAGATGCAGGGGTGTGAATACAGCCAGAATAATGTCAATAATGGATATCAGTGAGAGCACTCTCTGTGTTTCTTGTTGCTTCTCTCATTTACCTTGAAAGAAAACAGGCAGAAAAAAGTCAAGAAACCTTGTTCATGCTTATCATTTAACAAAAGTATTAGGAGCTCTTCAGCTTTGTTTCTCCTTTGAATTAAAACAATAATTATATATATATATAATATATAATAACAAAAATCAGTTTAATGAATGATCGTACTATATGTGTAACCTCCCTGCCAAAAATACAATTGGCTCCCTTCCATGATGACCGACTGGTAACTAGTAATCTTAGGGTACTCACGTTATCAGTCATACACACTCACACATCATGGATATGTTGAAAAGAAGCGAACTAATGTCATTTCTAAAAGTAGTAAGCAAAAGGAAGAACAAGATGTAAAAAAAAAAAAAACTGCCACAGAGGAGCAGAGCAAATTGTGCCACTGGGGGAAGACTGCAAGTTAGATGATCGCATTGTGGAGTAATTTGAATAATTAGGCTAGCTAAGAAAGTTTTTTTTGGTATCCATGTTATTATATTTGTCTTATGTCATTTAAAGTGCATAATGTACTTTTAGGACTCAGTGTTCTGAGCAAAATGTTTGTTGTGAGGTTGAGCGTATATTGTTAAAGTTGCAATCCCTCATTGATCCATGGTCATCATACCTACGCTATTAGCTCTAGGTCTATGATTGCAGTCAATACAGAACTTGGAGTACTGTAGTGTCTGTATGTTCCAGGAGCTTTTCGATCTCTTCCTTGGTGTGCAGGTACCTCATGTTTTACAAATTAAGCACTGAATGAGACCATATGAGCAAAACAACTTTAAGCTCAAGCACCCAAGGGAAAAACAGACACTTACACTAAGTGCTCAGTGCAGTCTTAAAAACTGTCTTTGCCTAACAGCACTTTTTATCGTATGTTTCTTGTGTTAAGAAATAGAAAGAAGAAAACATTGTGTTAAGAAAACGTTAAGGCAGAACCAGTTTTTACCAGAACAAAGATGCATGAACAATTTGTCCTCATGTCATAGGTTACAGAGAAACTTCTAGAAGTGTACACACTCTACAGCTTAAAAGAACAAATATGTGCCTGGATGAATAAAGCATATGATGAAAAACAGTAGGTTCACATTAGATAATAAAATATTTGATATTGCACTATCAAAGTTGATATACAGTGCTGTTAAAAAGCATGGTGGCTTAGTGGTTCGCACTGTTGCCTCACACCTCTGGGGTTGGGGGTTTGAATCCTGTCTCTGCCTTATGTGTGTGTGCAGCTTTCATCCCCATTCCAAAGACATGTGTTGTGGACTGTTTGGCATTTCCAAATAGTCATGTAGTGTGTGAATGGGTTGAAGTTACTTTTTCACACCAGGCCAGTTGTTGTTGGATAATTGTTTTCCTTCAATAAATGAAATGATAATT
This sequence comes from Pangasianodon hypophthalmus, assembly GCF_027358585.1. NCBI lineage: Eukaryota > Metazoa > Chordata > Actinopteri > Siluriformes > Pangasiidae > Pangasianodon > Pangasianodon hypophthalmus. The sequence continues at coordinate 23,596,054 of NC_069714.1, read as the reverse complement.
TAAAAAATGCATTTTGTGTTTATTCAGGTTGTATTTGTGTGTAATACGTGTGTGTAATGTAGACTATTTGATTGTGCTATTAATTCACATATATAATATTCTTCTATACTAATTGTCTAATTATAAATGCTTTAAAAGTTTTGGTTAATTTGATGTGGTTTCCTATAAAGAACAAGCTGACGAATCACTCACCTGCTACAGTTAAAGATCACAAGTGCAGTTCATATATTTTATCAATATATAATTATGTTCTCATGTTAAGCAATATCTACCATTAAGATGCTGTCTCTCTATGCAAAAATCTCCTCTATGCAAACAAAAAGACTTTATAGAGATGATGTGATTAAATCATTAATAGGGTCATATTTAAGTGTTTAACATTGCCCTTGAATTGCATTTTTTAGAGTGTTTACAATGCCCAAAACATTTATTTACATATTGTGCTTACAATCTGTCAGACGGTGGCCCTGGACTTATTATTGCTCCTCGCTAGAGCCAATATCATGCAAAAAAAAAAAAAACACAATCATGTAAGACTGCCCTCTGACCTCAAATCTTCAATGCCATACATCAACATAGCTGAGATATAGTCAAAGAGATCACGAATAGATGCAAATCTCCTCTCATACCTCTTTCTTCTATCAAGGTTCTCTTCTAATGGGACTGCTGCATAAGACACCCTTCTACAATGGATTCACTGATCCACACAAGCTTCATTACATTTTTATTCACTTAAGTCTTGTATTTTCACCCTCTACCCTGACTGCTGATGAGAAGATTAACAAAATCTGCCAATCATTCCCTCCTGCCCCTGTTCCTACACTGCACTATCCCTCTTCCCCTTCTCTTAAAATATTTTTCTCCTCTTTCTTCAGAAGACATCCTGAAGCTTCATCACCTCAAACATAATCCTAGTATGTCTCAAGATGCATGCAATAAAGGTTTCTCCTTTACAGCATCAGAAGCATCTGGCCATTCCTGTCCATGGAGGCAACTCAGGTGCTTGTTCAGTACCAGATTGGACTCCTGTCAGGTCTTCCCATACATACCATTCAGCCCTTGTAACTGATCCAGTATGCAGCTACACACATTGTTTTCCATCTTTCCAAGTTATCTCACATCACCCCATTGCTGTGCTCTCTCCACTGGCAGCCTGTAGCTGCCCACATTAGATTTAAAATGCAGATGATTGCACCCCAGTCTGCCCCACATTCCCTTCGAGCCACTAGCTCAACCTGACCCATCATTCATCAAGATAAAAGGAAGACATGCATTAAGAATCTCTTCTGTACTGGCACCCATGTACTCTGGGAAAAAAAAGTTTGTTGAATTTACTTGATTCAAATGTGCACATTGGTTCCACGTGAATGAATTGATTTGCATTTACACAATTTTTTTTTCTACAGACAACATCACTTGATCATGTATAATTCAAAGCCCTGGAATAAAACGGAACACCACAAAGTCCCAGACCCTACAGCTGTAAGGTGGTACCATTACCCCCTGCATTACCATGCCACACATGAGTTCATCAAGTTAATCAGGTTAATGTTATGCTAGTAATTTCTTCCTGTCAGCACCAACAGCCTCATGAGATTTTATAATGTAATTGGATCATGTTAATATTAGGTCAACTGATCACATTCAGTCTACATAATTCATATTGGGAGATTCCATATTTGTTTTTATAACCAAATTGGAAATCACATACACAACATTTTCTCTCAAATCGAACCGACCACATATTCCCTTTATTTCATTTTATTTCAATGACTGAAGATCTACTTTTTCACCAAGCACATAAACGAGCAGTAAATAATCAATTAAATTGATCAAATTACATCCTGGTCTATTTCTACTAGCATGAGGATGTTTTTCAAGACTGCAAATCACTTCAAATTACAAGTCATTCTGGATAAGGGTGTCTGCTAAATGCTGTAAGTGTAAATGTATAGCTAAGCTGTCACTTTAGTGCATCTCGTTACAGTACCACTTGCCTGCTTTATTTTGTTACTCTCATGCAGGCCACCTTGATTCATTTCACCCTCTCGTGTGTTGTCTCATGTGTCTCATTGGGCCGCCGTCTTTGTAATTTTACAATATTTAAAATAAAGAAGATTTATTTTTTTTATTCTGTCACATATACACTATAGCACAGTGAAATTCTGACCACACTGGGGTCAGAGTGCAGGGTCAGCCCTGATACAGCACCCCTGGAGCAGAGAGGGTTAAGGGCCTTACTCAAGGGCCCAAGCTTGGTGGTGCTGGGGTTCAAACCCCAACCTTCTCAGCAGTAACCTGGTACCTTAATCACTGAGCTACCACTATGTAGTCATAGGCTGTTGTTATTTTTAAGATATTGTTGTTTTTAAAACATCTTTTTCCAAAGCATTTTGTACCATGTTTGCACTTTAAAAGTACTTTAATACTATGATTAAGCCACATTGAGTCACATTTCTACACAACCTGTCTCTGAACATTTCTAGGCTGCTTAGTTTCAGAAGTAAGTAGCATTAGGTTGCATTATGCCTAATTTCCCAAATGAAAATTGCAGTACATTATAGCAATCACATTCACACCCATCAGATATAGCTAAGGCTATAGCAAGCAGCATCTTATCTAGTTCATTATGCATGACATAAGTACAGAGGTCTTGTGAGAGCTGAGGGAGACAGATTAACGTTATTTTAGAAAGCAGAATCTCTTGCCAGCGCTCCGGTGCCTGGTCACAGAGAGCTTTATAGTCAAGGGGATTTAAGGACACAGTTACTCTGTATTTTAAACTACATTACCTGGTGAACTGACCATTTATGACACATCGTTTATCAATATATTTTGTTTATTATAAATAAATTGACTATATATTTCAGAATCGAAACTGCAAGCTCAATAGCTCAAATCCATTCCTAAAACTGAATGTGTGAGTATTTAAATTAACAGCCCACTTCTACCTTTTATTTCCCCCTGGGTCAAAAACACAAGCATCAAATGTTATTAGACTGTGCTCTTTAATAAAGCTGCCAGTCATAAGTCTTTCCTCTAAGGACACTACGCGTTACATGAAGGAAATCTATTATATATATTTCTAATACAAAAATGTAAATAAATTCATATATCCATTTGCTCTATTCCCCTGAATTATAATGAAATGAAAAGCCTGGAAAAGGTCCCCTGTGCATTTCTCTATGGTTCAATATTCTTACAATGATTTCTGTAGGTTTTTTTTCACTCATTCAGATTCATAGCACTTGCGAGGCCCAGTAGTGCAGCAGGTAGCATCGCCACCTCACAGCTCCAGGGTTTGAGCCTGAGCCTGGGTTTCTTCTGTGTTCTCTGATTTCTTCCTGCCTTGCAAAAACATGCCAGTAGGTAGACTGGATGGTGAATGTGTGAGTGCATGGTGCCCTGCAATGGATTATTGTCCCATTCAGGGTGCGTTCCCAGCTCCCAAAGGCTCTGGACCCAGTAGAAAATAAATGAATCGTTTCTACTAAAGAGAGCTCTCTTGTTTAATCACAGAAGAACAAGCATGTACTACATTTTGAACTACCTGTAATTTGCTTGTTAGAACCAAATTCAGTGCTGTCTGTCAATAAAACTCCAAATGAAATGAGCCCACAGTGATTTTCCCCTAAACTATTCTGTATACACACCACTTTCAAAACAACTAACACACAACCAAATACTTTCTATAAGACAAAAAATTTTTGTGTGTGCACGCACAACATCCTGTATAAAATGTTTTTCATCTTAATAAAATGTGTCCACAAATTAATATATTAGGTCAAGGTCCATAGCTAGGAAGTGCTTGAATATATTGGCAACTACTGGATTTTAAAATGAGTGAGACATAGAGAAATCAATTGAATTATTCACAGTGGCCACAGGAAGCTAAGCCTGGAGACGAGTGGTAATATTACACCTTATTTTAATCCTGGAATGGAGCATGAAGACATACTGGAGTCACTGGCATTGAGACACAGAAATACCTTTAGCCCATGTCCCCTACAGTGAATTCTCAAAAAGAATAGCCTTTTTTTTTTTACTTATTCTAGCCAAGTAATTAACTGGAGATATTAAATACGTCATTCTACAGCATAACATGTTGTCCGCTGTAGTTACACAGTTAGTATCCACAGCTTACTTATTTAGTTTGTGGCCTCGAAATATTAAATTGTGGCCTCAATATATTAACTCATGGCCTCATTATATTCATTTATGACCATGCCTTATTAAAAACTACAACTATGTCACCTCAGTGCTCTGTAAAGAGCACTACAGCCCTTGTATCACTGTCAGCTTGGTAATATGAAGTTGGTTATGATTAGATTTCTGCTCACTTACTAACACAGTTACATGGTTCATTTTTACTGATTATATTTCATATGCATTTGCCAAAATAATATGTCGCAAATTGTCCTGGGTAACTTTCTGTTTATGTACAGAATAACACATGGTGAATGGTGCTGTTATAGGAAACTAATTCACGCTGGCGTGCTGTGATACAACCCGACACGGATCATTTTCCTATAACAGCATGGCCCTGAAGTGTTATTCCACCTATACCACAGCAATTTGCTTTTATAAAAAGTTATTAATGAACAAAACATCAGTTTTCATTTATTTACATTTAATGTAATGGAACGTCCACAAGACAAATTAGTTCTTGTTATCTCTTATATTATAGTAGCTAGAACCATTCATTCCCTCACCAGCATCTCTTTTTTTTCTCCCTCTTCATGACAAAAAAAAAAGAAACACACCTTGTTACTTAGAAACCGGAAAGCGTAACCTCCTTTCCTGTGTCAGAAAACCTACTGACTGTTACAAAGCACTGACACCTGGGACTCCTTTAAAAAGTTAAATAAGCATATCCTTACAGAAGACATCACCATATCAACAATTATATATATATATATTTTACAGCTTCTGTCAAAGAATTCCATATGTACGGGTTGCTAAACATTTTAAAACAAACACAATAACGATCATTTATGTTATAACTGTGCTCTTATAGTAAATGAATCTATACTTTCTGATTTGAGAATTCAACCATAGTGTGGTGTAAGACATGTTAACACTCAAATATTTCCACAGCAACAAAATGCTTTCACTTTAAACCAATAGTAGCCAATTTGCATCTTTTCCACTTTATGTGGCGGAAATGATCTAGGCCTATATGACTGCATGCCACTGAGCTGCTTATTAATGGCTCTGAGAAGACAAAGAGATCCGCAAGTTAATCCATAGTGTACTTTAATACTTTAATGTGCTGTCTTGATCACCTGCTGAACAAGTCATTCTTCATCCTTACTTCCAAGCTTTTTACCACATACTGACAGATGAACTGCTCAATTTTTCAAAAGATGTTTGCTTTTGGCAATATGATGTTAAATTCCCAGTTTGATTAAACTGATGTGGTTAGATGAGCAGCAAAATTGCTTTGATGAATAAATGCCAGGCCTGGAGGACTTTCACACAGAAAAACTTGCCAGCACAGATTTCAACCCAGAGAGTGAAGCATGCCAACTGGAAAGAACTGAATGGGATTTATTGCAAACAGTGGAAATTTTTGATGATACATTTTAGTACAAACAAGTGACAGCAGCAGTACAGGGACTATACACATAGTGTACATGAATATATATCAGACCATACCAAATGTTATTAAAACCTTAAAACCTGAGGTTTCAGATATCAATCGTCTACCTGCAAGGAACAACAGAAATATGTCATGTGTATTGTGTGTTGGGTTCTCAATAATGCTGTTGGCACCTTTGATGCCTGTTTTAAATGATATATAGTATGTACTGTGTATATACTGTATACAGTGGGGTCCAAAAGTCGTAGAGTACTACTGAAAATGCTTCTATTTTGCATTCTTTTTCTAACTGAATACAATGATTTTTATTAGTAATTATATTATTGACAACTTGAGTGTAGACCTTTTATATCCACTGTAAATTTTGAAACATTTACAGTGGATATAAAAAGTCTACACACCCCTGTTAAAATGCTAACTTTTTGTGATAAAAATTAAACCAAGATAAATTATGTCAGAACTTTTCCCACCCTCAATGTGAAATTCCAGCACATAAAAATTAAGTGAAAAACAATCAGAAACATTTTAGGGAAAAAAAGGAAAAATAAGAAAGTTACAATAACCTGGTTGTGTAAGTGTGCACATTTTTATAACTGGGGAAGTGGCCCATGTTCAGAATGAACCAATCACATTCAATCTCATGTTCAAAAGTAACATAAAGCTGTCATCAATGAAATTGTTCTGATTAACCGCAAATAAAGACCAGCTGTTTCTGTAGGATTCACATCTTCTTGGTTTCATCTGACTGTTGAAGAGCTTACAAAGCATGTACAGGGTCTCATTGTTGGAAGGTATCAATCAAGAGAGGAGTATAAAAGAATTTCCAAACCATTAGATGTACCATAGAACACTGTGAAGGCCATCATCAACAAGAGGAGAAAATGGAGCACCACAGTGACATCACCAAGTACAGGACATCCCTCCAAAATTTACAAAAAGACAAGACAAAACTTAACAGGGAGGCTGCCAAGAGACCTACGGCAACATTTAAGGAGCTGCAGGAATATCTGACAAGTACTGATTACCCTCTGCATGTGACAACAATCTCTTGTATTTTTCACATGTCTGGGCTATGGGGTAGGGTGGCTAGACTAAAGCTCTTTCTCACAAAAAACAATTTCAAAAGGTATAATAATTCCATATTTCCAAAATGGTATGTTTGGTGCAAAAAAAGCACATCAACAAAAGAACATCATACCCATGGTGAAGCATGGTTCTGGCTGAAGAAAAGCAGCCCTAAAGCATGATGCTGCCACCACCATGCTTCTCCATGGGTATGGTGTTCTTTTGTTGATGTGCTTTTTTTGCACCAAACATACCATTTTGGAAATATGGAATTATTATACCTTTTGAAATTGGTCTCAAAAATACCATTTTGGAATTATGGAATTATTATACCTTTTGAAATTGATCTCATCAGACCATAACAAGGTGGAGAGAATCATGAATAGCTACAAATACCAGTCGATTTTAGTGAAAAACCTTCAGGTGTCTGCTAGTAAGCTGATGATGAAAAGGAATTTCACCTTTCAGTACAACAACCCAAAGCATACATCCAAATCAACAAAGGAACGGCTTAACCCAAAGAAGATCAATGTTTTTGAAAGGCCTAATCAAAGCCCAGACCTGTATTCAACTAAAAAGGTGAGACAAGATCTGATATTATCTTAGTGTCATTCTCTTACTTCACAAAAACCATCAAATCCATCTAAGTGTCGTCTGAACACGTGCTTCAATAGAAGAGATTAGGCATGAGGAAAATCTGACCTTCTGTACAAAGCAGCTGGTCAATATAACCACTTTGCTTACATTTAAATAGGGACCTAGAAATAGTGCAGAATCTTGAATATTAAATATTCATATTAAATAAGATATTTAACATTTACTTTGTTTATTTTAAATATTTCAAAATTCTAAAACCTTCTATTTATTTCTAGGAAAGAAAATCTCAGATTTTATTCTCAGACTTTTGGACCCCCGTGTGTATGTATGTATGTATGTATGTACGCATGCATATACAGTCATGAGAAAAAGAAAATACACCCTCCTTCAAACTATGTTTTCATTTATCAGGGCAATACAATAACAACTGTGTGTTCCTCACCAACTTCTATAAACAACCAGAGTGAAGAAACGGGCAAGTAAAATAATTTCAGACACCTCCCACCCAGGCCACAATCTCTTTGTACATATATCTACTCCATTTAAGCCTATTGTGTCTACTGTACAGTGTTATATATTCTCTCATATTATTATTATTTTGTAAATTTTATTATTATATGTCTTGCCATCTTATTGGTATGTGTGTTCTGGAAGCTTCATACCAAGTCAAATTCCTTGTGTGTGTGTGTGTGTGAGCACACTTGGCAACAAAAGCTCATTCTGATTCTGATTCAAACAAATAATAAAACAAAGAATTCCTAATAAAGTGGACAGTGATATATATCCAACATTCCAGCATTGAGCTATCAGGAAACATGTAACGTGAAACATGTCATGAAACACTGCAGAGAAATGCAGTACAAATGAAGCAAACATGGCTTCATATCCACCCACATACAGTAGGCCATCTTTCAAAATGCTACTAAACACTACTGTATAATTACTGTATATTGACTCCAATTCTAAATGTCAAGCATGATACCATATACATATTTGTTAGTATGTGAGTGAACAGAACTGAAGTGAAGTTTTATTTAAATAGTTTCCAAGTTCTCCATATACCCTCTGCCTCAACACTTAACCTTGTTTGCCATTATCTCATGAACAACATGTCTGAGACATTTGAACAAGTGTTTTTACGAAGCCTGACCAATTCCAACACCATGTTCATGTGCCAAGAGTCCTTGCCGTTGCATAGACCATATATTTGCCACATGGTGCCTTGTGTTTATACACTTTGGACTGTTCAGTGTGTATGAACTTTGGACTGTACAGTGTATATATATATATATATATATAAATGGCATAGGAGAAAGCTACAGCACAGTGGGCACAGCTCACCAAAACTGGGCAGTTGAAGATTAGAAAAACTTCACCTGGTCTTTTTCCAGACTTCATTTGGATGAAAACTGCATGAGAAAATGAATACTTATGCAATCACAATTTTGTTTTTTTTGTTTTTTTTTTTTAATTTGTGACTAAACTTGCAAATTACTGTGTATTGATCTCCCCCCCCCCCCCCCACTTCATTCACTTATTATGGGCTACTTTATGTAGATTAATAACACAGATTCATGACCAGGTTGTGATGATGATCAGAAATAATAATAATAATACTAAATAATGACAAACATTTGAGTTCTTTAATGCTAATCCTGTGTCCAGCATCTCGTTGTGCCATTAACAATACATCAGTTTACCTAGAAGTGTAAAATCTGACGTGATTGTCGCTTACTGTGATCAGAGACAGAGAAGGAGGCTGGAAGTGCTGCTCGGTCTGAATGCACCGGATTGTCAGCTGTTACTGACAGACTGCGCATTATGTTGAGTCATTACATAAGCTGCCAATATCACACACACGGTGCGGCTATTTTAGATTCAAGTACGCTTTAAAAAAAAAAATCACCAAAGTGAATCATTAACGCATGATTAACGCATGAACGCACCACGCATGACGTCGTTTATTAGAATACGCGTTCATGATACACCATGATCCAAATCTCTAGTCTCTTAGAAAGGAAGTGCGAGAGAGCAAGCCCTTTTTACCTCTAGTTTTATTATTCTATATGGGTTATTTGGACATCCAAACTGTACGCGCAATATGGTCCAAGTGTGGAGAAAGGAGGTCCCTTTTCTTAAGAAAATAAAATAAATAAATAAATTGCAGTTTGTTGCACGGAAAATCCACTAGAAATAGCAAACCGAGGTCTTTGCACAACACTTTGCACGCACCCTTTCTCCAGCTCAACACTTTGCACACACACTTTCTCCAGCTCAACACTTTGCACACACACTTTCTCCAGCTCTCCGTCCAGAGACGCGCAGCTTCGCGTCTGAGCGCGCGCCGGCTCCTGGAGATCAGTGTGGGCGGAGCGAGCGGCACTCAGCGTCCAATCAGCGCTCAGCTTTATTTCCTCTATCCTCGATCTTATTCATTTGAACATTAGAAAGCGGTTAAAGGGAGCTGCGGGTCGCTGCAACAAGTGTAGTGGACTCTCTCCGGTCATCTGCGGTACGGTACAGTATGTGCATTTCTCTCCTGAGACGCTGTAATATCTGTAATAATGTTGTGTATTGTTTATTATCTGTAACCGGTAAATGCCTTAGACTCGTATCATAAGAAAATAATCGCATCAGCTCTCTGGCTCTGTTCTAGGATGTTTCTTACTACTACTACTACTACTACTACTACTAATAATAATAATAATAATAATAATAATAATAATAGTAGAGTGTTGAAGCTGTCTAACAAAAGCCATGAATCATTTCCAGATATTCCAGAATTAGCCCAACTGAGAACCCTTCAAGCTTCCCTTAGGGTTCTTCGGCTTCTCCTCTGTTAAGGGTTGTCCTCTGACCTTCTCTAAAATGGAAATCCTCTGTTACAGGGTGGTTCATAGGCCATTTAAAGGTCACTCAAAAAGGACAACCAGAGCAGGCTACCCTTAAGGGTTTTAGAAATAACGTTCTTCATTCCACAGTGTGTTTTGTCCTGCTAACAAAGCTTTACTGGATGAATGCCTTGGCCATCAGGGACCAGGCTTAAATGTCTTATGATATTTGATCTCTCGTGTTTTTTTTTTGGTTTTTTTTGTGCAATGCATATTTTTGTATGCTGAAATACAAACTCAGCACATGTGGTCAGCTATGACGGACTGTTAACTGCCTATCAGTTACAGTAACAGTAGTAGAAAGAAATAGAAAAACAAAATGTGTTTTTCCAGTATATTGCATAGGAACAAGTAGATTTGTCAAAGCTGTCAAATACTGCAGTTGGTTTAGGTGTGTGCTGGATTTGGTCATCAAGCAGTTTTAAAGGGGTTTAATGTGATATTTATCTGACTTTGAACCTTATTTGGACCATGTTTTTTTTTCATTATGAAATATATAAAATTTTGTTTGTTCATTTGCTTTGCTACAATGGTCCTTTATACACTTGTGCATGGTTGCTTTTAAAAAATTGATTTTTTATGTTTTTCCGATAATAATTTAATAGTATTTATGATATGTGAATGTGAATTAGGTTCCCTGTGAATCTTTTCTGCCTATTGTGCTGTGGTTAAGAAGATACGCATGACATTCCAGCATATACTGTTATAAGGCAAATGCAAATAATTCAAAATGTGCCAGTGCAGACAGGTCTGTCAGTGTGCACACTGAGTGTGTGTAATTTTTTTTTCCCCCCTGTCGTATGTGTCTGCTTAAAGTCATCATCCCTCCTAGTTATGGCAATAAATTTCACCACAGAGTAAAAAGCTTTTCTTTGTTCCATCATCAAAGAGTGTAATTATAGTAAAAAAAAAAACATTAATTTCAACTGGGAGGAATATATTTTTATTCTTAAACCTCTAATATTCTCTAATGCAATGTTTTCTTAAAGTACATTTATGGTTATACAGCCAATATTTCAGAAAATCCAGAAGCCTATCATTTGTAATGGCAAAAGTCTATATAGAACATGCATATGAATAATAATTGAAATTTTTAACTGCCACCCACACACGGATGCAAAATGAAATGTATGCCATAAAACTCAATCTGCTTTAAGTGTTTATCCACTATACAGTTTGTGTCCATGTGCTGTAGGCAGATAGACATTTGCTGGTGTGCCATCACAGCCCGCTTTATAATTAATTTAATTTCACATCATCCTCACAAGGCAGTGAGTTATCTTATGGTATGTTTAATTAGCCAAGCTACTGTATTACCACCGTTTTCCTGTGGAGACAGAGCAAGCAGTCCCACTTTGCATTTTATACCTCGTGGTAAACAAAACTCAAATTTGTCTCTGTGGTCACTTACTTTTTAAAACCTCAACCACTGAGACAAACTGCTGTGTGAGAAATGTGTCAGCTTGTACAGGCATTAAGCAAAAAGCACCAAATCATTTATATATTTACAGTGAGCCTGAGATAATACTGCACAGCAACATGTTATCTGCAAGATAGATAGCCATTACCCAAATAAGGGTGGTCCTATGAATTAATCCATGATGTGAACATGTCTTGATGGCACAGTGCATCGACCATGCAGTGAGCAAACAATAGCAAAACACTCAGCCTGCAGACAGCCACAAGTCTTCTCTCCAACACCTCGCTTCCACACCACTGTTTGTGCTTACTATTAAATAATACTCAGAAACTCAGAAATGGATTACATTTACATTTTAAGACCCTCTTGAATATTGAACAGTATTCTAAAATATTATATCCATAGAGTACTCATTAAGGAACTGCACTTCAAAATTAAACATGAGTTATTCTCCAACTAATTGATTATTCATCATTCAAATGGTGCTGTGCAGTAATATATTCGTCTGTATTCTCAAGCTCAGGTTGTTATTCATGATCCATCTGCCATTCACAGGAGACCTTTACTACTCTATGTATTGTACATGATACTGTATATGATGTGAATCGGGGCAGGCTGGACAAATAATGCAAGATTGCTCAGTCGATGCTCACTGGAAAGCTTTAGTGAAGAAAGTATTGCTGGATTGGAGTACTGGGTTTACTCTTAAGGCTTAATGACTAACAAACAGCACTGACAGAACATCTGTATTTGAAATATATACCACATGTAATTTGATCTTAAAGGCCTCCTCTTGTATATAATCTTTTTCTTGTTCTTTTATATTTTACAGGAGTTATGTCCAGCCCCACCTTCACTGTCCTCCTGCTTTCAGGGTGCACTTAAAACGTGGCTCCGACACGTCTCTCTCCAACACTCAACTGCCAGTCTTAATGCCCTACTGGATTGATTTCTAGACAGTTGCAGTAAACAATAATATACACTTTGTCTTTAAAATGATCGCATTAAACATCAGAACAGCTAAGTCAGCGTTCTACATTTGACCTATGGATTACTAAGAAGAAAAGTCACTTTGGGAATGCTCCTCATGCTTCACATGGATTAATAATGACCGCCCTTGAACTCTAGTGTGGCGGAAACCATGAGTTTCCCTGTGGGCATTTCTGCATCCGGGAAGCATTTCTTCCTCTCAGTGCATTCCCTTGTGCTGAGATTGCATTTTACAGTGCTTTTTTTGTGCACCACGGCATCCGCATGCCCCAAGAGCTGCTTGTGCACAGATAGGAATGGCCTGGTGGTGGTTCAGTGTTCTTCCCGCAACCTTGAGACCATCCCATCCGATCTACCGCATGACACCGTCGCTCTGCTGCTCTCCTCCAATCACATCACTAAGATCCCTGGCCAGGCTTTTAAACACCTCCCTCGCCTGCAGGAGCTTGATTTGTCACGCAATGCCATTGACAGTGTGGACGGTAGCGCTTTTCAGGGCATCTCGGAGACCCTGCGTATGCTTAATCTGTCCCACAACCGCCTGCGTGGAGTACCCAAGGAGGCCTTTGCACGGCTCCATGCCAAGATTGGCCTGGCCAACAACCCGTGGCACTGTGAATGCACGCTACAGGAGGTGCTGCGTGAATTAGAACTCGACCCTGAGACCGCCAGCGAGGTGAGCTGCCATACAGCTGTGCAGGATGAGTATGCCAGCAAGCCCGTCATTCAGGTCCTGGACTCTGGCATCAACTTCTGCAATGTTCATCACAAGACGACAGACGTGGCCATGTTTGTCACCATGTTCGGCTGGTTCACCATGGTGATTGCTTATGTCATATACTACGTGCGGCACAACCAAGAGGACGCCCGCAGGCACTTGGAGTATCTCAAGTCTCTGCCAAGCAGTTCCCAGATTAGCAAAGACTTGGATACAATCAGTACTGTTCTGTAGCGTCTGCATCAAAGCCTTGGGTCAGGAATGTATTCAACTAATGGGGCACAGCCATGATGGCGCAGCAGCAAGCCTTAAAGCTCATCATGAGCACTCCACAAACAAATGCACAATACTGTATTCTTTATTCATTTCTAAATAAGTAAATCTTACAGCTCAAAATGTATGACTTTCAATAGGCAGGTCATGCTGATAAATTTTAGCATTACTTGCATTTTTAAGACTGTGGTTACATATTGGTTAGCAATGACTAGCGCCGTGTTCCTACTTGGTAGGAACACAAGCATGATATTATGAATTTCTGGGAATTTTTCCCTCCAAGTATATGTTCAGTAATATTAGTATGTTCTTTTGTGGCTCTTACAGAAAAGCTCTGCAGAGCTAAATCCTCCTACCCTCTATTTCCCAGCAGGTGCATAATTTCTCATATTATGTCAGTTCATTTGTCCATTTATGTGTTAATATAGAGAAAGTAGGAGAGAACCAGAGATTGGCAGGCCTTATTTCCAATATATTTATTATAGTGCAGCATATGAAACTCAGGAAAAGCAACTGAATATAGGGACTAACATCACTGCCAACTAATGTTCATTAAAGCTCTGCCTTGTATTTTATCAATGGCAGCTCATCCATTAGGGGCAGGTGGAACGGATCCCTATCATATATCTGCCGTTCAACAAATGTTAATCTTCATTAAGTCCCCATTCACAACTTTATACATTTTAAATTCCATTGAAATAGTAATAACCTTTTTTGAGTGACCAATAATTTAAAAAAGGAAGATATCCGCTATTTGAGATATATGCCAATGTTCCATTGATTTCCTCACATTTCTAGATGTTGTGCAATCATGGGGCAACAATACACCTAGTGGTCAAAAACGGCAATGGCAACAATCACTAGAGGCCTATTGTGGCAAGAGTCATGCTGCCCCATTCTTGGGGGAAGAGCAGTGGACAGAACAGTTAACGACCTGGACCTGGATCTTTTTTTTTTTTTTTTTTTTTTTTTTAATATATATTAGATTGGGCTAATTTAAGTGCCAGTCCCAAGCCCGGATAAAATTGGGGAGAGTTGCGTCAGAAAGGGCATCCAGTGTGAAAACTGTGCCAAAATCAAATACGCCGACCAACAGTCTGCGGTGGCGACCCCTAACGGGAGCAGCCAAAAGAGGAACAACAAATTGGGCTAATTTAAAATCTTCTCAGACTTTCTGCAAACAAAAGCTAGTGTAAGTGTAGACAGTGTATATATGATGTACAGAACCATTTCTAGTCTAAGACGTATTGCAAAGATTGGGAAAGGGGGATTGTCAAAATGTGGTTCTCCCTTTTCCAGTGTGCTAGTTTCAGATCTTTTGTGTGGTTTTTAAGATGTAGCGTTGGGTTAATTATATTAGCCACTGTGTGTGTGACAGGAAACACACCTGCAGCTGAAGAATGGTACTTCTAAAACTGCTCAAAACAGGCTGCTAGACTGTATGCTGGATGACTGTATGCTGTCAACTGTCTATTACAGGGTTATTTTTTAAATTCACTAGATAATAGCCTACAGCATAAATCAACTGCAATAGACTCAAACGAAATGAAGTCAAGGCTATCACAGTTGGCTATATCATTATTAATGTCCTACCCAACAAAATCTATGGTCACAAGCCGCTGCTGTGTTTCATTTTATTATTTTTTTGGCCGAGATGTAACTGCCGAAGTGCCTATGTGGTACCATGATACCTAAACACTGTGCTTTGGTTGGGTTATTCAGCCCCTCATGGTCCCTCCGCCATTGACAAGAGACCTTTAATACTTAATAGTTTTGTTTGTGTCATAGCCATATAGGATGTGTTTAATGAGACATAGATGTGCTGTCACATTGTTGCAGTGCTTGTATGAAGTATATGTAATTTGACCATAAAGGGCTCCTTTAGTAATGTGTTTCTCAGTGAAAGTACATGTATTTGTTTGTGCTCCACAGTGGTTGACAAGATTTGTTAATAATTATGTCAAAACACAATAACCTTCGGCTGTCTAGCCCATTATACACGCCAGACCCTTAGAGCTCTCCGACACACTAATAGCTCTATATCTCCGTCAGTTCATCTATGAATCCATTATATTCAGACACATTAGTTTTATGGTTAACAAATAACTTTTGACACTTTGTAATGAGTAGAAATACATATCCGTGTTGTTTATCTGGCAGCACAAAAATGTTGCTTATTCCAGCCAGACACAGAAAATGCCACTAAGCAACTGAATATGCATTTAAAAGTAACATGTTTCCCAAATTACGTCTCTTTCACATGTATGCTAAACATTCCATAATGATGTACTCTCATCTATTAATTCTTGCAATAATAGTTCACAGTATGAAAACACCTGTTAAATGCAAACATTATACCCTTCTATCTACATTTATTTTACTTTCAGAACTTTTCTTAACTGACTGACGGTCATCTGAGAATGTGTTTTTTGCATTCACACCTCACTGGATTGTGCTTGGCTCATTTTCAGTTCTCTGACTCTATGACAGCGATGATAGATTTATTTCAGTGATATGTTTGGATAGCAGTTCCAAACATTACTTTTGTTAAGTTTTTGATGAGTGTTGTTCTTGATGCTGTGTGTCCAATTCAGGTCTGACTGAATATGTTTGACAAGCAATTTTAAATTCCACAACAATACATTGTTTAATTCAACATTTTACTGATCTAAGCGATAATCCCAGCCTCTCAGACAGTTAGATTTTACTGGGTAATACGTAATATAATGGCAGTGCTCACAATGATACACGAAACCTACATAAGCACTTCTTGGCAAATAACAGAACTATATGAACATGAATAAAGGCTTATTCAAAAAGGAGTCAGCTAAGAGCTATTTTTCTCAGTCACATAACAGTCACATAGTCACATAACACCTGACTTTCAAGTGACAGATTTTTGTTGTCATTAGGTTGTATCATGACAACGCCTCACATTTAAATGTCATGACAAAATTCAGATAAATTAATACTTATTCATTATGATGTGATGTCATTCTTCTAGTTTTTGAAAAAAAGTATTTTTTTCTATATTTAGTATATTTGATAAAACATGTAACTACTTAAATTCTCAGCTTAGCATTCAGTTTAAACATACAGGGTGTACCAAAAGTTTCCATACATAGGGGAAATTAACACTTTTTTAGCAAAATGTCTTCCATACTTAGTTTATTCATATTATATATTTTTTTCAGATAGACTTTAAGAATGCCTTTGACAAAAGAAGAACTTAGTGAAATCATTCTCATGCCTGGATTGGGAAACTGTCGCAAGGTTGCAGTGGAATTTTACAGGAAACATGGCGAGCACGTCACACACAACACTGTTACCAAACTGGGAGTCAAAGTTGGAAGAGATGACTCCATACGTGTTTACAAAGAAATCATGTAGAGGATGTTTTGTAAATAAAGTTACATTTTGCTAAAAAGTGTTTCCCCTATGTACAGGACACCCTGTAGTATTCAGGAACTGCTAAGATTTATTCTATAACTACAGTACAACTAATAGGAATTGTATGTAGTTACATCATAGATGAATTTGTTCATAAGTTTGGACCTGCCATCATGCCCTAAGACTTATAGGGATTAAAGATTAAATAAAATATACATTTATTCAAACTATGTTGTTACAGTGTAGTTACATAAGAAATAAAACACTTGGGGGCTTTCAATCTTAAGGAACATCTGCAAAAGAAATTAGTTCCTGTAATGATTAAAACTATATGGCCAAAGGTGGACACCTGACCATCACACTCATATGTGTCTGTTGAACATCCCATTCCAGATTTAGTCCCCCTTTGCTGTTATAATAACCTCCACTCTTCTGGGAAGGCTTTCCACTAGATTTTGGAGTGTGGCTGTGGGGATTTGTGCTCATTCAGCCACAAGAGCATTAATGAGGTCAGGCACTGATGTTAGGTGAGGAGGCCTGGGGTGCAGTTGGAGTAACGGTTCAACCCGAAAGTGTTCATGTCTTCATGGAGCTTGCTTTGTGCACAGGAGCATTGTCATGCTGGAACAGGTTTGGGCTGCTTAGTTCTAGTGAAGGGAAATTGTAATGCTACAGCACACAAAGACATCCAATACAATCGGTTTGTGGGAACAGTTTGTGGAAGGTCCACATATGGGTGTGAGGTCAGGTGTCCACAAACCTTTGGCCATATAATGTATGTTAGAGCAGCTATAAACAGTTGTTCCCTCATCAGCACCTCTTCTTTCTCTCTCTCTTTGAGTTATTGAGACAAAAAAAAATGCAGATTGCAAAACCCTCTATCCTGAAGACTTTCCCATGTCAGAGAACATCAAGGAACAACTTTAACTCAGACTGTTACAAATTGCTAAGACTGGGCAACTTTTATATACATGCACAGTAAATGTCTCCTCAAAGAAAACTTCACTATATGAACAATTACAGATATTTTTTAAAAATGTGTTAAGGTGGAACTGCCACCATACAAGTCCCTGTGTAAATTTTGATAGAAATATTACAGTATATTTAATTTTATTAAAACAAGTGCATTAATATAAAACTGGGATTTACTATTGTCAGAGCTGCTGTTATAGAACATTAATTAATACCTTCTGCCCAATCAGATTTGAGAATTCAACAGTAATGTGGTATAAGTATTGATAAAAACCTTATCCACAAAAATTTCAAACAAATTTTACCAAAGGGCCAAAGTCATCCATAACTATTTTGTGAAAAACCTTCACTATTTAACAGTGGTACATCATTTCAGAGTTTCATAACTATGTTTCCACAAAGTGTGAATTTCAGATGATTCTAAACATGTTCATTTTGCCACAGAATCTCACTTGGCAGGTTCTGAAACATCATCGCCATTATCAGACTCTGACAAACAAGAAGTACACTGCGTTACAAAATGAGTCATGACATAGACACGTCATCGTACCACAAAGTCTCATAACGGAATCTTATGTTAACAAAGCTGGATATTAAAACTGATGAAAACAGTCTTTACGACAGCTGATGCCTGTTGATATGAAGGCTTATATTAGTTGTCATTAAGGGCTTATGTAGGTGACATGTAGGCCATTGAACAGAACCCATGAGTAAAGTGATAACTTATGTTGGTACTTGGATGTTTGTCATGGCCTCCTTGGAATTTTTTTTACTATAATAAATTAGGTAGAAATGAAATTGTATTAAATTATAAAACAAGTTTATAAATTTATATGTTTGTGCAAGTATGTGTCCAATATGTATAACATAATATTGTTATCACTGATTATGTCTGTGCTTATTTATGTGTTTAATTCCATATTAGATTATCTGTTAGTCTTTACATTGTTGTTAATGACATTTTATGGTTTGCTGTTTCTGTGGAAAAGAAGTCAATTAAATTTTTTTGGGGAAAAAAACAGTGACAAAAGAGTGACCGTGAGCATTTTTTTAAACGGTAGAATTCCTGAGTCAGTGATAAATTTTGCTTGTCTGGGAGGTACCTGCTTCATAGTGATTCAAGAATAGAAAATGCCTGATGAGAGCTGACACCATTGGTAATGTTTTTTCACAGCTATGAGCCATTGGATTGAGCTAGATTTCCATGACCTGCAATGATAAATATGCAGAGGTCATGTGTACCACAGCAATTATGGTGACCTGTAGTCTGGTAAATAATGCAAGTCAATGGTCTGGAAAACAATAATAATAATAAAAAAAACTACTGTGATACTGAACAGAGGTTATATCATGTAAAATTGGTCCTACAGAATAGCAAAAATAACTTTTTAAAAAATACATACTTTTTTTTCTGCAAGGAGAGATGTTTCTGCCACATTTTACCTCTCGAGTTTAGCGAGCTGCACATTTTGTCAGATTGTGACAGCCTGGATGTGACAGCTATCAAACTCCATTTTAATATATTTTGTACAAAAAGCAAGTTATTCAGTGGTGTATTTGCAGTAAATAGCACTGGGGTAATAAATAATATTTCAGACATTCTACAGCACTGAGTGTTTTTCATGGCAGAAGCATTTCAAGGTGGTCTGTGTAGTGTGAGAAAAGGTTTACACTACCCTAGTTGTTGAAAGGGGAAAAAAGTTTCAATAAAATTAATTTCTGTGAGCCCTACAAGGAGACCATACAAAACATAAGCCAAATAACAGGAAAGAATAGTGTAAAGATATTTTGCCATGACCCTCTCAGTCTCCAGAACTGGAAGAAAACTCAGC
Source organism: Pangasianodon hypophthalmus (assembly GCF_027358585.1). Lineage (NCBI taxonomy): Eukaryota > Metazoa > Chordata > Actinopteri > Siluriformes > Pangasiidae > Pangasianodon > Pangasianodon hypophthalmus. The sequence goes on along the minus strand of NC_069714.1, from coordinate 23,576,304 downwards.
AGACATCATCATCATCATCATCATCATCAACACAACCACCACCACCAACACCACCATTATTATTTTCATAAAGAAAACTATTAGAATTATTAATAAAAGAAAAATACTTTTTATTCATAAGAAAAATCATTTTAACATCTTTCTCACAATCACTGTTGTAAGGAGGCAATAATGTAATAATGGAGCTTGCAGGGAACTTTTTCTCCCTAATTAGGAATCTCCAGTAGAGCAGAACAAGAGGACCCGAGTGTGTGAGTTGGAGTGCAAGGCTAGAGATGCTCTGTGAGATATGAAGGGGCAAGAATGTGTATTGGTTTAAGATGTAAGGAACAGGAGCATGCACGTTAATAGCGAGGGACAGGCAGTCAGTCCCACTGTCGAATAGATGCAATGTGTTCAGGGAAAACCTGGTACATGAATTTTAAATATACTCAAACCTGAAGCCAGGGATGAAGCCAGGTAATGCTATCAAGATAAAGAAAAGCAAATAGTAAAACATGTCTAAGATTATAACCCAGATCCAGTCACTTGACTTGCTACTATAAAGAAACCATCTGCTGTGGTGAAATCTCCATGCTTGCCACTGTGTGAGTGTAAAAGGGTTTGCAAAATAGTCATGTCATGATCTCCAATAACTGAACCTGAAATCACTTTTATAGCACAATTTCACATTTTTATGAGTGTGCAGATTCCTTTTAATAATTTTGACATTGTCTTTATTGTTGCTGTGTGCTGTGATGTGTGATCCTCATAAGAGGGGAATCAAAAAAAAAAATCACATACTGCTATCCATGACTCAAGTTTTTCTAATGATACCAGTTCATGAAGAGTTTATGAGTTGGCAAAACCTCGGCTACTCGCAGCCAGCATAACAGTAAACAGAATGTAACAGCATTCTGTTTACACTAAACCTAATGTGACAGATTTCACACAGCCAGCATTCTATCAGCACTGTTCTCCTGGATTTTCTTTAGGTGACCTTTCATAGCGCCTTGCCAGACACCATCGCTGACACAGTTCTCTCAAGAGAGATTTATTTAACTTATTTGATTGTGCTACCATTACTTATCCGTCAGTATCTGACAGCAGAGATGATGGGTTCCTGAGAGTGATACAGTATATTAGTGTAGTACAGTTTCTGCAGCCAAAACATCCCACCCTCTCCTGCCCCTCAAAACTCAAAATCTCTAAAACTACATCTAGACCAAGATACTGTCACTCTGTTATGTTCTTCTGTTGCATATGTAAGGAATGAAACATGACAGGGACGTGCAGTTATAGAAAAATACTCACCAACAGTGTGGTGAAATATGGGCTGAGGCATCAAAAAACTGTTTTATGCTCCTCATACATTTTTTTTAAAAATTTATTAAAGAATAACATCATGCTTTTTATTCGTTTATACTTAATGTCATGGAACATCTGCAAAACAGGTTAGTTCTTGTCATCACTTCTGTTACAGCAGCTATAAATAGTCATCCCCTCACCAACCCAATCCAATAGGATTATGAAACAACAATAATGCACTATGATCGCACATTAAAATCCTGTATGGATGTCAATTGAACATGGCATTCCAAATGAAAATGCATGAACATTACAAAAATATGTACTCCATGGGAATTTCTATAAGTATCATTAAAGTATTACTAGGCATAAACTAGTACTGCTAATAACAGTACTTGTATAATTTCCATGTCACCTCAGTGATACCAGCTGAATATATAACCTATGTGATATTTGGCTGAAAATATTTAGGAGCTTCTCTACATTTAGTAAACATTTTTTTCCCAGTTTGCTTTTATGTCCCTTGACCAACAATGACCAATGACATGACAATTTTACTGCAGCTTGAATGCTCACCAGAAATATAAACTATTTGTGAATATACATGTTCACAAATACAGAATGTGTATAGAGAAATGTGTAATGCTGAACCAATTGTTTTCCCATTAAGATGGGAAGAAGAATAGGAGTTTGATGTCCACTCCACTGAAATAGACTTCTTGTCATGTTACCTTCTATTTCCACTTAAAGTACCCTTAATTGATATATATATCGTTCACCAATGTACAACACTTGCACAGTAGCTTACATCATTTTAGCTTATATGTTTTATCAGCCTTTAACACCATTTCATAGCGTAGTTCTAGTATAAGTAATGTTTTGCTCTCTGTAATGAGTAATACATTTAGCTCAGTTTATTGGTAAATGTAAAAGGGGAAAATGTTTTATTTATACACTTGTCACTAAGACTTATGATGCAATGCTTTGCAATTACATTATCGATACTGGATCTGGCATTTTCTCTCTATTATATGTGCAACTTACAAAAAATGAAAACATAGATCAAAAACATAATGATTAAACCGAAAGCAAAATGCATTTATCAATACAATCTCATTGTAGTCCTAGAGCTATTATAGCAAAATCCAGCATATGGTGTCAAAAATGGACAAATTGCCTCAGGAAAGCAGCAACGTATCAAGACAGTGAAGTTCACTGACGAGGACAGAGTGACACAACCTCCCTGTACAAGTGCTATATAAATCCTGCAATACTTGAATTAAAGTAAAAGTAGAAAAATTAAACTAAAATATAATTGAAGATTATTTTTATATATGATTTTTGAATTTTTACTAAAGCAAAATCTCAAACAAAAATTTAATATTGTTTTAGCATTTTATTCTACTGAATAAAGTCTACCTGTACTGAATTCTATTTTTATAATGGCACTGGAAGCCTCTATGGAAGATTAACTGTTTGTTGAAATTGCTCCTTCAGGAAATTGTTCAAAATGTATCTAACATTCACAGAAAGATCAATGCGGTTGTGACTTTTGGCTATTTGCTATGAAGGTAATTGCTAGTCTGATGCAGATAATGGCTGCCAGCTAAAACTGAAGCTGGATCATATCAACAGTCAATAGTGCCAAAGCCATGAATGTTTTCATCATATATTAAAACTTCTTCTTCTTGATGGAATACCTTTGGATAAAAAGACAAAAACCTATCACCAATAATTTGTAAAAGCACTTAAAAACCATGAAATAAAGACTATATTTTTGCGCCTGAACTTTGTGTACTAATAAAATTATTATTATAATTATTCTATATAATATTTCTATATTTGTTCGTATGGGGATCCATTATAATGAATGATACTTGAGGCAAGAAACTGATTTTCAGTAACACTTCTGAAATGGATAACTTAAAAAAAATGTCCTCTCCCTCTAATTATTAGGGTGTCATTTTGCAAGACATGGAAGGCAGATAATTAGCGGAAATTGGGTGGCAAGTAAAAGAATAACCGAATATGCAATAAATGAGATGAAATTCAGTATGACATTTTCAACAAGAAACTTTTATCAGCGTATCTGAAGGCATTAGTCCTTCTAAACCATATTCATCAGAGTTAATGAGTTTCCAACAGTTTTCTACAGACTGCTGATGTAAAACATAATGCACCTGCCACACACAATTAGAACTAAAATATCATATTTGCATGTCAATAGGAAATATGGTATCAGAACATCTGAGCATCATTTACACCAGGTACCCTTCTGAATGATTTTATTGAGAGCTTCAGTGAAACTGAGATGCTGGAAAATGGCATCACATAGACTCTGTTTATATATATCCATTTGCATTTGGAGAACATTGTAATTACTTTCCTTAATGTGGGTCTAAGTGTGTGTGCGCATACATCACAGCACATTTAGTGCACTATGTTTCATTGGGAAAGAGTGCCTGCAAAACGTGTTAGTGCTTAATTACCAAGCTTCATTGTATGGTTTCTAATATTGTGCATTAAATTGTGCATTTACCATAAAATGTATGAGCACCTACACAAATGATCCTTGTACAATTATTACATAACACTATACAAAAAGCACCATTTTCTATGTTAAGTCTTGTCAAGTATTGGATGTGTAGTGTCATATCCCAGTATTTACTTAGGTTTACTTACCAAAAAGGAATTCAAAAACTGAGATATGTTTTCCAAAATAATCGATGGTTGAAGAACTTCTGAAATGTATGAAATTATATTTATGTTCAGTTTGAGAGCTCTGTCATGATCACCAAAGATGTCTAGGGTAGCAACACCTGTGTGGTAGAAACCAAAAAAAAAGTTGTCCAGTGAAATATGGGCCAACTCACTTCAAAATCGGGGAGACATATTTTTGAAAATATTTTTGATCTAAAATTACTGTTTTAAGTTACAAAATGATCCTCAATGATGTCACCAAAGTGCAGACTTGGAGGAGGACTGAAAGGGTTAGGGCACCATTTGGGACAGGACCAATTAGGAAGTGCATCCTTGATAATCATGCTCAGTTGATGACATCATCAGTAATTTCAGACTACATACATGCCTTAAGCACAGAAACACAAAGGCGACGCAGCACTTCATTTAAGCTTTTACACCATTAAAAAAAAAATCATCAACCATTAAAAAATGTTGTACCCCAGATTTAATTAATTCAATGTGTTGTCTCTTTAGTCAAATTATTTTGCACTTTGTGCACCCAAACTGCAGTAGGAATAAATGAACTGAATTATCCTAAGTGCAGGAGGAATAAATAAATATGGTTTACTGTGGCACTTACAAGGCAAACCTGGAGGTGCTTAGGGCTGGCAATTTTGCCATCTTTTTTTTATTATTATTATTATTTTTATTTTATTATTATTTTTTTTAAGCAACCACCTTTAAAAGATTTCCGTCATCTGTGGCTACCTACATCTAGTGAACATGCAGGTCGTCTTCTCCCTTTCAAATGTACATTTTGCATACACAGATATTACTAGCTGTCCACTAATTAGAGGCAGGAGACATTTGTTTAAAATCAAGAAGCATCTCTTCACTAAACTTTCAAATGAGCATTAATTAAATAATAATAATAATAATAATAATAATAATAATAATAATAATAATAATAATAATAATAATAATAAATGAAAAACGCTCAACCTGTATGCTTTTTCTTGCTTTACCAACATGTATTCTTAAATACCATTTGATCAAGACTGCAAATCACATCTGCAGGTCACTCTGTATAATGGTGCCTGCCAAATACTGTAAGTTACACTGACATTCAATTTCAAGAAGAAATCATTAAACCAAGATACGAACGCATTTACACTGGGTTCTTGATAGGCCTCCTCTTGCAAAAAGCAAGACTGAAGAAATGCAAATGCAAAAAAAAAAAAAAGTGCCTCAGACTACTGCTCGAAAAAGATTAAGAAGTCTTTTAAGCGTAACCACTGTGCCTGCACTAAGCAGCTGATCTAATGTGAAAAATCAATTAAATATGCAAAAGTCGCTCTGTACAGTTCTTTTAAATCCTTTCAGAATAGGACAAATGCTGTTCCTGACTTTTGTTTGAGTTCATCCAGTATATATACAGTATACCTGCCCTAATATTCAGGGCTTGTTAAGTAAGGAATAAAACACCACAAGACATACTGTTATAGAAAATTCATCAACATTGAGGTGGCATGATATAGCTGATGTGAAACGGAGTTACTGTTACCACCTTGAAGTTGATTACTTTCCAATAACAGCATGTCATGTAGAGTTTTATTTGTCTACACAATCATTTGTCAAGGATGACAATTTTCTTCATTTATTAATGAACGACACATTGTAATTTTATCTGTTTATACTTACTCTTGTAGAACATCCACAAAACAAGTTTGTGTTAACACTTACATTATAGCAGCTGTAAACTGTCATTCCCTCACCAGCCTGAACTTTTTCTCTCTCCTGAAGTTAATAAGACAAAAATTCAGCTTGTCATGTTATAGAGAAAAACCAAAGCCAAACATAAAACACCAGAAATAGGATTTATTAAGCTTTTGCGCATACCAATCGTGCTTGAAAGGACAAAAAGAATGATTTCACACTCTCATAACTGTTTAAATCAGCCTGGCACTGAATTCTATCAAAAGCTATATGTTTGTAACAGTACCGTTTTGTAGTAGCATTCGTTGTACAGATATATGAGGCCTGTCATATATATAGCAAAGTTCACCATACAGCATCTGCACTGTGTCTTAGTTCAAGTGGAATTCTAAAAAACTATCATAAGGAGAGGATGGAAACACGATTAGTCAGAGAATTATTCAGTATTATTTGGGTTGCTGATGCCAAATAAAAGATGAAAATGAACAAGAAGCCTTTGATGGAGGATTACGTTCAAGCCATGTTGTTGACACATTTCTGTTTAAATTAGGTTAAGGTCCATAAGCACGTCTTTTGGGGGTTGTGACCTTTAAAAATCCAATATACTGATTTTCATCAAAGGATGTAAACCTCTTCCATGTTTGGTACAAGCCTTTTTCTTTAAGACTTCTTCATCAAGTGCACACTCTGAATGTATAAAAATGAGCATTCAGTGGCTGTCAGCTGCCACTGACAATCCTGTCCAGGCACAGGATGACTAGTTGATGTCCTTTTACCCTTTAATAGAGCAATATTTTGCTCTTTGGGAAGATGGCTTCTTAGCTTTATCTCATGGAGCAAGTTCCTGAGGAGTTTTTGTTTGTTTGTTTGTTTGTTTTTTCCATGTGTGAGGGCATCAGACTGATGTCCCTAAAGATGTCCGATCACGCCGCAGTGTGAATGTGAAAGAACTAAAGATATATTATCAAAGAAAAACAGATTGTTTTTATGCTTTTGCTCTGTAGCTGTGAATATTGCAAATCTGAGGATCCAAATGATCAGTAATTGGCATGGCATTTTATTGTGACCATTTCCCTAAATATTTAATATATGACCAATAATACTTCTGCTTCTACTACTACTACTAATAATAATAATAATAAAAATAATAATAATAATGATAATGGATGCATGTATAGTAGTTTTCCTTAATAAAAATCTTAAGAACAAATTACAAGCAATTGCAACTGCAGTAGCATGCAGTAGTAATATTAAACTAGGGAAACACGTGGCCCACCACAAACACTCTTTAATGCCAGTAAAATACTTTTCTTTGTGTAATTTTCAATAAATGCAGTCTATTCGTGGCTATTCACTGGCCACTCCAGCTTTTGTAAGTGTTGCGTTTATTGCTCATTGGTGCAAGTGACTCACCAACATAATGTTAGCCTGTGCAAATCATACCATGTCAACATGGCTGAACGGTTACCAAGATCAACAAAAAGGGACTACCAAGATCGTTTCATCACAAATGATTCTTATGATCAACATTTTATTTCCATTAGTGAGATTTATACACACCACAGTTCTCCTGTCCAAAATCACACCTGAGATCAGGTTAATTCATTCTAAAACCAAAACAATCAACTAAAAAGTGGATATATTACGTATAAGTATGTACAGCTTTGATTACCCCACTGATTTACAGTTAAGATATGAGTTATTTGTTCTAGTTAATAATGGTTAAGTCCTTCCATGTTCATTTGTCCAATTATTCACTACCCATCTGACCTAACCATAGAGGCCTCTGTTGAAGGTGTGTATTCCACAGTGCTCTAAATGCAAACAGTCACTACTAAAATATTCAGATACTAAATCAGATACTAAAATCTATAAAAAAAAATTGTTATTAGTTTCCAACAGATAACTTAAACCACCCAGGATTAAAGATTTTACTTTGTTCATTTATGAAACAAATAGACAAATGATAACAGCCTTTACACAACATAAAAAAACAACTGAAAAGATCAAAGTATATATAAATAGGATGTTTTATTTAGAGCATAATTAAGGAGCATTTAGTTCTTAAGGGACAATGCAATCCTTGACCATGCAGATATTGTAGCTGGTTTAGCTTTATTAATCATATCTCATGGCAGACAACATCATTACAGAATAACAACCATTGTTGTGACATTTAATCAGTGGCAGTTAAACCATCAAAAAGAAAAGAACTGTCATAATTTAATAAACACAGACAAAGGTTCTTGCCAATGGGAGTTTCACTCAAACTTGACTGTGTTAATAATGGACAGTCACAAAACCTGCTAATCACACAGTGCCAAAGCAGTCATATATGTCCTGAAGCCCAGTCCCAGGTGGGCTTCAGACGTGGAAAATTTGCAGTGCTGATTTTGTTTCCATGTGTTTAATGTTTGCCTCTATGCTACTGAGCAGCTCTTTTGCTTCCTGGAAACCCTAAGAAGATGATAAACCATTTTAATGATGTTGCTGTGAGATGTTATCATTGGTTTTTGAGTGTGATCATTATTTTATGTTATTGCTGTTGTAGATCTTGGTGTTGCTTTTCTACTATTTTCAGTTTTTGAATTATTAAAATAAGCTGCTATGATATGCTGATTTGCTGCTGCATGGAATGACATGATTTCAATAATCAATTGTCTTTACACCAAGCAATTTCATGCAGCACTGTCTGCATGAAATTGCTTGGAATAGTATATCAGGTTCCTCAAGTGAAAATCTACAAGCAAGGCTGTGTGTGATCCAGGGATTAGCTGGGTCAATGCTCTATGATTAGATTGACTCTCTAGTGGTTTGTTGTGAATATGGTATCCATGGAGAGGGCTTAGGTAGGGGTCAGGACTGTTGATCAATAGAGGATCCAACAGGAGAACATCTAAAGCTATGTTTTTGTTCTATGATCACAGGTATCTTTGCAACCGACTTCATTAATGTCTGCAAGTTCCTGGCACTAAGGTCAACATGTAGCTTCCCTTGTAGACTTGTGGTTACTGTCCATTTTGAGCAGCATTTATATACCACTTTAATTGAATGATTGCTCATATTAATTGTTTTAAGCAAAATAATACATTCATTTAATTAAAAACCTGTCAGCTGTCTGCTCAGACAAACCATAATTTGATTTATTCAGCAACTATATTTCCATATTTTGATTATTTTGTCATGCATAATAAAAAAATAACATAACAAGCAAGTCTGATAAATTTTAAAACATGGAAAAAAATGAAAAATAAATACTTTTTTTTTTTTTTTTTTAAAGTCCTAATAAGTGAAAGCAGATTGTGTTTGGGTAGCATGAAGTTCCAGCAAAAAGTCGTTTTGCCACACTGCAGACCTTTTGATTATTCCAGCCTTATTGTCTTGCTGTGAAATGTGTCTCAAACTCAAACTCAGAGACTCCATTTCCAAGACTCATTTTAAAACCTGGCCTTTAATCACTAAGGTGAAGCTGAAAAATAATTTCCCTCTGTTTGGTCTCAGAGTTGAAAGATTCCTCATGCAAAGTATCTCTCAAATGTTATTTCTAGATAACCTTTAGATATCTGGCTTGAAGACGTGTAAGTCACTGTGAAAGCTCTGTGATATTACTCTGTTAATTTTTAATTTCTGTTAATGTTACTTTTGATCCAGCTATCAAGTTCAAACTGCTACTCCCTTCACAGGGTCGCTGAGGTGTTGCGAATTTTGGACAGAGGAGATTGCAAAGCTACTCAGAGCTGGTCTAGGGACCAGATGTCAAATGAAGTGTTTTGTTGGTCTCTATTAACTACATTCACTGAGTACTCTGGAATTTCGCTTAAGCTACTGATTGCAGTCCCTTGTGTTTCCCCAGCAGATTAGTACTTCACCTTCTACAATCACAGAAAGTCCAGAATGTGTGATTGTGCTGGTTTGCTGATATGTAAGGCATCTGTTACACTCTTGAAATGTGAATACAACTTACAGATTAACTGCAAATGTTTATAATATTAAACATTAATTCATTCATTTTAAGTAAGTGCTTTACTCAAGCCAGGCTCATACACAGCATCTCACTGTAACTTTTTGTTTGTTTTCAATCTACTATATATCTTTATCTCTCTCTCTCTCTCTCTCTCTCTCTCTCTATATATATATATATATATATATATATATATATATATATATATATATTAGTATTTGGATAGTGACAATTTTTAATTGTAAAATATTACATTTTAAATAAATTTTAAAAGTAATCGGACAAACTAACAATCATAAATATTAGGATTATTTTTAATATTTGGATGAAAATCCTTTGCAGTCCTTTGCCTGAAGTCTGGAACCCAGGGACATCATCAAATGTTGAGTTTCCTCCCTTGAGGAAATATATATATATATATATATATATATATATATATATATATATATATATATATAGGAGTACTAATCTGCTGGGGAAACACAAGGGACTGCAATCAGTAGCTTAAGCGAAATTCCAGAGTATTTGGTGAATGTAGTTAATAGAGACCAACAAAACACTTCATCTGACATCTGGTCACTAGATCAGCTCTGAGTAGATTTGCAATCTCCTCTGTCCAAAATTCGCATATATATATATATATATATATATATATATATATATATATATATATATGCGAATTTTGGACAGAGGAGATTGCAAATACACGCATATATATATATACACGCATATATATATATATATATATATATATATATATATATATATATATATATATATATATATATATATATATATATTTTTTTTTTTTTTTTTAAGCAAAGTCTACTCTGGCCTCTCTGTTCTTGAGTGTTACCAGTAGTTTGCATCTTGAGGTAAACTGTCTGTATTTACATTCATGAAGGCGTCTATTGATCGTAGACTTTGACAAAGATACGCATACCTCCAGCATGTTCTTTACTTGGCTAGATGTTGTGAAGGGGTTTTTCTTCAACAAGGAGAGAATTATGCCATCATCCACTTTAGCTGTCTTCCGTGGTCTTCCAGGACTTTTGGTGTTGCATCTTTTGGTGTTGCTGAACTTGCCAGTGCATTCCCCTCTTTTTTAGAATGTACCAAACTGTTGATTTGGCCACTCGTAAACTTTCTGCTATCTCTCTGATAGGTCTGTTTTGTTTTTTTCAGCCTCCTTCACTTGCATCGACACTTCTTCCCATGAATAGCTACCAAATGCAAATTCAACACTTGGAATCAACTCCAGACCGTTTATCTCCTTAATGTGTCATGAAATAACAAGGAAGCAGGCCACACCTGGCCATGAAACTGCTTATCAGTCAATTGTCCAATTACTTTTTTCAGTCTGTAAAAACGGCTGTAATTCCTAAACAGTTGATGCAATATTTTTTGTTAAACCCCTTGAATTAAAGCTGAAAGTCTACATCTTGATTGCTTCATTTCAAATCCATTGTGGTGGATACAGAGACAAAATTATGAAAATCGTGTCACTGTCCAAATACTTATGGACCTGGCATATACATATATATCTTTTCTTCCTCTTCTATTCAAGTGCACTGCATTAACTCTGTTCATGCAGTGAGGACTAAGTGACAGAAGGAAGTCTGCTCCATCCTGCAGTGCATCTAAACACCATCTGCCTCTGGCCACCTCCTCTGACAGTAAAGCTCCCAAAAACCCATGGACTGGGTTTAATCCATTTAGGAACTGACATACACTCTTCTGAAATGGTCTGATAACTATAGTGTTACTTTGGGCTTGATTTGCAGCAAAATACAAGGGTATGTTGTTAAAACATTATTCTAAAAAAATCAAAGCCCTTGGAAAACTGCCATTCCCCTTTTCCATCCCCTGCGTATTATGTCATTATATCACTTATTGTTCCTATTATCAATATTTTAATCAGCAGCAGCTCATGACCATAGATTTTGGTGGGGCAGGACAACATTAACAACAACATACCTCAAACAAAATTCAGTCAAGATTCTATCTAACTTGACTTAAGTGAACTTTTAGAGTAACCCCGTAATAGGCAGTTGAGAGTCAACAACATGCAGTCATCCAGCATACAGTCTAGCAGCTCATTTGGAGTGGTTTTAAATGCAACTTTGTTAAAGTGTGTTCAAAACAGCAGGTGTTGTTTCCTGTCGTCAGAGATGTCTACGCAGAAGAGCTAACATAATTAAGCAGAGTTGCCAGGTTTCAGCAAGATTTTCAACCCAACTACATCTCAAATCCACATAAGATGTTAAACTTGTCCGAAAACTATTGGGCATGGGGAAAAGTGAGACACATTTTTGTTCTTTTTCTCAATGTTTAAATAGGAAACAAGGTCAGTGTGGTGCACACATTTCTGATGTACAGACATTATCCCCCTTTTCCTTCCCCCAATCTTTGCAATATCTTACAATATAATCAAAACATACTGTCTGCACTTACATTTGGCCTTTTTTGCAGAAATATATTAGATTTAATTCCAATTATTTTCTATAAAATAAAAAAAGATTTTGTTTGAGCTTTTTTTTTTAACTAGACCAATTTGGTATAAAACCACAACCCTGGCAACAATATCTTTAAGTGTCCTTTCCACTACTCCTCCCCCACTGAAAGTGTTCATAGAGCAATTATGCACCAGCATGATTCCTGAGGCATTGAGCCTCTATTAGTGCTTGTTGCAGCTGCCATTTTTACAACTCTATGGAACTAAATGGGGCTGTGAACTCACCATCTAGAAATACAAACAAAAAATTGAATATCAGCTAAATATCTGTCAAATTGCAACATTAAAAAAAAATTGTTAGTCACTCAAAAGACACAGAATTTAAAACATATTGGGCTGTGGAAGCTCCAGTCTGGCACGACAGAAAAGTGTTCACCCCATCATCCAGAGACCAAGAGTTTGAATGCTGGTGGTGCCACAGACATCCATGGCTGGAAACCAAGAGACCAAAATTTCTAGCTGGGAGGGATGGTATTGCTCTTCCTCCCCTGTTGATCACAGCAAACCTAGCCAATCATGAGCATCTGTAAGCTCATGTATGTGGAAGAGAGTGAATTGTGCCTTCCTCTGAGTGTGTTCTGTCGCCCTGCGACACAGCAGTTTGAGCAGCAGTTCAAAAAAGGTGCAGTTGGCTGGCTTCACGTGTCGGAAGCATGTGTTAGTGTTAACCTTTCCTTGTTGGTAGTCGTCATAAAAAAATGACAGATGAGATCTGACTAGGGGGTGAGAATTGGCCAAGACCAAAATTTGGGAGAAAATGGGGGACAATCCAAAAAGAACAAAAAAAGTTGGAGCTGTGAATAAGGACTATGAAGCTTAACATTTGTTGAACAGCTGATACAACGCCACTGATTTTAAGTCCATGCTTGTCACCAAATTTACTTGATGTAGAAGAAATTCTCAGGACAAACCAAGTTTGACGCAAAGCATGTGCACCTATGTAATAAGAAGTGTTTGATACAGCATGTAGTCTTCAAAAATGTGAATACTACAAGAAGATCTAAAGACTAAAATTGAAACAAAGTTGATGACCAATATAGATGTCTGGAGTTATGAGAGATTGTCTTAATACTGACTTATTTGGATGCATTAATTCAAATACAGCAATAGCATTAGTAGATTTGCTAGCTAGCTAACTTGTTCCCATATGTCTTTCCTGTGTAGTTAGAGCTGTTAAATGGTGAAAGACCGTTGAGTATTAAATCTTTTGAGCCCACATGCGGTGATTTCAGTGCAATAGATCGGCTTTAACTGTATGGAAAAATGTTTGCACCCACTAGTGCCTTATTTATATCATATACATACAGATTGCCTTAATTTACCCTCATATCCATCTAATTTACATGAAAAACACTCTAATATTTTTGCAATATTTTAACTCCCAATAATCCAGCCAGAAGAAAAAAATATGAAATACTTGCAACTGCAACTGATGTACAAATTTCTTCACAGAAGTTATAGATAACAATGAGTAGCTTTTTATGAAAATTAGGCCTGTCATGGAACATAACTACCCAGTAATTTGGAGTTTGTATCATGATGGAACTATAAAATGAATTATTACTGATTTTTTTTTTCTTGTGTAAAATGAAAAATTATTAATTTTTCCTTGTTTCTGTCCATTTTTTATTGTATTGTGAAGACAACATACATATTATTTCATATTATAGGTTAATCCAAAATGTCTAGACTAGACAACTAGACTAACTAGTTATAAATGTTTCTCATCAGTTTTTTGACCAACTTCGTGTAGGTGATGCAGTGCGAAAGGACCTCTGAAAGTCATTTGACATAGTCACTGCCAAATTTCTCATAGTTCATGTTCTCTCACCTGTTCCAAGTCTCACTAGGTCAAACCATGACACGATATTGCACTTAGTGGAAGAGCAAGACCATCACACTTTGTATAATTATAGATGGAGCACTGAGCACTGCGTCTGTGTCTCACGAACATGTCTCGTAGTATTGTCTTGTAGTATTAACAGTGGCAGGTAAAGTCTGAGATGTGAGGAAGTGTAGTTTACAAAGAACAGACTTGTAATTTCAAGTGCCATAATGAAGTACATTATGTAGTGCATTATGTAGTGCATTTGGAGCACTTCACTGCTCTTCTGCATCACACTTACTGGTCTCTGATTGCCGAGGCCTTGTCTAATTATGCAATGTTTCACAGTCACATCAATATTTTATATTTATTAAATTAGTTGTACCAAACTTGTCAATTAATATTAATGTCAGTTAATGAGCTTATAGTTGCAAAACAGTTGCCCAGCACAGTGATGAGCTGTTGTAGAGTGTGAACGCTGTTGGTACAAACAACCTACTATACTGCTGAATGAGTCTTCTACTAAAGGAGCACCGCTGTTTAACCAGTAGGTCATGGAGGGGATGATGTTTATTGTCCAGAATGGCTGTGAGTTGATCAGTTGATGAGTTGACTTGATCAGTTTGTTAAGGTTTTTTTTTTCTGCATCTCCAGCTCTGATGCCACCTCCCCAGCATAATTACTATGGCTAATGATTGCACAATTTCTCGTCTCTAAATTCAAATACCTATGTGTTGCTATCTAGGTTTATTTTCAGAGTAGAAAACAAGCACACTCATGATCAGCTTAATGCTGAATACAATGAACAGTTGTGCTTTTGTTGACAAAGGACATGCTGACACTACAGCTACCCATTACGTTTGTGCAGATAAGTCTGAAATTAGATCAACAAGAACATGCTTTGGGTTCACCATGTGTTAGTTAAACTTAACTTCTTCCCAGTAGGTTTTTATGAAGGCAAATTAATTCAGGAAACACAAAGCAATTGCTAATTACTTGGACACTCATCCCACACAGAGGAGGTCAGATTTATGAACCAAAAGGAGTGTGACCCTTTAAATCTGCATCAAGGAGATCCTGCATTATAATACTTTATACCACAGTGCAGTTGAATTCTTGACTCAGAAGTTGTGGATTAATTTTCTCTAACAGCAGCTCTGACAAAAGTTCTGGCTGTAACATAAATTAAAGTCTATATTAATGCACTTGTACGTCTAAAATATTATAATTTCTATAGTAACAGCTCCTTGACAGGGACTTGTATGGTGTAAGCTCTACATAATCAAAGCATATCAAATCATAATCAAATCATAATAATAAATAAATTTTTAAAAAGGCATGTTTTTGTTTAACAAAGAAAAATGTGTAAGCACTGATCTGATGAAATTTTCTGTTAGGAGATGTATATGCAACATTTATGGAAGGAGTCTAATGTGTCAGCACTTTGTCAGTCAGTAAGTTGTTTTTTTTTTTCCTTTTGTAGAGTTTAGAGGATTTTACACTTTTTCAGTAACATGACAATCTGCATAAAGTTAAGGCAAACACAGATGTAACTATAAATGATTTAAAACATGAAATGTGTCATTCATTAATAAATTAAAAATTGTAAATTGCTGTGATACGAGTGGAATAACTTACTTCCAGCCATGCTTTTATACAGAATTAATCCACTTCGGGGTGGAAACACACCAGGTGTTACAGAGGGCTCTAGGAACCTGAGGGGACCTTTAGATTACAGCAAGCATATCTAAATACTATCATTTAAAGGAAAAGTAAATCATAGTATGGTATAATGGTTATAATAATGATGATTCTTTTGGCCAAGGAATCTGGTGTCAATCTACATTTGATTATCAAAGCAGAATCTGTTTATATTGCTGGGTCAGAGGATTTATGGTATCATTTATTCTTGCCAGAAAAAATATAATACATATTTTGATGCCAAAATTATTAAACAAGAAATATTGAAACTTACACTCTGGCTGCTTGGCTGTAGTTATGTAAATGTTGGTAAATCCATATAGCACAATAATTGAACTGTACTATTCTCATATTTTTCACAACATGAAAATGTAGATTTTTTTAGGTTTGCACAGACAAGGAAATAGATTGCACTGTCCCATAAATGTCACTATGATTTGGAATATATTATTGATTGTGTGAAATGAAATCTGAGGAACTGTGCATGGTGGGGGAGAGAGAGGGGGGTCAGACAGAGTGAGAGATGGACAGATAGGACAAAGATCAGAGAGATCAGGTCGTTTGATTTCCTGCATTTCCAGGATGGTAGAGATTAATCTCAAGTGTTGCTGTGACACCTGTATTGACTGACCTCTTCCATATCTGTTTATTTGGACTTGGCCACTCTCTAGGAGCATCAAGACTATTTTTAGGCTCCTGCCTGCATATCAGCCAATGATCGAGCTGTGTCAATTATTTTATGGCTGCGTATGTCCTTGCTCACTCGTGTATATTATTAGACCTTCCTTGAAAGGTCGCGGGTTTGGAGTTCTCTGTTTCTCTTATAAATCTAGAAAGCATGATACAATATTTAATGTAGTTTTATAATTAAAACATTGATTTGACAGGGTTTTGATCATAACTGTTGTAGTATAATAATGTAAAACATAACAGGGAGTGCTATAAAAGCATAATATTTGACGATGGAATGGTGTGATTTATTCACATATTCATATCAATGTTTATACATTTGTTTTTATTAACATTTTAGTTAATAAGTCCATTTATTTTTAGTCTTAGATTACATGGAGAATTCATCATACAAGCCCCTGTGTACGTTGTTACTATACAAATGATAATGTATTAGAACAAATTCATTAATATAAACCTGTGATTTGCCTTGCAGCCAGAACTACTGTAAGAGCCTCTTTTATTAAATAAATAAATAAATAAATAAATAAACACCTTCTGACCAGTCACATTCAACAGCCATGTGGTATAAATTATAATATATACCATTTCCATATGTAGCTGTGAAGACCATTTTGGGTAATTTGAAAATAGTCTTTTAACAAACATTTTTGAAATTCACACATTTGAATTGGCCAATCACTGATGTAAACCTGTTTGATTCTGCATGTAAATGGCACAAACACTGTACAGAATTATGTGTTTTTGTATTATTTTGTTTTATACCAATAAAGACCAATAATATGGTCTGTAACCATATCACACATTAAATTATTTTACTTGTCCTTAGTTTCCTCCTTGATCCCTTGATGGTTTGAAATAATTTTGTTTCAGTGGCTTCCAGTACTTTTGTAATGTGTATGCAACATGCATCCAATGTTTATTGGAAACATTTTTGAGTAGAGACATATTTTTGCAGCTGTGTAATGCAAGCCTGTGTAATGTTCACTCCGAAAGTATGCTTGTTTATCACTACCCATCATGCTGTCCTGAGTTTATCTACAAAAAGAGCTGTTTCTGGGTCAGCTACATGAAGCATAAATCTTTGCCTTTTTTGGACCATGCAAATAATCCAAACAGTTATGATTTGATGCATGGTGCCTTTCATAAATCTTAAAGATTGACAGGAAAAGTAGGTCTGTTAGCTGTCTTACACTTACAGCAATTCTAACCTTAATTTGGCTGCGAAAACACAACTGGGATGTTTAAAGGACTGTTAGCATGTGTTTATTATAATGAGATTATTGATCGACTCTAATAATTACATGTTTATTTTCCTTGTTAACACATCAACTCTGAGCTAGAGCACAGTTCAAAAAGACTAAAAAAATAACTCTATGACTAAAGAAAGTATAAGAGAAACAAGAATACCCAAAAATGTCTACTCTTGTAGCACAAACTGTCACAGGTATCTGTTATTGCTGTGTGACGCATTAAGATTCAGGGAAGATGGCACTATAAAATCAGGTTCTTCTGTAGCAAACATCAGTTAGAGTGACATTAACAGGCAATTATTTAGCTTGAACCTTAAATTAGATTTGAAGCAGTTTTGCTGGGTGCTTTATTCGAGCTGAGCCGGAGGAGGCAAATTGGTTTTGTCTGAGGTTACAACAAGCTTTGATTCAACAAGCACTTTCTTCGAATCCATCTATACCGGTGATTTGGAAAGTCAATGGTAAGGACATCTTCAGTTAAATTCATTTGTGTCCTCTCCTTTAAATAATTGAATTACACGAATCAAAACACAGTGAAATCTCTGCCCACTGGCCTGGAAAATAAAATGGACCTTATGTACTAAACAGGATCTAGGATCAGATTACACCTTTCACCGCTTAATGAATGCAGTTCAATGGAGAGCTCCAAGACTGAATTCTAGTCCTGAGCGCACATAATTCTGGTCCAAATATGGCTGAGTTTAAATAGCAACAGGACTGTTAGCCCAACATTTTCAGTGTTTGGCAGAATTATTGGCACACTTAATTAAGATTAGCAAAACAATTTCTGGAAAAACACTTTTGTTGTTCAGCTCAAGTTCAAGATTATACTCAAAATATCAGGGGGAAAATGTAGCCATATACTGCAGTAAAGTTTTTCTATGGAATTTTTCAATAACAGCACCTGTTAATAAAAAAAGTGTTTTATTTCTCTTATACTACAGCAATTTTCCAATGACATTTTATTTATTTATTAAAGAACAACACGTCATACATTTTATGCTTCTATGTTGTGGAATGTCCATGAAACTGTTCCTGTTATCGCTTATAATATCTATAAACACTAGTTCACTCACCAGCCTCTCTTTTTAACCCCTCACTCTTGAAGTTAATAAGACCAAAAAATGCAGCCTGTCATGTATAAAGAAACCGCAATGCCCGGCTTCTTTCCGACTGTTACAAAGCAGTGACACTGGATGCTCCTCCCCCCATATGAACAATTATATATGTAATCTTTTAAAATCCATTTATGCCTCATGTCTGCCATACAAGTCCCAGTGAGTTAACTGTTAGTATAGAAACAATACATATTAGAATGAGTGTATTAATGTAAACCTGTAAGTTCTACAACCCCATGGCTCCGACAGAAGTTCTGAAGCCAAAGCAAAATTAATTAATATCTTCTGACCAATCAGATTTGAGAATTCAGCAGTATTGTGCTGTAAGTAGATATAGATAATTGTTACATCTATAAACTCATAAAAAGTTACATCTCATTTAGGTGTTACTTGTTTAAAATTCAATTTAACTTCCCTTTTTAAAGATCTTTTGGTACAGGTTGTTTTAGTTCCAAGGTTCCCGGGAACCCTAACCTTTAAAATAGAAAACTTCCTGCATCTTAGTGGTTTATGGCCGGAATTTCTACAGTGCTGGAAGTGCCATTTTAGTCACTGACACATAAGACATGGTAATTTAATATCTACGTGTCATGTACACTACTGTAGTGGTGCCAAATGACACCAGGAACAGGCAGTGTAATTATGGAGTATATTCACACCTACTGTAATTTAGCTTTTGAATATCTGTCATTTATCACAAACTGTGTAACAGTCACAGACTGAGTAAAAGTCTATTTATATGTGCTCATGTGTCAAAAAAAGGAGTCGGTGAATTGTAAGCTGCAATAGAAAACCATGTTGTCGGTTCCTCTCCCTCTGCATCTTAGTGCTAAACAAACATATGTATGTATGTATGTGTCCATTTCCATGCACTTTTTCTCATTAACTCAAGTTGCCTGACTTCATAACTCTGGAGTGTCACTCATCATGCTAAGAGGAATTAATCATAAAAATCAGAGTTTTCAGTGCCCACAGACAGGATCACGGATCTGTCTGCTGTAGCATATGAGAGGGAAGATGTCCTGTGGCTAGATGTCCCCTTAGCTGCTCTTACATATGCTAATGCTCTCATCAAAGCCTTGGCAGACTGCTGAGGAATCACCAGTGGGAGTTAATTTGTGTCTCAGACTTTTTATAATTCTCACAGTTTTTTTTTTGTTGTTGTTGTTACTGCACCATTATCACCTCAGCAGTGTTCTTCTGCTGTTTACTGTGCTTACAACTTTAACAGTCATAAACTGGAAGATATTATTTGTTTTATTTTATTTTATTTTATTTTATTTTTTTACATTTCAGTCGATTGAGTCTCCCATGTAAAATAGATACCCCTGTGTGGTTAGTGAAAGGTCCAGTCACACAGGTATTCAAATTTACCAGGATTACTAAAAATCCTTACAGATACACTGTTGGTGAATAATGTGGATATCCAAAAGGATTCAAATAAGAAGAGAAGGTCAGAAGGGTCCAAGTGTCCACCATCACTGTGCATCATAATATCTAATCCTCACTGAGTTACATCCTATGCTTACATGACATTTAAAGGTGCAGTTTCTAATGTTTAATGTGTTTCTGGAATGAAAATATTCATATAATTAGAAAGAAAAACAGTAATTGGCAACATTGCTACACAATTAACATGGGTAATTTCTTTCTTTATTTTTCAGGGTTTGTCCCAGAAATTAGTCATCAAGTTTGCAGATGAAACCATGGTACTGGAACTCATCAGTAACAATGATGAGACAGCAAACATAGTAGAGGTAGAGCTGGCTTGTGGACTGGTGTCAGGTCAATGATCTGTCGACAAGACAAAGATGAGTGTAGACTAAGAAAACCAATGTACTGTTCATCCATGGTTTCCCCTGCGGAGATGGTGACAAATTTTTAGGAACACAAATGTCTGATACATTGGGATATAAATATATCAGGCTTCATATGTATTTGTCTCTACTGGAAACATACTGAAAAGAAATATAAGAATATAATATAATGTTTTCCCCATTAAAACATTTCTAAAATCTTTGATTATTCCTGGCTAATTACAAACAACTAGAGTACATGTCCAGGGCTCTAGTGCCTAATTGCATTGTTGTAATTTGTAACTCTCCACAGCTCCGTGATTAATATGAACTATTCTGATTGCTTTACTTTGGGAGACAGCGGTACAAAAAAAACCTTAATTAATGACCCCTTGCATAATATGCTCATCAATTCTGCCTTGAAATAACTAATGACAATTTGAGCAGCATCCCATTTCTTAGATGACTGTTTTTTTTCCCTTGAAGCATTGTCTCCTAGACAAAACCTGTCAAAATAGAATATCTCAAAAAGGGAAACAGCTTTTAAAAATTATTTACAACCTTTCAGATGGCATACATCTCAAACCTGCGTTTTGCATTTCAAAGGACAGATTTCTAAGGCAACTAATAATTTCTTTTAGATCTTCTTTTTCAGTATTTTCTTTAAACCTTTTATAACACAGGAAAGGGAAATTATTAATCTAAATAGTTCTGCTCTTTTGCCACAGCTCTTTGATGCTGATATGAACACTAATGAAAATGGGGATGGAAATGATATGATTATCTGATTAATTATTTCTGTAAGGCTTTGTATATACCAAAATCAACATTCAGCCAAACATCATTACTAATTAATAAATGGCTTATGAAGTTTTGACCTTTAAATTGAATCCTATCAGCTTTCTTCACCATCCTGTTTATCACAGAGAGAAAGAGAAAGTTACAGCTTCATTTATTTGCAAACCCATTTTGCCTCTGGCTCACTGGATATTAAAAAGAAATACAACATATGAGATTTTGGTTTTCAAAGATGTCTGTTTACTTTGAGTTGAAATCCTATTATATTTGAAAAGAAATTGATACCTCACCTGTTGCCACAGTACATCATTTTTACTTCTTTGCTTAAAAAGCAATTTTAAAATATGTTTGAATAAAATTTTGTGGATTATGCTGAAAATATGACATTCTTCCATCCAGTTCAACATTCCTTTTTAACCTGCTCCTTGCCAAAGTTTAAATCCGATGAATAATACAGGAACATTGTGAAAAATATCGACACTGTCCATCACTTTCTGAGCGCTGCCCCCTCTCGCTCTAGGCTAATCTAATTTTGCATTCTGTTCCTTACCTTGGACATGATGTTGCTGAATTTTTTTGGATTAGTGAGTGCAAGCAGACAGATAAATAAGAGCAAGTCTCCTCCTTAGGCACTGAAAAAACCTATACACATTTAAAAAGAGAGGAAAAATACTATTGTCCCCCTCACATTTTACTGCATGCAAAGCAAACATGCCTTATTGCATTTTTAAAGCACCTTCGGTCAGCTATTCAGTCATATTACCTTGGGGAGAACTAAATATCAAATTTTAGCCCCTGAAGTACTTTGTAGTTTCCCCCAGGCACAACAAAGATGAAGCCTGTCTGTCAGTGACTCCAAAGCTGCAAGCTATATCTGAAGCTCAAAACAGTCAGAGGCTGCCAGCTTGATAACTGTAAGGCAATCTTTCTGTGATGTGGAATCCTTTTGTCACTTCTCAGATCTTGTATACAGTTGCAATGAACACCATTTATCACCTGCCAGAGTGGCTTTGATTTGTCTGATGGACTCGCTTTATGAAGCCATTTGCCATGACTGATACAGGCATGTATCAGTATAAAGGCACTGAAGTAGACTTTTCTTCAAGCCAGGTATTACCAGGTTGGACGCAGCTTTACCTGGTTCTAATCTAGGTTCTTTGGGACAGATATCCTACATATCTCACATCTTTTCACACATCTTACATGATCCCCTTCTTATTGGAAACAAGTACAAATTTGAAAGACTGTCAACAATTTGGATGTGTTGGATTTGGTTTAATTTCATATGAATAAAGACAAATTCATATCAATAAAGACCAGCCAATCAACCAAAGTTAAACAATATATCAATTAATTATGGTTGTTGAGGTTTTGTAAATCAAGTATAGCCACTCTATAAACTCATCTCTTTTGCTTTCACTTTATTTGAATGATCCAGTTTGTAGTTCTTGATATTCAGTAGATCCTCTATAGACTGATTATCTATTAACTTCTCCCTCGTCCTATCAATTTTAATTCAGTTCAC
The DNA here is from genome assembly GCF_027358585.1 of Pangasianodon hypophthalmus. Lineage (NCBI taxonomy): Eukaryota > Metazoa > Chordata > Actinopteri > Siluriformes > Pangasiidae > Pangasianodon > Pangasianodon hypophthalmus. The sequence goes on along the minus strand of NC_069714.1, from coordinate 23,553,437 downwards.
ATGGACCCATCTGGTATTAATACAGTTTACATTGTTGAAAGGTAGATAAAAATAATTTGACATGCTGTTGAGAAACAGTTGATAGACACCCTACAAACCACCTACATGTTGACCAGCCTAAAGTGGACTGTTTAAATAGTGTTCCCTAATATGTGCAGCTTGGATGACTCATTCACAAGGTGCAACTGACATTTTTTACTATGTATAGCTCTGAAAACAGCAGGCTTTCCTGAATGGAAATAGGGCACACAGCTATCCAACAAGTTGATCAAAGCCTAACATTCCCTGTGTGAGGAAATAGCAAGACATCTTTAGGCTCACTGATGGTTTTTACCACCGTGTTTCTTAAACTGGCTCCTTACACAACATGAACATGATGATTTCTTTAAGTTGAATTTTAAGTACTGTATGTTATAGTCAGAAAAACTTTGGGCCAGTTTGCTAGAATTCAGTCAGAGCAACATCTGATGGCTTTTCAAGTGCCACCATAAATATTCTTATAGTTTTACGAATCTCTTGTTTTCATGAGTGTTTATATGCAGCTTGGATCCTATTTCATCTTTAGTCATAGTTATCATTTCTGTACCATTGTGGTGATACTATTGGTCTATAACTACAACAGTCCTTTGCTCTCGAATCCCGTTCCATCATAATATCACTTGAAGCTTGACAGCTTTGATGGTAACTTCATGTGAATGTTATTGAAATACAATTCTGAAGTGGATAGTGCTTCCCAGCAAGGCATTCATCCTGTTCATGTTCAGAGCTCTTGGATAAAAGAAAATCTATTTACAACACTAAGTGGGTTTTTAGCACAAGATATTAAATGAAGCTTTTTTTCCGTCAGTTAGCTTCTTCATTATGGCATTTAATTTAAGCCTTTGCTTGCAAATGCTCGTGTCTTATAAATAATAAAGAAACACTCTGTAAAATACTGACAACCCTCCATCACTTTCTAAGCTTTGCCTCCTCTTGCTGTAGGCTAATCTAATTCTGTATTCTGCTCCTCTTAGACATGGTGTTCCTGAAATATTGCCCTGAATTAGAAATTGTAGGAAAACCAACTAAGAAGTGAAGTTGCTTCATTTCCAACCATGAGAAATATAAACAATTGGAAGTATAAATAAATAAATAATAAATAAATAAATAAATAAATAAAGGGAAAAACCCTTTAAAGAGCCTGAATCCTTGACTCGGAGCATCCATGCCTGAGAGTGGTAATAATTTCCCCTTATCTTTCCCTTATCCATATTCATTTTCATTAGCTTGGAGAAAATTGAATTTATTCTGGTGCAAATGCCTGAAGTAGTTTGCAGCTCTCTAGTCAAATGCTGCTGCACTGAGGTCAAGAGTAGCCTTTAAGACCCAGCACTGAGATTAAAATTTACACTTTAGGTGCAAAGCACTGACGTCAGGACAAGTCAGCATTGGGAAAAGAAATGTGAAGCTTTGCACTCCACGTTATTGGTTATAAATTGTGAGTGCTACGATGGCGACATCTCATGCCATTAATAACATGCTGCGGCACCAGCAATTCAATTATTCCCTCTGCTTTGTCACATGTAAGAGTTGAGCGTATTTGGCAAAGTGCTGTGCTCCAGCAGGAACTACTCAGTAGCCAGCAGTGCTTAATGGATGGGTCAAGAACACACAAAAAGACAAATGGCGCACAACTTGTCTACCTCAGGGCCTTGGTCCCAAAGAGCACATGAAAATGGAACAGCTCACAGATCTGTCCAGACGAACAGGGCCAGAAGTCTCATCACACAGCCAGGGCTTGTTTGTGAGGTATGATAAAGGGGAAGGCGCACTGGGAGACTTCAGTCTGTCAAGCGTAAAAGCCGTGGCTTGGCACCTACTCTATATTTCGACAGTCCTCTAGCGGTGCCATGTTAAGACTCAAGCAGGATTTTCACTGCATCATAAGCAACTGTGAAATCTAAAAATAAAGAATTTTTTTTTCTCTTAACTATGACAACCATTTTATAAAGAAAATCAGCAATACTTGTATCTGAAAAGCTGATTTGAAGCAATTTGTACTGTAAAAAGCACTTTACACATAAAATGCACTGCTAGCCATGAGTTATTTTGTGATAAATACACATTTTTATACTGTTTTTATAGCATTTGGACCTCTCATTATTACCTGCTGGTGGAAATTTTGCTCAGATATACTTCAATTCAAGTTCACTATACATAATCCAATGTATACTTCTGTGCCAGTTTCACTCAATTTTTGATATCACAGCATGTCTAAGTACAACTGAAGAAATGTACACTTAGTGCCAAATATTTTAAACCTACTTTTAATAATGTTCAATTATTGAGCCAATACATTTAGTATCCAATATTTCATTCAATATGAATCAATCATGCATTTTAAACTGGTTTTGGATAAAGAACCCGCTTTACTCAAATCCATATTAACTTGATTTTACTGTGAAGCACTGAGATGGTGTGGCATCTCATCCAGACTGTATTCCCTCCTCATGCCCAGTGTTCCTGGGATAGACTCCAACTCCATGATAAAATGGCTACTGAAGATGAATGAATGAATTCATTTACTGTGAAACACATAAGCAAAGATCCAGCATTGTCTTTAAATGTACTATGCAAAAAAGGTCTCCTAATTCACAAAATCAATTAACAATAATCAGAACATTTTGTTTTTCACTTTTACAACAAATTTATTTGCTCCAGAGCAGCTATTAAGTATTCACTCTGTGGTTAGGAGATCAGAAGTTTGAATCTTGATGATGCCATAGCAAGTGTGGGATTCTTCCCATTGGTACAAAAAGATGTGGCAGCATCACATGTCTAAGAGAAAGCCCTCAACCCTCAACTTCCCAGATAATAGGTCACTAATAAGTATATGGCTAGTGTACCAATAACATCTTCAGAGTATTCTTTAGACTAAACCCAAAATTGTAATAAGATTTACTTACAATTTAGTCCAAAGCATGTATAGAACTAGTAAACCAATATATATATGTGTATGTGTGGCGGCCTTGGAAAACTCTTCACATGGTGAATTTTTGATATTTTCTACTACATATAGTTATGAAAACTACATTCATAACTATAAACTACTTTTTTTTAACTATAATATGTTTTTTTTTTCTGTATCTCATAAAATTAAGGTTGAGTAAAGGGGGAGAGACCACATATTATAAAGTGCTGTAATTCCTACAACGTTTACCCAAATTGGATGGAAATACTCTCAAATTAAAGCTGAAAGTCTGCATTTTGAGCTCTTATTTAATTCAACTCCAATAGCCTGTGGCTGGTGACTAAAATAACAACAATTTTCACAATGTCCAAATATTTATGTACATGACTGTAGCTGACCATCAACTTGATCACAGGCTGACATTCATCATGTGAGGAAATCACACCTAGCTAGCATGGTTTTAGACATAGTTATAAACAGTCTGTTTATAGCTTGCACTTCATGTTCCAGCTATTTCACCCAAAATTCCCCTTCGGGACTGATCAATCAATCGTTTGGACAGTTTGTGCCATTTTACAGATGTTTTTTACAGTACAGATTGTGTCAAAGAATATATATATATATATATTTTTTGTTGTTTTTCGCACCATTCTATATGTAATCTAAAGACTGTTTGCTTAAAAAAAGTAGCAAAAAAGATCAGCAATTTGTGAAATACTCAAACCAGCCCATCTAGCACCAAGTCACTGAGATCACATTTTTCCCTATTTGATTTGAACATTAAATAATGCTCTTCACCTGTATCTGCATGATTTTATATATTACGCATCTGCCATAATTGGCTGATTGGATAATTACATGAATGAGCAGGTGCACAGGTGGTCCTGTTAAAGTGGCCAGAGAGTGTATATTTTTCTTATATTTGATAAGATCTTATATTTGATACTAATATAATCTGAGATTTATAAGACATCTGGTTCAAGTGCATTTGCCTTTAATAAAGCTCAGAGTCCCATGACAATCCGAGAATGAAAAAGTCATTAAATACAAAGATTTAGCTATTTGATGGAACATGTTTAATTTCTTCTGCAATTTAATAATGCAATAGTGCAATAAAACAAGAAAGAAAATCCCATTTGTTCAAAAACTTTGTAATTTACAATAAACAACAGCAGTTAATTAATAACGAGGGCGCAGAGGATTGGGGCTCCCAAAATGTGGAGCAACAAAAACAAATGTATTTCATTTGTATTAATATGTTGCAATGTCATGAATAAATAACTTTGCCTGAGCTATATTTCAACAAATTATTTGTATGCCCACTCCCATAGGTGTTTACCCTACAGATTTCACAGGTGACCTCCTTCTGTTATTTCTCCAATCTGTAAATTTGATGAAAATAAACCTATCTGGGTCACAGAAGAATTGGCACAAGTCTACCAACCCCACAATAAAAAAAACAGTCCCAGCAGAGGTGGCAATTTGAGAGAGAAATGAGCTATTACAGCATCTCATTTGCTGCAAGTGGATATCCATGAGCCATGCTCCATCATTCATCCCCAGGCACTGTATGGACTCAGACCGACCATTCACAGCAAACATCAGGGATGGAGATGCTGGGAAACATTACTGCTCCTGTGGGGCCGTGAAGGAGCCAGATGAAGAGTGCACTTTATGACGCATTCACATCATATCTTTTTTGCTTTTAGCAAACTGCTGAATAGGGATAATTCAAGGCCAAGTGCTCAGTGGTGGCGCCAGTAATCCTAATGTGACTTATACTGACTATATCTTTAATCCTTTCTTAATAATGTCAGTTAGACGCTGGAGGTAATGCTTGAAAAGAGGATGCTGGTTAATGCTGGAGTTTTTTTGGCAGTCATGTGTACAGTGCCCTTGTACTGTCTTAGCCCAGCAGGCACAATATTTCACACCACTGTATACATATGAATAAAACTGGGTTGAATTAATATCTTGTGTCATCCTGGAGCAGATTTTGCCACCATGTCATTCTACTACAGTATGTTAGAAAGCACTATTGCTTCTTTCCTCTAGCAGCCATTCCTGCCTTTATCCTGGCCAGTCATAATAACAGGGCATGTTAGGAAAATCTTTCACATCTTTTCAAATTGTACTCTGTTGTACTCTGCTTCATACAATACCTAATGTGTCGTATACTTGTTTTTTAATTGTCTTTGCATTTTATTTTCTAATATTCTCACTGACCTCTTTATTAAGAATACCTATATACCTGCTCATCCATGCAGTTATTCAAACGGTAAGGCTACAATAACTCAAACAACCACTCTTTACAAACATGGTGAGCAGAAAAGCATCTCAGAGTACACAACACATTGAACCTTGAGATGGAGGAGCTACAACAGCAGACTCCTGTCAGCCAAGAACAGGAAACTGAGGCTACAGTGGGCACACGCTCACCAAAACAGACTGATTTTATGACTGAAATTGGTCATTTTCCAATCTTCAGTGGTCCAATCACTGCTTCCTCACAGCACCCCAGATGGGTTTAATCTGGGATGTCTTTCCTCCCACCTTCCAAATACATGCAGGATTGGCTATTCTAAATAGCCTCTAGGTGTGAATGAGGTGCCCTGTGATGGACTGGCTTCACATTAAGGGTTTGCTCCCACCCGACGCCCAGTGTTGCAGGGATAGGCTTAGGATTCACTGTGGTCCTGACCGGGATAAAGCAGTTACAGAATATAAAGATCTTTAGATTCAGCTCATACACTGCTTAATGTGTTATATACTTGTTTTAGCTGTCTTTGCACTTTATCTTCCAATATTCCTGCTATTACATGCAAATTACTTACCATAAGAAAATCAGTCAGTCGGCTGTTTAATCATTCAGCGCTGTTTAGAGTTATACAAATACACATGCTTTTTTCCACCAGTGAAAGCCATATTTTGGTATGTCTTTAAGTGATAGTAGCAAAACTGGTAGTGATTACAGAACCTGAAGTAAAAGTAAACAAATATGTAAAAGTAGGCTAATGACAGTCTGTCAGTTGATAGGTAAAAAAAAAAAAGACTGCATCAAACTAAAGCAGTGGTATATGGTGTTTTATTTATTTATTGCTCTTATAGAAAGTACCCAGTGGTATGCAGGATGAGTTATTGCTCAGGGATACTGTCCTATTGCTGAGGGGAGACACTGCGGTGTCTGATGGCACCTGGCAGAAAGCATTCCCAATAATGTTTCCCAGAATGCCCTTAGTGCAATGAGAGTGCAGCTGGAGATGCTCCTGGATATTGAACCATAGAGGGGATGAGCAGAATTGTGTCTCAGTGCTGGACGATGCTGACAAGTTGTCAGCAAATTTACTACCATCCTCTGTCAGTGCCTCCAGTAAGTCCAGAGTCAGTCCTGTGATGGAGCTGGCTTTTCTAATCAGCTTACTCAAGCACTTGATGTCCCCTGCAGTGGTGCTACTCACTCAGAAAAGAACAGGCTGATAAAATAACCCCAGTAGCCTGCTTAACTCCTTAATAAATTCCTTAGTGTTCTTCGAAGGAAGATCCTGCTTTGGTCTTTGCTATGCATTTATATCCAGTCTATAAGCAGTTAATGTTACTTATTTTCAGTAAATGCTTTATCCTGGTCAGGGTCACATTGAATCCAGAGCCTGGCCACACACAAACTCATACCTGGAGCATGTTATCATAGCCATTCCACTCATCTGCATGTTTCTGAGAGGTGGGAGGAAACCGGAGAACCCTGAGGAAACCCACATGGAGATGGGGAGAAAATGTAAAACTCAGGATCGAACCAGAAACCCTGGAGTTGTGAGGTGGCAAGATAGCCACTCTACCTCAACATTAATTCAACTTTAAAACCATACTGAAACGGATTCCGACTGCTGTAACATTGTTCTGCCATATTTTTTATTTTGTTAAACAATTTGAATTCAAAAGAATCCAAATTTGTTGCCCTGCTGATCTGACTGAGATTATTTTTTTAACTCATTTTTAATTTCTGAATAGTCAGATGCTATAATTTTCCCACAAATAATTATCTGTAGCACCATTCATCTCACACTATTGATGTTTTTTTCTCAACATGATTTCTTTGCCTGGTTAGTGCATTGTAGACCCACTCAATTTCCCACTCTGTAATCTAAAATCTACAGCAGGCTACTTTCTTAGTGAGTGGTTCTATAAGAATTTGCCTAAATGAAGCATGAAATTACACAGATATGTAGCTCTAATAGAGTATTACACATTTATAAAGCTGTCACATACCGTTTTTTGTATTGTGCTGTATACAGCATTACAGAGACTCAGCTAAGCCTCCTTTTCATGCTCTAGAATCTTTAAAAGATCCATTTTTCTGAGACTGGTTGTGTCAACATGCATTTTTGCAGGTGCAGCAAACACAGAAAAATACTTCCGAAACATTGCAGGCGCCCTGTCTCCTTGAACTAGTGTGCTGTTGGGTTTTTTTCTGCTGGTTCATCTCTTTATAAACCGAGAAACAGCTGAATGGTTGATATATGTGCTGCTGATTTAGCCACTGCGCAACCCGCTTGTAATAAATCACACAACAACTGAGTTCAGCTTAATTCGGAAACAGGTTTGGAGGCAGCTGGAAAGTGAACATGTTACAATGCTTCTCTCTAGTGGCTGTGTGTAGTGCTGCATATTGGTCAGTCATAGATTTAGCACTTATTAATTTAAATTTCTTCATTTTTCCAAGGGTTGGTGAGTACCATAATCTGTACATGAACAGGGTAATCAGGGACTTTTTTTTGTGCAAATATTAATTTTCTTTTGACTTTTCTGTCATCAATCCAATATTTTAAAACCAAAAAAACAGAGCGTTATGAGATTCCCAAGATGTTGTATAATCATAAATCATATATCATACTCAAGAGAGATGAACAACCATTCAGTGCTGCTTTTGCACTGGTAATCAGGTACACACATAGAAAATCCTAAATCTGCTTAATTCATTCAGGATAGTTTCTTCTCATATTGTGCCCATTTAATCTCTTTTTATTTTTTTAATTTCAGTGTTTTAGTTCTCTTTACCTTATTCCTTTTCTTTACTCTCTTTACTTTTAATGAATCATATCTGTGAAGGCTTTAAAACTCTGTGTTGAGTCTTTGCTTTCTAGAGAGAGCAAACATGTTCAAAGTCAGAAGCTACAAAGTAATATATTACAGTGTATTTAATTAGCTCACAATAAAGCAAAACATTATAAAACATTATAAATTAAGCTTTTAATATGAACTATCTGCAGTTAATTTAATATCAAAAGCTTAGTATTATAAGGCTCTCTCTCTCATTCTTTCGTGCAGATATAATACTATATGTTGATTTGATGAGAAACAGGAAGACCGTCAATTATGGCTAAAGTATACTGCAATACCCTGGCAGTGTATATACACTGTATATACACAGGTTATAAATGGATGGCTCTGCTGTGATGTGGAGGGCATTTTGCTAATGTGGTTTGGGTTAAAAAGTTATTCTGATTGATCACCTTTATTCTATGATAAAACATTTCCAGAGTGATCTCTTCTAGGATGACTCGGCCCCAACCACAGGGCATGAGGGTATACTGAATGGATTAATGAGGGAAAAAATTATGTAAATCATATTCTATGACCTTCATAGTCAGGACTATGTTGAATTAGATTTTGGAGTGGTGTTGGACAGTGCTCTCCACCATCAAAACACCAATTGAGGGAATATCTTTTTGAAAGAATGGTGTTCAAGGTGCATTAAAGCTGTTCTGGCAGATTACTAACACACTTTGTATTGAATTTTCATCTAAATTGTCACCCATCTGTATGCATGCTGCAGAAGCCTGCAGTCTTGTAGTGAACATTATATGCAACAGGCCTATATAAATTCTAAATGCAGTAATCTCTGTGTATTCCAGTTCAGGATTCTTGGCTAAATTTACATTACATTTTAAACTGCATTCTGTATACAGTTATTTTTTTTGTATAGTGCACTATATTATTCTGTATTTCAGACATGTAAATCTGATGTTATTTCTTTACAAACTAACTTCAGCACAAACAGTATGCATTCCTATCCAGGCTCCTCGGCAAAATTTATATTAAATTTTCCAGACACTGCCTTTTGGACAAAAAATTAAGAAAATAGAGTTGGTTGATTGGTTGGATGGATGGCAGGAGGGATGGGATTCCTTATTATTATTATTATTATTATATTGTTTTTATTGTTATCACTATCGTTATTGCTCTTATTATTGTTAATATTATTACTGCTGTTTTATAAGAGCAACTACAAAATACTATTATAAGAAAAATTGTTACTAAATGATAGTGAAATGGTAATTACTATTGAGCATGAAATTGACCAAGTCGTAGTTGCAAAGTTGAACCAGTAGATGGAATCCTTAAATGCCATCGTTCCCACAATCCCTCCCTCCCTTAGCGAATAGATTTCAGCAGCATGCATTTACAAACCAAACCATGTTTACTCAGCTTTCACAGACACTCCAAATCATCCAAATGGAGGAATCAGGAAGGGACTGCTGTCTGCTGTTATAGCACCGCTCTCACAACTATGTCTCCCTTTTCCCTTCTCAGCCATGGACAAGCTAATCGTGCTCTTGTTTTTGCTGACATTGTTCATATTCAGTAAGGATGGCAGAGTCACTGCTGGCTTTAAAGGCTCGGCCCGTGCCAGCCTCACCCTTAATGATGGCACCCAAGACCAACTGGCATACCATCACAACAACCAGGACCGTCATGATGGAGGGCCCTCTGTCCAAAAAGGTAGGATTTGCATGTCTCTTACTGTGTGTTATGATTTCACCTACTTTATTTTAACTCATTCCATAGCAGCTATAGGATAAATATGCAAAACAGCAAAGTGCCAGGTGGTTTCTGTTTCTCAGATGACTTTCTACTTCATGTACAAGTTCAAGTGCTACCCTACATAGGCGACTCTCACAGGATGAAAAAAAAGATGTCTGTCCTCAAAGTCATAGGCTGCACTAGATATCTGATAGGGACTCAGGGATCCATTTGGGACTCAGCCAATAGTCTTTATATTTGCTAGTCCAAGAAATTGGACAATGGGAGTCACTCTGGGAAGGGTGCAAATAATTTAGGAGACAATAAACATACTTCCTAGCTAAAGTGAAAACTTTTGTGTGCAGAAATTATATATATTCCTGTGACTAATGTATTGACTAATAATCATCATAACAGACCACATATAACCAAAATTACAACTGCAGACCTGATTTCTCAATACACACAGCTTTTTACCCATATTTATTCAACAATTCTATCTTAAACATCTACACAGCTATAGTCCCCTCCAAAAGTATTGGAATGGCAATGCCAATTATTTTGCTTTTACAATACACTGAATACAGTCAGATTTCAGATCAAAAGATGAATATGAGATGATAGATCAGAATTTCATCTTTCATTTCCTCATATTTGCATCTAGATGTGTTAGACAACTTAGAACATGGCACATCTGGTGACAGATCATCCAATTTTTGGTGAGCAAAAGTACTGGAACAGATACTCTTGAAGTAAATAACACTTAATATTTGGTTGCAAATCCCTTGCTTGCAATAGCTGCATCATGCTTTTCTCCCAAAGACAGCTCTCTGGTCTTCATATTGGTTTATCCTTTTAAAGAAAAAATGCAGTCTTCACAGGCAAAACCCAGGGCTAAAACCAAGAGTAGACCTTCAGAGCTATGAACTGTTAAACAATCAATCTTACAGCGAACACCCTAACAACAAGAAACACCTGTCAGTTACATGTTCCAATATTTTTGATCATTAGAAAAATGGTTGGGTTCAAACAAAAGATGCCATGTTGTTTGACACATCTAGATGTAAATATCAGGAAATGAAAGCTGAAATTTTTATCTATCATCTCATATTCATCTTTTGATCTCAAAAAATTCATCTTTTGACCTCTAACAGGACCAACACACACACACACATACACATTTTTCTCTAGAAAGGGTTTGAGTTGTGTGTGCACAGTATCACTGTGTACACTATGTACATTGACTCAGTGGGTTTCTGTGGAAACATAACTTGCTTTTAGGGAAGCACCAATAACATTTTCTCATTTTCAGTATAATAACAATATTACAGCTCTGGGTACTGTCCGAAACCAGATACTGATCCAATACTGACATGTCTGTGTAAACTAGCCAATTATCTACAAGATTCATCTGTGAAGTAAGCTAAACATCACAGGATTGATGGCGGTGGGTTTTAAGGCAATTTGTGTCTGAGACATGTGTTGTCATTTCATATCACATGGAATAAAATACGCCAGTGGACCAGATTGTATTATCCTAATATTATTCTATTATCCCATATTATCTCAGATTGTATTATCTGATACTGATCCAGTGCTTCAGGCCAATATGAGCCGGATTCCAAAACTGCAACCCCTTCTTGCTTCAAAATACAAAGCTTGATCGGATAACTTGCAAGCGATTTTAAATAGCTTGCTAAAACATATAATATTTAAAACAAATTAAAACAAATATTTTAATTTCAGCTATGTACTGTATATTTTATATATAATGTAATCACTTATCTGGCTTCCTGTTGCTTTGCATCAACTTTAAATCATTGGCGCTTGCCTACAGAGTAACCAGTGGAACTTCCCCAACCAACATAGAGTTATCAGGCTTCGGACTGTGAGTGAAAAGCTCCTGGTGCTACCACCACCATGTGCTAAATGTAAAACCAGACTGTTGTTATATCGGGTACCAGGGAGGTTAAAAATTTGCCTGAATTTGTTTGCTCTATAATCGAAGATTCCATTATAAACTTAAAAGAAAATGCATGAAGCTGCATCTCATCTGAGAGTGCAGAAATTACTATCTTCATAGTAACTAAAAGTTACTTTTTAATCAGTGTTTGCATTTCTGTGTACTTTCACTTCATCCAGCTAATGTGTTTACTAATTTCCCCAGTTGAGCTTCCTGCAACTGTCTCATATTTGCTTCTGGTCATTTAGTTCTGCACAACTTAGCCGTTTAGTTTACCACTGCTATATGCTTGGACTATAAATTGCCTCACTTGTAAAGCTGCCTCGCATGTCTTAAAGCAGATTATTTTGTATATTTGTGGAACCAAGCACACCACCACTAATGGTCAAAAGAAAAACACATGGAATTGTAAGTAGATGCGAGAAGTGATATGGAGCTGATTTCTCCTTCTAGCTGAGTGTAGATTCATGCAGCCTGACAAGGACAGTCATGTCAGGTGACTACACAGAGTGAAACACCCCCCTAGATTTTGTGTGCATTGGGGCTAATACATTTCAGCTAATGTTGCTGACACATCATCAGCAGTGATGGAGAATGTGAAATACAGTTGTGGGTGTAATGAACACGAACGAGGTGGATTAATTATTCCATCATCCCCAAATGCCCCCAATGCACACATTGTCAAGTCAAATTACAAATAACACGAAAAGACAGACTTTTTAATATGTTTGGTATTCGGAGAAAACATGCAATAAACGTAGTTGAGCGTTATAGTCTTAAAACAATTTGAAATTATGAATACATAATTTTTTAAGTGTGTGTGTAAGTGTAATAGTTTGCCCACATACTTCTTATTATGCCATCGATGAGATCTTATGATATAATGCATTGTTCAACATTAATAATGGGTGTTCACCAAGTCAAGTCAGTATAACGACTGCATACTGCACGACTAACAGTCATGTAATCATTCTGGATTTTGTCCCAGCGCATCAGTAAGGCTGAATGTCCTTTCATACAGGAAACAGCTTAATGCATAGCTTGAGTCTGCCAAACTGCTCCCTCCTGCGCTCCTCTCCATCTGCTGTTTTTTACAATGCCATACAGTGAAGCTTACAAAATAACTAGCCTTTACAACAGTGACTCTTAACCCAAGTCCTCTAAGTCCATGTTATTGCTCCATTTTGACTGCTACAACCCAACCCTGGCTAGAGAATAAAAACAAAAATGATCAAATGGGCTGTGTGGGAAACTGAAATGTTCAACCATGGAGTATTTCCTGTGTTCAAATGTGCTAAGAGGTGTTTAGTGAATAACTGTATGCTGGTTATTAAACCTGACCATTCATAATTATCCAGAAGGAAGGTACAAGGTGGAGTACAATTGCTACACTTGAGCAATAGTTCATCCTGAGATGCTAATATGGCTATCTAATGAATCTTAATGAGGATCTCTTTGTAATGCTAGTATTCATGTGTTATTTGCAACTTTAGTGTTGTTGGGTGAAGTATTCCATTATATACTATAGATATGTCAAGGAGCAAACCAAACACCCCTCACACTTGATTAATTCAAGTTTTTCGTTTTATATACTATGCAGCAACAACAATAAACATGAGGTAAAATCTATGATCATTCAATAACCTATCTTCAGTGCACACTATCTTCAATGTTTTAACATAGTGTGCCTACTTTCCCTCCCATTTACCTCAATATAGTTTTTAATTTTGTTTAAAAATTAAGCCTATTTGGCCATGACTGGGGACAGGACTATTAGTGGAAGTCAAGAAATAATAATAATAATAAATGGGATATACAGTACACTCACCAAACATTTTATTAGGAACACTACACTAATACTGAGTAGAGCCTCCCTTTGCTCTCAAAACAGCCTCAATGTTTTGTGGCGTGGATTGTACAAAGACAGTCGTGGCCTAATGGATAGAGAGTCAGCCTTGTAACCCAAAGGTGAACCTGAAGGTCGTGGGTTTGATTCTTGGTTCCGGCAGGGATTGTAGGTGGGGTGCCCTCTCTTTCACCCTCAATACCATGACTGAGGTGAGACCCTTGAGCAAGGCACCGAATCCCGGGCGCCGCAGCAAAAAAAGGCTGCCCTCTGCTCCGGATGTGTGTTCACTACTGTGTGTCTGTGCGCGCACTTTGGATGGGTTAAATGCAGAGCACAAATTCTGAGTATGGGTCACCATACTTGGCCACAAGTCACTTCACTTCACAAGATATTGGAAATATTCCTTTGAGATTCCAGTCCCACTCAATTCCTGCAGATTTTTCAGATGCACTTTCATTCTGTGAATCTCCCATTCTACCACATCCCAAAGATGTTCTATTGGATTCACATCTGGTGACTGGGAAGCCCACTAAAGAACACTGAACTTATTGTCATGTTCATGAAACCAGTTTGAGATGACTTTTGCTTTGTGACATGGTGCATTATCATGATGGAAGTAGCCATTAGAAGATGGTAAATTGTGGCCATGAAGGGAAGCACATGGCCAGCAACAATACTCAAATAGGCTGTGGAATTCAAGCAATGAATGATTGGTATTAATGGGCCAAAAGTGTGCCAAGAAAACATTCCCTACACCATTACACCACCTCCACCAGCCTGGACTATAGACACAAGGCAGGTTGGGTCCATGGATTCGTGCTGTTTACCAAGCTACATTTTTCCAATCTTCAACAGTTTTGGTGAGCCTGTACCCACTGCAGCCTCAGTTTTCTCTTCTTGGCTGACAGAAGTGGAACCCAACATGGTCTTCTACTGTTGTAGCCCATCCGCCTCATGGTTTGATGTGTTCTGAGATGCTTTACTGCTCACCACAATTGTACAGAGTGGTTATCTGAGCTACTATAGCCTTTCTGTCAGCTCGAACCAGTCTGGCCATTCTCCATTGACCTCTCTCATCAACAAGGCTTTTCCATCTGCATAACTGCTGCTCACTGGATGTTTTTTTTTTTTAATTTATTGCACCTGAGTAAACACTAGAGACTGATGTGCATGAAAATCCCAGGAGATTTTCAATTCAATTCAATTATAGAAATACTCAAACCAGCCCATCTGGAATCAACAATCATGCCACAGTCAAAATCACTGAGATCACATTTTTTCCCTCATTCTGATGGTTGATGTGAACATTACCTGAAGCTGCTGGCCTGTATCTGCATGATTTTATGCATTGCACTGCTGCCACACGAATGGCTGATTAGATAATTACATGAATGAGTAGGTGTAAAGGTGCTCCTAATAAAGTGCTCAGTGAGTGCAGTTCTCTATATTACAATTACAAGTATTTTTAACACAGTATTTTTCAGTGTTAGTGAATTGTAGATATTAATAAACTGTGGAAGAGTTGGATCTGACATGATAGGAAAAGTCTTGCTTAGATTTTTTAGAAGTTGTTTTTTAACCAAAAAGATGGTTTCTTTAAAAAGCCTCACGAAGTACAAAACTGTCTTGTTAGTAGTAAACAAACAAAACTCTCTCATGTTCTAGCAATGCAAGTGACTTTATAGCATTCGTGATAGAGAAATCCCAACCTGTGCTTATTACTGTCCTTTCATCTTCTCTGACATGCAAATCTCCACCTACTGTCTTTGTGTGTGTGTGTTTGTGTGTGTGCTCAAGACTGTGTTGTAAATGTGATACAGCCTGGCTGATGTTAATGATTTATTCATGTCATGTGCGAGCGTGTTCCTAGTGCATCAGCAGGAAAATCAGTTGAGGTGTCTGAAAGGTGATGAACATGAACATCAAAGGTGATGAATGTGCTAGAACATGAGCAATTTTATAAAGAAGGAAGGATCCATCCTGGAAGCTTTTTTGGTGGCAAGTCTTGAGGCAGTTTTAAACCAAATATTTTGGCCTGGTGATCCAGAATATTGTCAGATTTTCAAGTCCAGAGTTACACAAAAATTCAAATAGAAACTTGATTTATAATTTATATAAATAATGCTACTAAGCCCTATTGCTGTGAAAGTATAAGCATAAATATGTGTAACAGTTAATAAACAAATATATAAATTTACATAAATTTTAGTCGAGCATTCATTTTGGAAACACAGGTGTTGGTAGATCAAACCATCCTGTTTATTCCAGATCAAATATGAGCAAAATATCATTTTAGTTACATTGCTTTTTTACTTGAATTACACTGAATATCTTTTTCCACTAAAGATGAGCTCAGAGTGGATTATACTGGATTTAACGATTTCCTTAGGAGAGATCCAGTGATATGAGAGTACTTTATGAATATTGATTTCCTGATCTACACTATGATGGAGTGTATAAAGCAGGAAATAGCAGCTCCACTCCTTGTGTGCCAAAAGGCAAAGTAAAGCATGCACAGTAAAGCATGAGTGGATGTATATATGTATATTTTTTGCCAAATAATGATGAAATGATGATTTTATTAATAATTTCTGAAAAAAACAAGGAATCTGTAAACTAAAACAAAATAATCTTTGACCCATATACATGCTATATCTCAGAGTACATGATAATGTCACATCTTTATCTTTTTTTTTCTTTTTTTTTTTTTTTTTTTTTTTTTTTTTGCTTAACCTAAGTGCAAATACAGTAGATGATGATGCCTAGTAAGATGTGCATTGTTTGATAAAACTTGTCCTACTCTGGCTGAACCTAGCCATTATTTAATGTGTTAGCCTGAGAATACAACATGACTCATATCGTCAGGACAATGAATCATCTGTAACTCATGAAAGTAGGCCAGTTATAAAAATAAACTGATTTTGATATGGATGCACTTTCACATTATAGTGCTTCTGGCGTTTTAGAGTTTCTTTATGCTTTTCACCAGAATTCCTCCGAGGTGAACCCTGACTGCAGTTTCCCCAGTCAGCAAAGTGTGCTCAGACTCATTTTGTTACTATATGAGGTAACTTTTCATAATTCTTAATTCCAAGGTCGCTATACTTATGAACCAGATGTCAACAAAAGCTAACCTATATTCCATTACACACGACAGAAACAAAGCAAAAGAGCTTTCAGAGCTTTCTAAAAGCTGAAAAAAAAAAACAGGAGATGGATCTGTGATAACCTAATAAGAGAACACATTCACCTACCACTTAGTACTCTGGCCATTAAATGCAATTAAACGTAAAAGCATTTCTTAAGCACCACTATGCTGCACCAAGATCAGGATGGCTTGATGATAACTAAAACACATCTTAGGAAGCATAAGGTAACAAGGCTTGGCATTTAGCACTGACAGGAAGCACTGTCAGATTGAGACACTACACATTTAGTGCTGTTGAGAATAGAGGCACGAACAGGAAAAGAGATGAAACAACCCACAGATAGACGAAGCACATGTGCAGTACTGGAATCTCATCCTACAAATTGACCAGTCATCTTTACACAAAGGCTATGCACCATGCACGACAAACCATTTTTACTGTAGCTCCATAAAATATAGTAGGATTATAGTAATCTGTCATCATTCTACCCCAAGGCAAATTTATTATGCCTTCTGTCAGCCTGATTACCTCTTCAGTAAGAGTAATGGCATGTTAAAGATGAAGTGTCATCACAAAGCATGCTTGCTGATCATGACTGTTAAAAATCAATTAATTATGAAAATATTTCCCTTCCATTAAGACACAAGGCAAAGCGTAACAAAATCATCACAAACATCATATCAATGAAGACTCTTATTAATGACCATCTAAGATTTATGCACTCTCTGATACAGTTTTTGATGATATAAAAGGAAAGCTCATAGGGGTTATTAATAGTCCTGTAATGTTCTAGCAAGTCTGGTTACGCCCATAAGTGAAAAGGGAGAAAATCGCATTTAAAGATTCCATTCTGACTTTGGCGCAGGAGCATCACAGACATCCAGGATCTGATAAACTGAACTGTCCAAAAACGTTAAGTCCTCACATTCACTGTGTTAGGAACTCGTACTTAGCTAGCAGGGTTTTAGACAGCTTTAGACAGATGAACTGTTTTTACGACCACATTTGTTTGGTTTCATACACAATATGATATTGGCAGAAAGATATTCAAGTTGATTAAAAAGTAAATAAAAACACTTCCACATTGTTTTAGTGAAATACTGTATATTTATGGTTTCTTAACGCTGAACCATCAAATTATGTTACAGGCAGAAAAACACTATTTTGAGTCATTCTTTTTTGCATTATTATCAGAATTCCAACAGTTTTCTTTCAGATTGCCACACACATTTGTTTATTCTTTTTTGTAAGTTTCACATAAAGTATTGTGAAAAGTCTTAGTCACATGCAAAGAACTGCTGTAAAGTAATGACAGCTTCAAAAATAATGAAATTAAATCTTTATACTTAAAAGAAAAATACTACAACCTGCAGTAAAAACTAATAAACTAAACAAACTCAATATTTGGGGTGACGACCCTTTGCTTTTTTGTTTTTCTTAAATAGTAGTCTCAGGTACAGTGTGTGCAGTTTTATAAGGAAATTAGCTGTAAGTGTTACTGAGCATCTTGCAGAACCAGCCACAGTTCTTCTCGAGACTTTGAATATCACACTTGCTTCTTATTTTTGCAGCAAAACCCAGCAGCCTTCATTATATCTTTTGTCTGAAAAGTGCTCTCTTACATAATATGCTGCTTTCTTTACTGACATACATTTTTCTGTAACTTTTTTTTTTTTTTTTTTGGAAAAGTAATGTTTGGAAATATAAAATGTTTTTGTACTGACTCAGTAATGCAGAATTCATAAAATAAATATCTATAATAAAATTTGTTAAAAAAAAAATACTGTGTCTAACACTTTTGCACAGCTCTGTATGTCTGATAATACCTGAAGAAAGAGCATTCAAGCTTTTTAAGAAATGACTACAGCTTCTGTAAGGAGCTAAATGTCAGTCAGTTACTCTGGTCCATTACAGTGTACAAGAAATTACACATAATTTGATATTCTCCTCATTTAATCACCTCTGATTAGAAGTGATTAAAGTGAATAAATCACATGCTGAGAGAAAAGAACATTCAGTGCCTTGCATTAGTATTCACGCACACACACACACACACACACACACACACACATACAAGCTCAGAGACATGAGAAAGTGTTTTACATTGGGGGTGCTGGAATTTTAAGCAGCATATAGCCTATGTGGCATGAGCTATGATGACACACATGAATGATAGTCAAATAATTTTTCTTTTAACAGAGAAAATGTGTTGGTTACAATAAATATACCAGCACAGTTGATTTGTCAAATCAGAAGTGAGGATTAATTTTCCATAACAGCTCTGACAATATTTACAACTGTAAAATAAACCTATCATTTATGTTAATGTGCTCATTCTAATACATTATCATTTCCATAGTAACAGCTCGTCCACAGGGACTTCATATGGCCGATGGTCCACGTAATCTGAGCCTAATAATAAAGGGATTTAAAACGTGACGTTATATAACAAAGACAAGTGTAGGATTGTTGATATGGTGAAGAAGAGGAATAATATCTCCAACATATAAACTTAAAAACTATTCAAAAATTTTTCAACCTATTTATTTGTCAATATATTGTTATTATTTGAAATGGATTTAACTGAGATTTTATTTATTTATTTAATCTAAAAAATCTGAACATCCTGTGGCACACAATTAAATTCATTATTAAAAAAAAGGGAAAAAATATGGCACAACCGTGACTCAGCCTAGAGGAGGCCATCCACCAAATGTTGCATCCTTAGATGGTATGCAGGTGAACAGTGATAATGTCATGGGATTCAATGGTTTAGTGTATTTGCAGCATTAACTTCAAAATGGCATTTAGTTATACAAACATTGCTATTCCCCTAAGATGTCAATAACATTGCATTCAAACTTTTACACCTAAAACACAAATGGAGTGACAAAATACTGTATATGCAATCCAGTGCAACAAGAAATGATCAAATATCTGAGGGTCACTCTGTGGTCTGTCTATATCTAATGGACAGGACTATACGCACTCTGCGACAAGAGACTAAAATACAAGCAGAAGAACATAATATATGCAGTCCAATGCAGGAAGAAATGAGCAAATTTGTACAATAGTGAGACTTTTACAAGCACTCATCCCCATGTGTTATCCAGAATTCTCTGTCTGAAATCACTATAGACCAAAACAGTCATCTCTTAATTCAAATTGATTAATTATAACTGTGCCAAGCGTGAAATTATTTTTTTTAATCCTGTCATGATTAAGTCTAACATCCTGAAACTCTGTCACTACAGCCATAAGAAAATTGATTTTGTAATCTATTAATAGTCTCACAGGATTAATTAAATAAGATTTCTGTTCATTTTATTGACATTCAGTGAGTTCTTCAGCTGCTTTTTTTACGCTGGCCGTGTGAAAATAAGATGAGTTTGCATTTCGTAAGGCACATGGAGCCAAAATGCCTCTGATATCACCTCCACGGGGAAATGCCCTTCTCTCAATACACAGATATTTTTGTCCCTACTAATGCCATGAATTAATCATACATTTTTTCTGCCTCTCTGACATCCTGTGGGAGACTAGAGCAGCTATGATGAACTGCTTACGATTTGGGTTCATTATGAAAGTCATGTAGTGTGCAAAATCCACATAAATCAATACTAGTTCCAATACTGAGGCTATTTTGGAGCATTTGTCAGAAATAATTCTCTTCTTTACTTGCATTAATTTCATACATCAGTGAGATGGCTGGGATCTCTGGACAAGCAATCTTTATAATTCAGTGACTATTGAGTGTAGTGCTGAAAGACTAATTCACAGCTATTCATTACTCTGTGGGAAACCATGTAGCTTCTAAATGGTCTAAATTGATTACAGTGCCTTTTAAATAAAGTCAGCATAATAGTTCAGTGTTTGTCTCCACTCTGTGATTGAGAAACAAGTCATTTTTTTCTAACCTGCTTGTCACTCTATGATTCATCCCTCAGATGTCACCATATGCTGTGTGCTTCATTCATATTAGAGTTTTGAAACCGTGTTATTGAATGAGGGAGTTCCTCTTATGTACAGAGCTATACAGTGAATAAATAAAAGACAGGAACTGATTTGAAGAACTGTTTGCAACATCATGTTAGTCACAGCAGACTGATGGTAGTGATATCTAACCTTCAAGCTTAGTTTAAACGCTATGCTATATCCCTGCATTGGGTTAAATTAGCCATGAAATGCCATGAGCTCTGTAAACATGGTTAACCAGGCCTTTTTGTGAGCATAAAGACAGAGAACAACAGAATGTAAAGAGAAAAATTCCTTAAAGGTGTATATTAACCTTTAAGCGGGGACATTCATGACTGTGATGCACTTTTTCCTCACCCATGCACCCATAATATAATGCCTGAGTTGGGGACAAAACACACAATTTTGACCCAATTATTTTTGATCAGATAGACCTATTCCATGTGGGTGGATCCTATGGACACCTGGTTTAAAGATATTTATGGCAACATTATTAATATGGCAAGATTGGTTGATGGTAGAGTGTACTTTAAATGATTTAATAAATAAATGATTAAAGAATGACAAATTCTTGTCATTCTTGCATTCACCCAAAATACATGAGCACATAGCACTTATCAACATAATTGTATAGATAATGCTATATTATTTTATTTAGTATATTTCCTCATCCCCCTGTGGCTACATGACAACTTTGAGGTAACAAAAGAATGACAATTTCAAATCTGCAAATCAAAGTGCATGAGTAATACAAAAGACATCCTGTGCATAGATGATGTATTTTTTTCTCTATCAACTGTCTAAGTAGAGTATTTATTAAAAATACATGATGGATTAATTTTTGGATTTATTTTTGTGAAATCGCTGGTGTAGGCAGTGTTGGAGCATTACTATTACTCTCATATCAAATCAGCTTTTAGCCTAATAGCAGGGCCCATTTGGGTTTAGGGTATTGTGTCTTTTGAATCCATTTAGAAAGCTAATGGGTTCATTTGTAGAGTGTCTTTACGCACCCAAAAACCCAAAAGTACACAACACAGCTGATTATAATAGAATTACGAGACATAAGCAGGGTAGTACTAAAGCTGTACTGATATGGTCTCAACGCTTTACACACTAGAGGGAAATTACTTTTTTATTCATGTTTGGGTGGAAGAGCTAGACTAAATCTAAAAAAGACTTAGGCCACAATATAGAATAGAGAAATACTATATGCATACATCAGCTTTTTAAGGCTCCTCACTTTTGTTTAATCCCAACATGCAACATATTACATGAAGTGCCTGCATCCCTATAATTCATGGGTCAAGTGTGTTGGAATCTGGAACAGAACAGAATCATATCTACTGCATGTTGATAAGTGTGTATTAGTGTAAAAAAAAAGCATCTCTAACCATGATTCTGTTGCTCCAGAGTCAACGTTCACCCTCAGGGTTCAGGTGAAGAATGCAGTGAGCCAGCAGCCCCTGAGCCACGCATCTGTGGAAGTGTTTGCAAACTACACACTCATCAACTCCACCACGACCGGCAGGGACGGAGTCACCGTGCTCAGGGTGCCATACACACACAGCCGGCCTCTCGTGCTGGTGGCCAGGAAAGATGGCTACATCCAAACACCGTTGCTGTGGAAAACCAGCAAAATACCAAGTAAGTAAAAACAGCGTGTAACATATCAAAGTGGTGACCACTGGTGAATTCTGTGAGCGGGGCGAATGTAGTAGTATGACTTTTGTGAGAATAATCATAAAAATATACTTTAAGAATTATTACTCATTACTTACTGAGCAACTATTTTTATGCATTTGGCTCATGTTATCAAAGGGGTTTTGGGTGTCTATTTCCATTTAATTTAATTGCTAATAATTCGATTGAAGATCTGATAAGTTAAATTATATCAAATAAACGGTATTGTAATATTTTTGTGTATATTTTTCAGTTTTTTCATCTGTGACACTGCCACTTTTCTACCAAAACCAAGGAAACATATGGCTGTTTGAAGATTTGGTGGTCATAACAGGCAAAATGTCTGGTATGTAGCTATGGTTTCTGTACTATGACCCAGTACATGTCATGTTGCTTACTAGCTACACATGTTCATCTCTCTACATTATGTGTTTATAACCAGATACTGTGCCTCCTGCAAATGTGCAGTTCCCAAAGAGGCTGCTCTCTCTTCCAGACAACAACATCTCTTCATTAACAGCCTATCTGACTGTCCCTCGACTTCCTGCAGAGAAACATTTCTTCCCCAACACCACAGGCATCATCATGAGCAAGTCAGGTACAATATAACTCGCCTAAACATGGATGTGTAAGTTATACTGTAACAACAGTTTTTAGAGCCTGTGTATGTTTTATATTCACAGGATATAGGAGTGTTGATTTAAACCCAATTGCAGCAATTAGTGTCCTCCTCTTGTATAATGGAATGGATGTGCAGATATCAGGCCCTGTCCAGATCACACTGCCTCTTGCTGAAAGCAGCCAATCACAGCTCTCCTATACTGTCCCAGCCTGGTCATTTGACAGAAAGACTGGTAGGTTTTGTCTTCCTTGGATCACAGATAGTAAATGATGTTCTGCCATAGAAATACTAAAACAAGGCTCCAGAGTTGTGCAGAAATGAGGGAAAGGAAGGAAGAGAAAGGAATGAAGGACAAAAGGAAGGAAGGATGAGAGAGGGAAGAAGGATGAGAATCAAATGTGTATTAATTGTGCATTTCTTATTTAGTAACAGCAGAAAAGGTCCTTATGCTACTGTATACTTTCTTCTTTAAATAAAAGCTTGGATTGTTTTAGAAACCTGTGAATGACATTATGGTAATACTTAAGAGTTGGTCTACATTACACCTACATAAACCTTTCATGAAAATTAACATAAACCCAATAAACATTTTAAAGGCTTATTCCAATTGTCTTTATGGCAGCTGACCTCTGCTGGAATGTGCCTGTTTTGTGAGTTTGTACTGAAAAGCTTATGTAGGCATCATGTTACTAAAATGATTATTTAGGACAGTGTGCTTTTGTCCATGCCAGGTGCATGGGTGAATCGTGGTCTGGGAACAGTTAAAATGGAGAACAGACATTTGGTTTGGGTCTACACTGCTCCCCATCTGGACTATTGGATTGCTGCCCCTTTTCCCACAGCCACTGGTAGAAATGATTTTTCTGGCACATGCAGAACAATTAGATTCACAGTGTATGGCTTTAGATGTTTATGATTTTATTTCTTCCAAACATAACCAGATGTTCTCATTCTTGAAAATCTAGGTTACATGGGACATGAAAGCACTCTGGACTTCATTTCATACAATGCATACCTTCTTGTTCCAGTAGTAGGAGGAGGTTTATTTATTGCTGTTGGATTGCTTGCTGTGGTGTCATGCTACTGTAGGTAAGGCCATTTTTATATCATTTCCATGTGTATTTCCACTATTTTCCTCACTGTAAAATCACTGTAGCACAATAGTGCTGGCTGCAATGGTTATATTAATGTGCTTATGCTTATACACACAAATTGACTTGTATGGTGGATGCTCCACATAATGGATTTATAGATCAATGACATGGTGAAGCTTTTTGTGAGGACAACTTTATTTAGCATTTTTGGAAGGAATCTCTAGCATTAGTGCTTAGTAACAGACAGATGTAAAGATGTAACTAAGTTTACCAGCACAGGAAAGTCTTCAGGATAGAGAACTACATGGTTTCTCAGTAATTTTACAAGCTACATTTTTTGTCTTATTAATCTCAGTAAGGCAATGACTGCTTATATACGCAAGTGATAACAAAGAACTAACTTGTTTATGGACATTCCACAATATTAAAAGTAAATATAACTGGATAAAATGTATGAAGTGTAATCCCTTAAAAGAAATGTACATTTGCAAATTGCTGTGGTATAAGAGGAATAAAACACTTTTATACCATTATTGGGATGTGAAAAATAATCAACATCTGGGTGGTAACAGTAACTTCACTTAATGTTGGGATG
Organism: Pangasianodon hypophthalmus; assembly: GCF_027358585.1. Classification (NCBI taxonomy): domain Eukaryota; kingdom Metazoa; phylum Chordata; class Actinopteri; order Siluriformes; family Pangasiidae; genus Pangasianodon; species Pangasianodon hypophthalmus. Next base: position 23,528,759 of record NC_069714.1, on the reverse strand, counting down.
TTTTACACCACTCTCTTACTGATTATTTTTCTATAACATCATGCCCTACTGTGTTTCATTCCTTGCAATAACAAGGTTTAAGCAGAAGAGTCTTTGGAAGCCGGGATACATAAAACTGGTTTTGTTTTGACACAGAAAATAACCATTGATCTTGACAAAACTCTCACCAATATCTCAAACCTGAAATAAACTGAAAAGCTGATTCAGTACAGTGTTTGAAAAAACAGATCAGTAATAAATCATTTGTGCTGATCCACTGTGAACAAGTCCAACAGAATGTAATTCACATTGTCTTTGCAGTGTTGTGTTGTATTAGATGCTTGTCAGTGTTACATGTTCTGCATCAATTTGAAAGCTTTTATTGATATTTTCACAATATATGAAACCTAAGAGGAACCAAATAGTATGCAATGGTATTTAAGGGTTGTGCACAAGGTTTCCAAGTATACATGCCCTTTAGTCTTACTGTATTTATCCCAGCTTTATATATATATATATATATATTCTATTTATATATATTTTATATTTTTTCCTTTAGAGACTCCCTGTGTAAGCAAAAAAGAAAGCAAGTCCACAGCCGAAAAACAGCAGTTCAGAAGAAAGAACACACCACTGGTAGAAACAACAGCAACGAGCAGTTGGACATTTCTGTTAAAGCTCCTACACCTCGCAAACACAAGCATCGTTCAGCTGCATTTCAAAGCATGTCAGTCTGTAAGAGGGATCAGCCTGAGATTAAAAGGAAATTCAGTAGGGGTATGGGGAAAACTGGCCAGGCAGAAACTCAAATCCATGAAAACATCGCTAAAATTGCTCAGGAGTCTTCAAAAACCTCACAGACACCAAAAAACTTCAACAGTAGTGAGCTTGTGATACCCGTCTCTCTGCATGAAAATGTGTGTCTTCCAGAAAGCTTAGTTCTGTATAACCAGTCTGTAGCATTGATTCAGGTTCCAAACCACATCACTTCATCAGACCAAGCATCAGGAAGCAGGTCCGCCACGCTATCTAGGAAGGCAGACCAGTACAGTGGCCTGGAAAAAACAGTTAACAAGCAAACTTTACCAAAAATGGCACTACTCTCAGAGGCCCTAACTATGGAGATGCCATATGGAGAGCCCAGAGCTAAAGGCTGGAGCTGCTTGTTGGAGTCTGTGTCTGTCCCAGACACCCTGAACAAAGCTACAGAGATGGACACTTCCTGTGGGACTCATCAAGGAAGCTCTGAGCAGACACTACTGGAGCTGTCCAAAAGCAAACCCTTCCCTCATCCAAAAGCCTGGTTCGTTTCTCTGGAAGGAAAACCTGCTGCACAGGTCTGCCACTCCATCGTAGACCTTCGGAAATGTCACCTCCTACTTACTGACAGTCATGACATCAGCCTGGACTCAGGGGTCGACCTCAACGAGCAGCATCGGAAGCAGAACCAGAGCTATCAGAAAATAAACGCAGCTCACACACGGGCAATCAACTCAGAGGATGCAGATCTGAGCAGCTGTGAGAGTGGTACAATCATAGCCTGCACCCCAAAAGAGCTCTCGCTCAAAATCACGCACCAGAGCAGCGGTGGAATCGTGTCCAACTTGCCAGAGGAGAAATGTGATGATGACACGTCATATGAGGGCAGCGAATGTGTGCCAAGCCCTCAAGTACAAAGGCTCAGGAAGGCAAGGGACAAGCCAAAAAGCACCTGGCACCTGAGGGAGGAAAGACCACTTATGAAGCTGAACTAAAAGCACATTGCTGAAAATGTTTTTATCATCATCATCATCTTCATCAGACCACAAAGATTATAAAACCTATGACTATAAAGCCGTCATGTTCAAACTTTAAGTGGTTCCTTTCTATTAAATGTCTTCTTTTTTGTCCTTTATGCATATTACCCTTGCAAAGTTAGGTAATATTTATTTATGTATATTTCTTTAACTGCAACGGGTTTATTTATTTGTTTGTTTTACACAGACCTACTCCACTTAATTTCACAGTGAAATTGTACCTAATCCATGTATAATTGTAAACCTCATCATAACTGAATGAAGCTTAATGCAAACATTTAATTCTGAGCTGTTCTTTCTTTTTTTTTTAACCCAAAGATTGTATTAATTATAAAGATTCCTATTGTTCTGATGTTAATTCCCCAAAGCAGTCTGAATGCAGAAAGTATTTAATTCTATTGTATGAAATTACAAGTGCACTGTTTTTATAGCTACTTTTAGTTAATTTCTAATGATCTGTCATAAAATAGGCCAAGACCTCTTGACACTTGAGACGTTTTGTAGGCATTTGGTGTGGAAATCAATCTTAAAGATAAGCTGCTACTTTGTAAATATGTTTTCTCATGCCATGACTGCATAAAAAGGCCTACTGCATGCTTAACACATATGGTGACATTTTGTGTTACACTGCTTTGCTATCAGCTGCCATATGTTTTCCATATGCAAATAAACAATTATGACTGTTTCTCTATGAAGAATTTGTGTAAATGTCCCGTTCTGTTTTTTTTCTTCATTAGGTGGCCAAGCACCGAAGGTGCATAGGCACCCTATTATTACATTAACTTTTCTTCTTCTTCTTCTTCTTCTTCTTCTTGCTAGCATGGCAGCCCATGGAACCACCTGGTAAAAAATTGTGAAATTTGGCACACTGATTGGGGAGGGTCTACGGAACATTCTGACCAAATTTGGGCCAATTGCTGCCAAAACTCTAGCACCACCATCGGGTCAAATTTGGACCTAATTTGGACGTGTGTTTATGGTCATAACTTTTGAACCATGTGTCCAAAACTTAAAAGCCAGGCATCCCTGGATTCCCTGGGTCGAGATGAGTTCAACGCATCCTGTGATGTCAATTTCTGCCAAATTAGATTTTCTGCCATCTTGAATTTTGTCTTTTGGTTTTGATCTTCAGAGTAAACCTCACAAAAATTATCCAAATTTTAAATATTCCAAATGGGTTGCCCGTAATGTTCCAACAAATCTGATGGCAAAGCTGCCAAACAGGAAGTGAGGCTGTATCTCAGCAACGACCTTGCACACTGACACAAATCTTGGTAGGCTTCTTCATGACCATGCACTGTTTCATGATTTTCACTTCCGGGTCAGTGGCCATTTTGGGAGGAACGCATCCTTGCGGAGGCCATTTTGTATCTCCGGCACTATATAAGGCCTCAACCAGCATGTACTGTCATGATGGGTACTGTCATGACTTGCACTTCTGGGTCAGCGGCCATTTTGGGAGGAGCACTTCCTGCAGCGGTCATTTGTATCTCCAGCACTATATAAGGCCTCAACCAGCATGTGCTCATTGCCTGATGGTCTCATCAGTTTACCTTGCGTGCCTGAGCAGCTATCCCACCCTGTTTCCCATGTTAGTCTTCCTGGTTCTGCCTGTCTTTGGTATTTCAGTTAAGTCTGCCCTGCGTTATCGTCTGTCTGCCTGCCGGTTTTTGGATTATTTGGAACTGTTGCACTTGGATTTCTGCCTGCTCCTTTGGATTTGTCTGACTATGGAGATTTGCCTTGCTGGCGTTAACAAGTCAGCCTTAGCGCATCTCCACCACTACAGGACTCTGTAATCTGTTTCATACAGTTTGTGTGGATATTGAGTTCCCTGTTCCCTGCGAGTAAAGACTGTGAACTTGCTATTGTTTATCTGCCTGTTGCTTCGTCCTTTGCTTCAACTCTGCCACCACTGACTGTGTGTAAACCATTGTGCTCATTAAAGACTCTTAAAGTTGAATATCTGTCTGCGTTCTGCATTTGGGTCCGACGCTGGCTTTCTGACACCCTGAGGTTATGCAACAAATTTCGTGATAGTGCCACTTACTGGTCAAAAGTTACAATAACATCCCGAAAATGTTTCCATCTAAGTGCCAATTTTGCTACTCCTCCTCAAAATTTTGTCCAATCTTCACCAAATTTGGCTCGAATCATCTTAAGTCGTGTCTAAACAAAAGTTATCAAAGGAACTCTGATATTTAAAACCATTCTCCCATAACAGATTGGCAAATGCATGAAACTACAAATCCCTCTTGAATCCCTTTGCCTATAGTTATGGCTCTCCTTTCCTGTAGGGTTAGGGTTAGGGTCTGGGTGAGTCTGGGTGCTTGACCCCTGAAAATGCTGCTTGCAGCTTTAATTTTAATTAGACTTGCAACTACATTAATTGCTGACTTGATTCGCCCAGATTAGAACATAAGCTTAAATGTTCACTGTTTGGTCTGTGAATAACCTGCCCTCATGATTCTATGGAAGAAATCAGGGGTTGAAAACCCTTTTGGGGCCCGGGACCTGTTTAACTGTAAAATAAATTTCCCTTAGCACAGATGTACTTTATAAACATAATCCCACTATTCAGATATTAGGTCTTAATTCAAAAGTGTGCAACTGTTTATTTTCTGGATTTTCTGGATTTGTTTATTCCTGAACTTTCCACTGACAGAACACATTGGGCCCAAGTTGTTATTGTTTGTATGGCTACTTGTATGGCTATGGGGAAAAATATCATCCTGGATATCTAGGTGAGCATGGGGGCCATTCAATGGTATCAACTCCTTCATTCTCCAGGAACTGCCTGCATACTCTCGCCACATGAGGCCGGGCATTTTCGTGCACCAGGAGGAACCCAGGACCCACTGCACCAGCGTAGGGTCTGACAATGGGTCCAAGGATTTCATCTCGATACCTAATGGCAGTCAGGATGCCATTGACTAGCCTGTAGAGGTGTGTGCGTCCCGCCATGGATATGCCTCCCCAGACCATCACTGACCCACCACCAAACCAGTCATGCTGAACGATGTTACAGGCAGCATAACGTTTTCCACGGCTTCTCCAGACCCTTTCACCTCTGTCACATGTGCTCAGGGTGAACCTGCTCTCATCTGTGAAAAGCACAGGGCGCCAGTGGCGGACCTGCCAATTCTGGTGTTCAATGGCAAATGCCAATCGAGCTCCACGGTGCCGGGCGGTGAGCACAGGGCCCACTAGAGGACGTTGGGCCCTCAGGCCACCCTCTTGAAGTCTGTTTCTGATTGTTTGGTCAGAGACATTCACACCAGTGGCCTGCTGGAGGTCATTTTGTAGGGCTCTGGCAGTGCTCATCCTGTTCCTCCTTGCACAAAGGAGCACATACCGGTCCTGCTGATGGGTTAAGGACCTTCTACAGCCCTGTCCAGCTCTCCTAGAGTAACTGCCTGTCTCCTGGAATCTCCTCCATGCTCTGGGGACTGTGCTGGGAGACACAGCAAACCTTCTGGTAATGGCACGTATTGATGTATATATTGATTGTATATATATCACATATTGATATATATATACAGAGAGAGAGAGAGAGCTCACGTTTCATAAAAAAAACGAACTGTTTTAAAAAATTCTTATTCAAACTTATCAAATCAAAGGATCAACTCAAAATCAGTTTTTACTAAATCTACTTTTAGCATTCAGTTTTTGTCACTTTCAGCCATTTGGTTAACCAGCGCCCTCTGGTTGTCCTGTTTACAATTTTATAGTGGATTTGGAAAGTGAAAGCAGCACACTCATGCAGCACCCGCAACACAGGAAAAGACAGCACAGGTGCGTATAGACTTACAACAACAATAAACTTTCTTTAGTAATATTTAATGCACTGAGGAAAGAAGTAAAAAAGGAAAGCATTTTTTAACCCCTAAAGTGATCCTAACTAACTACTGCATTGTGCAGTCATACGGAAGCCCTAAAAGCCCTAACCATGCATTATTATTTATGTGTTTCTTGTTTAATGATCACAACTTAATTTTTTCGTGATCTCGACATAACAAAAAGTTGTTTTCTTGTGATCTCGACTTAATTTTCTCCTGCTCTCCACATAACAAAAGTTGTATTCTGGTGATCTCGACATAACAAAAACTCGTTTTCTCACGACGTAATTTTATCCCAGTATGCTGCGGGATTGCACTAAGCTTTTGCTGCCTCCAGAACAATAAAAAAACGTTATGTCGAATACACAGAAAAATTAAGTCAAAGTCTTGTGATCACGATAAAACAACTTTTGTTATGTCAAGATCACAAGAAAATTAAGTCGTGATCCCGAGAAACTATTTGTTATGTCGAGATCATTAGAAAACAAGAAATAAAAAAAAAACCATAATAGTGCACGGCCTCTTAGGGCTTCTGTACAGTCAGGAGTTTGTTAGATTTTTTTTCTTTGCACGCTTATACTTGGACTAAAATCTGCATTTTCCATTTCAGGAAGAATGGACATAATCACAAGTAAGAAGGTGAAGCTTATTAAATGGTTACGCATGGACGAATACATTTTGCAGCACGTCCAATCTAGGATGTTGATAACCATGGAGGAATACACAAAACTGAAGAATATCTCAGACCCCGGAACACAGATAATGGAACTCTTGGACCTAATGCTGGTAAAGGGACAAGGTGTTTGCATCGACTTTCTAGACTTGCTGAAAGAAGATGATGTGAATGAAGGCACCCCGGAGCTCAAGGAGTGGATAACATCAGTAAATACCTCAGGTAACTGAGATTTATACAGTGTTACCCTGCACTCAGTGCTGTAAACTACACGCCATCTCCAAGTCAGCAAACTCTCAAATGCACACAATCCGAACTGCCGGACGTCACCTGGTCATTTCACCTACTGTCCTGCTTATACACTCCACTAACTCAAGATAAATTAACACTTTTCCAAAATATATTACAATTGGATGAAATGTCCTCTTCAGAACAAAATCAAAATAGGTGTCATAAATCACGATACTCATGTGACCTTGATATTGATGTCCAGTTTGGTATTGCAAATAGAGGTGGCATGATACCACTTTTTCTTTTCCGATACCTATACTGAAACTTTTAACGGATATCAATACTCAGCCACAGCGCCCAAGCTTTAAAATGATTTTTAAAAACTGAAACACTTAGAAAAAGAAAAAATACATAGCTTAAAACACAATTTGCACAAAACCATAGCTTTCACACAAAAATCACTTACACTGCAAAAATAACATACACATTATAAATATAATAAAAATCAATCCTAACAAAAAAAAAAAAAACAGAATAAAGTCTCCTCTATAGGTTCAAATTTTTAAAAAATCTTTTCCAAATCCAATTCCAATCTTTTCCATTTGATACAGGATCAGCTGAAATTCATTCTTTCTTTTTCTGACCGCTGATAAACTTTTTTTGCTGCTATCAGCCTGACACTGATCCTGGGTATGAGGTTGGTGCTATCTCTAATTGCAAAGCCCAATAACAAAGTAGTACTATGGCCAAAAAAAAAATAATTCCATCATCTGATATTCATCATACTGAATGTAAACATATACAAATGATGTAATCTGGCAAAAAAAGACATCACTTGACATTTATCATAATGTTTTTAAACATATATTAAAAAATGAAATGCAAAATGGTGTAACCCAAACCAATCTGAGCATAATATGTTGTTGAATAAAACTATTCACCTCTATGTTTAAATATGCATATAACATTTGATATTACTGTGCTCCTTCTAATCATTATTATCTACTTAGGGAATAGTTCAGTCACAAATTTTTATTTTTTTCTATCAAAGAATTAAAGCCAACAATTAGCTTATGGGAATGACATCATGCGAACAGGTAGCATCTATTTATATATTCATTCAAGCGATTCAATAATCAACACTTTTTTCCAGCTTCTCTATTACAACTCAAATATTAAGTAACATTCCCAACACTGCATACTGCGTCATGCAACAGTCACTTTTGATTGGTAGCTAGATGAATGTAATAGCTAAATACTATTTCACACAATGTTTTCTTTCCTCTTTCTCACAGAAATAAAAGCAGCTCCACAGAGCTCTGTCCAAAGCTCAGGTGTGTCTAATGACCATACCATACATCCTGAATATTTAATCATAATTCCATTCAGTCAAAACTCTGCCTGTTATGTGGATGCTTACTGAAATCTTTTTTCATCAACAGGTAGCTCAGTGATTATTAATGCATGTGGCGCCAGCAATATTTGCACCTCTATAATAAGCGGCTGTCAGATTTCTGGCCTCAGTATGAACGTGAATATTGGTGAGAAACCACTGACAAGTTGACAGGTTACAGTAAATAACAAATTCAGTTTTTGTGCCAATATCAATACATTTTTGTATTGATCTAATATTATAATATTATCTAATATTACATATATATATACAATACATACATATATACATACACACACACACACACACACATATATGTATATTGTAATTGAACTCTATCCATCAGCACCACATATACATATGCTGATGCAAATTAAATATTACTTTCTTCATGCCTTTTCATGTTTTACAGATAGGACCCTGAACAATAATCCAAGAACTACAGGTAACTCCTGATCCACTGACATCATTTAAAGCATTCATGGAAAAAAGACCAAGTCACAGTATAAAAGGTCTTGGTATACATTACACTTTTTGTCTAAAGTAATTTCATAGTGAATGTCTCTTTCCCTTCCTTCTATTCTTCACTCCTTTCTTCCTTTTATATTCACCAGATAATCAAGAATTTTCAAAAGGAACCAAGGAGCCAAAAAGCACCTGCCACCTGAGGGAGGAAAGACCACTTATGCAGCTGAACTAAAAGCACGTTGTTGAAAATGTTATTATTATTATTATCATCATCATCATCATCATCATCTTCATCAGACCACGAAGACTATAAGACCTATGACTATAAAGCTGTCATGTTCAAACTTTAAGTGGTTCCTTTCTATTAAATGTCTTCTTTTTTGTCCTTTATACATATTACCCTTGCAAAGTTTTATTTCTTTAACTGCAATGGGTTTATTTATTTATTTGTTTGTTTTACACAGACCTACTCCATTTAATTTCTCAGTGAAATTGTACCTAATCCATGTATCATTGTAAAACTCATCATAACTGAATGAAACTTAATGCAAACATTTAACTCTGAGCTTTTCTTTCTTTTTTTAACCCAAAGATTGTATTAATTATAAAGATTGTCCTATTGTTCTGATGTTAATTCCCCAAAGCAGTCTGAATGCAGAAAGTATTTAATTCCTTTATTGTATGAAATTACAAGCGCACTGTTTTTATAGTTACTTTTAGTTAATTTCTAATGATCTGTCATAAAATAGCCCAAGACCTCTTGACACTTGAGACATTTTGTAGGCATTTGGTGTGGAAATCAATCTTAAGGATAAGCTGCTACTTCCGAAATGTTTCCTCATGCAATGACTGCATGAAAAGGCCTACTGCATGCTTAACACATATGGTGACATTTTGTGTTACACTGCTTTGCTATCACCTGCCATACGTTTTCCATATGCAAATAAACAATTATGACTGTTTCTATATGAAGAATTTGTGTAAATGGCCCATTCTGTTTTTTTTTTTACCGAACGTGCATAGGCACCCTATTATTATTTTACCTTTTCTTATTATTATTCTTCTGCTTCTGCTGTGACAGCACTGGGGACTCTGCAAGCAGGAGACTGCACGTCCAGATGCGGTGTTCATCGTGGCTGCTGATTTTAACCACTGCAACCTCAGGAATATTCTCCCCATGTACCACCAACATGTGCGCTTTCCGACAAGGGAGAATAACATTCTCGACCAAGTTTACAGCAATGTGAAAGACGCCTACAAGGCTGTGCCCCGGCCACACTTTGGACAGTCAGAACACATCTCAGTGTTTCTCTACCCAGCCTACAAACAACTCCTCCAAACACCCAAACACCTGCCTGAATGACTATCGTCCTCTTGCACTCACCCCAGCTGCGATGAAGTGTTTTGAAAGGATAGTCATGACCCACATAAAAAGGACAATCCCAGTCACCTTGGGCCCATTTCAATTCAAATATCGACAAAACCAGTCCACTGATGATGCTGTCAATGATGCCATCCACACAGCCCTCACACACTTGGAGGGTAAGGACACATACGTGAGAATGCTATTCATTGACTACAGCTCGGCATTCAACACAGTCATACCACACAGGCTCTCCAAAAAGCTCCTCACCCTCGGACCGACACCCTCCCTCTGGGTGCTGAACTTCCTGACAGACAGACCCCAATCAGTCAGAGTGGCAAACCGGACATCAGGCATCAGAACTGTGAGCACAGGGACCCCCCAAGGCTGTGTCCTGAGCCCACTGCTGTACACCCTCTTCACCTATGACTGCGTGGCCTCCCAGACCAACACCAGGATAATAAAATTTGCGGATGACACCACAGTCATTGGACTGATCACTGGTGGAGAGGAAAGATCATACAGAAGGGAGGTAGCAGAACTGATAGCCTGATGTCAGGAAAATAATCTCTACTTAAATATAGACAAGACCAAGGAGATGATTATTGATCCTAGGAGGAGGAGGAAGGAGCAGCACACCCCAGTCTACATCGGTGAAACAGAGGTGGAGAGGGTGAAAACCTTTAAATTCCTTGGAATTTACAACAGCAAGGACCACCTGGTCTCACAACACTCAGCAGCTCCTGAGGAGACCCCAGCAGCGACTGTACTTCTTAAGAAGGCTGAGGAAATTTGGCACGTCAACTGAAATCCTCAGCAACTTGTAGAGATTTACAGTTGAAAGTGTGATCACCAGCTCAATCACAGTGTGGCATGGAAGCTGTACTGTTAAGGACAGGAAAGCTCTCCAGCGTTCATCTGTGGAGTAGCCTTCCCATCACTCCAAGACATTTACACCACCAGGGTCATCAGAAGGGCCCACAACATCATCAGGGACAATACACATCCACAACACAGTCTTTTCACACTTCTGCCGTCTGGGAGACGCTACAGGACAAATCAAGGACAAAAAGACTCACCAACAGCTTCTATCCACAAGTAAACAGACTCCAGAACAATACTTCAAACACTAATCACCTCACTCCTCATCACCCCTACTGACTGTTATCCTGTTGTCACACAATGCACAGAGCACCTTACTTACCAACTCAGGGTCTGTATATTTTTATATTTTTATATATTATATACATTATATTTTATGTATATTTTTCTTTTTATTCTTCTTCTTCTTCTTTCTTAGAGAGACGTGCAAAGTAAGAATTTCAAAATTTAAAAGCCAGGCATCCCTGGATTCCCTGGCTTGAGATGAATTCAACACCTCCTATGATGTCAATTTCTGCCAAATTAGATTTTCTGCCATCTTGGATTTCGCCAAAAACTCTTTTCGCTACTCGTCCGATAAATTTTGGCCAATCATCACCAAATTTGGCAAATCTTCAGAGTAAACCTCACAAAAATTATCAAAAGAATTTAAATACTCCAAATGGGTTGCCCGTAATGTGCCAACAAATCTGATGGCAAAGCTGCCAAACAGGAAGTGAGGATTCAATTCAATTCAATTCAATTTTATTTGTATAGCGCTTTTAACAATGGACATTGTCACAAAGCAGCTTTACAGAAATAAATGGATTCACAAAAATATATTGTAAATATTTAAATTTATCACTGTGAATTTATCCCTAATGAGCAAGCCAGTGGCGACGGTGGCAAGGAAAAACTCCCCGAGATGATATGAGGAAGAAACCTTGAGAGGAACCAGGCTCAAAAGGGAACCCATCCTCATCTGGGTGCAACGGATAGTGCAATTATAAATAAATCCCTTCTATTGTGTACTATATGGACAAATAGTGCAATTGTGCAACCAATAAATTCATCGCAGTATTTGCAAGAGGTCCGGCTGGTTAAAATCTATCCACTGTCCACTGATGGAGTCCTGAGTACGAAGCTGCTCGTGGCAACTGCAGCCCCAAAGCCACTACAGCAATCGCAGTCCCAAGCCATTACAGTACAGCTCCCCATATGTGATCCCCAAGCCATCTCCACAGCCCCCAGGTGGCACCATCCCCAGCAATCCAAACAGTTCTTCAGGCAGTCCATATGGGGCCACCCCCAGCAGCAGCGAGCGAACTCAACCGATGAGAACTCCAACCAGAAGTAGGGCATCAGGATGGGTCAGGCAGCGAGGAGGAGCAGAAGGGGTCAGGATCACTGGCATCATTGGCATCTCAGAAGTAGCATATGTAGCTCGACAGAGAGTGAGGGAGAGAGAGAGATGGAGAGAAAGGAAGAGATTGTTAGGTGAGCTTTTGTCCTCTAATGGTTAAGCACGATGTACTTTGCATGCAGAGTGCAAGCAGGGACTCCGGCAAGACTAGCTATGACAGCATAACTGAAAGGGAGAGCCAGAAGCTAACACAGACATGAGGGCACCCTGGGACATAAGGCAGCCAGCCACTCCACCGTCGACAAACCTGAGTGAACGTGTGAGAGTGGGGGGGCGACAGCATCCAAACATCCCATTTCACCACAACACTCTATGCCTGTGAAACCCTCCAGACCTGCCCCTGTACCTAAGAAAACTATTCACAAAAGGCTTGACTAAACAAATATGTTTTCAGCCTAGACTTAAACACTGAGACTGTGTCTGAGCCCCGAACACTAAGTGGAAGGCTGTTCCATAACTGTGGGGCTTTGTATGAGAAAGCTCTACCCCCAGCTGTAGCCCGCATTATTCGAGGTACCAACAAATAGCCTGCATCTTTTGATCTGAGTAGGCGTGACGGATCATAAAAGACCAAAAGTTCGCTCAGGTACTGTGGCGCGAGACCATTTAGTGCTTTATAGGTCAATAGTAGTATTTTATAATCAATACGAAATTTGATTGGGAGCCAATGCAGTGTGGATAAGATAGGGGTGATGTGGTCATATCTTCTGGTTCTAGTAAGGACTCTCGCTGCTGCATTCTGGACTAACTGGAGCTTGTTTATGCATCTACTGGAACATCCAGACAGTAAGGCATTACAATAATCCAACCTAGAGGTAACAAAAGCATGAACTAATTTTTCTGCATCGTGTAGCGACAATATATTTCTTATTTTAGCAATATTTCTGAGATGAAAGAAAGCAATCCTAGTTATATTATCTACATGAGCTTCAAAAGAAAGACTAGAGTCGATAATCACACCAAGGTCTTTTACTGCTGCACATGATGAAACGGAAAGGTCATCCAGAGTTATTATGTAATCAGAAAGCTTACTTCTAGCTGCATGTGGTCCTAGTACAAGTACTTCTGTCTTGTCAGAATTAAGTAAGAGAAAGTTAATAAGCATCCAGTTTCTAATGTCTTTTACACATTCCTCAACTTTATTAAGCTGGTGTCTGTCATCTGGCTTTGCTGAAACATACAACTGTGTGTCATCAGCGTAACAGTGGAAGCTAATACCATGCTTACGAATAATTTTGCCCAGAGGTAGCATATATAAAGAAAAGAGCAGTGGGCCTAAAACAGAGCCTTGCGGAACACCAAACTTTACCTTAGCATGAGAAGAGAAGTCACCATTTACGTTTACAAACTGATAACGATCAGTCAAATAAGACCTGAGCCAGGAAAGGGCTGTTCCCTTAATGCCTACTACATTTTCTAGTCTATTGAGGAGAATAGCATGATCAATGGTATCAAAAGCTGCACTAAGGTCAAGCAGCACCAGCAAGGAGACACAACCCTGATCAGAGGCCAGTAGTAAGTCATTTACAACTTTTACCAGTGCTGTCTCTGTGCTATGATGAGGCCTAAATCCTGACTGATACATTTCATGAATGTTATTCCTATGTAAGTATGAGCATAGCTGCTGTGCTACAACCTTTTCAAGGACCTTGGAAATAAAGGGGAGGTTTGATATTGGCCTGTAGTTGGACAGTTGACAGGGATTGAGGTCAGGTTTTTTAATCAGGGGCTTGATAACTGCTAATTTAAAAGATTTAGGTACATAGCCAATGCTAAGGGAAGAATTGATTATCTTTAAAAGAGGTTTGATTGTTTCAGGAATTATCTGTTTGAGGAAACAAGTAGGTAAAGGATCTAGCATACAGGTTGATGATTTTGATGATGAAATTAGTGAAATTAGTTCAGTCTCTTCAAGGGGACTAAAGCGTTGTAGTTGTTTATCTAATATTATCATATTATCATCTACAGGGTTAGTTATAGAACTGTCCGGTTTTAAATTAATAGTCTGAATTTCTAGCCTGATATTTTCAATTTTACCATTGAAAAAATTCATGAAGTCATCGCTGCTATATAATGATTGTGTGCGTGTTTCTATTGTGGTCTTATTCCTAGTTAATTTTGCTACAGTATTAAATAAGAATCTAGGATTATTTCTGTTATCTTCAATTAGGGTGGAGAGATACATTGATCTAGCAGCACTAAGAGCTTTCTTATAGCTCAATAGGCTCTCCTTCCATGCTATTTGAAATACTACCAAGTTAGTTTGACGCCATTTACGTTCTAGTTTTCGAGTGGTCTGTTTTAAAGTTCGTGTGTGATCGCTATACCAGGGTGCTAGCTTTTTCTCCCTAATTATTTTTCTTTTAAGTGGAGCTACCTTATCTAGCGAGTTGCAGAACGTTGATTCTAAACATTCAGTTGCCTGGTCAAGTTGTTCGGGATCAGACGGTGATCCAATCATGGTTGATAAATCTGGGAGATTACTGATAAAACTTTGTGCAGTTGTTGACGTGAACGTACGTTTGACATGGTGACGTGGCAAGGTGCATATACTATGATTAATACACATTTTAAATGAGATGAGGTAATGATCTGAGATAGCTTCAGACTGTGGACATGAGACTATATTTTCTATAGGATGTATCTCAGTGACGACCTTGCTGACACAAATCTTGGTAGGCATCTTCAGGACCATGCCCTGAGGTTATGCAACAAATTTCGTGATAGTGCCACTTACTCGTCAAAAGTTACAATAACATCCAGAAAATGCTTACATCTAAGTGCCATTTTTGCTACTCCTATCTTCAACAAATTTGGCTCATATCATCTTGAGACCTGTCTAAACAAAAATTAGCAAATTAACAAATCACTCTTGAATCCCTTTGCATATAGTTATGGCTCTGCTTTCCTGTGATTGCTTTGCAACAATTGTAGTGCGTCTGTGAATGCAAGGCTCACCGAGTCTGGGTGCTTGACCCCTGAAAATGCTGCTTGCAGCTTTAATTTTAATTAGACTTGCAATTACATTAACTGCTGACTTGATTTGCCCTGATTAGAGCATAAATTTAAATGTTCACTGTTTGGTCTGTGAATAACCTGCCCTCGTGATTCTATGGAAGAAATCAGGGGTTGAAAACCCTTTTCCCTTAGCACAGATTCACTTTATAATCATAATCCAACTATTCGAATATTAGGTCTTAATTCAAACGTGTGCAACTGTTTATTTTCTGGATTTTCTGGTTTTGTTTATTCCTGAACTTTCCACGGACAGAACACATTGGGTCCAAGTTGTTATTGTTTGTATGGCTACTTGTTTGGATTAACTCCATTCAGTTGAAGTGACCCTTCAAATTAGCTAATAACTATTAGACCTCAGTAATACATGGAACTTCTAATACATGGTGGGCTGTGATTTCCAATCACTCAATAAACAAATAAATAAATAAATAAATAGCAGACCTCCTTGCTCTAATTCACAGACCAGTGGTCTCAATGATAAATAATTCACATATATATATATATATATATATATATATATATATATATATATATATATATATATATATATATATATATATATATATATATAAAATCATTCAGTTTTTGTCACTTTCAGCCAGTTGGTTAAACAGCGCCCTCTGGTCGTCCCGTTTTTATATTGCAATTTTATACCGGATTTAAAAGTGAAAGCAGCACACTCACGCCGCAAAGGCACCAGAGGAAAAAGAGGAAAAAGACAGCACAGGTGCGTATAGACTTATAATAACAATAAACTTTCTTTAGTAATGTTTGATGCACAGAAAAAGAAGTAAAAAAGGAAAGCATTTTTTAACCCCTAAAGTGATCCTAACTAACTACTGCATTGTGCAGTCATACGGAAGCCCTAAAAGCCCTAACCATGCATTATTATTTATGTGTTTCTTGTTTAATGATCACAACTTAATTTTCTCGTGATCTCGACATAACAAAAAGTTATCCCAGTAAAACCTCGGGCATTGAGAATGGGACTGGTGAGATGACTTTATCTCTGCATGAAGAGAGAGGGGTATAGACCTGACAGTCTCCTTCTCAAGTGTCAGACACTAAGGTGGAAGTTGTCGGTCACTGACAGACAGAGAAATATTTCACTCTGAGTGAGTCACTGATCAAAGGAAGGAACGAATTAATTCATCCACTATGCTGAACAATAACAAATATGTTGTTACGTCGAATACACAGAAAAATTAAGTCGTGATCACGAGAAAACAAGTTTTATGTCGATATCACAGGAAACTTCAGTCGAGATCACAAGAAAACAACTTTTGTTATGTCAAGATCACGAGAAAATTAAGTCGTGATCCCGAGAAAACAACTTTTGTTATGTCGATATCATGAGAAAATTAAGCCCAAATCACAAGAAAACTGTTTATGTTAAGATCACACGAAAATAAAGTCGTGATCCCGAGAAAACAAGAAATAAAAAAACTATAGTGCACCGCCTCTTAGGGCTTCTGTACAGTCAGGAGTTTGTTAGATTTTTTTTCTTTGTACGCTTATACTTGGACTTGGCATTTTCCATTTCAGGAAGAATGGACATAATCACAAATAAGAAGGTGAAGCTTATTAAATGGTTACGCATGGACGAATACATTTTGCAGCACGTCCAATCTAGGATGTTGATAACCATGGAGGAATACACAAAACTGAAGAATATCTCAGACCCCGGAACACAGATAATGGAACTCTTGGACCTAATGCTGGTAAAGGGACAAGGTGTTTGCATCGACTTTCTAGACTTGCTGAAAGAAGATGATGTGAATGAAGGCACCCCGGAGCTGAAGGAGTGGATAACATCAGTAAATACCTCAGGTAACTGAGATTTATACAGTGTTACCCTGCACTCAGTGCTGTAAACTACACGCCATCTCCAAGTCAGCAAACTCTCAAATGCACACAATCCGAACTGCCGGACGTCACCTGGTCATTTCACCTACTGTCCTGCTTATACACTCCACTAACTCAAAATAAAATAACACTTTTCCAAAATATATTACAATTGGATGAAATGTCCTCTTCAGAACAAAAACAAAATAGGTGTCATAAATCACGATACTCATGTGACCTTGATATTGATGTCCAGTTTGGTATTGCAAATAGAGATGGCGTGATACCACTCCTTTTCTTTTTTCTTTTCCAATACCTATACTGAAACTTTTAATGGATATCAATACTCAGCCACAGCGCCCAAGCTTTAAAATGATTTTTAAAAGCTGAAAAACTTAGAAAAAGATACATAGCTTACAATACATAGCTTACAATACATAGCTTAAAACACAACTTGCACAAACCCATAGCTTTCACACAAAAATCACTTACATTGCAAAAATAACATATACATTATAAATATAATAAAAATCAATCCTAACAACAAAAACAAAAAAACCAAACAGAATAAAGTCTTCGCGTACACAGACATTTACAGGTTCAAATTAAAAAAAAAAAATCTTTTCCAAATCCAATTCCAATCTTTTCCATTTGATACAGGATCAGCTGAAATTCATTCTTTCTTTTTCTGACCGCTGATAAACTTTTTTTGCTGCTATCAGCCTGACACTGATCCTGGGAATGAGGTTGGTGCTATCTCTAATTGCAAAGCCCAATAACAAAGTAGTACTATGGCCAAAAAAAAGACATCTGACATCATTTGAAATTTATCATAATGTTTTTAAGCATATATTTAAAAAATGAAATGCAAAATGGTGTAAGCCAATCCAATCTGAGCATAATATGTTGTTGAATAAAACTATTCACCTCTATGCTTAAATATGCATATAACATTTGATATTATTGCGCTCCTTCTAATCATTATTAGCTAGGGAATAGTTCAGTCATGCAAAAGTCACTTTTGATTGGTAGCTAGATGAATGTAATAGCTAAATACTATTTCACACAATGTCTTCTTTCCTCTTTCTCACAGAAATAAAAGCAGCTCCACAGAGCTCTGTCCAAAGCTCAGGTGTGTCTAATGACCATACCATACATCCTGAATATTTAATCATAATTCCATTCAGTCAAAACTCTGCCTGTTATGTGGATGCTTACTGAAATCTTTTTTCATCAACAGGTAGCTCAGTGATTATTAATGCACGTGACGCCAGCGATATTTGCACCCCTATAATAAGCGGCTCTCAGATTTCTAGCTTCAGTATGAACGTGAATATCGGTAAGAAACCATGCACAGGTTACGGTATATAAAACATCTATATAAAACATCTATATAAACATCAAGTAAGCTCTAAGGGGAATGAACTCTATCCATCAGCACCACATATACATATGTTGCTGCAAATTAAATATTACTTTCTTCATGCCTTTTCATGTTTTGCAGATAGGACCCTGAACAATCTGAGAACTCCTGATCCACTGACATCATTTAAAGTATCCATGGAAAAAAGACCAAGTCACAGTATAAAAGGTTTTGGTATACATTACACTTTCTGTCTAAAGTAATTTCATAATGAATGTGTCTTTCCCTTCCTTCTGCTCTTCACTCCTTTCTTCCTTTTATATTCTCCAGATAACCAAGAATTTTTGAAGAGGAACCAAGGAAAGCTCATTGATAAAGTAAAAAATGTTGATCGAATCACTGATGACCTTAACTTGGGTGATGAAATGGCAGCAAATGTTCGAGCTGAGCGAACAGACCAGGCCAAGATGAGGAAACTTCTGGAGTACACAAACAGCACAAGCGCTGCTAATCTTCTGGTTGACGCCTTGAATAAACATGCAGCTGACGTCATGGAGGACCTGGCCACAGCCTAACAGCTCAGCATTTCAAACCTCTTCACTCATGGTGCAGGGCATAAATTACAGACCAAGTACATCACCTTTTCTAAGATAATATGATATGTGTCTTTTTATTACTGTTTCTGTACACAATATAAATTTGTTTTATATCACCTATGACCATCATTCCCCCATATTTTACAGTTTTATATTTTTATAATTTTATAATTGAGATGGTCAATCAAAATCTTACGATGGAAAAATCAATAAATATGCGAATAAATAAGGAATATTGAGTTGAAGTGTATATTTGAATCCATTAATAGCTTTATGTGAATGTGTTTTTTTTTTTTAAAGCTCCATAGTACCTTTCCCCCAGCAGTGGTGTGATGTAAACGGGTCAGTGTCTCCTGGCTGACTGCTTGCCATGCAACTGGCACACATTAAAGCATACTGTTAATCTGTTCTATTAAAACAGACTAATAGTCTAATTTGACTGTTAGAGAGTAATGTGACCTGCATTGTCTGTAACTTATCCTGTTTAGTTAGCATTCCTGTGCTCTGTCAGGTGGCTGAGTGTGTTAATAGAGATCCTGTTTAGTTAGCATTCCTGTGCTCTGTCAGGTGGCTGAGTGTGTTAATAGAGATCCTGTTTGGTTAGCAATCCTGTGCTCTGTCAGGTGGCTGAGTGTGTTAATAGAGATCCTGTTTAGTTAGCATTCCTGTGCTCTGTCAGGTGGCTGAGTGTGTTAATAGAGATCCTGTTTGGTTAGCAATCCTGTGCTCTGTCAGGTGGCTGAGTGTGTTAATAGAGATCCCGTTTAGTTAGCATTCCTGTGCTCTGTCAGGTGGCTATACTATCATCATCACCATCATCACCATCACCATCATCATCATCATCATCAGGCTATGATGAATAAAATTATGGGTCCCTCCACTGAAACTAAGCCTACCATGTATCACTCTGTTACGCTGTTCCACTTGATTTTATAGTCTGTCTGTGTGGTGCGAGCGCCGAGGCCCAACCACTAGTCCTCCAGGGACCGTCCAAAATCTATTTGTATATATATATGTATAAAATCTAATGTATATATCACTGTAAATCTCATCATATCTGAACCAAAACGATTACATCAGGTCCTTCTGAGCATGTCTGCTTGTATTTTGGTTCGGTCATTCATTAATTCCTGCCATTTTCTGATGTGGACTACTCAAAGCAGCTTGAAAGTATTGAAACTTTATTTATGAAATATTGGGCCACTTGATTTATTTCTAACAATCTAACATTGAATTACTTAAGACCTGTTAACATTAGAGACACTTGGTAAGCATTTAGCATGTCACCAAAACTAACTTATTAAAACATTGCTGCTGTTGTTGCTGTTATTGTTGTTGTCATCATTACGGTTGTAATTAATTTTAATTTTCTTAATTTGTGCTCTTTTGCATTGGTGATACAAATATAGCATTGTTTGTTATTTAAATAATTCACCTTGATTCATAAATGTTTGTTGGCTCTATGTACATTGCAGAAGCTGTGTACAGGATGATACAGGCCTCTATTCAGGTTTCCTAAGCTAAAGTTGATCTGCTGTCTCTGCTGGGGGGAAAAAAGAAAAAAAAAAAACATTGATTGCCATAATATATTCTGATTGCAAACAAACAATCAGCACAAACCAACTCCAACACTACTGAACGACACATTTTAAAAGAACCACACAATTTGATGTGGCACAATAGCTCAGTTTGCATACTTGGCGCCATCTAGTGGCTGATTAGAAGTCATTCATTTTATTATGAAACTTCGAAAGTGAAGTGGAAGTGAAAGTGAGAGTGAAGTACTGTAGATTTTGGTAAAAAGCTTTGTGAGACTCGGAGGAGAAAGAGCTGATAAGGAGCGTTAATAGAGTAAGTGTAAGAAATGATTTACTGAATGAACTGAGAGTTGCATAACACCAGTCAGACATGTATTTAGAAAAAGCGAGGTGCAGTTGTGTCATTTTTAAGCCACATGCTGCATTAGCAGGCCTCAGTCGGCTGGTCGGTGTGTTTTCTCAGCATGTGAAGGTTTACATGTTTCTTTACAGGAAGAATGGACATAATCATCGATCAGAAAGTGAAACTTATAGAGTGGCTGTGCGGAGAGGAAAGCATTCTCCAGCACGTTCATTCCCAGAAGCTGATAACTCTGAATGAATACATGAAGGTCAAAAGTATCCAGGACCCCAGTGCGAAAATAACAGAACTCTTGGATTTCATTTTGAGGAAAGGAGATTCGGTTTGTGTCGCTTTTCTGGAGCTTCTGAAGAAAGACGAGGTGAATGAATCAAGACCGGAGCTCAGGGAGTGGATAATAACAATTAATACCTCAGGTACCCCACCCTATCTGTGTGTGTGTGTGTGTGTGTGTGTGTGTGTCTGTCTCTCTTTTTCTGTCCCTCCCCGTCTGTCTGTCTGTCTCTCTCTCCCTCTATCCCTGTCTTTCTCTCTCTCCTCCCCTCCCTCCCTGTGTGTCCATCTATCTCTGTCTCTTCCCCCCTCCCTGTCTGTCTGTGTGTCCATCTCTCACTGTCTCGCTCTCTGTCTGTCTGTCTCTCTCTTTTTCTGTCTCTCCCCATCTGTCTGTCTCTCTCAGTCTCTCTCTCTCTCTCTCTCTCTCCCTCCCTCTGCCTATCTCTCTGCTGTCTGTTTCTCTCTCCCTCCCTGTCTGTCTTTCTCTCTCTCCTCCCCTCCCTCCCTGTCTGTGTGTCCATCTATCTCTATCTCTCTGTCTTCCCCCCCTTCCTGTCTGTCGTGTGTCCATCTCTCACTCTCTCTGTCTCTCTCTCCTTCTGTCTCTCTGCCTGCCTGTCTATCTGTCTGTCTGTCTCTCTCTGTCTCTCTTTCTCTCTCTCTTTGTGTCCAGCTCACACTCTCTCACACTTACATTGCATTGCTGTCCTGTGTATGATGAAATTAATCACTTTCTTCATGTCTTTTAAGCTCTTGC
Source organism: Pangasianodon hypophthalmus (assembly GCF_027358585.1). Lineage (NCBI taxonomy): Eukaryota > Metazoa > Chordata > Actinopteri > Siluriformes > Pangasiidae > Pangasianodon > Pangasianodon hypophthalmus. The sequence goes on along the minus strand of NC_069714.1, from coordinate 23,506,979 downwards.
AGAAAAGAAAGGGAACAGTAACACCTCTCAAACTGGTCATGCGAAAATTGCAGGTAATTCCTGATCCCCTGGCAGTGTTTACAGCTTCCATGAGCTACAGACGTGGGCAAATTTGTTGGTACCCTTCCACAAAAAAAGAAGAACTCACAATTTTCTCTGAAATAACTTGAAACTGACAAAAGTAGTTGGCATCCATCATTGTTTATTCCATAATTAATAAAAAGCAGACTTTGCTTTTGATTTTTGATTCAACAGAAATTTTTAAACGATAAAACAAATGAAAATGGCATGGACAAAAATGATGGGACCCTTAACCTAATATTTTGTTGCACAACCTTTAGAGTATCTGTAGCTTTCAGTGAGACTTCTGCACCTATCGACAGGTAGTTTGTCCCACTCTTCCTGAGCAAACTGCTCCAGCTGTCTCAGGTTTGAAGTGTGCCTTCTGCAGACTGCATGTTTCAGCTCCACAGATTCCAGAGGATTCAGATCAGGGCTCATAGAAGGCCACTTCAGAATAGTTCTTAGCCATTCTTGGATGCTTTTACTGTGAGTTTTGGGTCTTTATCATGTTGGAGGACTCATGACCTGTGACTGAGACAGAGCTTTCTGAAATTGGGCAGTACGTTTCGCTCCAGAATGCCTTGATAGTCTTGAGATTTCACTGTGCCCTGCACAGATTCAAGGCGCACCGTGCCAGATGCAGCAAAGTAGACGAAAAAACATAACCGAGCCTCCAGCATGCTTCATAGTAGGTGTGGTTTTCTTTTCTTTGAAAGCCTCATTTTTTGTCTGTGAACATAGAGCTGTTGTGACTTGCCCAAAAGCTCCAGTTTCATCTGTCCAAAGGACATTCTCCCAGAAGCATTGTGGCTTTGTCAAAATAACATTCCAGTCTGGATTTTTTATGTTTCTCTTTCAACAGTAGAGTCCTCCTGGGTCTTTTTCCATTGAGCCCACTGTAACTCAAAAAGTGAGGGATGGTGCGATCAGACACTGATGTTCCTTGACCTTGGAGTTCAGCTTGTATCTCTTTGGAAGTTTTCCTTGGCTCTTTGTCTACCTTTTTCACTATCCTTCTGTTCAGTCTGGGGATGATTTTCCTCCTGCAACCACATCCAGGGAGGTTGGCTACAGTCCCATGGACCTTAAACATGCCTTTAACATGCTTGTCTATAATTTTCTTTCTGATCTCCTCAGACAACAGTCTCCTTTGCTTTCTCTGGTCCATGTTCAGTGTGGTACACATGATGATACCAAACAGCAGAGTGACTACTTTGCTCCATTTAAATAGGCTGAATGACTGATTACAAGATTGAAGGCATGTGTGATACTAATTAAAGAAAACAGTTAGCTTGAAATATGACTATAATCTGAATATTTATAACCTTTTCTAGGGGTACCAACAAATCTGTCAAGGCCATTTTAGAATATCTTTGTAGAATAAGTAATAATTTATCTCTTTTCACACTTTCTTTGCTTTACTCTATGACATACTCTATGACAAAGGCATGCAGGTATACATGAGACAATTGCTTTAATTTCATCACTTTTCAGGAGGAATGAAGCATTGTTTCAATGCTCTGTAAGGGTACCAACAATTTTGTCCACATCTGTAAAACCAAAATCCACAGTATGAAGAGCTTCTCTACGTTACATTTTTTGACGAATTTCAAACTCCACTGTTTTCTCCTCTTTATTTACTCCAGATAATCAGGAATTTCTGAGGAAGAACCGGGGTAATCTCATTGATAAAGTAAAAAATGTTGATCGAATCCTTGATGACCTTAACTTGGGTGATGAAATGGCAGCAAATGTGCGAGCTGAGCGGACAGACCAGGCCAAGATGAGGAAACTTCTGGATTACATAAACAGCAAAAGAGCTGCTAAGCTTCTGGTTGATGCCTTGAATGAACATGCAGCTGATGTCATGGAGGACCTGCCCACGGCCTAACAGCTCAGTGCAGCATTTCAAACCTCTTCACTCATGGTACAGGGCATTACAGAGCAAGTACCTCCAATTTTTAAAGATATTTTTGTAAGATGTGATCACCCTCTTTTTTACCCACATCTGTCATGCCACTAAATTTCTCTATTTTCATAATGCTTTACAGCCTTTCAAAATCATTCCAGCATTAGTAGAATACAGTCCGCATAAAATTAAGTATCATTGCGAGATTGTAAATCGACTAACCATGACTATTGGTTTCCAAAAAAAAAAGAAAAACGGGTATTGCACATATTACAACAACTCAGGTTTTATAAATTTTTTACTGTACACTATCACCCACATTTGTCATGCCTCTCCAGTTTTCTATGTTCTTTATCTTTCAGAATCATTCCAGTATTTGTACAATGCACTCTATATAAAAATTACGGATCATGCTGTGTTTTACAGATTGATTAACCCTGTGATTGTTATGCTTTAAAAATATTATGGGCATTTTTTTTTTATAACCATCCTGCCAAATTTGTAACCACTGATGCTCATTTTATATCAGAATAACCTCTGTATCAGCAAAGGTTTGTGGACACCTGACCATCACATACATATGAGCTTGGTGAACATCCCATTCCAGATTTAGTCCCTTTTTGCTGTTATAATAACCTCCACTCTTCTGGGAAAGCTTTCCACTAGATTTTGGAGCATGGCTGTGGAGATTTTTGCTCATTCAGCCACAAGAGCATTAGTGAGGTCAAGGTGCATTTGGTATTCCAGTTCATCCCAAAGGTGCATTCATCCACTGAAGGTACATTCAGTGGGTGTAATGGTCATGTGTCCACAACTATTTGGCCATATAGTGTATTTTACATGAAACATTAGCACTCCTTTTAAAAGCATAATTTTTATATGTATGTGGCAATGTTGTCAACGACAGTGGGAGGTTCAATAAAAAATATTAATACATACATAAATAGAGCAACAAAGTTTCTGTGATTATTTACTATATATAAAATTATTATTATTATTATTATTATTATTATTATTATTATTACTATTAATACTATTAATAATAATAATAATAATAATAATGTTATTTTCCAATTAGTATGTCTTATGTGTATTCTAGTATGGTGTAAAGATAACAGTCTAAACTTCTGATGAAAAATTTAGCAGCCTGATAATGTGGAGTTAAACATTTTTGTTTATTACCGGTGAACTTGCAGAATTGGGACATATTTAGCAAATTATTGGCATTTCACCCAAACAAATGTGAGCAGAAGTAAATCCTAAAAATAAGTGGATACTCAGGGTGACCCAACCCATCACAATTAAGCTGTGTAGGATGAATCAGATGGAGTGCATTGCATGAAGTTAGTTGCAGTTTTATGAAAAGACAGGGAACTTCATTTAAAGTTTGGAGAGAGGAAATTAGTTAAATTAACTAGCAAGAAGGTATGAACAGGTAAAACTTGATTAAGTTCTGATATAATGATATTACTTGGGGGATGTGAAATTGTACCAAGGCTTATTTATTAGCTAGGGTTAGCGAATGATAATATTAACCTCCAAGCGTACTTATATGTGTTCTCATCCATTTGACTGAAGATAAAGATACTAGCCATAGAATACCACTTCAAAGAAAAAAACAATGATTTCATCTTCCAAACAAGCACAATAATTGCAGCCCTATTAGTGGATTCATTGGTTTAGGTTAAAACATCTGTTTCAGAGGCTGAGGTTTCAAAGGATTGTGGTTTATGAGGTTTATCAAGTACTATGAGGCATATTGTAATAATAGATATTAAATTGGAAATATATAGAAATATAGAAATAATTATAGAAAATATATTATAGAAATATAGATAATTTTAAAAATATAGAAAATATTGAGATAATATAGACAATATAGAAATGGTAATTAAAAAAAAAACATTAATTTTGTTACTGTGAAATAGAAATACTGTGGAAAAGAAATACTGTGGAAAAAAAAAAGAAAGTAAATTGGCTGAGGGAATGTAAAGGAGAAAAAGCAACAAGAGGTTTGGACAGGAGGGGGTATTTACCCTGCTAAGCTGTGGTATTTGCCTCTCCCGGGGTAGAAGAACTCTAATGTGGGAAGTAGGAGTTTCCGAGTTCCCAGTTATCGTGACGTATCAACCACAACCGAGTCTCTTTAACGTTCAACATGCCTTAAAACTTTCACATTTTGGTGTCTTGGCATCAGTTTTATGCTGGATGCTGCTGTAAGATTTAAAAAGGTGACATTTTATCAGTTATTAACTGGTCTGTATGTCAGCTAGCTAACCTTAGCTAACTGGTATGCTGACACTAGCTAGTTCATCGTGCTAAACTAGCCTCTAGCTAGCTAGCTAGCTAATTGCTAACAGCCCGGCTAAGCAGTTCTGTCTTAAAAACTGGGTCTTAAAAAGCGACTCATGTGGTTCAAGTCATGAGCGAGATTGTTGGGACCCATGCTGCTGCTGTTGTATATAGCAGCTGGGCAACTGTATGATAAATCTCGGCAGAATGCTACATTAGCTGGGGTTGCTAGCTGCTGTGATATCGGAATAGGGCTGGCTCTCATGCAGCGTTCACGACACCTGGGAACTTTCTACATTAGAGCGTTCACGCGAACTCTGAAGTCGGAAATAAAACAAATACTCACCTACAAAAACTGGAATTAGAGTTGTTGGGTTAGTGCTTAATTTATTTTTTAAAGTGGATGTGATAATTCACTGTTAATAGAGCCGAGAATTACATTAAAGAGCAGTTAGATATCTCAAATATCTTGCAGAAACCGAATATCAATATAAACAAATATAAACAGAAATTCAAAAGACTACTTAGAAACCTCAAATCACGCTGTTATTTCTTGTAGAGGCATGGAGATGATTAGGAGAGATAGCAGTGGAGTTTTTAACCAGATTGTTTAACAAAATCTTGCAAAGTGAGAGGATGCCTGAGGAGTGGAGAAGTAGTGTACTGGTACCGATTTTTAAGAATAAAGGAGATGTGCAGAGCTGCAGTAACTACAGAGGCATAAGGCTGATCAGCCACACCATGAAGTTATAGGAAAGAGTAGTGGGGGCTAGGCTGAGAGGAGAGGTGATGATCTGTGAGCAGCAATATGGGTTCATGTTTGCTTTGAGAATGTTGATGGAGAAGCACAGAGAAGGCCAAAAGGCGTTGCATTGCGTGTTTGTGGATTTAGAGAAAGCGTATGACAGGGTGCTGGGAGAGGAGATGTGGTACTGTATGAGGAATTCGGGAGTGGCAGAGAAGTATATGAGGGTGGTGCAGGATATGTATGAGGGCAGTGTGACATTGGTGAGGTGTGCGGTAGGAATGACGGACTGGTTCAAGGTGGAGGTGAGATTGCATTAAGGATCAGCTCGTAGCCCTTTCTTGTTTGCAATGGTGATGGACAGGTTGAGGGATGAGATCAGACAGGAGTCCCCATGGACTATGATGTTCGCAGATGATATCACGATCTGTAGTGAGAGTAGGGAACAGGTTGAGATGAGCCTGGAGAGGTGGAGGTACGCACTGGAGAGAAGGGGAATGAAAGTCAGTAGGAGCAAGATGGAATAAATGAGTTTGAATGAGAGTAGAGGTGGTGAAGGTGGATGACTTTAAATACTTGGGGTCAACTGTCCAAAGTAATGTAGAGTGTGGTAGAGAAGTGAAGAAGAGAGGGCAAGTAGGGTGGAGTGGGTGGAGAAGAAAGAGACGCTTCACAAGCGTGAAGGGGAAAGTTTACAAGACGGTAGTGAGATCATCTATGTTGTTTGGTTTGGAGTTGAAGATGCTATTAGCAGGTAACTTGCTTCATGTGTTTATGGTCACCAGATGTCATACTTTTCTGCGTATGGTGTAAATGTAATATAGATCAGTGGCCGTGCAGTGGTCATCATTTGTAGCTCAGTGGTTAAGGCTCTAGGTTACTGATCAGAAGGTCTAGAGTTGAAGCCCCAGCACCGCCATACTGCCACAGTTTAATGGCCAGGTTTTCATGTTTTGCTTCCATATGTCTTTTAAGAAAGCTGCTTCAAACTTACCACACACATGGGAAAGTCTTTGGTCTCATCACTGTCTGTGTATGTAAATCCAAATATTAAATATTCCTCACTGTACTTTTCAGAATGTTTCCTGCTTTGGAGATTTTGTTGACTAATTTGCATATGGATGGTTCTTCTCTTGTGATTTTTCCCTTTTTATTTAATTTAAAGAGTTCTAAAGAGTTCTAATGCTGTTAGCCACAAAGAATGATTTATTTAGCTAACACTGTAATTTACACTAAACTCTCACATGCTAAGAACTACTCACGACACGAACCATGAGTAATGCAATCAACTTCTATCAGTTTTTACTTATGGGGTTACAGTAAAATGTTGCCTTATTAATGTTTTAATTAATTTTGTTGTTTACTTTTAAAAATATATATTGTTGAAATTTAGCTTAAAATGTCATTGACATTTCCATCACAGTCTCATGAACCCTTGCAATGCCACCATAAACCCCTGGTTGGGAACCCCTGCTGCAATATACAGTTGAGGTCAAAAGTTTACATCCCCCTTTCAGAATCTGCAAAATGTTTATTATTTTACCAAAATAAGAGGGATCATACAAAATGCATGTTATTGTTTATTTAGTGCTGACCTGAATAAGATATTTCACATAAAAGATGTAATAACATGCATCTCTTGTTTCTTCTTCTAGCCTGACGCCATAGACCGTTAATGCCTTAGCCCATTGACCTATTGTCTTTCATACGTGCAGGTGTTGGTGAGTATATAGTGACTGGTGGTGGTGGAGATTGTGAAACTCTGCTGAGACAGTAGCCCAAGCTCCAGAGTCAAACCAGGGACTCTGTGGTAAATGTGGTCAATTTAAAAGGCAGACCTGTTTGGTAAATATTGATTACTCCTTGGTTTACAATGATTTTCCTTATTCATTAGGACAGGGGTGTCCAAACTTTTGTCATTGGGGGCCGGATGGAAGGGGGGAAAAGTGCAGTCACGGGCCACAGTCTATGCAAGTATACGCATACTGTAAAGCTCTATTCTGACTGGATTAGTTATTTTTCATGACATCAGATGTTTGCCTCACATCACATACAGAACAAACCCGACACCAAACAGAAGCACACAGCAGGATGTGAACTTTGATGTTTTCATATCTTAATGTTATATTTACAGCACAAAACATGAATGAAAGGGACATGAATGAAAATAAATATAAACCAAATGTAATGTAAATATATTGTTGAATGACCATGCATAGCAAGCTGTCTAAAATTCGCCATCCTTAGATCCTATTGATCAGTTTGGGGGAAAATAATATTCCACATTTATTAAGGGCTAGAGGAAAATTTAATTTATCATCTTAAGGAAGGAAACTTCCAACGAAGAAGGAAAATGTTGGAAGTTTAGACCACCGTACTCTATACTGTTCCTAATAACAGCCTTTTTAATATTACACTCTTTATGTTATGATAAAAGTTTGTTTTGAAGGGTTTACATTTGTTGTTTGTTCATAACTGAGGGGAGACAAGTTTTTTTAAAATTTACAGTACACACTTGTGACTTAAAATTTACAGCACACACGTGACTTACTAGTGTAACAGACAAAAGTGATCATTTGAGGCCCAATGTTAAGTATTTGTTTCTGAATTTAGGGGTGTAATTTATCATTCTAGACACAATTAGATTAAAACAAAAAATTAATCTGTAAAATGAATAACATTTATATTAGTCAAGATCTTACTCTGTTGCCTTAATAACTGAGGTTTTGACTCCAGGGGATGGCAGTGTCCTCTACAGTGACAACTACCTGTCTGATGGGGATAATACAACTTTTCCTGGCCCTCTGATGAGCTGAGACCTTCTTTCTCCTGAAGACAAAGATAATACACACAAGCTGAACATTAAATATGCATACTATTTAAGCAGTAATGTTTTGAAACATATCATCAGGTGGGCAGAGGGTATGTGCAGTAATCTATATCCATCTGTTGCAGCAATAATATGCAGGAGGACCTGGTTCATTTTATCCAGAGGAAAGCTCAGGAGTATCTACAACATGTGGATAAACCTGGCCAAAAGGAGGCCTATTTCTTCTGGCAGATTAGGGAGCTGCTCTGTGATAGAAATGGAGTAAGTTTTATGTGCTGATTGTTTAAGCCAAATTACTAATGATAAAAGTATCAAGAGATATTTATTTCTTCTGCAAGAAAGTAAAGATTCTCAGAACTGCAAATGCATGAATGAATAAGTATACCCACAGTAGGTTTTTTTTACAGGGTGTAATACTAGCTGAAGTTCCTACACTCCTCTTCAAGGGCTATGGATTTCTGAGGAAAAAGGTATCAAAAGTTAGTTTATTAACACACCAGCATCACAACAGTCTCTAGTGTGTATTGTAATTGTGTATTTTTGTGGTGCTGTTTTTTTTTTTTTTTTTTTTTATGCTGACTAACGTGACAATTTCTGCTAGCGCTTGGTGGGGTTAAGATCCAGGATGGCTGGTGTCTTCCTCTGGCATGACGTTTATGCTCCGCTGAACCACAATACAAGCACCTAAACGCTGTGGTTAAAATGGGAGAAAAGCTTGGTATGGATCATTAACAGCATTTTTCTGGAATTCACATGTTGTAACTGTATGAACTCATGAACTCTAGACTGTTTCACGGACCCTGATCCTCACATGCATGTTTGGTCTTTCATCTGCAGACTGTGAAGGACTGACCTATGCAGCACATATCTGCTACATGGTGGCATTGGAGGAGCTGCAAACATTTCAGGGATCCAGCTTTGATCTGATTGGATGTGACAGGTATTTGTAGGACCAGAGGATTTACCAGATTCTGGAATTTACCAGAGGAGTTTGATTCACGGTACACTCCAGGAGAGCTGCTACAAGAAGAAGGCTTCGGATCTGTCTGTGCAGGAATATGTAAAGCAGATGGCAAACGGGTAATGTGACTGCACATCTACAGTTATTTGCACTAATCATAACAACGCATTAAAACTTATGGACTTACAGATTTTCTAATAAGAATGTAATTATGTTTTGTATATGTGAACAGGTAGCCATTAAATATATGGGCAAGAGTCATTATGATGAATTCATCACCACTGTAAATAACTTGCTTTACTTTTGAGATTCTACAGAGAAGCCATTAAAATAACAACCAAACAACAACCACTTCATAGACCTAATAGAGCCCAAAATGATGTGTCCATTTACTCGTTCCTGCTAAAATAATCAAAAATAGTTCACCTCCTAATCATGGTTCAGATTCATATTTTATTACCGATCACCCACAATGGATATCAGCGTACCAATTCATACCTTTTCCATTGTAATATCTCTGCATACCGTAGAGGTATTCACTCCAAACCTATGTCTGTTCTAATTTCAGCCCAGAGAGACACACAGCCCCACTGGAGGTGGCGTTAATGAAAATGGTGTCCAATCCATTTCTCTGTGAGAATGTACTGGAGCTGTTAGAGTGGTTCGAGATGTCTGATTGCTACGTCTTGATTCAGGAGTGGCCCAGCCCCTGCATGCACGTCTGTGAATTCTGCAAACGTCATAAAAGTCGACTGTCAGAACCACTGGCTCGACACATCATGCGTCAGGTGGTTCAGGCTGCTCATCACTGCTGTGACTGTGGTGTTCTTCACCGTGATATCAAAGCGCAGAATCTTCTGATCAACACTGACACTCTGGACATAAAGTTAATAGACTTTGGCTGTGGGGAGTTGCTTAAAGACACCCCCTACACAAGATATGCAGGTAAATGCGTACTAGGGACGAGAAAGAATCAAATATAGTGCAGTGGAGAACCATTTTTGTGACGTTCCTGATGGTGCACTTTCTCTCTTTTTCACTCAGGCACTTGGGCTTTCTGCTCAATGGATATGTGAGGGAGAGTATTTGGATCGTCCTGCTACCATCTGGAGTCTGGGTGTACTCCTGTTTAGCTTGGCAAGCAAAGACTTGCCCTTTCGAAATGAGGACAACAATGTTTATCAGAACATGTGCTCCCATCTGTCTGGAGGTGAGAAAATGTAGAAGCATCACATTTAGACCTGTCTGGTAAAGATCTACTGTAAAACCTGCATTACAACATGAATTGATTTTTTTTTTTAATATTTGAATTTTAGTTTCTATCTAAATGTTTAATATCTGTCTAAAATATCATCACTATACACACAGGTTGCCGCGATCTGATAGGGTGGTGTCTGGAACAAGACCCTCACTCTCGGCCAACCTTTGAGGAAATCCTCAGCCACGAATGGTTTACAGGACTTCGGAATAAAGTCAAGATTATACTGCGAGAAGCAAATAGACCTAATTATAATGCGCTAAGGACAGTGTAGACATGGATTGTACTGGATCAGTATTGAGTTCTGTAACAGAGATTGCTGTGCATATGTAATTAGGAAGCCAAGCACCAAAGGTGTGTAGGCACCCTTTAGTTATCATATGTTTTCTTATTAGGGGTAGGCACTGTAGGTGCGCAGGAAGATTGAGTGTTCTTGATTTAATAAATTTGCAATGAGCAATTTGCACCTTTACAGTAATAAAGTTAGTCATGTGTTACTTAAGGATGTGGGAAATGATTTTATGTACTTAAAAGCTGACGTAGAGCCAAGTCAAAGCCTGAACGTTTCACACCAATAAGCTTGGGTTTTAGTGTCAATGTCAGGTGTCATACAGACTGCAGGCTGCTCATGTATTCACACACAGCTGCAATACTGTGGAAGGTCAGTAAATTAAGGATAAAAAAAAAAGATGATGATGATGATGGTGATTATTACTAGTAGCATTATCTGAGCTCTACTAGTGTTTTATAGCTACAGCCCTAGGAGGAGTCCGCCTTAACTTTAGGTCTGTGTATGTAGCAGTCTTCTTTAAGCCACAAATGCAGTTTCACCTGGATGTAAGTGCAGCCATGAACAGCACATGTTCCTGACCTTCGTAATGACATTTTAACATACTCCCACCTGAAGCAACAAACAGTATTAGTTTTTAACACGCACGAATGACACCCCAGCAAAAAGGTGGATAGGAGCGGGAATTATCACCGAATGGTTTAAAATGATTACTAATTATTACTAAGGTTGTTGTTTTTTTTTTTTGCGATGATATTGCTAACCACTAAGCCACCGTGCCCCGCTCCAGTTATATTATGGTTGGTTATTATTATTCACACCATCTCGGAGCAACAGCTGTGGTGTTTAAATGAGAGTTAAAAAAGTTTTTAAAGTGATCCAGAGGTCTGATATATTGATGCATCTGACTCTGGTAAAGGCATCTCACCTCTGAACACAAACTACAGGCAGTGTCACTGGCAGGCTGTTGAACAAGGCCAGACTGGACAAAAAATCTTTCAGAATTTATATATTATTGTGTAACTTTTTCTATAATTATTTACAAATATTTAAAAAATACAAATATACTATATGTATTATTAATTATATTATGTATTAAATTATACAAGTTATAATCTACTTATATATTTATATAATTATAAGTTCTTTGTGTATGTCAGAGAGAGTTATTAGTTCTGAGACTTGCTTTTAGCAGCCCAGTCCTCTACTGCAAGTATTCTTATAAACTTGCTGTAACTTTTAATGCTTTTTGGCACAAGATGCAGGACAGAGTCTGAGAAACGCTGATAAAAAGGAAGAACTAAAACACAATTAATTCACAATAAATTCGAGACAAACAAGCAAACACACACTGATTCCAAGATATAGCTAGCTAAATTGATATTAAAACAGACTATTTTGAGTAGTAACTGCAGTAAACAAAGCTTGGGAGACTCTGAATCACCACATTTCTTAAAAACCTTTTCGATGAGATAAAGGCTTGGGGAAATTGTAGGCTTTTTGGTGGTATAGAGACATGGCAGAACAAACAAACGCTGCTAAAGGAAGGAAATAAAACGCGGCTAAATCACAAAGCCAGTAACTTTTTGCTGAACGCCCATAAACCACAGCGCGGCCGAATGCTCGGATCTGATTGGTCAGAAGGTGTGTATTATTTCCGTATTAAAAGCACAAGTAGTTCCGGCTGTAACATGAACGTTAAAATCAATGCGCCTGTTCTAATATGTGACTGTTTCTATAGTAACAGCTCATACACCGGGACGTGAACGGCGGACGCACCACATAATCTAAGACTAATAAACAGATTTAAAAACAATGTATGAGAGGGAGTGAGAGGGAGAGAGAGAGAGAGAGAGAGAGAGAGAGAGACTGGTGAGGAAATGACTGTTTATCGCAGATATAAGTGATAACAGGAACTAACTTGTCTCTCGGATGTTCCACAACATTAAATCTAACTATAAACCGTTAAAATGCGCGATGTGTCGTTCATTAATAAATTAAACATTGTGATGGTTGTCAGATCGCTGTATAAGGTATAAGCAGAATAATGCTCCAGACAGTGCTGTTATTGTTATAGACAGTGCACTTTGGGGGTGGGGGGAGTTGTTAACACGTTTGCCTCGCACCTGCAGGGTTTGGGGCTCGAATCCTGCCTCCACCCAATGGGCGCATGGAGACAAAGACATGAGCTGTTGGCTGACTGACATTTTCAAATTGTCCGTAGTGTAGTGTGAATGTGTGTGTGATTGTGCCCTGCGATGGGTTGTTACCCCATCCAGGGTGTCCCCTGCCTTGGGCCCTGAGTGCCATGGGATAGGCTCCAGGCTCCCCTGTGTAGAATAAGCAGTATGGATGGATGGAGGACTACTGAAGTGTCATGATTTTAATTTGATATCACAAATCTGGTTAAACTGTACCTATTTAATATTGTGCCTGAGTGGCACTGCATAGCTTTCTTTTTCACGAACATTTATTTTCTGGCCTGACAAGTGAAAGTCAAACCAACTTGTGTAAGTTTTCTAGCTAAAAACAATTACACCAACACATAATAAGTGTTGTGTTTATATATACACTATATCACCAAAAGTATTCGGTCACCTGCCTTGACTCACATATGAACTTAAGTGCCATCCCATTCCTAACCCATAGGGTTCAATATGATGTCGGTCCACCTTTTGCAGCTATTACAGCTTCAACTCTTCTGGGAAGGCTGTCCACAAGGTTGAGGAGTGTGTTTATAGGAATTTTTGACCATTCTTCCAAAAGCGCATTGGTGAGGTCACACACTGATGTTGGTCGAGAAGGCCTGGCTCTCAGTCTCCGCTCTAATTCATCCCAAAGGTGTTCTGTCGGGTTCAGGTCAGGACTCTGTGCAAGGCCAGTCAAGTTCATCCACACCAGACTCTGTCATCCATGTCTTTATGGACCTTGCTTTGTGCACTGGTGCACGGTCATGTTAGAAGAGGAAGGGGCCCGCTCCAAACTGTTCCCACAAGGTTGGGAGCATGGAATTGTCCAAAATGTTTTGGTATCCTGAAGCATTCAAAGTTCCTTTCACTGGAACATAATTCCTCCTCCACCAAATTTCACACTCGGCACAATGCAGTCTGAAATGTACCATTCTCCTGGCAACCTCCAAACCCAGACTCGTCCATCAGATTGCCAGATGGAAAAGCGTGATTCATCACTCCAGAGAACGCGTCTCCACTGCTCTAGAGTCCAGTGGCGGCGTGCTTTACACCACTGCATCCGACGCTTTGCATTGCACTTGGTGATGTGTGGCTTGGATGCAGCTGCTCGGCCATGGAAACCCATTCCATGAAGCTCTCTGCGTACTGTACTTGGGCTAATCTGAAGGTCACGTGAAGTTTGGAGCTCTGTAGCAATTGACTGTGAAGAAAGTCGACGACCTCTTTGCACTATGCGCTTCAGCATCCGCTGACCCCTCTCTGTCAGTTTACGTGGCCTACCACTTCGTGGCTGAGTTGCTGTTGTTCCCAAACTCTTCCATTTTGTTATGATAAAGCTGACAGTTGACTGTGGAATATTTAGGAGCGAGGAAATTTCACGACTGGATTTGTTGCACAGGTGGCATCCTATGACAGTTCCACGCTGGAATTCACTGAGCTCCTGAGAGCGGCCCATTCTTTCACAAATGTTTGTAAAAACAGTCTGCATGCCTAAGTGCTTGATTTTATACACCTGTGGCCAGGCCAAGTGATTAGGACACCTGATTCTGATCATTTGGATGGGTGACCGAATACTTTTGGTAATATAGTGTATATATATATATATATATATATATATATATATAAACAACATGTTTCTATCATATTCTATCATAAAGAAGCGTGGCTTATGCTTTTGTCAGCACTGATTGAAAACTATTTTACTTGCATGTTTGGCAATTTTTGGATCCAGTTTCACTGGTGTAGCTATACACTTTCATGCTCAATGGCACATTTAAGACATCATTTATTTGTAGTATACTTATTCATTGCATCAATAAATTCAGTAAAAGGACTGGAAAATGTCCAGTTTTATCATCACTAATTTAATTTAGTAATAATTTAATATAGTAAAATATTAAGATGACTAAATATTATGATGTAGCCCTAAATATCATTCTATAATTTATGTCTTACAGCAGTAAGAACAATAACAGTGTTTAGAAACTCTTTTACAAATTCATAACCAATCTTTTCTATAACTTTAGTACAAACAGATGAAGTAAAAATCACTGTAAAAACAACAGTGAAAATTATTTAACATTTTATCATTTAGTTCTTGCAGAAGCAGCATAAAACTGGGTTTAAAAAAATCTCTAAAATGATGTGAACATAGTAAAATTCTATCATAAACACAATACACTGTAAAAATCTCTGCATACTAATTAGTAGGCCTAAGAAACAATCTATAGCTCACAGTCTATTTTATTCCACTGGTTCTTAAGGTGTTTCATTAAAATAAAAATATATATATATAATTGCACATAAAATCCATCAATTCATTATTTAACCATAATTGTTCATTATTTATTATTTAACCATAATTGCATCCATTATATTTCTGTACATTTCCTCTCTCCATTTATTCATGCATTCTTGAGGCTGGTTATGGGTATGCTTTGGCTATCAAGTTTCAGTTTTGCAGTTTAGAATTGCAAAGCCCATCAGCACTAACACTGAGTACTCAGTATATGGTATTGACTGATAATGATTTGTTCACCAGTTGTGCAAAAAGACCAAATCATAAACAAACAAAACATGATATAGAGAAGAAGAGTATAGAGCTGGGAACTCTCAATCACAGAAACAAATAAAAGGAACAGAGAGTTCATCTCAGTTCATGAAAATATACCCCTGTTAATGTCCCTAAGGAGCATTTACTATAATATGTATAACCTTTATAAACTGACTACTTTATGTAATTGATGGCCAGCTGAATAACATGCATTATTATCATTCATTTTGATACATCAGGTATACGTATTCAGTCTTTTGTATAATCCCTCTCTATGATGGTTAGAATGTATGAAAACAGCATGATGAGATATCAGATGGTCCTGTGGTTTTCACAGTCCAGTTAAGGTGAATGGAAAGCAATTAGAGTAGCAGCAATCATTCCATTCAGTTTCATTTAATTGTATTTATACAGCACTTTTAACAATGGATATTGTCCCACAACAGCTTTACAGAAATCCAGGTGTATATTTAGATCCCGATTGAGCAAGCCAGAGGCGACAGTGGCAAGGAAAAACTCCCTGAGACTACATGAGGAAGAAACCTTGAGAGGAACCAGACTCAAAAGGGAACCCATCCTCTTTTGGGTAACGTCTGATAGTGGGACTATAAGTCATTACTCAGCACTACTGAGTCTCCTTTATCCAGGTTATGCAACAGAAAATGTGACACTTGGGCATAAACTGTGCAATGTTTAGGGTAACCATGTGGGCCCATCCACAGCAACCTTGAAAGAGAGAGAGAGAGAGAGAGAGATTAGGTATGCTCTCATCCTATTGTGGTGTAGTGGGGTGTACATTGTGATCAGAGTGCAAGCAGGACTCCAGTAGGTCTAGCTAAAGCAGCATAACTAAAAGGGCCAGTTATAAGTTAACACCGGCATGAGGGCCCTCTGGGATATAAAGGATCCTGCCACTCCACCATCAACAAACCTGAGAAAAGGCATCAAAACCTCCCAGTTTACCAAAACTCTCTATGCTCATGAACCCCCATGAAGATCTGCACTTTTACTTAAGAGAAACACTCTTTAACAGAAAACATGAATAAACAAATAGGTTTTCAACCTAGACTAAAAGACTGAGACTGTGTTTGAGTCCCAAACATTAAATGGAAGGCTATTTCATAACTGTGCCACTTTATAGCAGAAATCTCTGTCCACTGCTGTAGCCCTCATTATTCTACTAATAAAGAGTAATAAAAATAAAAAAAACTTTTAATTGAAGCAGGTGTGGTGGATCATACTAGACCAAAAGGTAACTCAGGTAACATGGGGCGAGACAGTTCATTGCTTTATAGGTCATTAGTAATATTTTAGAAACAATGTGAAATTTTACTAGGAGCATGTAGTGATAGAGGTGATATGACCAAACTTTCTGGTTCTAGCAAAGACTTTTGAACTAGTGTTTTTCTGCATCATGTTGTGATACTATGTTTCATATTTTAGTGATATATCTATGGTGAAAAATGGCTATCCTAGTAATATTATCTGCATGAGATTTAAATAATAGACTGGAATCTACAGTCACAACACTGTCTTTCACTGCTGCACAGGATGTAACTGAAAGGCCATCTAGAGTTACTACATAAACAGAAAGCTTACTTCTAAGATGTCTGTGGTTCTGTTGGAAGCTGTAGTACTGCTGTCTTCACATCTGTTTCACATCTGCTTTGTGCATCACAGTGAGGTGGGCTCAGTGCTTCCTGACAAACACACAAACAGACAACAGCAGCAACAGCCAGCAGACTGACCCACAGGACCCTGTTTTGATGTAACTTTTACAAGCGCTGTTTCAGAGTCAGATTTTGTTGTTCCAACTATCAAGAGGCCCGAGACCAATATGAGATGTTTAGTAAAACTGTATATAGGCTTGGCTACAGTATCTTAGTGTTGCATGGTAATGTAAGATCACTGCCCTGTTTATTTTCTGAATAACTGTTTTTTTTTTCATTTATTCAATGAAATACATAATCATTATACATGATATCATGATACACCATCAGCCATAACATTAAAACCACCTGCCTAATATTGTGTAGGGCCCCTTGTGTCCCCAAAACAGCTCTGACCTGTCGAGGCAGGTCTGAAGGTGTGCTGTGGTATCTGGCACCAAGACGTTAACAGCAGATCCTTTAAGTCCTGTAAGTTACAAGGTGGGGCCTCCATGGATCAGACTTGGTTGTCCAGCACATCCCACTCGAACGGATTGAGATCTGGGGTATTTGGAGGCCAAGTCAACACCATGAACTCTTTCTCATGTTCCTTCAACCATTCCTGAACAATTTTCTGCAGTGTGGCAGGGCACATTATCCTTCTGAAAGAGGTCACTGCCGTTAGGGAATACCGTTGCCATGAAGGGGTGTACTTGGTTGCAACAATGTTTAGGTAGGTGGTACGTGTCAAAGTAACATCCACATGAATGCCAGGACCTAAGGGTTCCCAACAGAACATTGCCCAGAGCATCACACTGCCTCCACCGGCCTGCCTTCTTCTCATAGTGCGTTCTGGTGCCATTTTTTCACCAGGTAAGTGATGTACACGCAACCAGCCGTCCATCTTTTACATGATACAAAAGAAAACATGATTCATCAGACAAGGCCACCTTCTTTCTTTTATTGCTCCATGGTCCAGTTCTGATGCTCACATGCCCATTGTAGGCGCTTTTGGCAGTGAAGAGGGGTCAGCATGGGCACTCTGACTGGTCTGCGGCTATGCAGCCTCATACACAGCAAGCTGCGATGCACTCTGTATTCTGACACCTTTCTCTCATAGCCAGCAATAACTTTTTTAGCAGTTTGTGCTACAGTAGTTCTTCTGTGGGATTTGACCAGATGAGCTAGCCTTCGCTCCCCACACGCATCAGTGAGCCCATGACCCTGTCACTGGTTCACCAGTTGTTCTTCCTTGGACCACTTTTGGTAGGTACTAACCACTGCTTACTGGGAACACCCTACCAGACCTGCTTTTTGGAGATGCTCTGACCCAGTCATCCAGCCATCACAATTTGGCACTTGTCAAAGTCGCTCAGATTCTTACACTTGCCCATTTTTCCTTCTTCCAACACATCGACTTTGGGAACTGACTGTTCACTTGCTGCCTAATATATCCCATCCCTTGACAGGATAATGAGATCATAGTAATGAGATAATCAATGTCATTCACTTGACCTTTCAGGGTCCCTGGAGGACTAGCAATTAAGGCTCAGCACTCTCACTGCCGCGGCCCGGGTTCAAGGAAACCAACCCCAGCCGCTGGGGTTGCACGACAGTGCACTCCCAGTGCCGGTCCCAAGCCCGGTTAAAATTGGGTAAGGTTGCATCAGGAAGGGCATCCGGCATAAAAACCAAAATCAAATATGTCCCAAAATCAACTGTTGTCCCAAATCGAATATGCGGACCGATAATCTGCTGTGGCGACCCCTAACGGGAGCAGCCAAAAGAAGATCAACAACAGTCACTTCACCTTTCAGTGGATTTAATGTTATGGCTGATCAGTGTATATTAATGAAAGTGTTTATAAGGCTGTATGTATGTATCTATGAATGTATGTGTTTGTTTGCTTGCTTGTTTATCTATCTATCTATCGGTCTGTTTGTTTGTTTATTTTATTTATTAATGTGGTTATTTATTTGTTTGATTGTTTGTTTGTTTGTTTATTTAGGTAAGTGTGAAGGTGTAAGTGTGTTTTACCAGATCCTTGTTGACAGGAGGGAGCTGCAAAATAAATTTAAAAAATACACACTTATCTATGAAAATAGAATAGGATATAAGACAAATAGTTTTTCGCTATTTTCTATTTTGGCCTTCATGTAATTAAGTGTTGTTAGTATAATTATATAAGCACAGCAAGCTTTGTTACAGAACAACTGATCCATGTAATCTTGACTATTATAGCATGTCTTAGCTCATTTTAATTAGGACTATTCCCTTCTTGCTGTCTAACCTGGATTTAGTTCTGAAGTCCTGTAAACCATTTATGGCTGAGGATTTCTTCGAAGCTTGGCCGAGAGTGAGGGTCTTGCTCCAGGCACCATGTTATCAGATGTTGGCAACCTGTGTGTGCAGTGATGAGATAGAGGCTGAGATAGAATTTGAACTTAAAAAAAAAAAAAAAATTAAACTGTTACATTTAAATTAATTTTGCTATGAAAGCTTTTATTATTATTATTATTATTATTATTATTATTATTATTATTGTATAGGTCTAAATTTGATGCTTCTGCATTTTCTTACCTCCAGACAGACCAGGCGCTAAGGGCAGGTTCCCAGCAGTAATTTCTTCCATTGTATTGAAGGGCAAGTCTCCGCAGATCAGGTCAAATAGGAGTACACCCAGATTCCAGATGGTAGCAGGACGACCTAAATACTCACCATGACGTATCCACTCAGGCGGCCAGAAGGCCCGAGTACCTGAGTGAAAAAGAGAAAAAGACCACTGTCAGCAACGTCACAAAAATGGTTGTTCCCTTTGCATTCCCTTTGATTCTGTCCTGTACCTATGTATTATGCACTTACCTGCATTTTTCTTGTAGGGAGTGTCTTTGAGCAAATCCCCACAGCCAAAGTCTTTCAACTTCACATCCATTGTGTCTGTGTTGATAAGAAGATTTTCTGCCTTGATGTCACCATGAAGAACGCCGCAGTCACAGCAATGACAAGCAGCCTGAACCACCTGACGCATGATGTGTCGAGCCAGTGGTTCTGACAGTCGACCTTTGTGAAGTTTGCAGAATGCCCGGAGGTCCATGCAGGGGCTGGGACGCTCCAGGATCAAAATGTAGCAATCGAACATTTCAAACCACTCTATCAGCTCCAGCACATTCTCACAGCTTAATGGTTTGGAAACCATTTTCATTAACGCCACCTCCAATGGGAGGCTGTGTGTCTCTCCGTGCTGAAATTAGAACAGACATGGGTTTGGAGTAAATACATCTAAACTATGGTAAGCAGACATTTAGATTGGTACCGACTATGAATGATAGGTAATAATATCTGAATCTTAAACATGATTAGGAGGTGAATTTTCTTATTCTTATTTTAGTAGGTATGAGAAAACTGACTTTTCATTTTGAACCATTTTGGCCTCTGTATGGTCTTTAAAGTGGTTGTTATTTGGACCCTGTTGTGTCTCTGAGGTATCTCCATAAAGAAAGTTTACTTACAATGGTGATGAATTTGTTGTCCCGAGTCTTGTCCATATATTTAATGGCAACCTGTTCATGCATACAAAATATAATTAGTAAGTTCTAAAAGCCATAATTTTATTAATTAGTATAATTATTCCACAGCCACTACATAAAGTGTAAGCAACTTGAGGATCCCAGGAAACTTTCCTCTTTTGAGCCATGCATAAAAATTTGGCATGCAAAATTATACAAATAAAAATAAATAAATTTAATATTCATTAATCTCATAATCATATATTAATTCCATAAATGGACCTAAATCCTAAATTAATGCAGGATTATTCATTTGCTCCATGTATTACAAAATTATTATATGTACTACTTGATTTAATACCCATTACTGTTGCATGGAACTTATAACTGCCTCTACAAAGATGACCTCATTTCTACAAGACTGTAATTATCCACAGTTAAGATGTTTAGACAGTGTAAAGTGCACCATACACCAGGAGATGATTATTCAATATTTTTCCAGTCCCAACTATCACAGAGCAACAAAAATGAATTCTGAATACCTGGTGTACTTTATGGATAATTTACCATAAAGATCCCAAGATCCCAACAGGACTTTGGTCTTGTTTTTGATGCTGTATTTGAGAATACATAAGATATTCAAATATCAGACACCAGTCCATCTACTGGCATGTTTTTAGAAGGTGGTTGGCAACTGGAGAACACCCACACAGACATCAGAAGAACATGCATAGAAACTCTACACAGACCTGAGCTCAGGATCACACCTGAGACCCTGGAGGTGTGAGGCAGCACGACACCCACTGAACCACAACATGTGTGGATTATGGCAAATGAATTGTATATACACAGTCACGTTACCTCTTTGCCATCTGCCTTACACACTCCTGCACGGACCGACCCAAAGCGCCCATTCCTCAGCAGCTCTCCCACACAGTACCGTGACGTAAACATCTCTGATAAACAAACAGACCATCATTCATTTAAGTTAAATTGAAATAAGAATGAAAGAGCCTCACGCTCTTCAATTCTCCCACAGTAGACAGTAAATAATGAATGAGACGTGTGTTGTCAACATCAATTATATTACAGTATCCTTATTACATCGTCCTGTCTCTGAGTATGGTAAGGTGTTGTGATTATGAGTATCCTGTATAAATATTACAGTCTGAATATAAAATATAAATAAAATATAACAAACAAAGACGTAACCATGAAGTAAGTGAAATGTAATTTCGGAAATGCAGATCAGATAAGTCAATTGTCTTTATAAGAGAACTCTGGGGAAATAATTTAGTGCTTAGACACTCTGCACAGGTAAGTTCTCAGCACTTTATAATACTTTTGTATAATCAATACAAAATGATCTTTGCAGCTCCCTTAGATTCCAATGTATTTTTGTGCTCACATCATCCTCTTATATCACCATAATTTCTCTTTCCACAGCTAGTTTTTAGTGAGTTATGAATTCACTAGCTACACAATACTGTACACTCCTTGCTATGAGATTTTAAAATGTTCAGTATAGTTTTTGTGCAAATTCTAATATACCCTCTGGGTTAATGCGGCGCTCCACAAGAGGAAACTGGAGAGCAGGTGTATCATCATCCACTGGGGTCTGTAAAATGGATTGTACATAATGAATCCATGTGTCATAAGTATGATTTAGTCCATGGATATGTCTAATAATCCATTATCCATTAATGTAATCCATTAATGCAATCCTTACTTAAGATACTGCAAAAGGGTCTAAAACTATTAAATTCATGTCTTAAACACATTTATTAGCATTACTTATACAGCTTATATTATCTAAGTACTTATCAATTTAAAAAATTATCATACATACACCTTGGATAAATGATAAGAAAAAAAATGTAATCTCTATTAAAATGTTAGACCTCTCACCTCTCAGTTAGACCATTATTCGTAACTGAATTGTTTTATTGTCGTTGTTGTTGTTGTTTTCTTCATTTTTGATTTTACAGACAGGAGTTTACAGACAGGAATAATTTTTGTTTTTAGCGACTAATTCACCAATAATCATGTAAACACACGAGCAAGTGCCATTTATTTACTAAAACTGTGCAAATTACTAAAAAATGTTTGAGTACTCAATTATTTATTCGGTACAATTAAATTATTAGTTAATAGTATATCCACACTAAAAATGACATGAACTATCAATTATAAACTTTTGCTAATGATTAAGATCTGAATATCTAATTATTTTTTCATAATGATGCAATACTGAAAATTCATCAATTTTTATATTTTTTATGCAAGTGCTTTAAAGCTGTGTCTACAAAATAAAAAAGACAATATACTAGGATAGAAAACAATTCATATTTCATATTAACTATTTCATACTGTATATCTAACCTATATCGAGAATGTGCAACTTGTGTAACTTTATGTAACCTTACATAATACAGTGTTAGCAGGTTTTTATTAAAACATAATACAGTGTTTTTTTAAATAATCGATTCAAAATCATCTTTGCAGCTACCTACTATAGACTATTGTCTATATGATAGACTATTGTCGGCTGTATGGAAATATGACTGTATTAGGTTCTAACTTGCTAATAATCTTTTACATGGTGCAGCTGTTTTAGTCTAGCCTATAGGAATTTTTTTATTTGCATCTGTCCCAAATTTAAAATGCAACATGACATTTTCTTTCATGTAAATAAGTGTTCTAAATATATATTTATATAAGCACTGCAATCACTGTTACAGAACTCAGTACTGATCCAGTACATTTCATGCAATCTACACTATTATAGCGTGTCCGAGATCATTACAATTAGGTCTATTCTGCTTTTGCTGTACTACCTTGACTTTGTTCTGAAGTCCTGCAAACCATTTGTGGCTGATGAGTTCCTCAAATGTTGGCCGAGCATGAGGATCTCGTGCCAGACACCACCATATCAGATCACAGCAACCTGTGCATGCAGGGAGGAGATAGACATTCAGATATCTCATCTAATTGTCTAATTGTCTCAATTTTAAATTTTAAAAATCGGTTTAAATTCATTCTGTAATGCACATTTCCCAGCTTTACTATACAGGACTAAATGTGATGTTTGTGGATTTTCTCACCTCTAGACAGACCATGAGCAAAGGGCAGGTTCTGAAAAACAATGTCTTCGTCGGTATGAAAAGGCAAGTCTCCACAGACAAGGTCAAACAGGAGTACACCCAGACTCCAGATGGTAGCAGGACGACCCAAATACTTTCCCTCACATATCCACTCGGGTGGACAGAAAGCCAAAGTGCCTGAGTGAAAAAGAGAGAAAATGCAGTAATGCAACAAAAAATAGATTCTTTCTCGTACCTATTATGCACTTACCTGCATATCTTGTGTAGGGGGTGTCTTTGAGCAACTCCCCACAGCCAAAGTCTATCAACTTCACGTCCAGAGTGTCAGTGTTGATCAGAAGATTCTGCGCCTTGATATCGCGGTGAAGAACACCACAGTCACAGCAGTGACGAGCAGCCTGAACCACCTGACGCATGATGTGTCGAGCCAGTGGTTCTGACAATCGACCTTTGTGAAGTTTGCAGAATTCATAGACGTCCATGCAGGGGCTGGGCCACTCCAGGATAAAGAAGTAGCAATCAGACATCTCGAACCACTCTAACAGCTCCAACACATTCTCACAGAGAAATGGCTTGGAAACCATTTTCATTAACGCCACCTCCAGTGGGAGGCTGTGTGTCTCTCCGGGCTGAAATTAGAACAGACATGGTTAGCATGGGTTTGGATAGAATACCTCTAAACTAAGCATAGATTTTACAATGGAAGTAAAGTAAGTGTACTTACAATGGTGATGAATTTGTCATAACGCCTCTTGGGCACACGTTTAATGGCAACCTGTACACATATACAAAACATAATTACATCCTTGTTGTAAAACTTAAATATACATATACAGTATAATCAGTACACAGCTTTATTTTAAATTGCACAGGTTGTCTATTTAATCTACCATGTGTCCAAAAAGACCAAATCATTTGGGAATAAAACTAGAAAACACACAACATTGGAGATAATGAAGCTGAAGTTTACAACACTCCTGATCACATGGCTCCCATTGGGCAAGTGGTCATTTAAAGCATTATTTATATATAAGCTAATTTCTACTTAAGTTAAGAAATTTATTCTTAACTGAAGTGTACATTACCACAGTGTACTTTCTTATCTTATTTTCAGTTTGATGAAAGGTTTATAAAAAAAAACACACAGAATTCACTGTGCATAACTTCATTTTCAGGTAACTCTGGTAACATTAAATGAATAAATTAAAGACTGAATAAAATCGTAGTATGTGGAGGATGTATGTCATGTGAGTGAACAAGTTTACAGCCATCTTGTTCTGTACTGAGCCACTCATCTATAGCCTTAATAGTCTTAGCTGCATCACAGTGGTGAATAGCAAGTCCCTCTAGCAGGCAATCTTCATTGTCGAACCCTGTGATTGTATCTCAGGGACATCCGTAAACTGTAATGCTTTACAATTCTTGCATTGTGTTGATTATTGCAAAATTAACTGTAGATGTGCAGTCATTTTACCTGTATGCCATCTGCCTTACGTACTCCTGCACGGACAGACCCAAAGCCTCCTTCTCCCAGCAGCTCCCCTGGAGTGTACCGAGAATCAAACTCCTCTGGTAAACAAACAGACAATCTTTCAGTTAAGTTAAACTGAAATAAGAATGAAAGAGCCTCATGCGCTTGTCTCCTGCAGTAGACAGGAATGAATGAGGCGTGTTATCAAAATCTCTGCATATGGTAAGATACCATGAATATGAGTACCTGTTAAAATCAATACAGTCTTAATGTAAAAAGGAACTAAAATGAAATGAACAAATAGGTAATCAGAAAGTACGAGAAAGGTATGCATAGTTTCCACACATTCCACATGTTGTGATTGATTGGGTATATAAATAAATTTACAGCATACACACTCTGCATATCTAACGTCTCTATACATTACAATACTTTTGTATAATCAATCTGAAACGCACAGTTAATCAGGGTGCAGAGAAAGTAATTGACTCATAAATGTCATTAATCTTACAGTATTGTACTGTTTTTAATCTAATTGCATCCAGGATTATAAACTACAGCCCTACATTATAAAATTCAGAAACAAATACTTAACACTGTGTCCCAAATGATCACTTTTTATGCTTATCTCTTGTCTGCTGTCTATGAAATGTTGTTGTTGGTTGAAGTTTTTATTCTCATGTCATTATGTATCCCCTAATCTGAAAGTCTTTGCAGTGCCTCAAGGATCTCAAGTTCTCTGCAGGTTGTGGGTTCACTCAACATTCTTTCACTTCTAAACTCTGTGTGTGTGTGTGTGTGTGTGTGTGTGTGTCCTACCTGGCTTTACATGGGGTTCTCTGTCAGACTGGGGCTTATTAAGAGCAGAATTTTTCAAATCCATTGTCCCTGGAACATTAGAAATATATATGGTTATTAATTTATTTGGTTTATATGTGATTAGACTTCTGATCTGTTTGCCTGCCACCCGGCAGTATTCACGTTTTATTTGCATATTATTTGCACAGAAATTTCACAAGTTCTCGGGGGTTTTTCTATGCTCCTCTGTACAGGATGTTCACCTTTTTAGGAATTTAATTTAGGAGTAATGTAACATTATATTTAGTTATTTTCCTGAAGTTTTTAGACAAAAAACATACTTTTTTGCTGTATAATACAATGAAATGTTTGTATTTCATTATACACGCAGTCACACACTATTCCAGATATCCACTTACAATATATATATATATATATATATATATATATATATATATATATATATATATATATATATATATATACACACACACTATATCGACTTATAATATCTCCTCTGCTCAACACACACATAGTCTACATACCTGTTTGCGAACGTGGTTTCAGATTGTCTTCTCTTTAGTCAATTTCTCTGTGCGAGTCTTAACAATGAAGTGTGAAGCAGAAAACGAGAAAACTTCCAACAGTATGTTCTTTATATAGGGTTTGTGGCAGAAGCTTCATTATGATGGCATAATCACAGAAAATTCTGATCCTCGTTCCTCAACCCAACACACAGTTCCAGACCTTTCTGAATCAAATAAACTCAAATAGACATTGTTCATTTCAGTGTAGACTATTGTTTCTAAAAGCATGTAATATTTCAGTAAATATCCCCAATGTCCCCAAAGAGCTATACAAACCCTTGAATATACAGTACTGTGCAAAAGTTTAGGCACCCTATTTTTTAGTACAAACTTTTTTTATAGATGTTTATTTTATGACTTCTACATTTTCAAGTCAGTACAAAAACATTTTAGATTCCGAACATTAGTTTTTCAGCACAAAATTAAATGTTACAGAAAAATGTTTGTATGTCAGTAAAGAAAGCAGCAGATTACATAAGAGACACTTTTCAGACAAAAAAACATAATGAAGGCTGCTGGGTTTTGCTGCAAAAATAAGAAGCAAGTGTGATAGTCAAAGTCTCCAGAATAACTGTGGCTGCTTCTGCAGGATGCTCAGTAACACTTACAGCTTATAAAGATGCAGAAATTGTACCTGAGACTAATTTTTTTAAAGGGCTGGCACACCAAACATTGACTTTGTTTCGTTTATTACTGTTTACTGCTCTTTATAGTCTTTTTAATGTAGAAACATTTAATTTCATTATTTTTGCTCTACAGCATTTCTTTGCATGTGCCTAAGACTCTCGCACAGTACTGTACATCTGCTTTAGTCTGCTCTGGAGATTGATAACTGGTTTACTGCTCATGCTGCAGCTGCTGTCTTTCCAAAATCAATGATAATGACACTCCTTTTGCATTAAGATGTTTTGAACATTTTTTTTTTGTTTTAATAGTATGTGATGTATTTCTTTCCCCGCCCCAAAAAAATATTCAGCAAGACACATCTTCATTAATTCATTAATGACTTGATGAACTCATGTGTTACTATTTTGTGAATTATTAAATATAGTAGGTGTTTTGCATCACCTACTCAGCCATCTGAGATGGAAATATAAGTGAGTAAATTAAGTATGTGTAACTTACATATTTTAGGAAATTATTAATTAGCCTACTAAATTAGATTTTTGATTTAGTTAATTTACTGAAAGGATTCACTGACTCAATTGGCTGTATTCAGATTTGCATGATTTTTATATTTTTATCGTTCCATCCATTTTCTGTACTGCTTATCCTACATAGGGTTGCAGAGAGCCTGGAACCGATCCCAGGGGACTCCGGGAACACCCTGGACTGGGTGCCAGCCCATCACAGGGCACAGTCGAACACACATTCATTTACATTTACATTTATGGCATTTGGTAGATGCCCTTATAATACCTTACAATAGTGCTTTGAAGTATATACCTTACAATAGTGCTTTGAAGTCTATACCTTACAATAGTGCTTTGAAGTCTATCAAAAATACATTCTGATATTGGCTCACTAGGTCACAAACTAGGAATACCATCAGTCCAAACTCTGTTGGGGAGGTAATAGACAAGCGCTCAGACAATACTCTTTTTTTTTTTTTTTTTTTGGTAAGTGCTAACTTAAGTACTTTATGAAGAGGTAAGTCTTTAGACATTCAGACCCTATGAACAATTTGGAAATGCCAGTCAGCCTACAATGTATGTCTCTGGACTGGAGGAGGAAACCGGAGTACCCGGAGGAAACCCCCAAAGCACAGGGAGAACATGCAAGCTCCGTGCACACAGGGCGGAGGTGGGATTCAAAACCCCAACCCCGGAGGTGCATTTACTTACTTATTTACTTACTTATTTTGCACAACATTTTTCATCCCAATGGTGTTTTACTAATAAAAATAATAATAATAATAATAATAAAAACAATAGCTAATGACGCTGCAAAGCCCTATCTGATGTTACATTAGTGAAAGGGCACAGACTGTTACATGCTGAACATATTGTTATTAGCTAGTGACACTGTAAAACTCTGTTTGCATAGGCACTGCTATGAATCATGATTACTAATTTCACTGTAACTTAAATTAAACTTAATGAAACAATAAATAGATATGAAATGAATACCAGAAATAGTTGTTGGGTGTAATATTTGTAAGGGGTTTAAATAACACGTTTCACTCCTGTAGAAGTTAGATTAATTATTATTGACACTGTACATGAAAATATACCTTTATTGTTCTAACATTAGCCATAGGGAAGAGGCAGTTAGGGGTCGCAGGAAGTTTATAAGGAGGGAAAGGAGAAATGGGTGTCACAATCACATGGCAAATGCAATAACACATCAGGTTAAGATATTATTTTCCCTGCACCAGAACAGAACATAAACAGAGCAGTAAACTGCTATAGAAACCAGCTTAATGAATTTAGCTCATAACAACCAGCTTAGCCCACAAAGATGCACAAGCACATAATTATTTATCAAGTGAAGTTAGGTGTGTAATGTACTATACTAGCAGGAATGCAGTAACTGCACATCCAATTCTTAATTGATTTGTGGCCATTACTACTCTCCTTGAGTATGTTTCACCTATTCTACAGTTTTACACTTTGACCAGTAGATGGCGAGTGAGATTTATGAAATGACCAGCTTCACAAACAGATGTTTTAATCTAAAGAAATGAAACAAATCTACTTATGGACCCTTAACCTTTTTTTTTTATCTGAGGTGCATCACTGGAAGAAGGGATGTCAAGTACCCTTGAAATAAAGAAGCTTAGCTAGTAGGCACCCTTAGCACATCCCTAGGTAATATCATTTTTATAGCAGAACATAATCAAAGTTTACATATCTTCTTGATAAGTCCAGTCTGTGAACTAATTTAGCTAATTCACTCCCTCAAAACTTCATGTGAAAGTTTTCATAAAACTGCCACTGATTTCATGTAACGCTTTCTTTCTGATTCAGTCCCATGCAGCTTAATTGTGATTGGCTGGGTCACTGTGCAGTCAGTTCAAAATAACAAACACCCAAATGTGTGCTTTTTCTGTGATTATCAGTCAAAGGCTCAATTCAGGATATGTGGAACGTGCAAAAAAGTGAAAGAGTCACTTGTCTGTGAACGTGTGGGTGACATGTCTGCTATGCCCCGGCCAGGAACACTGGGCATGAGGTGGGAATACACCCTGGATGGGTCACCAGTCCATTACAGGGCACCATGTAGACACACATTCACACCTAGAGGCAATTTTTTCTTAATCAGTCCACATGTTCTGGGAGATGGAAGAAAATAAACTAGAACCCAGAGGAAAGCCACACTGCCATAGGGAGAACATGCAGAGAAACTAGGCACAGACATTAACCAGAGTTCAGGATTGAACTGGGAACTCAGGAGCTGTGAGGCAAAGACACTACCTGCTGTGCCACCAGACGTCACAATAAGATGGCATGAATAACTTAATACTGTAGTTGCCAAAGCAGGTTAAAATTGAAGTGTGCTGTTGTGCTTTTTCCTGCCACTAGTTCATACAGAAACAGATGAGTGACATCCAGTGTGGACTGACTGAGGTCTTGACATGACAATGCATCCCTACATTTTAGTCTGGTTCCTTTCAAGGTTTCGTTCTCATGCTTTCTCAGGAAGGTTTCCTCTGGCCTGCTCATTAGAAATCTGACATCCAAATTTCTGCAAAGCTTCAAGTGCTAGACAAATTCAATTATATTCAACTGAAGAAGTGAGAATTTATATTTCTTAGATTGGAACCAGCCTCAGGGATAGGCTCAATGTGTTGCTGGGCTATAAACCAGTTATTTCATATGGCATTATGTCTAGTGTTCATACATCCTATTTGAATTTTTGTGATCCTTGAATTTTCAATCAATTAGTGATAGCCCTGATCAGGCCTAGATTTAAGCATTTCGAAGAATGAGATCATAACTGACAGATTTTAAGTGACTACATTAGCACATTTCCATGGATATAGGTAGGGCAAGCTCTCATCCTCTTTATTTACATATCATTCTGGCACATTATTAGAGCATTTATGGACATTGTACTGGTCATTTCCTGAAGAGCTGCCTATCCAAATGGAAGGCTGCAGAGAATGGAATGGAGGACACTGCACTCCACTGAAGTGTCAATGGTTTCAGGCTCAATTCACACACTCAATGGGGTCCCTTTAGTGCACTGAGCTGTATAATATGATGGCTAGAGGAAGCCAGGACATTTCAAACAGCCAGCTGAATAACTAAACCCTCACTTCCTAGTGTACTTTCAACGGCATATCTGGATCATCTTTATGTGCAGACCATACCACTCCCCCAATCTGACCCAACCACCTAGCCCCTACCCCCACCCTGCATGCATGTGGGGTCACAGGTACCAAAATGTTCCTTTTATGTGCCGATTTATGAATATAACAGCTTTACTATAACAAGGCTTCACTATTAGACATAAAACAGTCAGATTTTTGGTCAAATGCAGGGAAAAAACACACCAATTTTCAGTAATGCAATACATATTTATTCAAGCAGTAAACATGAGCTCATGCATTCTTTTCTGCAAGGTAATCAGACTGCCAGCTGTGTTTTATGCTAGTATAAAACAGCTTACATGTATTAAACAAAAAGAATTTACACAGAGGAGTCCTGCAAAGCTGTGAGAATAGAAAAGCCCTGTGGAAGCTTAGAAGTTATCAAGCAAGGAGTCAAGGATTTCAAATATGAAATTTGTGTCAGGTCCTTGATATGCACCATTCAGCTCAAGCACACACTTCCTGTTCACTTTTTGCACACATATCTAACACACATCCTGGTTCTTCAGCCGTTAGCTGTTTTGGCTCAACACTTGCGGGGCTGCTGGATGAAGAAGCAGCGCTGCATGTGCAGTTTCTCTACACTGGGTCTGACCTTCCCATGCCGTACTGAAACTGGAGTCTCAGGGAAATCATGGCCCAACTGCAGAAGCAAAAAATAAATAAATAAATTTGTGGAGGAAATTACACATCACTCTGTAACGAAAGGAACGCCAGCCACAAAAACGTTAATTTGGTTTTTGCAGAAAAATCAACTATTCTAAAGCACTATTCGTTCACATTTGAATACATCCCACAATGTACTACTTTAGCCACTATTACAAATTAGGACAAAAACAAGGTTAATTGAGAGTTTCGAGAGTTCAAAGTTCCATGCGCTCTTAATGGTACTTTTGAACTTGAAAAAAAAAAAAGTTTTTTTTTTTTTTTTTTAAATACATAAAGGAATAAACTAAGAGTTTCTGCAGTTCATGCACAATATGCTTTATTGCTATAAAATATAATAATAAATTAGTTTTAACTGCAGTTGCAGTCTAGCCTTCATAAAGAGTTCACATGGCATGCTCATGATATAGAAGGGTAAAGACAAAGACCTTCTCTAGGGGGCCTGCCATTAAAATACCCATTTGCTGCATCCGGGAGAAAGTGGTCAAAGACCTGAAACCACACACACACACACACACACACACACACACACACACACTCTGAAGAAATGCACTGACAGGGAAAACAAAAAAAAAAAACACACACACAATTTCATACATGACTAATAGTGTATGCACTGTCAATTTCACACAAGCTATTAATCAGTACTTCTCCCTTTGCAGTTTCTGTTTCTACCCAGCAGTATAAACATCACTTGTAATAGTGTTAAAATTATTGTGCATCAGCAAATGTTTCAGCATTTCTTTATACATTTTGCTGAAATTTCTGAAAATACACTTTTAACAGCATTGCTCAACAGAGGCTGCTGGATGGTAAAGAATTAAATTCAGCTCTGTACCTGGGTTTATCCGCCCTCTTGCTTTCCTTCTCTGGGGTTCCATTATCCTCATTGTTTTTCTTAACAACTCGTTTTCCTCCTGCTTTTACTGCAAAAGAAATAAACATGCTGGTTACTCAAAGCAGTCACAAAGTGCAATTTCATGCATCAAATCTATTTTAACTACTTGCCATGGGCCACAAGATTTACCAAATACACTTCAACCATGTTTGACTCACCACCTGTGTTAAAATAAGTGTTGTAGAAATGTTCCACTTTGCTGGTCATGCTGCATCAACTATCAAATAAGCCTTGTTGGTTATTCTGCTTTAGTAATTGCTTGCTAGCTTTAACAAAGGAAGATAAAAAAAAATTAATCATTTTGTGGACCTAGGGTTTGTGACATTCAGTAGGGCAAACTCCACCCTGGGACCAACTCTAGAGTAGAGTTAAAAAAGGGCTGGAATTGTGGAATAAACTTGAAGACATCGATCTTTCGATTTTTAATGCACACATGATTGAATTCTCAGTTCCTGAAAAAGAGGCATGCAGTGAAACTCAGGTTATATACCTTAAACAACCAAAACATATTTGGCACATTTATACTAAATCTGTATGGTCAAAAATATAGCAGTGTCATCAGTAGTTGCCAAAAATGCTTACATGCTTGGCTTAGATTCGGGATAATCTCACAAGACATTCGTGGGTAAAGTTTTTTGTGGTATGCCCATCCCAACAAACTAGTGTACACAATAAAGCCAGTGTCTGAACCAGATGGGTGACTCCCTAAACACCCCGGGGCACAAGGATTGGCACAATAATACCAGCTAAATATCTCCCTCAAGTTAACTCTTAGAGAGCCAACTAAAAAAGGCTAACCCAGTTATGTACCAGAACCCAAGAGTAAAATAGACACCAAAGCACAGCCAGTCAAAGGTGCCACCTGTACCATGTGCTAAAGCTGAGGATTCTGTAGAATACAGGAAAAGAAATCTCAGCATTGGCTTGGCTTTGTTTTGACTATGTTACATGAGGAGTCTTGCTGGGCCTCGGGAATAAAATAGCACAAACAAATGAGACTATTTTGGAGGAATGTGGACATTTACTGTGTGCCGAGTGACATCTTTAGCCATAAAATACACTTCTCAAAAAAAAAAAAATTAATTAATTTATTTAGCAGCACAAACTGGTTCATTGTCCAAACCAACACAGAAGAATAGAAACACTTCCATTTGTTACATTATCATATGAAGCACCAATTTCACAGAGGTCCTGTGTTTCCAATTTAGATTTGATTGTTTTCACACTCTTGAATGTATTTCCAAAGACAGCAGAGAGCCACATGACTTGACAAGTGACTGTGAGTAGAAATTAGAGAGTCATGCACTCGATATGGCTCTCCAGGGTGTAAAGTCTGACTGAACTGCATTTGCATGAGCCAGTGTTCCCAGCAGCCAATCACTGATCACCAGCATTTCTCCTGCTTGTGTAGATCTTTGTTCTTTCTTTGTACATAACTACATAAAATATAGATACTAAATTATGGTGCCATGACCAAATAATTCCTTCTATATGAACAAAGTTCTAATGTATTATTTTCTAAGCTCTAATTTTACACTATTTAAAGTGTTTTCAGTAAGCTAAATCCTACTTCATGTAACATGTTTTCATATGCAAACATTCATGAATACTCAGTGCATATGCCAATGAATCTATCGCATCATCTGGCGACTTGGAGACCATTTTTCAGCATACATTAGCTACTTCCCCCTGAAAAGAGTTGGCACTTGTGAGGTATGTTTAAGAAGTTTTAACTCTAGTCTCCTAAAAGTAGCACTAAGCAAGCTACAGTACAGTTGCACAGCCACTGTCAAGCACTGAAATGTTGTGATCATAAATACACAAGTTCTCCAATTACCCACTTTTTTTATTCAGGGTGAAATTAACCAGCTATGTCTAGTAAAGATCCTGCACATGTCAAACACATAATAAATCACAATGTCCAACAACAACAACAGCAGCAGCAGCAACTGCAGCAGCAACCTGCACTCAGGACTTTCATTATTTATGGTGTAAAACTTCCCTACTGCACTTTCAATGCAATAAAAGCTCATTTAATAAAAGCTCAAACCAAACACACCAAGCTTTCACTCACTTTCTACATGCCAAACACCTTAAAACATGAGATCATACCTGCAGGAGGATGACCAGCCTTCAAAGTGTTCCTCATCCCAGCTTTAGACAGCTGCACCATGTTCAAGTTTTCCTACTTACCCTTTAGACAAACACACACATCCTCCCTCTTTCAGTGTGCTCTGTTTTATACTGCTGAAATGAACGTAGCACTGAGCAGTCATCAATGTGGAAAGCCTACAGTGCCAAAACGCCCTAAAAACAGTCGCTAGGCTTTGAGTGACTCACATCAGAGAGAGCAGTAAATAAGCCACAGAAAACATCTCCTCAACACGACATTTCAGCCATGAACTTGGAGTAGTTTTCTCAACTACCGGTTCCTTCCCCGTTTACGGAGTGACGTCAAATCAACATGGCCGCTCATGCTGTGAACGGTGTAAAGTGCCCATTCTATACTTTTAAATTAGTTTGTTTCGGCTTTAGATCAAGGGGGCACAGTGGCTAGTGGTTAGCACATTTGCCTCACACCTCAAGGGTTGGGTTTTTGAATCCTGCCTCCGTCCTGTGTGCATGTTCTCCGCATGTTTCCTCTGGGTACTCCGGTTTCCTCCCCCAGTACAAAGGCATTTCTGATTGGCATTTCCAAATTGTCTGTAGTGTGTGAATGTGTGTTTGTGATTGTGATGGGTTGGCACCCTATCTAGGGTGTCTCTTGCCTTGTGTTCCAAGTTCCTGCTCCAAGTTCCCTGGGATAGGCTCCAGGCTCCCCCATGATCCTGTGTTACTGAGGATGGATGAAAATCTATAACATGGACCATACTAATCGCTATTTCAAGAAGGTAATCATCAACCTTAGAGTTATCACTCATATAACTAACTAATGTTAGCTGGCTAGCTTGTTGCTAACGCTACTCGCTATTGTCTGGATTTTGTACTGCAATACAAAATATTGCATGAATGTTTGAAGTTCACTAATGTAAAATAGTACCAATAGTCAGTCAAGCCTGTAATTGTAAATGTGCAGATAAGTTAGCTTTTTATGAGCTTTATGACCTCTGATAGAGCAAACAAACAACACGCTTTTATGGAAGTGTCCATGTTTTAGTTATTTTTTCACTTTTCACGTCGAATGTGCTGAGGTGGGAAATGATATCAGTACAACTTGCATATTATCACTTATGAGGGACCACAAATAGCATGAGTATATAAAGAATATGGTTTTATTGGGTCTGTTGCTTTTTGTCATGTCTTTCTCTAGGTACAAAGCAGATTTAGATCAGTTGAAGAATTTAACCTGTCCAGCTTTTGTTAATTGTGTAAAGCTTAAAGGAAAACTTCAGCCTGAAACACATTAAATGTTTATACTGAAATATTTGTGATGTTTAGAGATTCTGGTGCTAATTTTTTTGGTTGCTGCTGTATTTTTGTTATTCCTGTGAGGGGTTAGCAGTCATCTGCTACACTGATATCACAGGGGGACACAGCTAGCGTGGATACAATGACATTTAATAGATTTAAAAGAAATATTTTCAGCAGTCTCAAACATAACGGATAACAGGTAAGTTTCACTGTTAGCTCCTAAAAACAACAGCTCAAGAGCATCTTGTCTCACTCACCAATATCCTGTTCAATGTCATATTTATAAGAAACCCAGTGTAGAAATAGTGGAGAGTGCAAATTTTGGGCTCAAATTTCCAGAATGCACTGCATCTATATGACACAGTTGGTCTAAGTAATTGCGGGCTCAGGTGACAAGCTTGATGAAACTGATGGTGGCATTGGTGAAAGGTGGCGTGAAAGGTGTTGCTTTGAAACCTCATCTGTTTGAGCAGAGTGTACAGTTGAGGACATGAGCACTAGACAGACTAAAGGACTAAAGTACTGCTGCATTGCTCTGTTTAGGTAGAGATGAATTCCAACTGGGGCCACTCTCAGCAGGTAGTCAAATGGCATTGTGGCATGCACGTAACCTTTAGCCAAAGTGAAAATAGAAACTTGTTGATGAAATTGATTAATTTAATCATAAAATGAATATTTTACACAATTGAAGATTACATATTCATTTTAAATATTAATCGCAAGTCATTCAGGGTGGAGTTTTCAGTTATTACATATTGAATATTGCACATAGATAGCATTAGTTACAATAATAATAATAATAATAATAATAATAATAATAATACTAGTAAATTACTAAAAAGTGTTTCTGCTTGATGTGATCTTATCAAGCAAAGAACAAAAGTTGCCATATCTACTGCAAGAAATGTTAAATCTATCCACATGCTGTAGGAGATAACAGCCAGCCAGCACCGTCTACACAAAAACCACATGCACAAGAACAGCAAAAAACATGCTGCTGCTTTCATGTGGGTTTTGCTGCTTGTGTTTTCCTTTCACTTCAACATGAAAACACAGTGTT
The DNA here is from genome assembly GCF_027358585.1 of Pangasianodon hypophthalmus. Taxonomy (NCBI): domain Eukaryota; kingdom Metazoa; phylum Chordata; class Actinopteri; order Siluriformes; family Pangasiidae; genus Pangasianodon; species Pangasianodon hypophthalmus. The sequence continues at coordinate 23,470,424 of NC_069714.1, read as the reverse complement.
TATGGCATTCGCTTTTACAGTGCTCTGCTGTATGAATTTCTGATGACGTTTGCTCCACAAGATGATCTAAAGATTTATCATAGAAATATGTTTGATATACTGTACTTAACCAGTATACATGCTGCTCATATAAATATTTATGAAGTGTGTGTGTGTGTGTGTCTAATTAAGCCACTACCTACACAAAATTACAGTTATAAAGTGTTGTAAAGTTTATGTCTGAACAGAAATTTATTTGGGACTTTACAAAATGCAAAGTACTTTACGTATATTTCATGAAAGACATTAAAATTTCATTAGCTCCTTTACTTTTTCTGCTAATTCACATACACATACTTTTGTAAAAATTAAATTTTATACATTATGATATATTCAAAGTTTATATACAATAACTGAATGTAAAGGTATATTTAATACCTCTGAATATATCACTATTGCCCCCAAAACCAACCAATCATGTATAGTATAAAATGACAGACATTTTTATCATATTTAAACACTTGTATATACTTGATCTAGGGCCTATCAGGTGAGGCAGGAATACACCCCAGATGCCAGACACACACTTTTACACCTAGGGGCAATTTAGAGTAGCCAATCCACCATGTTTTAGTGGTGGGAGGAACCCAATGGAAACCCATGTGGATACAGGGAAAACACATGAAACTCCACACAGAGAGTAACCCGAGCTCATGATAAAACTGAGGACTCTAGAGCAGGTTACCTCCTGCCCCACCATGATGCATCTGTATAAAATTTAGAAATAAAAAATGTGGACACCTGTCCTTCACAACCATATGTGGGCCTTCCACAAACTGCTGCCACAAAGTTTACAGCACACAGATGTGTAGGGTGTCTTTGTATGCTGTAGCATTACAATTTCTCTTCACTGGAATTAAGAGGCCCAAACCTGTTCCAGCATGACAATGCCCCTGTGCATGAAGCAAGCTCCATGAAGACATGGTTTGCCAAGGATGGAAGAATCTGAGTGACCTGCACAGAGCTTTGACCTCAACCACACTCATAAAACTTTGGGATGAACTGGAATGCTGAATTTTTCGTCTAACATCGAGCCCGACCTTCACTAATGCTAGAAATACTTCCCAGAAGAGTGGAGATTGTTATAGCAGCAAGCAGGGGCACCTCCATATTAACGCCCATGGTTTTGGAAAGGGATGTTCAGCAAGTTGTGATGGTCAGGTGTCCACATACATTTGGCCATATAGTGTTCTAAGTTCTTAAATTTGGTAATACCAGGAAAAGCTTTTTCTGACCCACTCATTGATTTTGTCAATAGAATTGCTAATATTAGTCAAATTACTTAACGCTAAGAGTTTGTGGTAGGTCTGCACAAATCTTCATTTCAGGACCTGTGGTACTGTGCTGGGTAAAAGCTTAAACAGACAGACCTCGCTTCTGTTGGTGGAGTCTGTGGGCTGTTTCCTTTGGCTGCTTTTCTCATTGACAAAAATGGTATGTTGAATGTCTCATAGGGGAGCTAAGAGTATTTACTGGTTTATGTTTTTATCTGTTACTTAAATTTCGTGGAAAATTTCTCTCCTTGTATCTCCTACTCCCTAGCCCTTGCTAATCCTTCTACCTCACTGACAATACAGCTTACTCCTAATTTTCTTAGCAGCCCACTAATCTAAAAGCCAGTTGGAGTGATAGTCAAGGTGGTCATGGTAGGGACAGTTGTACACTAACCACTCTTAGCTTGTATGTACATTGCCAGTCAAACATATTGTATTTAAGCAGTTTTTTTTAATGGCCACATTTTAAATGCTATATCACCTGGAATTATGGATGTATTGTGTGCAGCTTTAAACTACATAAATGGACTGGACCCTTTGAATGTAATAAAATTTTAAAGGTGCACTATATGCAGCTTTCTTGTTAAAACATACACACTACATGTACAAAAGGTGTATCACCCCACTGATAAGGAATGATACTCTTTCTGAGAGTGTAGCACACCACATATTTATGTTAGACAGTGCGTCTATGAATCTTTTATCTATAGGCTTAGAGGGTTTACTGTCCAAGTCCTCTTCACTTTAATAAAGCACTTTTGTGTCCCATTAGTATCTGAGAGTGAGCAGATGTAAGTTTCCTAATTTAATTGCAATTCTGCATGATTGTGTTTGGTATGATTGGTTTGCGGCAATACTAGTGATTAAACTGTAATAAAACCCTGTGTATACAAAAACATTTGACCGCGAGTGTATTTCAGATTGTGTTACCTCATAAACCAATCCCAAAGACACCTTGTCTTTGAGAAAAGAAGTTGGATTGTTTACATGCATTGTAAAAGAATCTTTGGTGTAGGAACCATCTATATGGCAGCCATGATAAAGCTGGGCTTACATGGCATCAGTAGTGGCTGTAGATTTCTGGATTATATGTTGCTGCTGTTGAAGTGGTTGATGTAGCTGTTTTAACTCCTATTCATGATTTATCATACACTGCAACACATCTACATGGGCTTCAAAAGATGTATTAAGCTTGGCTATATTAAAAGGTTCTCAAAAACCTTTATAAGGGTTTAAAAGCAATATTGTACAAAGCATGAACACAATAATACATAAGTATATTTAATAAAAGGCAAAATGTGAAAGGCTGCAAGACTTCATAAATAAAACAGTGAAGAAGTATTTGCTAAATAAATACAAGGTAAACAAGCAACAAGGTTTTATTACTCAAGGGAGGGAGACCACTAGGAACAACACACAATGAGAAAAAAACACAGGCTAGAGAGTGGCAACTTTATTCTATAGTTTACTTTGAAAATTCATTCTAAAAATACATCTGAAAAAGTTACAGTACTACAAATGGTGTGGGATGTAATATGAATGTGAATATTTACTTCATGTTTCCATGATGTGTGTTTGGAGATTATCTCTAGAAAACTAGATAATAGAGAATATGCTATAAGGTATGTGTTTTGTACTGTTCGTCAAAACCCACTCAGGACGGTTGAAAAGACAGCAGAGTTTGTGTAATTGTAAGAATGAATGTGTATTATATACAGCTCAGAAATATATGAATGTTACTTAATCCTCCACTAACCGAATACGAATTAGGTCTACGAAGACCAGATACATGGACTTACCAATGGCCCAGTGACTGGACAGATTCTTGTTTACACCTTTTCCATGCATTTATGTTTATTAAACCACAGCACTGCTGAATTCTTGATTCTGACTGATCAGGAGGTGTTGATTAATTTTCTGTTACAGAGGCTCTGACAATTCGAATCACAGGCTTATATTAATGCACTTGGGTTCATTTAATTCAGAGGGACTTGTATGGAGGACAGTTCCACATAATTTAGGTCTAATAATTGAGGTGATAACAGTAACTCTGTTTCGCAACAACCCGTTATTGATTATTTTCTTATAACAGCATGTTTATTCCTTACATAATGGTAGTAGTACTGAGTGGACTGGACTTTGTTACAGTAAATGAACTAGGAACTGCACTAAAGTCTTAATAGGCAGTACAGTCACTAGCCTACGGCTGTGAAAGCTTATGCTCCTTTTCCAATACTTTCCAACAGTACTGTGTAATTTCCTGTGTACTTTCTTTCTCATTCTTTCATTTCCTATTTTCATCCATGTTCTGTCCAACTCCCCTTGTTTTCATCTTTCTCCTTTGCCACTCCTCTTTCCTTACCTCTCACCTCCTCTTTCTTTGTTCTTTCTCATCAGCTGTTCCTCCTTCTAAAATAATCATGGTTTGCTGACCTTCCATATTTATTTACATACATAAAGTGGACCTCTGACTCTGATTTTTTCAGCAGGGGCACTTAAAAACACAATCTCTGCAACCAAGAATAAAGAACATCATTTCAGCCACCCTTCTCTCCTGACTCTCTCTATTGTGCAAGGAAAAAGATTGTTTTGTATGTTGCACCCTTGTCCTGCAGACATGAACATTCATCCTAATAAATATGCACATATAATGAGCATAATAACAGTAATCACTGACTTAATGTTAATTCCCCATGACAAAGACCCATTCCTAAGTTCACATGAGAAACAGTTTCTGTTTACCCAAAGTACTTTAAAAAAGAAAGAAGAAAGAAAGGAACAAACAAAAAAATGCCATACTCTCCAGAAGGTGGTAGTGTAGGAACAAGGATATGGGTGACGTCATACTGTGCCAAATACTGATTGGAGAATGGGTCTCTGAATCACGAAAGCAAGTATTATGATATATCAATTTAAAAAGGTGGGGATACAGCTATTAATATAAAAATATATATGTGTGTGTGTGTGTGTGTGTATATATATATATATATATATATATATACGCACAGTCAGGTCTGGAACAATGACAGAGTTTTTGTGATTTTGCCTTTATACATCACCACAATGGATTTGAAATAAAACAATCAAGATGTGATTTTTATTTTAAGAGGTTCCACAAAAATATGGCATTTACCATTTAGGAATTACAACCATTTTCAACAAAGTACCTCCATTTTCAGGGGCTCAAAGGTATTTGGACAAATTGACATAACTGTAAATATAAAAGTAATTTTAATACTTCAATGAAAATCCTTTGCAGTCAGTGACTGCCTGAGGTCTGGAGCCCATGTTCTCAAAACTCAATTTCTGAGTTTCCTCCCTAGAGCTGCTTTGCCAGGCCTTCACTGCAGCCACCTTCAGTTGCTGCTTGTTTGTGGGTCTTTCTGCCTTCAGTCTTGTCTTCAGTAAGTGAAAAGCATGCTCTATTGGGTTGAGATCAGGTGACTGACTTGGTCATTGAAGAATATTCCATTTCTTTGCCTTCAAAAAGTCTTGAGTTGCTTTTGCAGTATGTTTAGGGTCATTATCCACCTGCACTGTGAAGCGGCGTCCTATCAGTTTTTTAGCATTTGGCTGAATGTGAGCAGAATTCAGAATTCATCTTGCTACTTCTGTCAGCAGTCACATCATCAATAAACACCAGTGAGCCCGTTCCAATGGCAGCCATACATGCCCATGCCATAACACTGTCTCCACCATGTTTGACACATGATGTGGTATACTTTGGATCATGAGCTGTTCCTTTCTTTCACCATACTTTTCTCTTCCCATCATTCTGGTACAGGTTAATCTTGGTTTCATCAGTCCAAAGAATCTTATTCCAGAACACAGGAGGCTTTTTTAGATGTTTTCTGGCAAAGTCTAATCTGGCTTTCCTGTTCTTGAATGTTACCAGTGATTTGCACCTTGTTGTAAATCCTCTGTATTTATATTCAAGATTGTCTCTTGATTGTGGATTTTGACAATGATATGCCTACCTTCTCCAGAGTATTCTTGACTTCTGTTGATGTTTTGTAGGGGTTTTTCTTAACCAAGGAAAGGATTCTGAGATCATCAACTTTAGTTGTCTTCCGTGGTCTTCCAGGCCTTTCGATGTTGTTGAGCTCACCAGTGCTTTCTTTCTTTTTAAGAATGTACTCAACTGTTGATTTGGCCATACCTAATGTTTTTGTTATCTCTCTCATAGATTTATATTGTTTTTTTCAGTCTAATGATGGCCTCCTTCACTTGCATTGAGATCTCCTTGGACTTCATATTGGTAGCTCCAGTCGAACAGCTGCCAAATGCCAACTCAATACCTGATATCAACTCCAGACCTTTTATCTGCTTCATTTGTCTTGAAGTAACGAGGGAATGGACCGCACCTGGTCAATTAACTTCTTGTCAGTCAATTGTCCATATACCTTTGAGTCCCTGAAAATGGAAGTACTTTGTTGAAAATGGTTGTAATTCCTAAATGGTAAATGCCATATTTTTGTGGAACCTCTTAAAATAAAGCTGAAAGTCTACACTTTGATCACATCTTGATTGTTTTATTTCAAATCCATTGTGGTGGTGTATAAAGGCAAAATCACAAAAACTCTTTTGTTCAAATACTTCCGGACCTAACTGTATATACTATTAATATAAAATTATTGCATGTTATGCAGCTACAACTGAAGAGCTGTTTTGAGATATAGGAAAATGCACAATATATGCAGTTTAATCCATAATGAATATTTCTGATGAAAAACGAAACAAAATAAATGTTTCATTAGAAACTTGCTAGCAATTTGATGAAAAAAAAAATAACAACCTGCTTGCCTCAAAAATATAATAATAAGGAATGTCACTTTCAGCATATTTTTAGCTCTGCTTTGTGCTCACCTTTCTTTACATATATATATATATATATATATATATATATATATATATATATATATATATATATAAAAATTCATGTCATGTCCCCATGTCCCACAGTTAGGTGACTGGCGGAAGGGTTAAACAGAAGAATGCCTAATTTGTTGAATATGGACAGTGTGTGTGTGTGTGTGTGTGTGTGATTACCATGTACCAAAAAACTACCAAAAAGCACCATAAGTGGGCGCCCTAGGATGTTTGTGCCCTATGCAATTGCTTATATTGCTGTACATAGTGTGAATCTGGGGTATACTAAATTTTACAATTTAAATGTTTGGTTACTAAATAAGCCAATGTGGTACTCATCTGAAAACACGTTACTGACCTAAATCTGACTTGATAGTCCATCAGGATTCATGACACCATCAGAGGTTTAAACCAGAAACAGATTGTGATCAGACAGATTCTGCGTGAAGATTCAGTGACCACAGGCCTGCAACAGAAATGGGCAGATTTAAAAAAAAATAAAAAAATAAAAAATAGCAAGAGAGCAAGAGAAAAGGGTGTGATTGAGTGGTTCCTTCAAAACAGTAAGCTGTGACAGCAGCACTTTCTCTGTACCTGTAAACAATTTCAAGACAGAAAAGCTCCCTGTCAGTGCTACACAGAATGAAACCACCAAATGTACCTCATCTCACAGATGCTGAGAAAATACAGATCGTTTCAGGACAGGGACACACTGCAGCCACTGCTAAATTTGTCCCACCATGTCACAGCCTGAGAGACAGGGAGTAACCACACACAGTGGACCATATGCTTTGATACAGACATTAGAAAGGAACTTCAACCATCAGCAGTGTGTAGCACCCACTTGTGATACAATGACAACAACATTGCACCGACCTGTTTGCTTTAGGTGCCTAATATTTGAATAGTCGGATTATATTCATAAACTAAATTCAGCCTAGGTTGTCAAAGTGGGTCTGGAGTGGATCCCATGAAGAAGAGCTGGGTAGTCCATTATAGAGGTCGAGATTACAGTCAACCAGAATCAAAATTGTTGTTGATGTAATTATTTAGTTATTATAGTTAAGACTAATTAACTAATAACAAATTTAAAAGGTTTAATATAAAGTGCAATAAGAACAAGCATAAATAACAACTTAAAAACAAGCATTAATAGTGGCACATTGAATCTAACTTCAGTTTAAATAACACTAAGAAAAGTGTTGATGTGATAGACTGAAAAAGTTTTAAATCTACATCAACATTTTAACACTGTAACTGGTTTATGTGTGATGTGTAAAGAATGCCTTTAATGGCTAGAGTAAATAAATATGATGGTACATGTTTGCCTTTTGTGCCTAATATTTAAGTAGTTTATTATTATGAGAGTGAATATGTGAATCCAAGGGAAATACATGAACATGTGACTGCAAACAACAACAACAACAACAACAACAGATATATACAACCTTCAGATGTATTTCATTCAGTTATGTGAAACTATTTCAAATTTTCAGACACATGTCAAAAATTATAAATGCTAAATCAAATAGGAATAAAACCGACCAATGGCATCATTCAAGTGCGACACGCCCACTTAGGAGACCCCACCCACTTTTGCAATGCTAGGCAACCAGGACGCCAAACAAGCGCGTGCGGATGCAGCAGCGTTTTTTGTAAACAAAGCAGCTGCTTTTGTCAGATATTAATCTTTAACAACACAGAGTTTTTACATGTTATTAATGTAAACAGATTATTTTACATTACATTATTAATGTGTGCATACTGTATTGTAATCATTGATCACTAATCTCGTCACATCAAGGAGATTTTTATGGCTGGAAAAAAGAAGGAAGTTAGCTTACAGGTAATATAGTTTATAATAATAATATCAGTCTTTGTGTTTTTCCTCATCTTCACAGTCTTGAAAGTCATTTTCTAATCTCAGGTGTCCATCAGTAACGACGAACAATGGGGCGAGATGCTGGCCATCAAAGGGTTAACAGGTGAGAGGACAGAGAAAAACCTTCTGCAGAACAAAGTCACTTTCATTACTTTCACCACACAGCATGGGTCTTCCAAAGCACTGTGGCTAAAGGAGAGCTCATGGATATAACTCATCATGAAGTACTGGATACAAAACCCAAAAGTCAGTAGCACAAAAGTCCAGTCAAAAGCTTAATCTGGATTGTTTATGTCCTGAATATTCCTGAAGAAGGACTTGAAATGACAGCTGTTGGCTCTAAAAGAGTTTATGGCTGAGAATCTGGGAGTGTGTATGCTGTACATTTGATTCTGTCATTCAAAATAGATTTTAAGATTCTTGAAATTTTTATCAGCTGCATACATACCGTATCTGTGCCTGTATACTCTATCTATAGTCTCTCTCTCTCTCTCTCTCTCTAGCTGTCTGGAAAATCACTTTGAGCTCCTTTATTGTATGAACAGTGAATTAGTGTCACGTTCATAAGTATTTAAACAGTGACACAATTTTCGTAATTTTGCCTCTGTACACCATCACATTGGATTTGAAATGAAGCAATCAAGACGTGATTGAAGTGTAGACTTTCAGCTTTAATTCAAGGGGTTTAGCAAAAATATTGCGTTAACCGTTTAGGAATGGAGTCCCTCCATTTTCACAGGCTCGAAAGTAATTGGACAAACTAACAGTCATAAATATTAGGATTATTTTTAATACTTGGATGGAAATCCTTTGCAGTCAATGACTGCCTGAAGTCTGGAAACCATGGACATCATCAAATGCTGAGTTTCCTCCCTTGCGGTGCTTTGCCAGGCCTTTACTGCAGACTCCTTCAGTTGCTGCTTGTTTGTGGGACTTTCTGCCTTCAGTTTTGTCTTCAGTAAGTGAAAAGCAGCTCAGTTGGGATGAAGTTATCAGACATTTAAGGACATTCAATTTCTTTGCCTTAAGAAGCTCATCAACACCCCTTTGGACCGCGTATTGAGAGTTCCCATGAATAACTACCAAATGCAAATTAAAGACTTGGAATCAACTCCATTGTTGATGAAATAAGGAGGAAACAGGCCACATCTGGCCATGAAACTGCTTATTGGTCAATTGTCCAATTACTTTTGAGGCTGTGAAAATGGAGGTACTCTGAAAAAAATGGCTGTAATTCCTAAATGGATGATGCAATATTTTTGTTAAACTGCTTGAATGAAAACTGAAAGTCTACACTTCTATAACATCTTGATTGCTTCAAAATTATGAAAATTGTGTCATTGTCCAAATAATTATGGACCTGACTGTATCATCTACATAGATCAGGGGTTCTCAAACTTTTGGACCAGGGAGCCCTTTAACTCAGACCCCCCTTAGCACAGGTTTATTATTTTTTAACATAATTAAATTATTTAAATATTAAACTTTAGGCATTATTCAAATGTGCACAATAATATGCTGGCAATTTACTGGAGCCCTAGCTTATTTTATTGTCTGACATTTCACTGACAGAACATGTTTGGTCCAATTTGGTCCAATTATTTATAGGCCAACTTATTTTTGAGTTATTAATGTTTGGATTAAACCCAGTCAATTGAATTGAATTGTATGTCACTCTGGATAAGGGCGTCTGCCAAATGCTGTAAATGTAAATGTAAATTGAAGTGACCAGTCAAAGAGGTTAATAACTATAGGAACTCAATAATACATATAATAACTGATAATGGTGGATTGTGATCTCCTGTAACAAAAAAATAAATAAAATTAAAAAAAATAAAAAGAATCACAGACCCCACTTTGAGAACCCCTGGTATAGATTATTGTATTTTCAGGATATTATAAGTTTATCTTAGCCCGTATGAGACATGCTGTACAGCCTGATAGCATAATTCCTTCTGTTCATTGTGTTGTATGCTCTGTGTGTCTCCGGTCTGTCAGTGGTGGACGTGTTCCAGCAGTGGTGTGGACCGTGTCGTGCCGTCGTCAGCCTGTTCAGAAAAGTAAAAAATGAGTTGGGAGATGACCTGCTGCATTTTGCCATAGTAAGCTTTAGACATGGATCTGAGAATCTGAGAACAAGAGTGCTGTTCTAGGATCAGATGCCTCCATATTTTTTTGGGAATCTTTTTTCACAAAAGCACATCTTTCACTATTTCTGCTATGAGTTCTGAGTTGGCCACTATTGTGTACAAAATTTAGATTTATGTCCCTTTTTAACTCCCAAGGCAGAAGCTGACAGCATTGAAGCACTAGAGAAGTACAGAGGAAAATGTGAGCCCACCTTCCTGTTCTATGCTGTAAGTCAATGAAGAAAGATTTTCAATCCTCCTTCACTACTCATCCGTTCTGTGGATAAATGTTAGAAAGTTTTTCATATTTTAACAGTCCAGGCTCTGTGACTTACTCCTACAAACTATGTAAGAAGAGAGACCTGCATTAGTCTTTGCTTATAGTTTAGACACACAAAAACCACTGACAGCCCTTAGCCAAAAGGAGTATAAATGATGATAAATAATTTAAATATCACCACACACTTCATTCGTTTAAATAAAGAAGGCTGATATTTTTTGTGCTACATGTGAACAGTGAACGCTGCTTTTCTTCCCGTTGCTGTGTGTGCAGGGTGGGGAGCTTGTGGCTGTGTTGCGAGGGGCGAACGCTCCTCTCCTGCAGAAAATGATAGTGGAGGAACTGGCCAAAGAGAAAAAGGTGCTCGAGCAGGACATTAAGCGAATTGCGGTGAGCTCCTCCATACTTCAAACATGCTCATCCCACATGTATCCTGAGCTCCAGGATATTACACACTTAAAGGAGTTGTGAAATAACTGAGGTTTGGGAGAAAGAGCATGCCTGATGCCCCACCTTCTTCCTAGTTAACTTCCTGTAACTTTCCATTTGTCTTTCCCACCACTAGTGACAAAGTTTCCATACCCATCACCTTGTCATCTCCTACCTAATACTGAACAGCTCCTTCCTAAGATACTTTTGGCATGATAGGGCTGTATATCTAGCACAGAGCTGCTCAGAACTCCAGCTCAGGTTCTCAAAGTTCTTCCCACTATTGACAGTTCCACAATCATTCTTCTTGCCATTTAGTTGAGGGCATGGTTTGCACTCACAACTGTAAAAGGTTCTGCTATTTATCTACATCCTCCATATGTATGATTATCACAGACAATAATTTTAACACATCCCTACACAGAAAACCTTTTGACTTCTAATATTCTAGGCTATTGATCAGAAAGCTGTGAGTTCAAAATCTCATCATTGCTAAGCTGCCGCTGTTGGTCCCCTGAGCAAGTCCTTTAACCCTCTTTGGTTCAGAAGCATTATATCATGGCTGAACCCAGCTTTCTAATAAGTTGAGATATGTAAAGTAAAAGCATGTCAATGTACTGTACAGGTACAGTACAGGTTTGTGACAATAAAGGCGATCGTTTTAATGGAAGATATTGGCGGGTTTTTAGTGTGAAACACACTTTTAGTAGCTCAAATCTGTATAATTGGTTCTTTCAGAGATGGGTCTACTTTTTCAGAGGGAAGAATTTGTGATTAAGATTTGCCAGTTTGCTTTGTTATATGGATCTGATCTGTACATGAATCCCACAAACCTTCAGGAAAGCACAAGTAGTACGAATTAGTTTGTACAGTATTGCTCCAGTGATGGAAATTTGGATATAACTACATTAAACACCCTTACATGTCTGTCTCCTAAGACTTTTATTTAGTGTAGTTTAGAATTTGTTAATATTTATTGGCAGAATTCAACATCTGATTTACTCTTCCAGTTCAGGTTAGTTTGGAGTCATGCGGTTTTCGTTATTTTCTCAGTACAGGGAAATGTGTCTCAAATTCTTGGTAATAACACAATCACACATACAGTATGCAGTAGATAGAGATTAGGTTGAAAAAAACATTGAATATTTGTTGACTTCTTATTTTTTATTTTTTGTATTGTCTCAGGTGAAGGATGATGGACTGATTGATGAAGAAGAAGTGCAAGAGGAAACAGAAGCTCATGAACATTATGAGGATGCTCTTGGTACGTACACATTCTGAAGTAATACCCCTCTAAAGATATGTACCAGTGTTAAGTAATAATCTTTATTTTGTCCTTCCTCCCTTTAGTGCCTGCTAACAGGTCTTACACATTGGGAATCATTAAGCCAGATGTTGTTGCACATGGGAAGACAGATGAGATTATTATGAAGGTACATGCTCAGTATAATACAGTGCTTTATACCACAGTACTATTGAATTCCTGAATCTGATGGTGGGAAGGTGTTGATTAATTTTCTATAACAGCAGCTCTGACATTAGTTCCAGCTGCAAGGTAAATCACAAGTTTATATATTATTGTGCTTGTTCTACTTTGTTATTGTTTCTATAGTAACTACAGGGATTTAAAAAAATATGTAATTGTTCATATGGTGAAGTTTGCTGTGAGGAGATCTTGATTTATGATTTTTGGAAGGAGTCTCCAGTACCAGTGCTTCGTAACAGTCAGAGGTAATGCTGTTGGTTTAAGTTTTCTGACAAGGAAAAGTCTTCAGGACGAATGACAAGCTGCGTTTTTTTTTTTTAAATTAAAAAGTAAAAAGAGAGGCTGGTGAGGGAACTAACATTTATATCTGCTTTAACGTAAGTAATAACAGGACCTAACTTGTGTTGTGGACATTCCACATCGTTGAATGCAACTATGAAAGGATAAAAATGTATGTCATAATTTAATGAAAAGAAAATGGTTAACTTTGAAAAATTGTTATGGTATAAGAGAAATAAAACACTTCAGGACATGCTGTTGTAGAAAAATAATCTATTTTCATGCTCCTGAGTATGTGAATCTGCATAATAATCCCAATTCCAGCAATAATAATCTGTATTTTTTTTTTCCACTCAGATTCAGGATGCAGGCTTTGAGATCCTGGCTCATGAGGAGCGCACACTGAGCGAGTCAGAGGCTCGGGAGTTTTATCGGCACAAAGCAGCAGAGGTAGTGTAATCTAGCATGCATACTGCACAAGGGTCCAGTTATCTGGCTGTCTTATCACCCTCTCATACGCACATTCAGCTTTTCTGGATGAGCACTTTGATTTCATAAGAATGTTTTTTCACAGTTGCTGAAGGTCCCACAGAGCTCATACAGGCTCATTTGGATAGCTGTGTTTGTTATACCAGACAAATAATGTATTCTTTGTACCGCAAAATGGCTACGTTCTTTATCTCCCTGCGATTATTGTTCTTCTGGAGGTATACTTTGTGGAAGCCTAAGAATAGAGCTGCTGACAATGTGCATGTTCCTACTTTTGCTTACTCTGCAGAACCACCAAACAGCATGGAACTGAGCCTCAGGTTGTCTTTGACGTAGATCAGTAATGTACACTCCTCATGCCATGTGTATGTGTGTGTGTATGTGTGTGTGTGTTCCCAGCCATACTTTCAGGAGTTGATCCGCTTCATGTCCAGTGGCCCCTCCCATGTTCTGGTCATTTCTAATCCTGAGGGTACTGATGATGTCATCTCAGCCTGGCAGGCATTCCTGGGACCAGCAGGTATAGAAGAGGCCAAGAGAGAGCATCCAGAGAGGTATACTTTAGTCATATCATATAGATTATGAAAAAGTTATGTAGTTTAATCCTTAAATACTATACAGTATGAGTCTTTCTCAACCAGCAGTCTTGTATACCACAAATTAATCTACTTCCATTCTAGTGTAAAATATATATTTTTTTACACATTTAATAATGCAGATTGTACAAAGAGACATTTGGTCAGGCAGTATTATTTCATTTATTTAATTCTATTTTATACATATAATTCTGTATTTGTGTATTTTCTCATCTCTTTATGCTTCGCTTTGTGTGTATACTATTTTCATATTTTATTTTATCTTTGTACATTCTATAACATTACTTTTTATCATTTAATTTTCTCTACTTGCTTATACAGCACTTTGAGCTAGTATAAAAAGCACTCTATAAATTGTTTATTGTTATATAGTGAGGAATCCCAGTGTTGTGGGGTGCTAACTTAAGAAATATAAATAAGAGACAGTAGATGAGGTAGATGAGGTTCACCCAAAATAAGTAGTATTGTTTGTACCTGTAGGTAATGACAATGCTGATTACCTTACACAGGAGTATTTGCAAAAATAACTAAAAGTCCTTCCTGTGCAAAAATGTGTGTGAATGAAGAGCACTGCTCTTCAAAGCTGCCACAGTTTTCCGTTATATCCCCTCACCTCGTTTCTACAGAGCCACTGGGGTGACATGGTGTCTTTTTGTTTTGTTTAGTGTTTTTTTTTAATAAGATGTAGGCACAAATTAATATATTCTAATATTAATATATTAATATTAATATATTGACAAGTTAGTACTTCCAGGCTACAAACTAAGTGTCTCATGGCCACCAGTTATTATCTTGTAGCCACATGTTGTGTTTCTTAAGCCCGCAATTTAATGTTATAAGAATGTCCTACGTAATACATGGCCTCCAATTAATTATTTAGCAGGGACAGGCAAAAAAATCTATTCACTTTGAGAATTTCATTAAGAGGCTAATGGTATATACATGTCACAATGCTAGTGGGTTTTTTTAGGCATCATTCCATTATGTGAAATATTGTCAGTCATCTCAATGCTTAGGTTCCTGTGGCCACAATAGTCCAAGTCAATTAATTTCTCAGTGTCTCACCCAGTTTAAAATAAAACACTTACGACAAGTTAAGTATTTAGTGGCCACAAAATAGATTTTGAGAAACTTAACTTGTGAGCTTGAAATATTCATTCTTGGCATCTTATTTAAAATGTGTACCATGTCACCTGAGTGGCTCTGTACATTTCTATATACAATGAAGGAAGAACTGAGGATAGCAGGGCCAGAGGGGGCAAAGATTTATGCAGCTTCTCACTGCATGCCGACTACACAAGTTTTAAAACCTAATGTGAGGTGAGGACCATATTACTGCATTCTCATACATTCACATGCCATATAAATAATATAAAAGGGCTTCAAATATCTTACAGAGCAAAATATGAGAGAGATCAGGAAGAGCAGATGTGTGCTTTTAGTGATACGCTCCCATATTGTTTTCACAGATATGAGTGTTAACAGATATAACAGTACACATCCTGTGCTTATCGTCAGCTTCCCCTTCTCTCTGCGCTCGCTGAGAACCAGCAGTCACACCATCTGTTCTTCTTCTTTCTTTCCCTCTTTCTCTCTCTTTCTTTCTCTCATGCTTTCTCTTTTGCTCTGTGTCTCTGTTCAGTGTGGGTCTGTTTTTTTTTGTCTAACTGTACCTCTCTAAATTTTCTTTCTCTAACTTTCTGGCTACCCCCTGCATTTCTGTCTTTTTCCATGACTTTCTCTCTTTGTTCACTTTCCTTTCTCCCTCTCTCCATGCCTCTCTTCCTTCTTCCTCGATCTGACATATTGTTCCTGTCGCTGATCATCTTTCTCTTTCTCTTTTTCTCCCCCAGTCTGCGAGCTCAGTATGGAACTGAGGATCTCTTCAATGCTCTTCACGGCAGTCGTGATAGCGAGGAGGCTGGTAGGGAGCTGGCCTTCTTCTTCCCCAACTTCGGACCTCCAGAACCGGAACCGACGCCTGTGGAGAGGACGCTGGCACTCATTCGGCCTGACGCAGCCAGAGAAAACAGAGGCATGTGCCAGAAACACGTCTGCTTGCATGGAAATACAACCTACAGGCACAAATATGCAGAGAGAGTGAAAGGGAGATATATATGGAAATATGTATAGCGTACCAGTAGTACATATGGGTGGGTGGGTGATATGGCAAAATATCATACATTATATAGCTTTGCTAAAACATTGCTAGGAAAAGAGAATTAAAACCTGTGAAAATTTGTTTCATTCAATTCATCTTTGTCCCATGTGAAAATAGAAATAAATTATTTCACATAGGTCAAAGGGGAAAATTAAATATTTGGTACATGTTAACATCTTGCCAGCTATAGAGTCTAGCGTATTATTGTAAGCAACAATATACAACAGTATACACCTGTGATATTCTAAGAGCATACTGTGGTGTAATTTTTCAATATTATATCATCATATCACCCAGCTCTAATGTAAAGACACTTTGATTTCTAACTTACACAGTCATACAGTCCAACCTGCTCTGTATCAGCAATCAAAAATCAGAAAACCACAGTGTCATAGAATGATGGCAATTTTTAATATTTTCATTAAACTGAGTAATAAAAATATGGGTTTGTGTTGGCAGATGAGATCCTAGCAAGGATCCATGAGGCAGGATTTACAGTGGCCAATCAGAAGGAGGTGACACTAACAGAGGAACAGGTTCACCAATTCTATGGTCAGCACCAAGATGAGGAAAACTTCCAAGCCCTCCTCACTAACATGACCAGGTAATCAGGTGTCTTTGGAGGATTTGCAAAGACATACTCTTGCAGTAGTATGATCTGTTGCTCTACTACTACTCTAAAGGCAAATATCAGAACATTTAACATGGATCAGCATTAACATTGTCTTCAGAGGAAGCAGATACGTAATAATAGAATTGGTTACCACACTGACAATTTTTTTATTCATTAAAGAACAACAGATCATACATTTAATCTGTTTATAGTTACATTTAATGTTGTGTCACAGAAACAAGTTATGTTATAATAGTTATACACGGATATCACGTTATCAGCCTCTCATTCATGTTATAACAGCTATAAACAGACATTTCCATATCTTTTTTACTCAGTCCTCAAGTTAATAAGAGAAAAAATTCCAAAGAAACTGCAAAGCCCACTGCCTGTAAGACTTAACTTTCCAGAAAGTCCAAGGAAGGACCTGGTGAACTGGCGACAGGGTCATGGGTGCCCAAGGCTCACTGATGTGCGTGGGGAGCGAAGGCTAGCCCGTCTGATCCAATCCCACAGAAGAGCTACTGTAGAACAAATTACTGAATTAATGCTGGCTATGATCAAAAGGTGTCAGAACACACAGTGCATCGCAGCCTGCTGGGTATGGGGCTGCATAGCCACAGACTTTTTATATCCACCTCGCAACTTACAGGACTTAAAGGATCTGCTGCTAAAGTCTTGGTGCCAGATACCACAGCACACCTTCAGAGGTCTTGTGGAGTCCATGCTTCAATGGGTCAGTGCTGTTTTGATGGCACAAGGGGAACCTACACAGTATTAGGCAGGTGGTTTTAATGTTATGGCTGATCCATGTATTAGAACAAGCACATCAATATAAACCAGCCAGAACTACTTTTTAAGTTATGATGTTATAGGAAATTACTCAACACCTTTTGTCCAAAAAAAAATTTGAGAATTGAACAGTGCTGTATTATGAAATATAACAATTTTCTGTGAAACCGTATGCATGTGTAATACAAAGTGTGTGATTAGCTGTGTTGTTGTGTATAGTGGCCCTGTGCTGGCTCTGGTCCTGGCCAAACAGGGGGCTGTGGAGCTCTGGAGAAATCTGCTGGGACCCAAAGACCCAACACAGGCAAAGCAGGAACAACCAGACAGGTACAAAGCAGCTGAGTTTATTAGCTTTAATTCAATGACTGAAATTGTAGTTTCTCTGGATAAATGTGGAGTTTGGAAAAATCTGGAATAGAGCATAAAGCTCCTTGAGAAACTGCATACGTTAGTCAGATCGTTTTTTTAACATCTAAAATCTTAAAAAATAAATAAATAAAATAAAATAAAATAAAATAAAATAAAATAAAATAAAATAAAATAAAATAAAATAAAATAAAATAAAATAAAAATGAAAATGAATGAATGACCAGCGCTCTCTCCCACCCTCAATACCACGACTGAGGTGAGACCCTCGAGCAAGGCACCGAACCCCCAACTGCTCCCCGGGCGCTGCAGAAAAAAAAAAAAAGGCTGCCCACTGCTCCGGGTGTGTGTTCACGGTGTGTGTGTGTGTGTTCACTTGGATGGGTTAAATGCAGAGCACAAATTCCGAGTATGGGTCACCATACTTGGCCACAAGTGACTTCACTTCACTTCAGAAGACATATGTTCAGAAGACCATTCAAATGAAGTTCAAATATCACTACACTAAAAGCAAAATTAATTCAATTCAGTTCCAAAATTCAGAGGAAGTAGATTTTCTTCTTCTAAGTTTCGTCATGTCTTTGCTACAACCTTGTTGCTAGCATCTTTGCAAAGTTAACAGTGATGTCAATAGACATACGTTTCTGAGTTCCCAAAGAGTTTTCCCAAAATATATCCTCTCAAGTTAGCTTATGCATGTTGTCTAGTTTTAAAAATCTGATTAATAATCCCCTCAGATAAATCAAGATAAATCATTTCAGAACTTTTTCCACCTTTAATGTGACCTATAACCTGTACAACTCAGGTTGTCTGAAAAACAAACTGAAATCTTTTAGGGGGGGCGAGTAAAAATAAAAAAACAAAATAATGTGGTTGCATAAGTGTGCACACCCTCTTATAACTGGGGATGTGGCTGTGTTCAGAATTAAGCAATCGCATTCAAACTCATGTTAAATAGGAGTCAGTCACACCTGCCATCATTTAAAGTGCCTCTGATTAACGCCAAATAAAGTTCAGCTGTTCTAGTAGGCTTTCCTGACATTTTCTTAGTCGCATCTTACAGCAAAAGCCATGGTCCACAGAGAGCTTCCACAGCATCAGAGGGATCTGATTATTAAAAGCTATCTGCCAGGAGAAGGGTACAAAAGAATTTCCAAGGCATTAGATATCCCATGGAACACAGTGAAGACCATCGTCATCAAGTGGAGAAAATGTGGGCAACAGTGACATTACCAAGAACTGGACGTCCCTCCAAAATTGATGAAAAGGAGGCTGCCAAGAGGCCTACAGCAACATTAAAGGAGCTGCAGGAATTTCTGGCAAGTACTGGCTGTGTAGTACATGTGACAACAATCTCCCGTATTCTTCATATGTCTGGGCTATGGGGCCTTTTCTTACAAAGAAAAACATCCAAGCCTGGCTAAATTTTGCAAAAACACATTTGAAGTCTCCCAAAAGTATGTGGGAAAATGTATTATGGTCTGATGAAACCAAGTTTGAACTTTTTGGCCATAATTACAAAAGGTATGTTTGGCGCAAAAAGAACACTGCACATCACCAGAAGAACACCATACCCACAGTGAAGCAAGGTGGTGGCAGCATCATGCTTTGGGGCTGATTTTCTTCAGCTGGAACTGGGGCCTGAGTCAAGGAGGAAATTATGAACAGTTCCAAATACCAGTCAATATTGGCTTCTGCTGGAAAGCTGAAGATGAAGAAGAACTTCATCTTTCAGCACGACAATGACCCAAAGCATGCATCCAAATCAACAAAAGAATGGCTTCACCAGAAGAAGATTAAAGTTTTGGAATGGCCCAGCCAGAGCCCAGACCTGAATCCGATTGAAAATCCGTGGGGTGATCATGCCACAGAAGAGGGCCGTGCACAGGAGATGCCCTCGCAATCTGACAGATTTGGAGCATTTCTGCAATGAAGAGTGGGCGAATATTGCCAAGTCAAGATGTGCCATGCTGATAGACTCCTACCCAAAAAGACTGAGTGCTGTAATAAAATCGAAAGGTGCTTCAACAAAGTATTAGTTTAAGGGTGTGCACGCTTATGCAACCACATTATTTTGTTTTTTTATTTTTACTCACCCAACCTAAAAGATTTCAGTTTGTTTTTCAGATGAGTTGTACAGGTTATAGGTCACATTAAAGGTGGGAAAATTTCTGAAATGATTTATCTTGGTCTCATTTTTTTACATCACAGAAGCCTGGCATTTTAACAGGGGTGTGTAGGCTTTTTATATCCACTGTATACTGTAGCTATAGATACATTTATACAGTTGATATACTGAAGTTATTGGATAAACATACTATGTACCCATATTTCACAACCAAAACCAAGTGCATAATTGACTGGAAAATATTGAGAAAAGAATCACAAGAAAGACATTTTACCATGCCTCATTGATAAAAGGCAGTGTTTGACATCTGGCAGAACAGAGATGTCAGGAATGCAAGAGGATACAAGTTGCTATAAAGGCAGTGGGTGGGAGTACAAGTTATTAGAAAATGCTTCTAATACATTTAATTGTAAATAAAAACTTGAACTATCATTTTTGTTTTGTTCAATGTTAAGTAGGTGTAAGAAGTATAATATTGTTTACAATCATTCATATACAGGGAGCGGAAATACGTATTTGGACAGTTTTGTTTTCGTCATTTAATATACTTCCAGTAAAATTTACACACATAATTAATTACATGAATACTGTTTTAAATAAGATATGTCTGCACCGATGTGTGTGTGTGTGTGTGTGTGTGGTCCTCAAGCCTGCGAGCTCAGTTCACAGGGGAGAGCGAGTGTGTGAACCAGCTGCATGGAAGCGGGAGCGTGGAAGCGGCTGAGCGAGAGATCAGCTTCTTTTTCCCTACAGAGTGCACACTGGCTGTTATCAAACCCGACACTTCAGAGGAGCTCAGAGGTACTGTACTAATCAGAGTTGTTTATGGCAACTGCACATTCTGTTTGGTGTTAGCATCAGCAGTCTATAGTTTTCTGTTTGCACATACAGTAGTTTATTTTATAATCAATTAAAATTCTCTTTTAAACCAGACAGTTACTCAAGTGGCAAAAATCTGATGGCTTATTGGTTAGGCAATTAATTCAACTATGCAGTTTTTTCCCACTATAACAAATTGTATTGCACCTTTCATACATAAAATGCAGCTCAAACTGCTTCACAAGGAAATTAAAAAGATAATAAAGAGATAATAAAAAATCAAACAGGGATATATGAGCAGCAATAATATTAATGTACACCGATCAGCCATAACATTAAAACCACCTGCCTAATATTGTGTAGGTCCCCCTTGTGCAATCAAAACAGCTCTGATCTGTCAAGGCATGGACTCCACAAGACCTCTGAAGGTGTGCTGTGGTATCTGGCAGCAAGACTTTAGCAGCACATCCTTGAAAGTCCTGTAAGTTGCGAGGTGGGGCCTCCATGGATCGGACTTGGTTGTCCAGCACATCCCACAGATGCTTGATCGGATTGAGATATACAGAATTTGGAGGCCAAGTCATCACTGCGAACTCTTTGTCATGTTCCTCAAAACATTCCTGAACAATTTTTGTGTGTGGCCGGGAGCATTATCCTGCTGAAAGAGGTCAATGACATTAGGGAGTACCGTTGCCATGAAGGGGTGTACTTGGTCTGAAACAATGTTTAGGTACGTGGTATGTGTCAAAGTAACATCCACATGAATGCCAGGACCCAAGGTTTCCCAGCAGAACATTGCCCAGAGCATCACACTGCCTCCGCCGGCTTGCCTTCTTCCCATAGTGTATCCTGGTGCTATCTCTTCCCCACGTAAGTAATGCTCATGCACCCGGCCGCCCATATGATGTAAAAAAAAAAAAAGTGATTCATCGGACCAGGCCACCTTCTTCCAATGCTCCACAGTCCAGTTCTGATGCTCACGTGCCCATTGTAGACACTTTCGGTGGTGAACAGGGATCAGCACGGGCACTCTGACTGGTCTGCAGCTACCCAGCCCCATACGCAGCAAGCTGTGATTCACTGTGTGTTCTGACACCTTTCTATCACAGCCAGCGTTAACTTTTTCAGCAATTTGTGCTACAGTAGCTCTTCTGTGGGCTTGGACCAGACGGGCTAGCCTTTGCTCCGTACGCACATTGATGAACATTGGGCGCCTATGACCCTGTTGCCGGTTCACCAGTTGTCCTTTCTTGGACCACTTTTGGTAGACACTAACCACTGCATACTGGGAACACCCCACAAGACCTGCTGTTTTGGAGATGCTCTGATCTAGTCATCCAGCCATCACAATTTGCCCCTTGCCAAAGTCGCTCAGATCCTTACGCTTGCCCATTTTTCCTGCTTCCAACACATCAGCTTTGAGAACTGACTGTTCACTTGCTGCCTAATATATCCCACCTCTTGACAGGTGCCAGCCATTGTAACAAAATAATATAAAATATAAACATATAACATAACATTGTTTATAACATATAAAACAAAAGCAAGTGTGAGAGGTGCCTGTCTGTTTTAGGTGCATAAAATCAGAAGACTGCTTCACCACAATTTTTTTGGTTGTTGAAAATAGGGTACATTGGGCAAGTGAACAACTGTAGCTAATGTGAAGTTAAAAACTAGAAGCTCCTGATTAGTATGATGTTGTTTTAATGGTAATTACAGGCTTTTACTTGTCATTAACATGCCTGAAAAAAATTACTGGGGAACAGAAGTTTCTAGAAATAATTTAATGAATACACAGGCCTTCCATATTTCAGTGTAAATGAACAATAAGGACTGCAGCTTACCTCATTTTTTGCACTTCTGACCATCCACCATGTCTGTTCCACAGAGGAGATCTTGGGGGAGATCCGAGCTGCAGGATTCACCATCTCTTGGCAGAAGGAGATGGTTTTGACCAGGGAGATGGCTGAGGAATTCTACAAACAGCACAGGGACAAGCCATTCTTCAGCTATTTAGTGGACTACATGTGTCGGTGAGATGATAAAGACTGTCTCACAAACTCTACTTTTCTCTGATGATAGCAAGGTAAAAGTGTTCGCCATGGATTTTTACTTGTGTATATTATTATTTGTCATGTTTCAAATTACTTTTAATTTTTTAATTCTATTTTGTTAAATAATTTATTTTATTCTATCCTATTTTACTCTTTTTGGATTATTGTGAAGCACTTTATAACTTTGATTTCAAAATGTGTTACATAAATAACCTACTTACTTACTGACTGACTGACTGAACTCTAAGGAACAGGTTGGTTTGATATGTTCACAATTTGGAATATTACCTAATTATTTTGCATTGTTCTTCCAATAGATTATAAATAATAACCATTTGAGTTAAGAAATGCATAGAAACAAAACAGATAAATAGTTTATAGTATATGCACTACAATTGAGGGTTAATGTCTGAAATTTTTCCACACAGTGTTTCAAGTCTCTATGTTTGATTCTCCAATCTGTTCTTTCCACTTAGGTTTCAACATTCCAAACATTTAAATTTCAATGAATCTGAGACTCTAAAATTAGCTTCTTTGGTGTACTCCTCTACTAAACATGTGCATGTGTCTGTTAGCTTTGACACCCAGAGGTTCTGGATGTGTTGATTCTCTCTCCAGCGTCATCTGAGCTGTGTCTCATTTAAATTCCTCTGAAGTTGGTTTGAAAATAATCAGGCCAGAGGGGGAACATTTTACTCAGGTTTTCTTAGGACATGTACAGCTAACACGCTTCCTAAAGACTGCATATTTGCAGTATGAGTTGATATGAGTGAATGTGTACAGACTATATTGCTTTGTTAGGCATGGATAAATGAGTGTAAAAAAATAGATTATATCTTGAATATTTATAGGCTACAGTTTGGGAACTAAATTGCATGTTAGAAGTTTCAGTAAGACAAAAGTTTATTATCAATCAATTTTGGATTCGGATGACCAATTTTGACTCCATCACTGACATAGCATAGCTATTAAAGCAACACATGACCAGGGATGCCAGATTCATGATGTTCATATAAGATTGCATTAGTTTGAAAACTATAAAGAGAAAATTTAAATAATTTATAGCGGTGTGAGTTTTGAGTTGCATTTAAAATATCACAGCGTTGATAAACGCACAATTTTACAACACATAGATGACCTGAAATTGATTGGTTTATGAGTGAACAATATAATTGTACCTTACTGCATGTGTATCAGTTTAGAACAGCATTGTCATTATGAACTTGTTTCTCATTGATCAATTTTGCACTTTTTTCACCTCGTCCTTGTACCCACAGTTGTGTTTTTGAATTTCATGCATTTTTAAATCAACCCACATAGCATAAAACACACTGCTATCATCACATTTACATTAATATTGTATATTGTATCCTATGTCCAATTAGAGAGCTGATTTTCGATATATCTATATCTTACCATTTCCAGCAGTGGTCCGTGTACAATGCTGATTCTGTCTAAAGAGAATGCAGTAGAGGAGTGGAGGAAGATGATGGGCCCTGCTGACCCCAGTAAGGCTAAAGAGACAGCACCAGGATCGCTGAGAGCTCGCTTTGCTAAGGACGTCCTGGAGAATACTGTGCATGGTTCATCCAGCTCACAGCACGCACAGGAGAAAATACAGCTCCTCTTCGGGGAGATCAGCTCAGAGAGTCAAGTTATCAGTACGGGAGATGATGATGAGCCAAATCCGTTAGGTAATCTAATCAGCCTTTAACAATTTTAAAAACACATTAGCAGATAAGGCACAGAATTAATTTAATTTTGTAATCAATCATTTGATTTTTTGGTGTTCGTTTAGTAGCCTTTCAGTAAATTCAGAGCTAGTACTGGGGCAAAGTAATAAATTCAAACCCAAATAGAGAAATGTAAGGCACATTTAGAGGAAAGCAGTTGGTTCTGTACTTAACAATGAATGTCCACAGAATCTCAAGTTATACACATACAAAGGAAATATTTATTACAAAATAATAATGTGTACAAGTATGAATGCAAAGAAATTTGAGAGTTTACCAGACAATAAAAATCTTTTTTTTTTTTTTTTTTTTTTTTTTTTTGTATTTACATTGACTGATCATTTTAACACTGTAATGTCATCTCTTTACTCTCAGGACAAAATGATTTGAACACAATCTGTACAATATAAATATAATTTTTTAGATAATTAAAATTGTTGTTTATAATTAAAACAATTTAACAGGTTATACTGACCCAAAAGGGGTTATGTGTGAATGGAAACTTTGCCTTTTCCCTAGAAACAGAAGAAAGCTTTGCAGAGCTGAAGAACCTCCAGACATCGAGATCACCCTCATTTAGTGAACTACAGAACCAAACTGAGCCAAAAAGTGAAGGTTAGCCAAGACTTTTTCACATTACAACAAAACTGTTTTACTGGTAAATACATTAAATACAATCTAACTTCATGTGATAGGTTTGTGTCTCACAAGATCAGTGAAATGTACTTGAAGATCTACTTTCATATTTATTAAGAAACAAGTGCTTTCTGTTTGACAGAAACCCCTAAATCTGTCTTTTCAAATCCAGTTCTTAGAAACCCTATTAGTTTTGGCTCTTTCCCAGTTTCTGATGCACCTGATACTTGGCCCAGGTGTGATGGGAGCGGGCATCAAGCAAAAAATATACTCACCAAAAGCCCCTAAGCATAAGGAATGGATTAGGAAGGAAATAGTTTAACTAAGAAACCCCTTTGCAGAAGCTGTGAGAAGTACATCTTTGAGCCCAGAAGCCACTGAGACCCATCCAGCATCTTCAGAAAAAACCTTGGATTTACCTGAGCAGAAGGAAGATGGTAATGCAGGTTTGTGTACTCTGTGAACACTGATATTTTGTTCTTAAATACAGATCTGCACTTGAATTCCCAAAAGCACTGCGGCATACCGATCATAACATGGTAGAATAAGCGTGAGCATGGAGAAAAGAAAAAACAACCAAATCTGCCCCTCAGCCAAAGACTAGCTGCTGACGTTGGCTCCACTGCAGTTTGAGCAGATACTCTTTAGCAGAACCACTGCTTTAATCCAGGATTAGTTTTAAGAAATGGTGGGACACAATGACACCTTTCACTTACAGCAGTAGTTGTGTTGCTGGGTAAAAAAAAAAAAAAAAAAAAGATTTTCTGCATAAGTAAGAAATAAAAGTGTTGTTTTGAGTTGGTATAGGAAAATATGTTTATGTCGTCTATAATTACATTTAATGTTGCGGAACGTCCACAAAACAAGTTATTTCCTGTTATCACTTGCATTACAGCAAGTATAAACAGCTGGATAGAAACAAGCTTTTGTTTTTTTTCTCTCTCGAGGTTAATAAGACAAAAATGCAGTTTGTCATGTTGGCAAGAAACCAGAAAGCACAAACTCCTCCATCCTGAAGACTTTTCTTTTTTTATCTGCTTATGTTTATATAAGTTCCTGTGCATGCTGTTACTATAGAAGTGCCAATGTGCATTAATATAAACCTTACAGCTAGTTCTACTGTCAGAGCCTGCTGTTACAGAAAATTAATCAAGTCCTTCAGACCAGTCAGAATCGAGCATTCAACAACATTGTAGATGTTACTTCGTTAATCCAAGTGCAGGAATAACAGATCAACACAAGTATTATTTAAACCATATAAGCCTTTTAATATTGGTATAATAATATTGACTCCTAATGATTTTTAATGTACATTTTGCACTTCATTTTAGGAGAACAGCCTCCCACTTTGGATCTTCAGGGCCAGTCTTCAGACAGAGTGGAGGAGTCCTGAACAGATGACAAGCATTGTGCTTCATCATACATGATATGACCAAAAGTTTACCATCACACCCATATGTGTGCTTCTCCAAACTTTTGCCACAAAGTTGGAAGCAGACAATTGTATCGAACGACTTTGTTTGCTGTAGCATTACAGTTTCCATTCACTGGAACTAAGAGGCCCAAACCTGTTCCAGCATGACAATGCCCCTGTGCACAAAGAGAGCTCCATGAAGACATGGTGTGCCAAGGTTGGAGTGGAAGAACTCGAGTGTCCTGCACAGAGCCCTGACCTCAACCCCACTGAACACCTTTGGGAATGTTAATGTGCCCCAGGCCTCCTTGCCTGACCTCACTAAAGCTCTTGTGGCTGAATGAGCACAAATCCCAACAGCCACACTCCAAAAGCTAGTGGAAAGCTTTTCCAGAAGAGTGGAGGTTATTATAACAGCAAAAGGGGGACTAGATCTGGAATGCGATGTTCAATAAGCACATAATGGTGTGATTGGTCAAGTGTTCATAAACTTCTGGCCATATAATGTATCATCATAGCATAAGTAGATGGAACCTCTCTGGCAGCTCAGATAAATGTGACCAAATGATGACCCTATGAAGTTTATATTTTGCGGTGGTATTATGTCATAGGATATTATCATTATCATTTTTAAAAATTGTGTGACTTTCTTCTAATAGGTAGAAAGCAACCCCAAGCTGTGGCCTACGAGACTGTCAGATCATTTAGATGCAATAAACATTTCTGAAGAACGCAGCTCTTTTCCAGTTGATTATATAGTCAGTAAAAAAGATTATTAATCCCTAGTGTTCGTAGATATATAGTGTTTTTGTAAAAATCAAACAAATGCTTTATTAATTAACATGTTTCCTACAACCATATGTACAATAATTACTTAGAAATAAATCCTCCTCTCTTTTTAAAACCAAATTGGCAAAAAAAACCAAAGGATAATCAAATATTCATGATAATCAAAAAGGTGCACGTTTACTACTTTGAAAATAGGCAAACGGGCATTAGAGTGTTGGTTGTCTTCCAAAATAGTCTTCTATACGTCTTTTCTTGCTGGGGCTCTCTGAGAAAGGGTTCTCCTGGTGACTGACTGAGTCCGTCTGCTCAGTGTCCTCCCAGTCATTCACAGCCTCTAATAGCACTGATTCATCCATATCCTCCTCTGAGAATGATCTCTGGAACATCTCCGTGATTCTTCGCTGTTTGGGGTCCTGAGAAGCAAAGAAGCAGATATGGGCCTTTATTTATCAACACTGCATAGAAAAGGTTCTAAACTGTATTAGGCAAAAAAAATAATAATTAGAAGTCTAGTACACACAATCAAAAAATGGGTTGAATTTTTCATATGTGCATATCATACACACGTGTTCATAACAAAGCTGCTCGTTAAATACAGACACACCTACAATTAACCATATATGTTAGTGTTTCAAAGAGCAAAAATGACTGACATTTTACTAATGCCATGGAAAACACACAAAAAAATTAAATAAACTTTTTTTTTCTGAAGAAGAGACAAATCAAGTGTGGTTTAGCTGTCTACTGACATCAGGAAAGCCAATGATTGTGTGGAAGTCCTATTGTTCATCCAACACTGAAGCATAATCCTACTCAATAATGGTTTGGGAAATACCCACTATATCCCCATTTTCTCTTGGAAATGTGCCTGTAGCCAAAAATAAGATGGTTGAAACGACTTGGACATGCACATGTATCACATTTTCCCTCAGGTTTCCCTCTCCAACTGTGGTTCCAGCTGATGGTGCAAATCTATCAGTATGGGTTGCAGAAGTTGCTATCTGCTGATAAGCCACTTGGAGCTTTGAGCCAAAAAAATAAAAACCAAAAATTCAGTCCCATGCAACTAGGTGATAAGCCATGCTGCACTCATAAACACGCGGACTATGTTAGCCTTTTATGGGATTTGACGGGATACATATTTGTATATATTCTTTTTACAGTTGTGTAGAAGCAAAGCACTTTGGTTTTATTAGAGTGCTGCCAGATTTACAGCACTTCTATTTTTTACAGGTTCCCGAGTCCCAAATTTGCAAATATTTTGTCGCACCTTGCTGTGGAAGCTGGCACACTCTGCCTTGTCTGAAATATTGGACTCAGACAAGCCAACCTTTTCTAGAACATTCATCTTCTCCTGGATCATTGGCCTAAAGACATGGAAAAGTCAGTGTTACTGAGACAAAGCCAATAAAGAGACTGATATAGTATTTCAGATCCAAGTACTTTCAATTACCAGAGGTAGTCGTCAGCTGTGCCTTTGGCTACCAGGTAGTGAATGTCCACACTCCTGGTCTGACCAATACGGTGCACTCTGTCCTCTGCTTGAATTAATATCTGTAAAAGTAGAAATACCTAGGTATAGGACATACAGCTACAGGTGCATATTTCAGTCTAATACTGATGTTGCATGTTATGCAGTCCAATGCATTAAGAAATGCACTTTTACTTAGAGAGAGAGAGAGAGAGAGAGAGAGAGAGAGAGAGAGAGATAAAAAAATAAATAAATAAATAAAAACACTTTGTGAACATATGTTCGAATACATGGAAGCACATTCTGGAATGAGAAAACAACTAGAAGTAAAGAAGGCCATACAGCCCTATTCAGTCTTAGTTAATTTTACATGATGAAGTGGTGCAATGTAATTATTACCAGTGTGTATATGGAATTATATACACTGGCATCTAACCACATGCTCAAACCCGAGTCCAACAGGAAGTGGTTATAATGAAGGTCAAAACAATTTGTTTGCATTAATATGAGAAGTGCACAGTACACATAGACATTTTGGTATTACGCTCATGGCATCATCAGGACACTCCCATCTCAGTAATTCATGACCTTAGCATTATAAGGCATTCAATCCTAACCCAGATAGGACCTTATATTTCTAAAGTCTTCAATTTATACAAAGATCTCTTGTCCCTTACAAATCATAATTAGTACAGACATCGCTCAGGAACATTACTTAACAGACATACTAACAGTATTTATGTCAAACTGAAATTACCAACTCTCAACAGAGAGGAGTGTACGCAACACTTCATCACCTGCCACCATGACATGTTTAACCCTGATAATTTCATGCCAATTTACATCTCTAGTCCTGTGTACCATCTTAATCTCATATCACAGGAGTGACTCACACTGTGTTTAAACGGAAGACATTCCCCTCCACTAAGTAGAGGTCACAAAGCCTGTTGGATGCCTCACAAAATGCCTGACTGAATAAAAACCTTCACAGACTCCCACCCTCACAGAAGCACACTAACCCCTGGGTTCCAGAAGAGTTCTGCGAACACAACGAGGTCGGCAGAATGCAGTGTGAGGCCCATATTGGCAGCTGTGATGGACAGCAAAGCCACACTGCTCTGCTCAGAGAACTGGAACTTGTCACACAGCTGCTGGCGCTCGGCTGAGGGTGTAGACCCATCGATACGGATATGACTGATTCTCTGTGGTGTGGAAAGAAGACAAAAACTGTCAGCACAAAACAGGCAGCCATCTTTAGAGCCGATAAACATTCCAGGATATGTTATAGATCATACAACAGTTCATTTTGGTCCTCTAATTTGACTGGACAAAGGGCGTTACAAGAATGCTGATATTTAGTATGGTACATTTCACTGTATGTATCACTCCGCTTGTCTGTGTTAACTACATAAATTTCCAATTCTAGCAACAGTTTGTTACATTGAAACCGGTACAGATCCGTAAGAACAAGGACCACTCACTTTCAGGACAGTTTTTTCCCAAATGCTATAGGGACTATAAACTCGCAAGTGCACTAAATGTTAATTGTCAGTGTATAATACTACCTCTGATCACTGTGTCCAGCTACAGTGACTTAATTCAACAATCTCTACTTTTGTCTACACTTGCTGTTTAGACCATATGTAGAATGTTAGTGTGCAAAACTTTATTTATCAGGACTCTAAACTCTCAATGCACTAAATGTAGAATGTAAATGTGCAATTTCTATCTCTGGTCACTTACCCAACTAGGGTCACTTATTCCATTTCAATCTGTACTTCCATGTGTCTATACTAAACTGTTTATACCAGTGTAGAGGGTAATGTGCAATACTATCACGGGTCACTTTTTAGAATGTTTTGAATGTTCAACGTGTAATATTATGACTTAGTCACCTGATGTATATACTTTATACTGTATATTTGCTGTACATACATACATACTCATATTATATGGTATACGCACTTTATAGTCTATTTATTGTCTAATTTGTTATATATTTGTTTTTATAGCACCAGTCAGAAGCAGTGCTCCTAATTTCATTGTATACAGAGATATACAATGACAATAAAGGCTTTCATTCATTCATACTACATTTAACATGGCAACATGCAACGCTCTATCCAGCTGCTGGATATATTGTGTCAGAAATGTCAGTTACTTAAAATAAATTTCTTGTTTATAGAACTGTTATTATAAAAGGAATATCAGCATGGCTGTGATTACCTGCTGCAGAATCACAGTCGTGCTGATATTCTGTATAACAGCAGTCTTTCTGGTGCAATATTGCTAAAACAAGATGGGTGTATTTTACAAATCATCGAGTGTCAGGCCAAAGTTGCTTTTTTCACCAAAATTTCTGAAACCCATTAAGCCTCTGGGAGTTTATTCTTTCTTTGGGTTTGCTGAATAAGTGGAGGAAGATCCAAAACTCATTTCTTACCTTATCAGTAAGCTCTTTGGTTATGCTGTCCAGGACCCGTTTGTGATGCGCAAACACCAGAAACTTCTCTCGTCCACACTCCAGCATGTCTGAAATGTACTCCCTTATAGAAAAAAAAATACACACATTTGAAGCATGGTAAGTCTGTCAAAAGTAATGATTAAAAATGATCAAATGTGAAAGGCCAGCATTTCACAATAGCTTTCAGGGTTTGTGTCAGGATGTGTGCCGTGTTTCGGGAGTCTAGGTTCTGTTGGAGTGATTCTGAATAAATGTTTAATAAAAGTGGAAATGCACATGACAAAACTCACAAGATGGCTCTAATCTTGGCCTCTGCTGTGTGGTTAAAGAAAACCAGTAGAGCCTCCTTCTCTTGCTTCTTCTGCAGAAACACAGAAATATAGTCCCGATCCACTTACAGGAAACAACGTACACTGGTATTAGGTACACTCACTGGCCTACAATCTGTGTATCAGGAAAAATCCTGGAAAAACCCTCATATGGTGAAATTTTGACAGTTCTTATTATATGTTCTATTACACGAAGTTCATGTTCATGTAATAGAACATTCTATTAAGTGATGTTTCTATTATGTGAAGTTATATGAACTGAAATGTGTTTCTCTTTTATATGTATCTCAACCAGAAGTACTAGCACTTTCAAGTCCAGTTGCCACAAAAGTGAAAGTGCATTTAAAGATTGCAAGCATTTAAAGATTCCACTGACAGGACAGGAACCTCATAATTGCCTCTTGACTCAACCGATCACTATTCACCTTCTCAGCGACTTACAGAAGTGCTTTTAAGTTTTTATCAGTAAATACATCCTGATACTGGTTCAATAGGTCCAAGAATACCATTAGTCTAAAAACTCTGTTGGAGAGGTGAGAAGCATGCAAGTACTTCAGGAAGAGGTAAGTCTTTAGACATTGTTTGAAGACTGCCAGTGACTCAGCTGTTCAGACATGTAGGGGAAGTTCATTCCACCACCTAGGAAGAGAGAAGAGTCTCGATGCATGCCTTCCTTGCACCCTGAGAGATGGTGGAACCAGTCGAGCAGTGTAAGAGGATCAGAGGGAGCGTGGTGCAGTGCGGGATGTGATAAGTGCTTTAAGATAGGTGGGTGCTGGTCCGCTTTTGGCTTTACAGGCAAGCATCAGTTGTTTAAATCTGAGGCGAACATATGCAGGATGCCAGTGGAGGGAGCGTTGTCCAGTCCGGTCTCGAAATGTCAAGGGAATAAATAAGCACCTGTGCGGACAACAATGGACAAACTCTTCTAATGTCGTAAAGGAGAAATCGACATGAGTATGTCTGATTAGCAATGTGAGAGGAAAAGGACAGCTGATTGTCCATGGTTACGCCATGGTTACGCCAAAGTTGCGAGCAGTGATCGAAAGTGAGATCAGAGAGTTGTCCAGGGAAATCACAAGATCCTGACATGGCGATGAATCACCTGGGATGAACAGCAGTTCAGTTTTGCTGAGATTAAGTTTCAGCTGATGAGCTGCCATACATGATGAGATGTCTGCCAGACATGCTGAGATCTGAGCAGAATCATGAGTGTCTGGGGGAGGGAAGGAGAGGATGAGTTGAGTGTCATCCGCATAGAAGTGGTATGAAAACCCATGTGAGGATATGAACTAACCGAGAGATCAAGTATAAAGGGATAACAGAAGTGGACCAAGTACTGAGTACCTTGTGGGACACCAGTGAAAAGTCTGCATGCAGCAGATGTGGAGCAGATGTGGAGCAGATGTGAAGCAGATGTGAAGCAGATGTGGATCCCCTCCACATCACCTGATATGACCAACTTTCCAGGTAGGAAGCAAACCACTGCCATGCTGTTCCATTAATTCCAAGACTCATGAGGGTGGACAAGAGAGTTGTGGTTGACTGTGTCAAACGCTGCTGAAAGGTCGAGGAGGATGAGGACTGATGACAGTTTGCCTAGCTTCTCAGCATGTAGCTTCTCAGTGACGGCCAAAAGGGCAATTTCTGTGGAATGTGCCACTTTGAAGCCAGACTGGTTAGGATCTTGGAGGTTGTTCTGTGAGAGTTAGAGAAACAGCTGATTGTAGACAGTGCATTTGAGGATTTTAGGAAAAAAAAGAGAGAAATGATACGGTAGGTCTGAGGGATCCAAGGTGGGTTTCTTCAGGATGGGAATAACTCTTGCTCTCTTGAATGCAGTTGGTACATGACCAGATGTTATGCAGTTATGCATGTTATGGGGTAGGAGTTAAGGTCTGGCAGATTTTTTCAATTGTCTCATCATAAAAGGTGGCAAAGTCTTCAACAGTCAGGGAGGACAGAGCAGGAGGAGCCGGCGGGTTAAGCAGTGAAGAAAAGATGTTGTGGAGCTTACGAGGATCTTGTGCAGAGGTTTCCAGCTTTTCCTTGTAGAAAGAAGTCTTAGCCGAAGTCACTTCAGATGAGAATTTGGACGGGAGAGCACGGTAAGAGGCAAGATCTGTGTCAAGTTGTGATTTCTTCCCCTTTCTCTCTGCTGTTCTTAATTCTCTCCAATAGCTGCATAACACATCTAATAGCCAAGGAACAGGGCAAGAGATCTTCCTTGGTGGTTACTTCACTCAGTGTTGTTCTGTAGGCTTAATTTCCAATTATTAGCAACAATAAATCAAACATTACAACTTTGTCTGCTGGCAAAAGAATGAAAGCACACCTACCTAGCAGGACATACAGACTGTGTCCATTTTGTGTCCATAGACAGATGTACCATTTTTATTTTTTTTATTTTGTTTTGCTGTATTTGCATAGTCAAGCTTTTTAAATTAAATGAAACCATTTCTGCATTGTTTTGGTGAATGAATGAATAAATGGATGACTGAATTAAGATCGAGATACGAATGTATGTTACAGGTAGAAAAAATCTGATTATGGTCAATCAATCAGTGGAAAGGGACCACCATAAGACCACCACTGACCAATGATTTGTGTGGTGAACTATTTTCATCATAGCACTGGCATGGACATGGTAGTGTGTCTGGTGCTGGTATGAGTGCCACTTACATTGTGGCATCCTTTGGCGAGTTCTTTGGCTGCAGCTGAGAGCGCAGCTTTGGTACGGGAGTTTATGCCGTCGGTAGTCACAGTGACGACCTTGCGCTGTTTGGCAGGAAGCTGTGAGAGCACGTCGGATTTTAATCGCCTCAGCATAAGACACTCCTCTAACAACAACTTCAATTCAGCCAAATTAGAGGAGCCCGAATAGTCCCAACCCCAGGGGAGCTACAGAAAAGGAGGGACGGAGGGAGGGACAGAGGGAGAGGGTGAGAGAGAGAGAGAGAGGGAGAGGGACATGGATAGAGAGGAAGACCAGATTGAGTGTTTAATTAATTAGAGCAATGTTAAACACACCCCATTATAATATTTAACACAGAGCAGTGAGGTGACCTCGTTTAAGCTGATTAAAGCCCGCTGAGGCAGTTACAGTACCTGCTTAGCATCACAATATCTCACTCCAAAATCATGGAAACGAGGGAAGAGTGTCGGCCTCACAGCCAGAATCTGTGTGTAGAGCTCAGCCGGACGCGACATAGCAGGAGTTCCTGACAGCAGGATCACTCTTTTAGCTGCCTGCCATATTCACACAGCATGCCACAAGGACAAAATTTTCAATATCCATCCAATACTATGAATAACAAGGAAGTTAGTTAGTAAAGCAAAGCATATTTGTAAATATATATATATATATATATATATATATATATATATATATATATATATATATATATATATATACACACACACACACATACACACACATAGATACATACACATATATATATATACACACACACACATTCATTATATATATAAAAGCAATATTGTACACTATTGTAAATAATAAATAAACAGTTCCCAGTCAAACTAATGAGTCGGTGCATACTGCCTGGTGATAATGGAGGAATTCATCACACCTTTAGTAGAGGAAGAGCAGCCTTACAGCGAGCAGTTTTAATGTTCTTCAGGAAGTGGGACTCATCCTGCGCACACAGAGGAGGAAACCAGGTCAGGCAGTATCAGGGGATTTTTATACAGGAATTCAGTCTGTAATTAAGCAGTAAGGGGTTAAATGTGAACGCAGCCCAGAGTCAAAATCCCAGGAATATTGAAGATTAGAGTGATTGACAATTGAAGTAATAGTTAGCTGTTTACGCCAATGAATGGAACAGTTAGTACAGAACACAGCCACTTTTCAAACTCGAACAATGCAACATAGGTGGAACAAATTTGCCAGTGATAAACAAATTCGACCAAATCCACTGTATGTGGAATTTGTTTTTATGTAGGTTTTTATCCCACAACACTGACTGGTCAAAAGGTGTTGATTACTCTTCTATAATAAGCTCTGACAGTAGTGACAACTGTAAGTCAAATCACAGGTTTGTATTAATGCAATTGCTCTAGTACGATGTTAGAATTTCTATAGTAACAATCTATTCAGGTACTTGTATGGCAGATGCTCCACATAACCTAATTAAAAAACAAATGTGTGTAATTGTTGATATGGTGAAATTATCTGTAAACAGATGTTGCTGTAGAATTTATGGAAGGAGTCTCCAGTGTCAGCGCTTTGTACCAATCAGAGATAAAGCTGTAACTTTATCTTTTTGCCCTGTTAACTTCAAGAGAGAGAAAATGAGAGGCTGGTAACAGAATGACTGTTCATAAGACTTCTTGATTGTTTCTAACTTGTTTTGTGAACGTTCCACAACATTAAATATAAATATACATGGATAAAAATAATAAATAAAATGTAATAAATAAAACAATTGTAATTACTGGCAAACTGCTGAGGTGTAAGAGGAATAAAACACTTTGGCATGTGTGGTTATTGAAAAATAATCAATTTCAGGGTGGTAACAGTAACACCAACTCAAGTCAGGCTGTATCACACCAGCCTATTGTTGATTATTTTCCTATAACAGTATACCCCATAGTGTTTTACATCCTATATAATAGGTCTTCCATGGCATGTCTGAATATACAGCCTCCCAGTAAAATAATCTGAAGGATTGAAAAATGCAAAGGCTGAGCTTTAATGGCAAGAATATGCTAAAAGAAAACTTTTGTAGACAGCTGGCAGTGTTGTTGAGGCTAGATGTCAATGTATAGATTTTTCTGTTTGTTCTATTAATATATATTAATATCTTTTCTTTTGCTACTCAGTGTAATTCCCCCAAAATTTTGTAAAAAAATAATAATAATAATAAAATAATCCACATAAAAATGCATTCCATCGCATAAATTGTTAACAATGCTTCTCTGTTTTTCTTATTAAAACAATAAGAGAAGCATTGTGCCCCATCGTAACTACATTCGACCCTTTTTATATTTAATCATAAGTTATTACAGGAAGACAGGGCAGCGTACCATAATAAGCACACCGAATGGACTGGCTAAATTCTGCTTTCCCATCTTGCTAAGCAGGTCGTAGCTGATGATGTTGACGAGACCAGAGCGAAGACTGTCTTTACCGGTCACCACCACATTAATGCTGCCTTCTGCTACTGAGGGCAACCAGCGGCGGAGTGCCTACCACACAACACAGACAGAAAATACATATTCTTATAACATGACATTTAGACATCAAGACTAAATTAATTCCCATCAAATAAACCATATTTCAGAGGTCAGTTTAAGGTCAGTCGAAGGTCACCTCAGCCCAGGTGAAGCGTACGGAGGATGGAGTAACTATCAGCAGCGGCCACTCTTTCCTGTAGTAGGCTGCAATACAGATGGCCTGCACCGTCTTCCCCAAACCCATATCATCAGCCAGGAGCAGACGGCCTTCTCTGGACACCGCAAAGCTGTAAAAAACAATATTTACATTGTACAGTTTACAGCTTCACCACACATCTTATGATTATTTATGTTTTTAAATTGTTATACTACTTCATAGTTATATAAATAATTTTTTTAGACAAATTTTCTCCCTTAATAGTCATTTCAGTTTCTCAGGAACTGGTTAGTTCTGCCCTTCACTTCACAACATCTACCAGTTTCTAAGGGTGAACATATACTTCCTCTGAGACACATGAAGCCATCAGATCTTTTCAATCTGTCACTCACGCAATGTCATACAGCAGCTGAACACACTCTCGGGTAAGTGCCCTTTTCGTATACATGAGCGCATAGACAGCCATGATTAGCCATGATGCAGGGGTCATCCACAGGAGGACTGCAG
Organism: Pangasianodon hypophthalmus; assembly: GCF_027358585.1. Lineage (NCBI taxonomy): Eukaryota > Metazoa > Chordata > Actinopteri > Siluriformes > Pangasiidae > Pangasianodon > Pangasianodon hypophthalmus. The sequence continues at coordinate 23,433,040 of NC_069714.1, read as the reverse complement.
TTTAAAAAAAAAAAAACCTGGCCATAGTTCAGTGACTCCAGTTTCTAAAGATGAACAGAGCAGGTTCTGCAAATCCTCAGTCATGCATATGTAAATGAGTTAGCTGAAGGCAGCTTATGATACATTCAGCTACCTCATTTACATATGCATGACTGAGGATTTGCAGAACCTGCTCTGTTCATCTTTAGTAAGCTACAATTAGATTTGACAACAAAAACACAACGATGAATGGTCAGAGAAGTACACGCTTCATCTCTTCAAGTTCAAAACATGGCCACTGTTTATAGCCACGAACTAATCAGTAACGTCTCTCCATTCAGTTGTTTTAGGTGGTAAGAAGGGAATTTTAAGAAACTGGACCTTCAGAAATTTTTGATACACTCACCGTTCACTTTAATAGGAATTAATGCACCTGCACTATACACCTGCACATTTGTGCAACTATCCAGTCAGCCAATCATATGGCAGCAGCACACTGCAAAAAATCACGCAGATACAGGTGAAGAGCTTCAGTTAATCTGAAAAGAATGGGGAAAATGTGATCTCTGTGATCTTTGACCGAGGCATGGTTGTTGTTGTCAGAAGGGCTGGTTTAATTTTTTCAGAAACTCCTGGAATTTTCACCCCCAACAATCAATACAGTTAAAAAAAGAATGGTGCAAAAAACAAAAAAAAAACATCTAGTGAGCAGAAGCTCTGCGGACATTATCGATGAGGAGAATGGCCAGACTAGTTCGAGGAGACATTACCACTACACTACCACTACACTACTGCCTCAAGGTTCAAGGTGTTCCGAGATGCTTTTCTGCTCGCCATAGTTGTAAAAAGTGGTTATTTGAGTTACTGTAACCAAAGGTTACTGCCTTAATGTAACCAAATTCACAATCTCACAACAACAGGGCAAGGCTTTAGACTGTTGAACCATGCAAGAGCCCACAAATTTTGTATGCTTAATCAAAATCTGCAAACTGGCGCACTTCATGTTAACATGCAAAAAACAATGACACAAAGCTCTTGTCTGCATTAGCGAACAGACCAGATGGCAGGAAGTGTGTGGCACCTACTTGACACCGTGCCGCTGAAAGGGCATGAGGCTGCGTGTGAGAGTGATATCGATGCCCGAGAGATCGGCTTCAGGGATTTCTGCAGCTCTGGAATGGCTGTTCTCAAATTGGGATGAAAAGGCCTGGAGCACAGCACGCGGTAACGGTTCAACCTCCACAGCGGAGATATTGTTCAGAGCCTCCACTGACGACAGAGAGGAGTAACAACAGCTAATTGGTCAAGCACTGTGAATGATATGGTGCATAAATGACTAGCTACATAATTAGTATAATTAGTAAGGGTTGATACATATAAATGTTAATATATTCATAAGAAGCATTATTAACAGTAAACTGAATAATCTGCTCAACAAAGTGCTGAAATGCATACATTTGTTTAGTTGGTGTATTATTTTGATTATTTGGTCCATGCAAACTAGTGATCTTTTTCTGTACATGTCTGATTCCTGTCCTTTTGATTTATTAAACTAAAGTTATTTAAATAAATCAGATACCCACTCAACTTGCTGTAGTCCTCGAGTAGGAAACTCCATTTCCTTGTTTTCATGTCTCCAATAAAAAACAAAGCAAGTTAGTCTATTGGCTGGGTTAACATTAAGTCACTTTTATTTATTATTTAAATAATAAAATAATAATTTATTTTATTATTTAATTTGAATAATTTCTGAATTATTGGCAAAAATTAACTGGAAATAATTAACCAAGGCATGTGATGGAAATCTTATTTAATTTAACGTATTTAATGTTTTCTGAATTCAAAAACTGGCATGGATACATTTTCAACAACCCAATCAAAGGCATCACTCACCATAGTTTTTTGAAGGTATCTGTTTAAAGATACCTATCACATCTGCATGGTATGTGATGTCCACTTCCAGGCGAGAGCAGGAGATAAGTGTGCATCTGCCCTTGACTGTGGCCCCAGGTTTCTGCCAACCCTGGCACAGTTTCATCATGGCCGCCAATGCTGCAGAGTCTCTGGGGCGAATGCTGGAGGCAGATAAATCCAAACTTTCCATCCCCTCCAGAGCCTTCAAAGACACTGAGGGCAGGCCTGCGACCTCCTCCACTGAGAGAAGAGAAGTCCCATATAAGACATCCTATATCTTCTGAAACTCACCATCATCACTTCATGCTATCATGACAGAAGAATAATGCTCTCACGATTTACTACAGATTTCCAACAAACGATTGACTGAAACTAGAGGTGTGATGACATACTGGCATGATGGTATACCATGATAAGGGAATCTGAAATATACAGATGGGTGACAAATTAAAGGAAAAAACAACAAAGTGTCTTAGTCAGGTGTTGGGACTAGAGTGCACCTTGGAACAGATTTTACAAGTCTCTGGAACTGTATTGGAAAGAAAACAACCCTCAGTTATTCTGATGATGATGATGGTGGTGGAGAGGGTGCTGCCTAATGCTGCTCCAAAATCTCCCACAGGTGTTCAACTGTGCTGTGATCTAGTGAATTTGAAGTCCGTAGTATATGATTTACATAATTTTCATCCTCATCAAAGCACCAAAGCCCTGTGTATGGGAGTGAAGTCATCCTGAAAGACACCACGCCCATCAGGACAGAATGTAGAATGTTTCATCATGATGAATGTCATCAGTAAGACAAACTGTGTATTGTATTGTATTTGTAGTGACACTTCCCTCTCTAAAGGGACAAGTGGACCCAAACCATGCCAGCAAAATATTTTTTTCTTTAAATTGTTACCCACCTGTACACACACTGTATGGCCAAAAGTTTGTGGACATCTTACCATCACGACCATATGTGCTTTTTGAACATCTAATTCCAGATTTAGTCCTGGGGCACAGCTGATGTTCCAGTTCACCACAAAGGTGTTCACTGGGCTTTGTGCAGGACACTCAAGTTCTGACACACCAGTCTTGGCAAACCATGTCTTCATGGACCTCGATTTGTACACAGCGAGGCATTGTCATGCTGGAACAGGTTTGGGCCTCTCAGTTCCAGCGAAGGAACTTAATGCTACAGCATACAAAGTCATCCTATACAATTGGATGCAACAGTTTGGGGAAGAATCACATATGGGTGTAATGGTCAAGTGTCCATAAACCTTTGGCCATATAGTGTATAATGCTTAGGTGTAGCATGTCACTCAAAATAAAACACAATGGTGTGTGCTTTACAGCAAAATAATTAATGAGGTGGTACTTTTAACACCCTAAATTATATTAATTACTATATTAATAAATATTTTCCTATAACAGTGTACCCTGTCATGTTTTATTGCTCTTACAGTGCAACAAGTTGACAAAGATTATTTTTAAAATGTTTTAAAAATAATGTTTTTTTTTATTTATTTTTAATTAAAGAACAAATTGTGTTACCAAAAAACAAGAAAGTGCAAAGTCCTCTGCCCTGAAAACTCGAAAACTTACAGTTATAAAGCGCTTACTTACACCCGAGACTTTTTCCACAAATATTAAACAAACATCTTGTTACAGAAAGCTTCAAATCAACAATTTTTCTTTGTTAAATAATAACACGCGTTTTTAAATCCATTTATTATTAGTCTTAGCTTATGTAAATGTCCGCCATAGTAATCCCTATGAATGAGCTGTTAGAAACAATAACGCATTAGATCAAGCATATCGGTGTAAGACTGCAATTTGTCTTGAAGCACTACTGTCAGAGCCGCTGTTACAGAAAGCAAATCAACACTTTCTGACCAATCAGAGGCAGAGTGTTATAAATTAAGATACATTAGGCATTTAAGAGAGTATGCTGGATATCAGCACTTTTATAACACTGACCCAGAAACAAGCCTCTGCTACTCACAGTAACAAGCAGCTGATTGGATGTTAGACTTTCTGTTTTGTACAAATTGTTTCGTATTTATTTCTCCATGCTTGCATCATTTAAACAGTTTTCTTTTAGTTTTCTTAACGTGACACTACCGTGTAACTGACAAACCTGTGTGAAGCATCACATATTGCACATATGATATATTTCGCTCATCCCCAGGTTCTGTAAACTGTTGATTGATTACTCAGAGCTAAAGTCAATTCTCTTAACAAGTCTATTTAAAGACATGCATTACATTCTCTGACCAAATAATTCAATACTTGCTTGGTGAAATGGCACTTAGTATCAATCCCTGTTAAAATGTGTTACATCAAAATTCATGATATTTGGTTGTATGGTTATCATACCATGAATTTTCATACTGTTCTATGCTGAATAAACCATTTTTCACTGAATGCAGATATGTAGTCAGTGTAAACTTAGATGTTGTGTTCAATTCATATATTAGCTCATATACAAATATCACAAAGTATAGTGTCTTCGTTGCAGAGTGCAATAAAGACCTACTTAGTTGCTTATAATCCTCGAGGCTGAAGTTCCACATCTTTGTGACAGGATCTGCAATGAAAGTTACAATTCTGTAAAGAGTTATAATAATCAGACTCAAGAGAACAGGAAATCGCAACCTGTTAATGTAATGCAAATCGATTTTTTGCAATTATTGCATAGCATGAAAACAGTATCATTAAAGTTTTTAAAGATTTTTTGAAAGCAAGGACAATCAGAGCTCACCATAGTTCCTGGAGGGAATGTTTTTGAACACAGTGATGAGCTCTGCGTTGTAGCCGACCTCTACTCTGAAGCGCTCTTCGGAATGAGGAACACACTTCCCTCTCACACACACTGCAGGCCTTTTCACAGAAACGGCAGAGCCAGAGTCCAGAGGTTTGGGAGCATTCTTGTCTAAAGGCTGAGTGGGTGCCTTCACACTCGGCCCAAAGAAATTAGCCACTGTGAACGCTGGCTTTGGTTCAGAGGAAACAACAGCGCCAGATTTGGGCTTTGGGGGTACGAAACTAGTCGACGGAGCTGGCGTTTGATATTCTGTCCTTTTAGGGATGGGAAGTGGATCTATGAGCTGGGTCTGGAACACAGGAGCAAATAGGATACACGTTAGTATATAAATCATTATTGATGATCAAGTGAATGAGCTTGCTAACAATGATCACGGCCTTCTAAATTAAAGTTTAATTTAAGTAAGGAATAAAACACAACAGGGGTGCTGTTATAGCACAGATTCGCAAACCTAGTCCTGTACAGTTTAGTGTTTTTCCTGCTCTAATACCCGCACTTTAACTTAGCTGATTAGTTGAACCAGGTGTGTTCAAGCAGAGAAAACACTAAAATGTGCAGGACAGACAAAGGTTGCGAACATGCAGTTTTGCCAACTTGGCAACTTTGTCACTAGATTTGGTGACTTTTCAAATCTTTATTTCAAAAAAGAACATAGAGACAAACTTAGCTTCTTTTTGAGCAGATGTTCGTGACTGTCCTGCACATGATACACTCTCCAGCTCACAACACAGCTGCTGGTTATACGAATTGAGAGAGCAGTTTCTGTCGACTTACAATATAGCCAAAAGTACGTGGACATGTGACCATCAATCCCATATGTGCCCATTCACAAACTATGGGCATTAACATGGAGTTGGTCCCCCTTTGCTGTTATAACAGCCTCCAATCTTCTGGGAAGGCTTTCCACTTGATTTTGAAGCATGGCTGTGGGGATGTCTCCATTCAGCCACAAGAGCATGAGTGAGGCCTGGGGTGCAGTCAATGTTCCAGTTCATCCCAAAGATGTTCAGTGGCGTTGAGGTCAGGGTTCTGTGCAGGACACTCGAGTTCTTCCACTCCAACCTGGACAAACCATGTCTTCATGGAGCTCACTTCGTGCACAGGTTCACTGTCATGCTGGAACAGGTTTGGGCCTTTTAGTTCCAGTGAAGGGAAATTGTAATGCTACAGCATACAAAGACATTCTACACAATTGTGTGATTCCAACTTTGTAGCAACAGTTTGGAGAAGAACCGCATATGGGTGTGATGGTCAGAGGTCCACGTACTTTAGACATATAGTGTAACACCACTGTGTAAAGCCTGACTGAGTTAAACTTGCATAAGCCGATTCTCCCAACAACCAATCACTGCTCACCATTGTTCCCTGCATCCAATCACTGATCACCACTGTTTGCTGCAACCAATCACTGATTACCACTGTTCGCTGCAACCAATCACTGCTCACCATTGTTCCCTACAACCAATCACTTCTTTGTCATTCATGTTAAACTCTATTCTTCGGTGTATTTACATAAGAAATAAGAAAAGCAAGTGATTCCATCTGTAATTTTTTCTTCATGTCTATTCCCCAAAGCCGTACTACCACGGCTTTGTTTTTTCTGTAAATATGTAAATAATTAGTTTGCGGTGCCATGACCACAGACGACTTCTTTCTATAATACATCTTACAGAAAGAAAGAAAGAAAATCGTCGCCTAACACATTTTGACATGTAACCGATCATGACGATTCGATGAAGACACAAATTAGTCTGACATCATCTGGTGACTTCTAGTGACTTCTGTGAGCATGCATTAGCTACTTTCCCCTGAAAAGAGCTGGTAACACTGAGTTAGGAAGCTGTTCTCTTGGGAAGATTATCTGAGGAAGAAAGCCACAGGCAGGCTGTTAGTCTCCTACCTGTCTCGCACTGTGGGCTGAGCTGCTTGCTGCAGGTTTTGGAGGAAAGCTCGGCTTGTACTTTGCACCTGCTCCTGCTGCAGGATGTGACTGGGGGTGACATGGCTTGGATGCTGCACTCACAGCTTGTACAGGTTGTTGGTTTCCCTGTGCAAGTCTCTCAGCTCTTCTCGCCAACGCTCTCTGTCTGTTCTCCTCGATTTTCCTCTGCTGTTCCGCCGTTAGACTGCTCGACATGTCTGCACTAATGAAGTCTAAAAATAAAAATATCTCCTGTCTTCAGATACTCACATTTCTCCATGCATCAAGCCTGATTTCATATAAACCGCTAATAATATTAATAACAAAACATAATCCAAATTAAGCTAATATTAGCCCAGTAGGTTGCTGTCTAAAAAGAAAATTAAAGACTGAACAGATTGATTGAAATCGTATTTGGCAGTACTTTTATAAATATAGACCTGCTTGCTCCAGCTAGTTTAGCCAGATTATTTACTTTGTAATTAAAGCTCGCAAACAACAATGAAATTAACTAACTAATTAAATTCCCAACCAGATTCTTGTCAATATCTCAGGACGGGAATTTTCTACGGCAATTGATAAACAACGTTTTAGAGCTCTCATCTAGCTTGTTTGTTTGCTAATCCTTCCTGCAACGTGAAGTTTTCAACTTCAACGTCAGGCGCGTCGCAGGCGGATATGACGCAGCAGAGCGGTTCTGACGCTAATGCTAGCTACGGCGATACGTCAACGCGTCCGCCATTTTGGAAAAGGAAAGATTCAGTTGTGAGTGAATGCATGTCTAGGGAGACATTCAGGTCCACCTGATAAAAGTGACAGTAACTGGCATTATTTTATATCTGAGGTGATGGAAAATTTAAACGTATATTCACTATCAATATTGTACTTGAGGCAAATTCTCAGAAATACCAGCATTACAGTGTTATCAGATGTTTTGTGTTTTACTGCAGTTAACAGAATGGTACTCAAAGCTAATTTTTCTTGAGCTAACCTTAACTGTTTAAATAAAACCCTGATAAACAAATTCACAAATTAATCTACTTGATTGAACTAAATTAAACTTTACTAGAACATGACTCCTTGTTCTCTGCTTTTACAGTGTTAGTGTTTCTTACATCCAAATGCAACACAGTGTGCTGGGATTTATGCACAAAATCTTAGATTATGCTTTAAATTCAGTCCACTTGAATGCGTTCAACTGGGAATTTTTCTTCCTTCGAGATGTTGATGTCATTGATGTGTCTGGATTAACACAGGGAAGCGTCTAGCCAAAGTACTTATGGTAAAGATATACCATATGGCCAAACGTACGTGAACAAATGGCCATTACATGACAGATGACATGTGGGCCTTCCCCAGACTGTCTTTGTATGCCGTAGCATTACAGTTTCCCTTCACTGGAACTAAGATGAACAAACCTGTTTCAGCATGACAGTGTCCCTGTGCACAGAGAGGTCCATGAAGACATAGTTTGCCAAGGATGGAGTGAAGAACTCGAGTGTCCTGCACAGAACCCTGCCCATGCCCCTTTATGGCCCGTGTGGGATTTGTGTAGGTTTGCCCTGGACATGTAGTGCAAAAGCCATTACAATATTTTTATTGGTACAGAGAAAACATTTGGGATTCAACCTTTTCCTTGACAAAATAGGCTGTAATTGGATTTTATATATATATTCTGCTTTTATTATCTAATTTCCAAATAGGCCTTAATAATTGAAGGTATTTAAGGAGAATATGAATGTCTTGGCTTAAGAATGTAGCCGAAAGAGCAGAGACAAAGAGAAAAATAAGTCCACGAATGTTAAAGATCCATCAACTCACCTGAACCAGGTAATCAGGAGTGCATAAGAGAGCCTATTTCATATGGTTCGATATAAAATCAAGCAAAAGGAAAAGGGTAATAAAAATAAATGAATGAATGAACTCATAAATAAATAAATAGGTAGTGTTGCAGCAGGTAGCGTTGCTTCTTCACAGCTCCAGGGTTCCCAATTCTGAGCTCAGCTTACTGTCTGTCAGGAGTTTCACATGTTCTCCTCATGTCCGTGTGTGTTTCCTCTGGGTTTTCCAGTTTCCTCCCACCTCCCCAAAACACTGGAATCACATCCAGGGTGTATTCCTGCCTCATGCCCAGTGTTCCCAGGATAGGTTTCAGATTCAGCAACCTTGACCAGGATAAAGCAGTTATTGAAGATGAATGAATGAATGAATGAATGAACGAAAAAATGAAAATATTTGTGGTCTGAGTCACATCAAATTGTGTGGTAATTTGCATGATCCATAGTTTATTATTATTATTATTATTAGTAGTAGTAGTAGTAGTAGTAGTAGTAGTAGTAGTACTATGTAGTTGTCTAGTTGTATACTTCTATAAAGTTCTACTTAATTACAGGCTACGAATGTTGATGATGATGACGATGATGACGATTATTATTATATTATTATTATTATCATCATTATTATTATTATTATTATTATTATTATTATTATTATTATTATTATGTTGTTGTTTTTTCTTTTGTGTGTATATATATATATATATATATATATATATATATATATATATATATATATATATATATATTATATATATACAAATATATATAAATGTATACTTCTATAAAGTTCTACTTAATCACAGGCTACAGATAGCAAAGATCAGAGTCCTCGTGCCTGTTTTTTTTTTGTTTTTTTCCCCCATTTCCTGGCTGGCTCTCTCTTGCGTCACGGAGGTCGGTGTGACGTCGCTGCTCGGCTCGGGATCTGTCCCGGGAAGCCGTGGTGCTGAATCCGCAGCGACAGGCGAACAGGCTGCAACATCACAACCAGCCGCACTTTCCTTCCCTCCCGCACACTGAAGCCACCATCCGGTGATCCAGCCGAGCCTCTGGCGCTGTGTGTGCCTGGATTATTAAAGCCCTTGTGCTCGGGAGAAAGCCCCGCGGAGAGACGCACGGTTTGGAGAGGGGAAGAGGATGTGCGCGGATTGACTCGAGCTTCTGCTGCAAGTCTGCTTCTGCACAGTAACACCTGAAACAGCCTGTGAGCGCGTATTAACGCTGTGCACAGGATAAACCAGGCGTGTGGCGCGTTAGGAAAGAGAGATGCAGCAAAGAGCAAAGACTGCACACACAAGTGCTGGAAAAACTGGGCGCTTTTAGCTCTTCAGGACATGGAGCGCTTGAGATGCCAGGCTGCATGAAGTGACTGCTTGGATAGACATTTCCAGCCTGGAGATTGTTTTACGCAGCATGCCCACATCACACAATGCACACAAACATCACATTTATATGTATTTTTCTTAGAAGTGAGGGTGTCCTTTTCTAATTTTCATCATTTGTGCAAAGACAGGTGAGTCGGATTTCTTAATACTACACGGTTTCTGAATGAATATCTGATAAAGTGACAAGTCTCGCTTGGATTTAAGGGAAAAAAAGCAAGATTTCAGTTGTGATGATGAAGCCAAGTTAAAAAATAGGTCTGCTGGAAGAGGTTTTAGATAAAGACAGCACAAAGTTTAAGGGATTTAAGGACTATCAGGAGCTCTGTGGTTCGTTTTTGACTGAGAGCAGCGTTAAACTTTGCGTGTCTCCAGTTTGGCAGAGTGTCCAGCGTGACCAGGCTCGTCTCTTTTCTTCTCGCGGTGAAGGACGGATGCAGTGCGGCCGCGGCATGCTGAAGGGCCGCTGCTGCTGTGTGCTCTTCCGGGACCTGCAGGTGCTGCTGCTCAGGGACATGAGCGGACACCGAGACACCGAGGCTCCCGGCACTCAGAGCCGGTCCACAGAGGACTCAGTGCTGGACACGGCGGTGGCAGAGCTCTCCAAAGATAAACGGGATGAGCGCTTCTCATTTATCAGCTACGCCGAGGGCACTCCGGTGTGCAGGATCTGTTTCCAAGGGCCTGAGCAGGTACACTCTTAGAACATTCAGAACCACTGCTTCAGTTAAAGGTTCTATATAGAACCATACAGTCTCAGAGAAAAGGATACTAAACTGTGCCTTTCCTTTCCTCTACACTCAGATTTCATATATGTATGTGTATATGTATATGTATGTATATGTATGTATATATATACATATATATATATATATATATATATATATATATATATATATATATATATATATATATATATATATACACACACACACACACACACGCACACACACACACTTACACTTACCTTTGTATATATATATATATATATATGTATACATGAACATCTTTCATACCTTCATACCTTCAAAATGATTTAAGGTACCTAACTGGATCATAACTGCCTTTAAAGCTTTACACCAGATGCACCTTTCTGTAGGTCTTCTATAAAAGATGAGTAAAAGGTACATAAGGTGCTTGAGGGTACCACCACAACGACAAGGGATGGTACAGTTCAGCACTCTTTTTCCTAGAGTGTACAATAGAGTCATTACCTTTCAGATTTCAAGATTCCAAACAAAACCATTTTTGTAAGCTAAGAAATGTTATCTATCCAATGAACCCTTAAAGAACTCTTATTCTAAGGGTGTTCCTGCAATGTCAAGTTTCACGTGGGAAAAAAAAAATGAGCATCGTTTCCGTTTAATTAAATCCTCCAGATGCCTTATGGCTCACCATGTAGGGCAAGTGTTAAATCATTCATAGAGATAGATAGGTGCTTGTCTTAGAGCTCATGTACATGTACTTCCTGAAGAAAAGGTCCATGCTATAGAACCTTTTTAGGACATACTCTTAGATAAAGAGAGTACATTATAGGGTTTTCACATGGTTTTTACATTTCTAGCTTTCTAATGGGGGTTCTAGTATTGTTTCCAACCACACCTCTAAGGGTTCCACAGAGATTTTAGTAAAAAAAAAAAAAAAAAGGATCCTAAAGGCTGGATGTTTAAGGGATTTTATCTTCCTGAAGGTTTTGTAGAGTTCTACAAGGGTTCCCTCAGAGGGACAAACCAAAGAACCTTTTAGGAGAACTATTGAAGGTTCTGTGTAGAACTCTACAACATGTATCTCTGTCATATAAGGTTCCAACCCCATTAGTAAAAGGGCTCAATATAGCCTGGATATTTAAGGCTTCATAGCTTCCTAAAGGTTTTGGAACTATATCTGTTGTAGCATTCTACATACATACATATATATGTGTGTGTGTGTGTGTGTGTAAAACAGATATAACTGTTGTAGCATTGTGTGTTCCCCTAGAGAGCAAACCAAAGAACCCTATACAGGAACTATTGGTTCTATGTAAAACTGTAGAACATTGATTCCCTATCAGACATGGCTCCAACCCCTTTAGGAACAAGATTCCTAAAGGCTGGATATCTAAGTGTTCCAAAATTATTAGTTTAAAAAAAGGTTTTCTATGTAAGATTCTGTGTAGGACTGTAGATAAGATTAGATAAGGTCCCAACCCATTTAGGAAGCTAAGACCTTAATTAAAGGCTGGATATTTTAGGGTTCTTAGCTTCCTGAATGAGCTGGAACCTTATCTGATAAACATTATCTGGTAAAACCAGTTGTTGAGTTCTACATAGACCCTTCAACCCTTTAGGGTGTATAACACTAAAAAATGAAGTTTCCATTAGAAACTTTTGACTTTTGTATTAAAAATACAGCTCTTTTATAAAGCAACCATGCTTCAGGGACCTTTGCAATGAGGTTTACCCGATGAGACAACATAAAGAACCCCTTAAAAGACCTTCCAGGAATCTGGGTATAGAATGGCCATAAAAGCATTCCATAGAATCAAGAGTGTAAATTTCCATGTCGCCTGTGTAAGTGTTTAATTTGTCTGCTTATGCTCAAAGAAAATGACTTGATTACACCATAAAAAATTATGGTTTTTGGCACTGCGATGGTTCAACCTGTTATTGCAGTCAGTTCAAATCCCGAATTGGTAACATTCTGAATAAAATTGTTGAAACTCTGCAGCTCTTACACTGAGTTGCCAGTTTATTAGTTATTATATTGATACCCCTTTCAACTCGGTGTGTATTTGTGTATGTGTATACACTAATCTGCCAGACCTTCTTGAAGACACTCAGTGATCAGTATTTTTCCACCTGTATCTGTGAATTAGATGGCTTTAATAACGTGTTTCATTATGGTTGAGTCATATGTACAAATTTGGGCTGGTGCATTTACAGCACTGAATAAGTAAGCTTTGTGATGAGAAGGAAAGCTGCAGCTTTTGTGTCAGCTCTGTCATTTGATCCCAGGCTTCACATGTACAGAAAGAAAGGAACCTGATCCTATTCTGCAGGAATGGATACTTTACTCTGCTGATACACATGCTGCATGAGGTAGCAATTACATACAGTACCAAATAAAACGGATTCAACTTCTACAATATATTGTTTTTTGGTTTTTTTTTTTTGTTTTTTTTTAACATCAGAACATGGATTTTATATTCAAATTCTCCACAGATGATTCATGCACAGCGCTATGAATGAAAGAGAAGTGTGGAAGGACAATATCCTACATCCTACAAACCAATCATTTTCTTCTGTCTCCTCCAATTATGATATAGCAACCTGAAGCACCTGGGTTGTGTTATTCTGGAGGCTCACCAAATTCGCTGTTGGAGTACTAAATACAAATGGGAGCTGTCTACTGCACATAACACAACCCATAGATATTAGGACTCCCTACAAAATATAATCAATCACACTGCTGTTCTCGTTATAGAAGAATAAAAAAAACAGCATGGTAATTGTGCTATTGTTGCTGCTGGAACAGAGAAATAGAGCAGAGCAGAGTCTGTTTGGGGATAATAAATTGACAGAGAGAAAGCTCAGATGAAGGGTATTTCTAGGGAAACGCTTGTATAATGAATGTCATCCTTGGACTGGGATCCAACGTAACATATCCCATGTTTTCGTCAGCAGAGATGTTAACAAGAATATTAGGTATCAACTTGCCTGCTATATTTTCTATTAAGTTTACTTGGTTCTGTTTCCCAAAATGTAAAAAAAAAACTCTCAGTGTAATTTAAACCCCCAGATAGTTACTAATGATCAGTGAATGAATGCTGTAAATGCATCGTTTAAACATGGTCTTTCTTTGTCCCGTGAGCTTCATATCTGCGTATGTGACTGCTTGGTTGCACCCACATGAAAATAAAGACCTCCTACTTGTGGAGCTTGTTTGCTGCGTTTTGCTGCGCTGGATCAGTCCTAATGTACTTCTGAACCTTTGCGGCATTCTAAAAAAAAAAAAAAACGAATAGTGCACCCTCCTATTGTATCATAGAACAAATCACTTGCTCATTCTAAAGAAGGTATTCGTATTCAGTTACATTCCTAAACACTGAATCACCAGTTTATTACACAAATGAAATAATACATAAACTGGCTGCTGAGTGTATTATGTCAGTCATATTACCTATGACATGATACACAGTCTTCCCTGCTTTTTGTCTTCCAGGTCCCATTTTTCAATTTCAACTCAGCTTATTTAATATCCGTTTATAGTAGCTTCTTTAACATATTATGCCCACATGAACCTATGCGCAGATCAAACATGAACCATAACATAATATTAATTAACATCTCGTCATTAAGTCATCTGTGTGTGCATGCAAGTATGAGTGTGGACTTAGGTACTATATATCTAAACAGCTCTTTCTTTATATCATTTATATCTTTACCTTAATTATTTTATTTGTATAATTATCTATAAGCAGTATAAGTATAATTCTGCAATTCTTGGCAAAAAAATTTCCAAGACAGCACAAATTTAATTGCATTCAAGTCAGTTTTATTTGTACAGTGCTTTTAACAATAGACATTGTACCAGAATGTGACAATAGACATCGATTTAAATATTCACTGATATATTTTCACTGAATACAAGCATAATGTTAAAGAAATCGCTCTGCATAATATAAATCGTAAGAATGTCAGTATCAATTGCAGGTCAGAAACAGAATAATAATAGTGTTCAGTGTTCATGAGTGTGTGTGACCTGTCCTGCGGTCATGACAGTACATTCAATAAGCAAACAGCAGCATGTCTACACTCCAGCGCTCATAATAACACGAGTCTGCATTCCACTCCGCTGCTACATTAAATTCCCCGTACAGTGCCCTCTGCCCTCTCAACAAATCAGTGATGGAAAAATTGATTTCACTACAGCTCAGGGCTCTTCTCATGTGGGCCTTTGGCTGCTGAGCACATTTCTGAGCTATTATGTGCCAAAGGTCTCCCTTTGCTGATATATATTTCTTTTGTCATTGGTGACACATATAATTCGTAGCTTCTCTTTGCAGTGGCACAAACAAGAGTGACACTAACACAGCCATGACTTCTACACTGTATCATAATTACATGACTATTGATTTTTCTAGTAGTGTGTGACTCTTGGCTTGCTGGTTATAACACATTTCGACCCATTTGTGGAAATGTTTAAGCACCAGAGAACATGACACTGACATGACTTCTACACAGTACCATCATATTATGAGTATTGATTTCTTTATTTTGTGACTCTTGGCACACAAGTTAAACATGTTTCTAAAACTCTTTGAAATGTCAGGACTCCTACTGTATGTGTAAGGAATAAAGCACAATGGCGCATGCTGTTATAGGAAAATATTCTGCTACAGGGTGGTGTGATGCAGAGCAACACAAAGCAGAATTGCTGTTATCTCCCTGAAGTTGATTATTTTCCAATAACAGCACATCCCAAAATGTTTTATTCCTCTTTTACTACAACAGTTTATACCAAAGGTTACATTTTTTTTTATTTATTAATGAATAAGATGTCCTACATAGCTACATTTAACATTGTAGAACAATACAAGTTAGCTCCTGTTACCACTTATGTTATAGCAGCTATAAACAGTTGTTCTGTCACTAGCCTCCTTTTCTCTTGCAAATTGCAAATTTTTCTCTTGCCTCAAAAATGTAGTATGTCATGTTACCCAGAAACCATAAAACATAAACTTCTCTGTTATAATTTGTTAAGTTTAGATTATGTGGGGCGGCCATCATACCAGTCCCTGTGAATGAGCTGTTACTATAGAAATAGTAATGTGATTGAACAAGTGCTCTGATATAAACCTGTGATTTGAATTATAGCTGGCTCCAGCTGTCAGATCTGCTCTAACAGAAAATTAATCAACACCTGACAAATCAAATTTGAGAATTCGACAGTGCTGCAGAAAAAAAGGATATACAGCAGACTGTTCTAATTTTATGTGAGATTTTCATGATTAATAGCTGTGGCAAGTTAACATGTACGGTTCAGAGCTAGCAATCAGAAGTAAGTTCAAATCCTATAACTGCCAGAAAGCCACATCTGAACCACTGAGCAAGTCACATTGGATAGAAGCATCTGCCAAATGAGTAAATGTAAAAAAAAAAAAAAAAAAAAAAAATGGAATTTCTTTAGTCTGGACCATCATATTGTCATATCATGCTGTTCTCTATGATATGTACAAGCTAATGCAAAATACCAATTATAATTAAATAAGCCCAAAATAAATCCAAATACATACCGGTCTACTTTCTCTTTGGGAGTATATGACTATGCATGTGGCTGATATTTTTTTTAGCATCTATTTTACCGAGTTGGTCATTTGTTCTCATGTCTTCATCTGCATTTAGATAGCTACAAAAGCGTACACCGTTCAGCCATAACATTAAAACCACCTGCCTAATATTGTGTAGGTCCCCCTTGTGCCATCAAAGCAGCTCTGACCCATCAAGGCATGGACTCCACAAGACCTCTGAAGGCATGCTGTGGTATCTGGCACCAAGATATTAGCAGCAGATCCTTTAAGTCCTGTAAGTTGTGAGGTGGGGCACATCCCACATATGCTCAATTGGATTGAATTCTGGGGAATTTGGAGGCCAAGTCATCACCTTGAACTCTTTGTCATGTTCCTCAAACCATTCCTGAATATTTTTGCAGTGTGGCAGGGTGCATTATCCTGCTGAAAGAGCGACGCATATAGACCTGCTGTTTTGGAGATGCACTGACCCAGTCGTCTAGCCATCACAATTTGGCCCTTGTCAAAGTTGCTCAGATCCTTACGCTTGCCCATTTTTCCTGCTTCCAACACATCGACTTCAAGAACTGACCATTTACTTGCTGCCTAATATATCAGGTGGTACTGTAATGAGATAATCAATGTTATTCTCTTCACCAGTCAGTGGTTTTAATGATATGGCTGACTGGTGTATATTTTGGGGCTTGTACCTAATGCCCACAAGCCTCCCAAAATTCATATAACGACGGCTTTTAACTAAGCCAGATTCACAATGAATAGAGTCAGACAGAGTCAGTTATTTCCATGAATTTTAATCTATAATTGGGAGTCCACCTTGCAAAGTAAAGGAATATTTATTTGTGATAATTCATCATTTATTAAGCTGCGCCACTGTCTTTATAAAGAGATTTTTCTTCACCTGAGATTCTTGAAATATCACAGCCACGTCAGGTCACTGAAATGCCTCTTTGCAGCTTTGCACTGAAAGTGCACTTACTTGCAGTAGGGCATTAACTAACTTGTCATATTCATGGTGAAAGAGAGATTGTGTGGATGTGGAGCAGTTTTTTAGTGTTGCTGTGAGAATGAGATGGCTGCTGCTCACCCTCTGCCCCAATGCCGGTGGATGGAGGTGGATTAGTTTGGGTGTCTGGCTGGGCTCCCTCTTTCCTCCTGTGCTTCCTTACTCCCATTGGTCAGTTCAGCTCTCCTCACATCCTCCTGCCATCGTTCTCCCACCGCGTCCATCTGCACACGGGCCTGTTCCTGTACTCATGTTCGCTCTCTGTTTCCTTCTACCACTGCAAATCAGGTGTCACCTCTTTATCTAATACTCGGGTTTAGTTTGAGAATAAAACTAATGTTGGAATGTGCAGATTAAAGCCGCACAGATTGTGACCCAGGGGGCCAAAGATTAAATATGGGATCCTTAATTGGGACAGATATATCTTTATTTCCATAATTGCTCACATTACACCCTTATTAATTAGATCATATTTTCTGTTTTTGGAAAGTTTGGGTAAACACTGTATTTTCAATCCAATTAATTTTTTTATATAGTGCTTTTAACAATAGCCATTGTCACAAAGCAGCTTTCCAGAAATCCAGATTTCTATTTAGATCCTTAATGAGCAAGCCAGAGGTGA
Organism: Pangasianodon hypophthalmus; assembly: GCF_027358585.1. Classification (NCBI taxonomy): domain Eukaryota; kingdom Metazoa; phylum Chordata; class Actinopteri; order Siluriformes; family Pangasiidae; genus Pangasianodon; species Pangasianodon hypophthalmus. Next base: position 23,415,280 of record NC_069714.1, on the reverse strand, counting down.
CAGTGGTGAGGAAAAAGTCTCTGAGACGACATGAGGAAGAAACCTTGCGAGGAACCAGACTGAAAAGGGAACTCATCCTCTTCTGGGTGACACACGGATAGTGGGTTTATGAGTCATTACTCTTCTACAGTTATATGCTATATTGCCAAACTGTACTGTGTGTTGAAAGGATGTTCAGTGTGAGCATCAGGATGTTTCTGATTACAGCAGCAGTTCTTAGGTACAGTACAGGTCTACAGTATCCAAGTGAGATTATCTTCTGAAGAACAGGCAAGTCTTGAGTAAAAACTGTTTCTGGGAAGTGAAAATCTTTAGGAAATCCATGTGGGACCATCCAAAGGAGCAGAGCGTTAGTCACAAGTGCTGAAAACTCCAAGCAGAAGTAGAGCATCAGGGTGGGTCATGCAGGTTCAGAGTGAAAAGAGAATCAGGATCAGGCACTGGAGTATACGAGAAACCACACTGCAGCTTGCTTTATTGATATACAAACTTAACTTTTGTTTCATTATACTTTTCACTCACCCTTGCAAATTTGGAACAATTCACAATTCAAGTTAATATATATGAAAAGTCGCAAAGGTTAAGTTTAAGGTTACGGCTAGGTTAATTCATTCATATGAGATTGAAGGAAATGCACAATGCCGTTTGATTTGCACCATTTTTTACGAGGTCAGGTATGACCAGAATTTCTTATGAGCAGAACATGATGCTGTGCTATCATGGTGCTCAGAGATAACTGCGAGCACTCTGGGGTGTTAAAACGACCAAACATCACTACGCTCCATTTCTAAGTTTATGGACTGCAGAATCTTTTCAGTAAGTAGTAAGTGCCACCAAAGCCTCTGTAATCCTATTTTACCTACAAAGCTACACACATCTTAATGAGCATAGCCCTAATTCCTTTCTGTTGTATAGTGGTCCCAGGGTGCCAATAACCAATGTACGAGTTACGGTGATTACTGGTTTGGGTTTAAAGATACCGTTTGTTGTTGTGCTTCACAGGATCACATCCATCAGGTTGTTGGTAGGAAGTGGGACTGTTCATTTTGTGCATATCTCTCTGAGAGCATAGGGAAAGCACACTGTGTTTTTGAGTGTTCATGTTGCTCTGTGGGAAGGTGGAGCGTTTGCGCTGAGATGACCACTCCGACTGTGCAGCACCTGTTCCTAAGTCTGGTCTCTACTCAGAGCTCTTGGCCAGAACAGCCTGGAGATTTCAGCCTGAGACTTATTTCTATAGCAGAGTCATTTACAAATTTACAAACGACAGATTTTCTCCATATGCTTCCTCAAATAATAAAAATATTTGATTTTTTTTTATATTAAATTATTATTATTTTTTTTTTACTGAGCATTGTTTTCAGGTTCAATCCTGATCTTAAATGTTGGATTAGTATCTGACTGGATACGACATGCTTTCTGATCTGATTTAGATTTACTTATTTGGCAGATTCTTTCATCCAAATGAACCACATATGAATATGTGTGTCACTTTACACATGTGACTGACAACATAGCTCATGCACGAACAAAATTATCTTAATGCATGTTGCCAGCATCCCTGTGGCTTTTGCTTTCTGCAACAGAAGCTTGTAGAGAGTCAGCTTCTTCATTGTGAAGATGTTTCTCTGAGCTTTGACATAAGTATTGTATTGAAAATTTAAAAATTGCAACAGGACGTTCCTAGTTTCAATACAACAAGGCCTTACTGATTTTTGGTAAGGTTTAAAAATTAAAAACCTCTACAATAAAAGAAGAAATGTAGTTACCTTTGTAATTCACTTGGCATGAATTATTAAAGCATGAAAAAAGAAAATCTAAATGTCACTCAACTCGCTGCTTTTCTAAAAACCAGCAACCACGTTCTCACTTTACTGCCAATGTTTTCATTGCTACGTTATATATTTGGAAAGCAATGCTTAGTGTGCATCACAAGTGATTCATTAATTCACTGTCCTCGTTGGTGTTCAGCATTGCAGAGCACAACTTGTATGTGTGTGTCCAATTCAACCATTTCCAGTGTCTGCAAGCCTATAATCAATAATTTAAATCATGGCTATTAAACAGAGCAGACAGAAATCCAATTGGTGTAAATGTGTAAATCTCACAACTCTTGGCTTTCTTCCCAGATCACTTCTTATCTGCCAGTGTTCCTCAGGTATAAGGTTATGAATGCCAACAAGACGAATGCATTAGTGGCATATTACATGATTTAAATGGGTGTAGTGAAGAAAACACTCACAAAGCCGTGGGAATATGAAAACGCATTTTAAACAAAAATACTTTCCTAACAAAATTATTGTAGTGGGAGGAAAGTAATTTAGCTGGGACATTATTCATTGCTCATTATGCAGATTGTGATCATTTGCAGAGACACTGTATTGATTTTAATGGAAGACAGTGATTTGTCTCTCAGGAATTTTGTAGGAAAATCCATAAAATATGTGCAGTCATTCTGGTGGGAGGAAGAGAGTGGGCTAAAGGACTAGCTGGTTTTTACAGACCAGGCAGGAACTTTAGGGGAGAGAACTATTTGTACCTTCCACCAGTTTCAACTGTATAATGGGGACAGATTACATTTAATTTACCACTGAACTGAGTTGAATCATAAAAAACTGAATAATCTCTCCATACAGCGGCATGACATTATAATACATAACATAATGTATACCATGTATTAAAAAAATGTTTATTTTTGTTGACTTTAGATGTTAACCCCTTAAACTCCCAAATTATTATTTATATTGAAGCATATTATTTTTAACTACAGTGAAACTAATACTGGATTGAGGTAGAGAAATCATTAAAACATTAGCTAACTTACTGGGCAAGTAAAAGCTCCAATCTGTTGCCAAGTCCCATCTTTGGTTGCCGGGAAACCTGCCTAGGCTAAAAAGTGGTGGTTAACATATCACAGCATACCACTGTGGCAGATAACACAGCTTTCAAATGCTTTTTGTAGCCAGCTAGGAATTTTCAACCACTACTCCTTGCAGAACGCATCTAGCTCTGAGATATTCTTGGTCCATCTTGCATGCACAGCATGTTTAACATCTACACACAGATTTTCAATGATGTTCAAAGTTAGGGGACTGTGAGGGCAATTCCAAAAGCTTCAGCTTGCATTTCTTGAAGTAGTTCATGGTGGATTTTGAGGTATGTGATTTTTGTATAATTGTCTTATTGTAAAGCCAGCTTCTTTTCAACTTCAGTTTCTTAACTAAATTGATTTATTGTCACATTTATTTCAAGGATTTGCTGATATTTACTGGGATTAATTCTTCCATCTATATGTGCAATGTTTCCTGTGCCACTGGCTGCCACACAACCTCAAAGCATAATAGATCCACCCCATGTTTAATAGGTGGCAAGATGGTCTTCTCATCAAATGTTACTCCTTTCTTTCTCCAAACATACCTTTTGTAATTGTGGCCAACAAGTTCCATTTTTATTATGCCAGTTCGGTGCACTTGTTTCCAAAATGTCTCTGGCTTATCTAGTTGTTTTGCATACTTCAGATGTTGAATTTTGTGTTGCACGTAAGGGTTCCTTCTGATGACTCTTCCATGCAGACCATTTTTGTGCAAGCAATGCTGCATACCAGAACAGTGCACTACCAACTCCTGTGTCAGCTAAACCTTCCTGCAGGTCCTTGCTGTCATATGTAGGTTTTTCTTTGCCTTTCTGGCCAGCATAATGACATTCTATCTGAGAGTTTTCTTGGTCAACCAGATCTTGCCTTGCTTTCCACAGTTCTCCATTTCTTAATGAAATTTTGGACAGTGGAAATTGTGAGCTGGAAGCATACTGATATCTTTTTACAGACTTCTTAATAGTCAGAGAATGTATTATGCTCTGGTGACAATTCCTAATGGCAATTCTTGACCTGAGTAGAGTCCTAAAGACTCAATTAAGGCTTAACAAGTAAATTAAATTCTGAGACCTTACAGCTGGAAGGATGTCCAAACTTCAAAACATGCCATAATTACTATTTAATTTTTTTTTCTCTTTTTTTAAGTTCATCAAATATAAAGTAACTGGACATTAACATTTGCACAAAATTATATTTTTAAAAGTAGTTGCTGTGAGGTTGAGGTCACTTCAAAAATCAACAAAATATGGCTGTGGCATCATTGAGATTCAGACTCGTGCTCTTCAGACACTGTCAGGCTCATTAAATTTAAATGTACATGAAACTTTTATTTTGCGAAAGTCAATAAATAGTCATTTTTTTTTCTTTTTTTGGTTGTTCATCCTACTTGTCCACTGGGAAACTACAATTAAAAAAAACATGGCCTGGCCATGACATCTGCTTGTTCCCGGCTACTTATGTGTACCTCCTCTCCTGAATAAGTGGATCTGACTGGTCTTAGGAGTCTAGGAAGTTAAGAATGAAATGGCTGATCCCTGGTCACTTGCTCTATACATCCAGGTAACTGTACCTTTGTGTGTGTGTGTCAGGGGGAGTTGCTGAGTCCATGTCGCTGTAGCGGTTCTGTCCGCAGCACTCACCAGCCCTGTCTAATTAAGTGGATCAGTGAGAGAGGCTCCTGGACATGTGAGCTTTGCTACTATAAGTACCAGGTCATCGCCATAAGCACAAAGAATCCTTTACAGGTAAGTTTCCACTCTCACACACTCTCTCAGCCTTTGCGCATTTGTTCAAAAACTCAAATTTGCCAACATATCCTAAATCTAAATCTGCGTCAGCCTTCACAGAAATAGAATCTGAGCAAAAGGATTACACAGTCAACAGCATCTTTCAATTTTTAGAGGCTGTTTTCCTGGAGACAGTTTAAACCTATCCTCGAACCTCTCTCGATTAATGATGATGCTCCACTGGAAAGTTATGACAATTTTTTTTCTTTACAAAGTAAGAAAAATGTCACTATGTAACCATTTTCCTTCTCCTTCACTTCTTGAAGTGGCAGGCCATCTCGCTGACAGTAATAGAGAAGGTTCAGATTGCAGCAGCCATCTTGGGCTCGCTGTTTCTAATAGCCAGTATATCATGGCTGGTGTGGTCATCGCTCAGTCCTTCAGCCAAGTGGCAGCGCCAGGACCTGCTCTTTCAGATCTGCTATGGCATGTACGGCTTCATGGATGTGGTGTGTATCGGTGAGTATGAGGCCCATCTCTCCCTGTATTGTAGGCATATCACTTCCCCTCAAGTTCCTATCAAGTCCAACAGTGGAGAGTGCAATAAGACATGGTATGGTTACAAATCAGAACTATCAGTACCCTGGTTGAGTACCTGTGCCTGTTTCCTATCATATAAGTTCTCTGGAGCTTGTGGGGTGGTGACATAATTTCCTATTTACGGCTAGTGTTAACATTCAACACTAACAGCAGTAACAACAATGGAGGAGTTTCATTCTCGGCGTTTCGTTTTATGTGACAGAACTTTCCAGATTTTACATTATACTTAATGGGAATGTTATCAGATTTCTGGAGATCGTTGTCCCAAGCTGTCTGGTAGAAAACAAATTCCGGTACAAAAAACACAATTCTATATACTAAGTAATGTCAAAATATTAACAACACATTTGGTGCAGTACTCATCGAACATAATGAACATAATGAACATAATGAACTTGTACTAGAACTTGTTTGGTTCGAAGGATGTTACTATTTCTAGCTCCACCCACACCTCCCTGTTCAGTACTCTTGATACCTTGGCAAGAAGGGTAAGCAAATTCAACATGGGTATTTGGTTATGTTATGGAAAAATTAACAAAATCTGAAATCACATTCTTTATCATACTGTGACACACTCTTTGGTGGAAATGTGCTATTAGTCCTCTCAGTCAAAATGAAGTCCTTATGGGTCCTTGGAAACTGTGGAAGGGCATCACTGTGTAGTTTGAGTAATTTAATTGAATGAAATGTACCCTATTTATTCATGTTATGTTGGATAATAAGCTCATTAGACAAAAATTGTCTACCAACAGCAGTGCCTTATTGTATAGTGTCATAGGTTATGCACCAGGGTAAATTTAACTTTGTGTAAAACCAGATGGTCGGATGTTGGCCAGGCACTCAGGCTGCCTTTTGAGCTTAATGTCCAAGCAGAATACAACACTGACACTCCCACTTTCCAGGATGAAGGGTGTAGGGTGCACAGACCTGAATCTCTGTGTGACTTGTTTGACAAGCATGATGGAACTGGGACACTTCAAAATAAAAAATTGTGGGATAATTTGGAACAGCAGGTGAAACATCCCAAACCCTAGCTGAATTGCAACCAGTCAGCGGAATAGCAGGCTAAAATTGACAGGATCTCAAGACATTCTCTCCATCCTTACCTGACAGGATTGGTGCTGTTATTAAGGTGAAGGAAGGTGTAACCAAGTATTAGGAAAGAAATTACCTGTGACCATTTTTTTTTTATCTGGAAAAGCTCCAAATCCAAGTAAAAGTCTGAGGCTCATACTTCATGTCAAGTTCAAGTAATAGATAAGCAATTTATGAAAAATGTCCAAGGCTCAAGTACTACATCTCTAGTTTCTTCTGTGCAGAAAGAGTGTGTGTAAAGAGACAACATGAGAGGACGTGTGTGTGTGTGTGTGTGTGTGTGTATGTGTGTGTCAACAGAGACAGAGATAGATTATGTGTGAGGGACCTTGGGTCAAAGAGTAAAATTGAATTTCAGCAAAGAGGACATTAGGAAGAAATTGGGGTTAGAGGTAGGGTGATACCACCAGCAGAGCCCAATCCTGAGTCACTGTAGGGATGTGAAAATAGTGAAACAAGTGGCTCTGATTCCTCTGTCATATTTTTAACACAGAGCTATTGAATTAATCACCGAATTAATGTCTTGTTCCCAGCTAGAGTTATGTAAAGACAGTAAGTGTTAATGAACATGGGGGAAAAAATGACTAAATGAGGTTGAGGTTGAAGTTCAGCTGTATTCAGCTGTGCGTAAGCAAAGAGATCTTTAGTCTAGTCATGCTAGTGTGACAGAGAAAGAGAGAAAGCGAGAGAGAGAGAGAGAGAGAGAGAGAGATGTTTTCCAGTTGCCACGGCACTGAGATTAATTTAAAGACATCTAAATTCAGAGAGAGAGAGAGAGATTACTACTCCTTAATGCAACCTGGCTTCTCTTGAATCTATAAAACGTTAATTACAAATTAACCAATTCAATTATAATTAAAAAAAAAATAAAAGGTATCAATGACAAAGACAGCATTGAAACCTAATTGATATAACATCTGCATCATCACCGAATAGACTCACTCCAATGATTCTGAACCAGTGGCGTAAATTAGAAATGAGCTCTGAGAGTCTCCAGGCTCTTGATATATTCGACTCAAGCCAAACACCAATTTCATAGAATACTAAATACGCATAAACACACACACACACACACACACACACACACACACACACTTGCACAAATAGATAGGAGGTGGGGATTCTTGCTATCTCCAAATACAAACACAAATAGAGAGAAAGAGAGATATTTATTTAGTCAAGCAAACCAGAAAGAAAGAATGAGATGATATTGAGAAGGACTGGGGATGAGGATTGAGAATGAGAGAGCACATAGGAAGAGGAGTGTCGAACTATCAGCAGTGATATGCCTGACTGTGGACGATCATTAATGTTACTCTGCTGGGATGAACGTGGCAGCCTGCAGGCACTCTGTTAAAAAAGGGCAAGCCAGCTCAGAGGAAAATGGCCACTCAGAGAGTGTATTCAGTGAAGGAACTGGAAATAATCTTCACTGCTATTTCCTATCCAATGAAGACAGAACCATCGTTTGAAGAACAAGCTTGTCGTTTTCTGGCAATGTGGTATAAGGGTCTTTTCACTGGATAAATTTCCACTTACATCTTGTTAAACTGCAGTCTGGATCAGGGAGTAGGCTGTTTTAGTGTATTATCTCTTGGGTAAAGAGGGTAACTGCTTGCTAGAGGAATTTAATGCATAAAGGCATAAAGGTCAATGAATCTGGACCTTTTAAGCTAAAAATTTCTTCATTATAAGGACCAATTTCAAAAAATAAGATGATGGTGTTAATATCGCTGACTGAAATAGCTGCATATTATCATATTACACCATTGATCATAGCCATATCTGTTAACCATTTTGTTTCAGTATGATGAGGTTACAAAACACATAGTGTATCATGTCACTTTACTTTGTGGTTTATGACACATTCGGAAAAAAAAAAAATAAAAAATAGTGCTAAAGCATACAGAGGCTCAAACACTTACTGATATTCACATTGTATTCAGCACTTTTTTCTTATTTTCCTTTTTCAAATGGTTTTATATACTCCATCAAGTAGAAGAAAATGAGTGAGTGGTGGCAGAGCCTCTTTCACTTTTACAGATTTTTTTTTGTGAGAATGACTTTAATGTTTAGTGCCTGTATTTTATGGCTCAAAATGCTTCAGAAAGTCTGCCTAAAAACACTTCTTTGTCAATCACTTTTTCTACAGCTCTTTTAAGTGGATTTTCCCTTTTTTTGTAACCACAGTTTGGCTTGAGTCATATGGTATTTCCTGAATATACTTTAGTCAAATGCTTAAAATGAGCTAAATTATCTGCCGGTAGAACAAGACTGTTTCAAGCTTGAAATTAGCTTAAAAAAAAAAAGTCTAGAAATAGGCTTAATAATGTTCTATTTGATTTGGAAATACTAGATAAATTTAACAAGATATTTAAGATGTAAGTTGCTAAGATGTAATTTTCGCAGTGTGACAGCAGGGGACAAAGGAGTGCCTCCCCATCAGAACAATGTGCAATTTTAACCTTAAAGCCAGTGTACAAAATAATATGCTTTTTATAATGGTTTCTTAGGAACACTGCTTTTAGGAAATTCACCTCTGAGTATCAAAGTATGTTTGAGATCATAAACATCAGCTCTCAGCCAGCTGAATGGTTCCTAGAAACAACCCAAATGTTTCTGCTTAATGGAGAACAGCAGGAGATCGAGCACTCTAGCTCAGGGAACGTGTCTGCACTGTATCATGTTTCTGCTCTAATATATCTGATTCAACTCCCAGCCTTGAATATTAGCTGATAAAGTGAATTGTATTAGAGATGAACTATGGGTCCTGTTTCATCCATCATTATGGTTAAAGGGTTTAGGGTTAGGGCGTTTTCACACTGAAGTTTTTTTTTTTTTTTTTTTTTTTTTTTTAAATCTGAGCCTGTTGAGAAAGCTGTTTTATAATATAGGTACAGACCAGAAGATCTCTGGATAATTTACTTCTCGGTATATGGAGCAACAACAGCATTTAAATGCAGGAGACTACAACTCATTGGAAAAATGACACAGCAAGAATATGTGA